>NC_135480.1:155126194-155750194 GCF_052094955.1 Ictidomys tridecemlineatus | reverse complement strand
TTACACCATATTCTTTACTTTTATTTACTTTTTAGATGATTCAGTGAAGTCTATTTTTTTGGCCACAACATACATACATAATGTTTTATTTTAGTAAATAAGTATTTGTCATGCAGTAGTTTGCATTATTATATAGAGTATGGTAAAGAAATGCTTTTTCAGTTGGTAACAGATTGTTACAAATCATTCCATTTACACTTATGCAAAAGCAGATGTCTCTTCCTAACCAAGATGCCCATGAAAGATTGTAGTTCTAACAAAATGGGGAGAAAAAGAAGGAGAAAGAAACCTTTTGCAGCAATTGCAGATTTATAAAATGATCACCACTACTATTATCTTTGAAAGCCCCTGGATATATTCTCATTGATAATGTGGAATTATTTGAGGATTCTGTTCACCTAGTTGCAAACTTCCTTTATTAATCCTCAGGACTACCCTCCTCAAATATTCCACATACCCATTCTCTGACCATATTAAAATCCTGCTCTCTGTGACTATGCCTTCCATCATTATGTTTTCCTCAAATTCACCAATTACATCTTCTTCTCCCTTACTCCTCTATAAAGTTATATAAATTATTAGAAATCCTATGAGGCTTTTCCTGACCACTCCACTACCCATGTACTTTAGAATTCTCATTATGTCATTATTTATGACATCATTAAAAACAGTTTCTGTCCTCTTTTTTAGTCACTAATAATAACAATTTTGAATCATCCACAAAATGCTGGGAATATGTTAACCTGGATGTAATGGATTTCATTCTCATTATGACCTCTCAAGTTAGATGCTATCATCTCTACTTCACAGACAAAGAAGCTGACAGGAAGGTAATAGATTGCCAAAAGTTAAGATTCTAAACCAAATCCATCTTGAATTCCAAATAACTTCTGCTTCCACTATGGCACATAATTGTGTTTCAGTGAGATGTTTCCATCTGAATTCCAGATCTAGTGGCTGTTGGGAAGATTTCATGTCCAAAGGCTACCGCTATCCCTCCCCTCAAACAATGACAACTTTCTAGAAAGTCAGCACTTCCTCTACTAAATAGCGTAGTTTCAGACTTTTCTGGGTTTGCCTAAAAGTTAGTTTCTGTTGGAGGAGACCTAAGATAGTTTTTGTAAACAATATCATATACTAGGTTCTGGATATCATGCTAGTGTAATGGTTCACCAGGGAACATTTAAAAATATGACTGTTGTTCTGTATACTACAATGCTGTATGCATGTCATTAGGCATTTGTGCAACCCCATAAAATGTATGATTCCAAGAGTGAAACCTCATCTCAACCATGGATTTGGGGTGACAATGATATGTCAATGCAGATTCATCAACTGTAATAAATGCACCACTCTAATGCTCGAGTTGACAGTAGGGGAGGTTGTACACGTGTGGGGATGAGGGTATATGGGATTCTATGTACTAATTAATTAATTAATTAAGTTTATTAATTTCAAAACACTGCCAGTGCCTGGACCCCATTCCAGAAAGTAATTTAGGATCTCCAGAGATCAGACCTTTGCATTAGTATATATTCAGTTTCCCCCAGGTAACTTTTTTTTTTGGTACTAAGGATTAAACCCAGGGATGCTTAACTACTGAGCCAATCCCCAGCCCCACCTCCCCCCCTTTTTTTAAAATTTTGAGACAGGGTCTTACTAAGTTGCTTAGGGCCTTGCTAAGTTGCTGAGGCTGGCTTTGAACTTGTGATACTCCTGCCTCAGCCTCCGGAGTTGCTGGGATTACAGGCATAAGCCACCACGCCCAGTCCCCTCAGGAAACTTTACTGTGTGCAGCTGGAGTTGAAAACTGCTGTGCCAGTATCTCTTGTATATCTGGAGTGCCTATGGGCCTCAGGTTGCCTGAGAATAGAAGGCAACTAAGTCAGCTGAATTTGCCCATCCTGTAAACGCTCTCGAGTTATCTCCATGGAGAGTCCTCAGCTTCAGTCTCCCTTATTATAATATTAATTGTAGTATATGTTACATATATAATGTTTATAAAATAATGAATCCATGTTGCTGTAAACAGACCATATCTGCACCTTACATAGCATACCACCACCTAACTCATTTGAATCTTTGTCCCAGCATCTGACTTCTGCGAAAACACTAGAATTGCTAACTGCTCCTGTGATTTTGATATCTGCCCCCAGATTTAGCTCTGAACTCTTTTTTTAAAAACTTTTTTTAGATGAAGATGGACACAACACCTTTATTTATTTATTTATTTTTATGTGGTGCTGAGGATTGAACCCAGGGCCTCACATGTACTAGACAAGTGCTCTGCCACTGAGTTACAGCCCCAGCCCTCAGCACTGAACCTTATATCTTTCTCCTTCTCTCTGCCATCATCTTTCATTAAGTAAAGATCCAGCTGTGTTTATTGAGATCATGAACTTTTCCAACATTATTTTCCTGCCCATGGGCAACACCAGCATACAGCTACTGTTAACCTGACAAAGGTTACATCCAGTTCAACATTCATGAACTTTTAACAGATTCTAGTACCAAACGCATCCCAAGACCTCTTCCATACATGTACATGCAGTTTCTAGGTGTGAATGAGTGTATTCAATCACACTTCACTTTATTAGATAGCAAGGTCTTTGAAGGCAGGAAATTGATCTCATTCATATTTACCAGCTACCATAGTATTTGATAAAACTTGGTAGCTAACATTGTAAATGAATAAATCAACCTTTCACTTATCTTCCTGAGGCTATGAAATATGTCTAGAGAGTTAACAGTATCTACTTCCCTTATTAAAATATGTACTTGAAAGGTTGAGATTGTGGCTCAGTGGTAGCACACTCGTCTGGTATGTGTGAGACACTTGGTTTGATTCTCAGCTCCACATAAAAATCAATAAATAAAATAAAAGTATTGTGTCCATCTACAATTCAAAGAATATTTTAAAAAATATATTCACTTGAACTTCTTTCCCATATATGGCAGTGAGAGTTTCTACTAAATCATTCAAGTACTTCTTCAGAACACTCTTACAAGAGAATTATTATAAACTATTTACCAACTTTGTGGTCATTTGCATCTCATTCTAAGAAATCAAAAGGTGTGTGTAAGGGTCATACATATCATTTTATTAAGCACTTTATTCAAATTTGGAATAATAAGTTACTTTCCAATTGGAAAACGAGTTCAGTTTCTTAAGGCAAAACACAAAACCTACTATTAAGTCCCAAATACTTAGTGTTCTGACCAACTCCAAGTTACTTAAAGATGCAAACTACTTGTGGGGTTTATTATTATGTATATTTTGTAATAACATTTTTGTGCCAGATATGGGGCACATAATAAAGATAGTAATTTTTGTTATTATTACTATTGACATTTTCATTACTTCCCCATAAAAAAAAAATTTTAAAGAGGATTTAGCCTGCAGTTGAAATACGGTATCTGTCATCAATCTGCATTTATTTGGAAAAGTTTACGGTTTTCTAAATCAGCCAATGGCCTTAAAATACAGTCTTTCATTCCTAAGAATACATTATTTAAAAGTGCATTGGCCACCATAATTCAAAAAACGTTTTGATCACGTCAGGGAAGTTTTAATAAGGCAAATTATTTATATTTATCACCTATGCCAATCAACTAATATCTAAATGTTCTACAGATGTTTTATGAAGAATGGATAATTTTTTTTTGTGTGTGTGTGTGTGTGTGTGTGTTGCTGGGGATTGAACCCAGGGCCTTATGCATTCATGCAAAGCAAGCACTGAGCTATATCCCCAACCCCAGAATGGAATATCTTAGTTTATTTAGCTTGGCTACTAGGTCTCTATAATTGACACCTACATCCTAATTCTCACAGAGATTTCTAATACCTGCATTAGCAGTAGAGAAGGATCAGGCCAGCTCTACTTGATATAGAAATATTCAGACTTTGGATCAAATTCTGGCATACTTAATAAGCCCAAGATTGTTTTGGTGCCCTGAAAGTAGAATATTAATATTTTGGAAAAGGGATGAGGCAGCCAGACAGACCAGATGTTTATATCTGTCTGTTTTGGGCTGTGATTATCTAAGTACAACCTCAAGAAAGGTCTGATGAATTCTTGCTGTGGTGATGAAAGTTCCTGCAGTGCTTCCAGGGTTTCGACAGTTGATTTGCATCCCTGCCTGATGTTAGGACGCTGGTGGGACCTATTAGTGCTATTTTATAATACATTTTCTATGTGCCTTATTTGGTATACATTTGAATGTGTATATGTACACACATAAATGTTTGTGCTTGTTATTTAAGATATTCCAAGTAAGGTTTAAAACATTGAAACCATCTGATTTGCATTTTTCAACAAGAACCAACATTTGTATGTATTTATGGAAACATTTTTGGCATAAGACTTTCTACTAAATTATAATAAAAAGCTTTCTTTATCACCCTGGGGAATCTGGCAATCAGCCTACCTCCTACCCAGATCAGTCTTCTCCACCTACTCCTGCTTTCTCCCACCCACTGTATGCATTACTCAAAGCTGTGGTCTTGCCTGGAGCAGGAGTTGGGGGAAAACAGAAATTAAGTGAAGCAGTCTGTGGTAACATGGCTGTGAGTCCATAGTTCTCTGGGTGCCTAGGAACCCAGAGAGTCACCAGCTATCATTTAGGTTTGCTCGATTTTCACTGTCTGCAAAATGGACATTGAAATTATTTCACATTTATGTATTATATTTCAAAACTTAGTTATACCCCAGAAATTAATTGAATACAATTATGCCTATGGCCTAAGGCTGGGAAAGCCACATTCCTGTCAATTTTCAAATTTTTCAACAACATTCAACCTATCTTTCCAGTCTAAAATGTATTATTACTGTTCCCCCAATTAAACACCATGATTTTAAAACGTATAATATCATGAATTACTACCATTAAGATAATAATAATAACAATACACTTTCTTGAGTGCTTGTTGTTTTCCAGGTAGCAAAATTATTTAGATGTATACATTTTTTATATATATATGATTTCATTTAATTATCAAAATTCTATGATGTCCAGTACATAGATGATAAATTTGAAAATCCAAGAGGTTAAAGTGACTTTTCTAAATTCACACAATTAGAAAGTGGTAATAAAGACAGAAAGAAAGAAACTTAATCTAGTTGTGTCTTATTTAATTTATTTAACTTTAACATTTACTCATTTTATTCAGATAAATAAATAAATCCCAAAGTATGTCTGTATGCTTAGCTACTATCCAGCCTCCTATGCTTCTAATGTTTTATTAATAATAATGAACACAAAAGTGTATGTTTTTTCCCCCGTTAGTTGAGCATTTATTGTTTCCCTGATATTTTATTAAGTGCTTTAATTTCTGAATTAATCTTTACATTCCTGGGAGTTGAGCAATAGAGCCTTGTCTCTGCCCATACTGGAATACTTTGGAAGTATTTTTGTCTTGTTTTGTTTCTATTTATTTATTTATTGTAGATGGACAAAATGCTTTTACTTTTTTTACTTATTTATGTGATGTTGAAGATGCCTCGCATGTGCCAGGTAAGCGCTCTACCACTGAGCCACAACCCTAGCCCGCATTTGGAAGTTTTATTACAAAGTACTTCTTTGTTTAATTATATCCATCTATTTAAGAAATGGGTACAAATGGAACCTGTAGAGAAGGGAACTAAGTATCTGAAAGAATGGTATATATACACTGTGTTTTTTTTTTTTTTTTTTTTTTTTTTAAATCTAACAGCAATTTAATAGCAATTAACAATAGATATATACATACAGGAAAATATTATTGCCATCCACAATAATCTTTAAAAATAAAAAAATATTAGAAAGATTTAAATATTGTCATCAAAATAAAATGGAACTTGGTCTTCAAGATAAAAAAATTAAAAAAAATAAAAATATTAATACCTAGACTTTGAAAACTTCTGTTGTAAGATCATGCTTGTACACTGTGTTTTTAAAACAATAAGAGGAAAATAGCTTGGATCTTTGGTGATTTATTAAATAAGATCAAAAAAGACCAAACCATAAAGGGAAAACATACACACACACACACACACACACACACACACACACACACACACACACTCGTAAACATCTAAAGAGAAAAAATACCCAGCATACAAAGATAGAGCTCCCCCTAAAAAAGATCAGAAGAAATATATAGCAACATAATCAACATCCAAAAGAGTTGTGGCTAGAATACATATGGACTACAATAAGAAGATTTTTTAAACCCAGTAGAAAAATTCAGAGAAAAGAATACCTAATGAACTATAAATATACAGATATTCTCATTTTCACTAGTAATGATGCTTGCCATACTAATCAGATAAATATTCAATAAATATTAAATATTATAAATAAATATTAAAAAGTCAACACTACTTAGTGTTGAAGAAGATGAGGAAAATTGGAAGTATACTTCAGTAACAGCATAAATGGTCCAATCATTTTAAATGTACCACTATTTGGTAAAAGTGAAAAACAAATTCCTTATGACCTAGCAAGTTGGATTCTACACAAATATGCTCCAG
Source organism: Ictidomys tridecemlineatus (assembly GCF_052094955.1). Classification (NCBI taxonomy): domain Eukaryota; kingdom Metazoa; phylum Chordata; class Mammalia; order Rodentia; family Sciuridae; genus Ictidomys; species Ictidomys tridecemlineatus. The sequence goes on along the minus strand of NC_135480.1, from coordinate 155,743,682 downwards.
AAACATACAACTATATCAAATAAAAATGACTATAACATTGTTTGTAGTTGTAAAATGTGAAGACTACTTAAATTTCTAATAGTATAAATTATAAATGAATTTAATAGAATAAATTATAAATGAATTTAATCACAATTAAAAAGAGAAACTATTCTACATAGATCTCTAAATTTATGTTTTGTCAAAAAAATTCAAATTAGATATACATGAATATATATATTTTTAAAAGCCTGGATTTCTCTAAAATCATAACAGGGATTGACTTTGGGGCAGAAATTGTGTCAATGGGGAAAACAGACTTCATTCAAGAATAATATTGAATTATTTATACATATAAAAGGTAAAGCAAAATTATAAAAAATCATGATTTGGTAATTCTGGTACAACTACAAAAGTCTAGATTGAACCTTTTTAAAAAAGGAGAAAAATTGATTTTTTATGAGTTTATCTTTTATTTTTCAGTGGGCTTTGCTTCTGGGTAAGTAATTTTAGCATTTTGCTTTTCAGATAAATGAATTGAAGTCAATTCTGTTGACACTAATGGCTAACCTCAGGGATAATTGGAGAAATAGAGGCTAAATCTCACCAGCTTAGATATTATATTATGCTTTTGATCAAAATTTCGGTATGTTAGTACAAGAAGTTTAAATATTCTATGCATACTTTTTAGGGCAGTACTGGGGATTGAACTTAGGGGCATTCAACCACTGAGCCACATTCCCAATACTATTTTGTATTTTATTTAGATACAGGGTCTGAGTTGCTTAGCACCTTGCAGTTTCTGAGGTTGGCTTTGAATTCACTATCCTCCTGTCTCAGCCTCCCAACCATCTGGGATTACAAGCATACACCACTGTGCTCAGCTCCATGCATATTTTTAAAGATATATTTTTCTATCTATAATGATAAAGCTTTTTTAGGGCCTTGGTTAAAAATTTAACAATAATAATGTATATGGAATTATTACCAAACATCATGCCAATTATTGTAATTTTACTTTATCATTTGTATAACATCTTATTAAATGTTGCCCACATCTCAATTTAAAATATATGAAAACTATTTTTCACATCTGTGAAGATACTAGTAGCTAGTTTATAGGGTTGTTCTAAAGACAACTCTATAAAGAGTCAGTCAACATATGTAATGTTACCCATATATAGTAAGCTAATAGTATTGATTAGAAATTAAGAGAACTAAGGCTCAGAGTGGTAAAGGAGCCAGCCTGAAATCACAGATCTAGTGACTCTTTGCTTAACTACTGTCTGAAATATCAGTTTGTTCTCTTAGAGCATAACCATGAAATACCAATTTTCATCAACTAGACTCTCAGAAATCTAAATTTTTCATTAAAAAATATAGATAATATTGTTGAGATTGAGAGAAGCCAGGCACTCTGATACATGATTGTGAAGAGAATTAATTGAATTTCTTCAGGCAAAAACAATCTTTATCAAAATTTAAAATATGCATATCTTTTGATCTAGGAACTTCCCTTCTAATTTTATGCTTTCATTGCATAGACAAATGTTCAATAATACCTACCACATCACTTTAGCAAGCAAGACTGGAAACAACAAGTGTGGTTATCAAACGTGAATTGTTTTTAAAATGAATGTTCATCCAAGAAAATACTCAGAAGCCATTAAAAAGAATAAGATAGATCCATGATATTGCTATGAAATTGTTTGTATTATATTTCACTAATTTTAAAAAAAGTGAGACAGAGATGAGTATATATAGCATGCTAGCCTTTGTATAAAAATAATCATAAATTTCTATGCTTGAATATGAGTATCTTCTTATCTCTCCGGAAAGTTGCTCAGGAAACCAAGAGCAAGAGCTTTCTTTGAGGTGAAGAACAAGAAAACAGAAATCAAGGAAGGGAAGAAAATAAAGTTTTAACTCTGCACCCTTTTGTACCACTTTCGGTTTTTCCCATATGTATTTACTAACATTCTAAAATTTCAAAAAATATATTTTTAATTATGCATGTCTCTCCTGTTAAATGCTACATGAAAACATCACCTAAAGTCAATGTCTGCTGTGTTATCTTCTTTCCCAAAGGAAGATAAGAGCTAGGAAAACTTAGCAAGAAGGAGGCTGGAGCTGGGGTATGCTGGAAGGAAGTAATGGGGGAAAAAAGAAAACAAAGGGGACTTATGAAAGAGAAGATAAGAATGGCTGAAACATTGAAATTCTGCAAAAGTTTAATCTCAACCCCTGGCCAGAGTCTATGCCTCAAAAATGGCAGCACAGATGCCAGCATTGGAACTTGCCACTGGAAAGGCAGAAGGCATGGAAACAGCATCTGCAAAAAAAGTGAACCGAGTAGAGGTGTCCACACAAAAAGCTGCCTCTCATGGCTTGAAGGTTTTTGTATTTATGTTTCCAGATGGTTTCCACAAAAATACCAGACACACTTGATAAATCTCTATCTGGGAGCTCAAAAAAACAGATGGCTTACAACTGGACACCAGACACTCTTATTTGCAGTATCTGATATCATGGAGAATAAAAAAGAAGGTCAAGGAGAATTTTGTAAGCATCCCTCTAACCTTGAGCACTCTACTAGACCTGAAAGTATAGTGATAAGGTTGGATAGATGTGAAGCTGATATTTCAGGATCCCAGCTTGTGGGGACAAGCCATATAGATGTACCACTTATGCAAGCGGCAGCTTCAATAATGGAATTGCATTGCCTAACATAAAGAACTGATCGTAATTTTTTTCCTTATTCTTTTTAAATTTACTGCCATATGAAAAAAGTAAGAATTTCTTGATTGGGGTGATAAAGAAATCACACTTCTATTTGGATGCTATAGAGAGAACATTGATAAATAATTATAACAGGAGAATTAGGAATTTAGCCATTCCTAGGCAGTAAGAGTTAAATGTTCTGCTTACAGCAACCTTGGAATACATGATGTTTTTAGATGTGCATCTTGTATATTCTATAGATAAGTGGCATTTTTGATAAACCTTACCAACATTTCATTTTGCTATTTTGAGAACAAAGTCAACTACAAAAGCAATTTTTAAAGAAAAAGAAAGAAAAAAGAGAGAGAGAGAAAAGAAGAAAAAACAATTTCTTGAGACCGCTGGGGAAAACACTTCTTAAGAAATGAAGTTTAAGTAAATAAATTACTTTAAGTACAGTTAAAAACAAACTTTTAACTTTCTTGATAATAAAATATTTGCTGATAAATTCATGCCAGGTGACTTTCTTTTCTTCACAAATAAGTTAGTTGGTTTTAGTTACTTTCTGTCTCACACTATTAATAAGTGTAATTCCTCAGTTTCACCATATAGTTGCTTGGGAATTTACTTTTCAAAATACATTAAGGAAAGTTTCCAAGAATTGTCCCAGACTCGAACTTATTGAACCATCTGCCAGATTAATTTTGCTTATCAAGCTTCTTTGTTTATTCTTTTGAGATGCTAAACCAAGACTCAATCAGATTTACTTTTTTTTTTTTCAAAGAAGAAATATAGATTGAGTTTTAACAGATGTTCACATGTTTTAATTTTTGGAGTCTGCAATTCCCATTTGACTTTAATGAGTTCATTCAGTAATGCTGGCTTTTACTAGACACGATACGTTCTCACGCTTGCTTTTTTAGCTCTAAACCACAAAAGAATACTGGAAAGGAGAGGCTGTACAGCAAGCTTACTGTGGGAATGGAATTCTCACATGCCAGTGGGGCTGCAGTGAGGGAGCATCCTTAGATGGGGAGTAGGAAATGATGACAAATAAGAAGCACTTCAAAAAGCATATTCTCCTCCATGGAATAAGCAACTTGCCTCTTAAATTCTAAATCTTGAATATGTGTAACTACCTTTGATAATAAACAAAATTTTATCTTTGCTAGATAGTGTCTGTCAGCATTTTGAATGAAAATGTAAAATTTAATATTTTCAGATTTTGTCTGTAAATCACATCCAGTCAAGTAGAATTTCATTGAAAAGTTCCCAGATCTTTGTAATCTTACTTCTGTTTATAATACCAGAGTCTTCAATGAGAAAGCTAAATAGTGTTTATTTTCATATGTCAATGTCTCAGCAATTATATGTTATGATTCTAACATTTGAAGTGCTTGGCACTAAATATATAATCACTCATAAAAATATTAAATAAGATTATCCTCATCCTTAGGGGATATTGTGCTCAGGATTCTACTCTGATGGAACTGATTCATGAGAACCAAAATGAAAATCCATGCTTGATATAATATAGTACTGCACTGTATGATGGGTATAAAATATTGGAATTACCAATTGCTATAAATTGATGTCCTCGGCTTTAAGATCTAATATACATTATAATCACATAGGAAAGATTTTTATTGTGCAGGCTTCAAGCTATTGCCAGTTCTAAATCCAAGACTGATTGAATTGGAATAAGAAAAAAGGGAGTAACTTTTTTCATAAAAAATCAGGGGACAGACATCCTATTCATTTTCCATTTTTTCTCCTCCAGCTCAAACATAATTCTTAGACATTATTCTGTGTTTTGCTTTATTTTTTGCTTTCTGTTCCTTTTTCTCTCACCCTTCCCTGACAAAACATTACTTCTTTTTTTTAAAAAAAGAGATTCCTTTATTGTTTTTAAATGGGCCTTTACTTTGTTCACGTATTTGTATGTGGTGCTGAGAATCGAACCCGGTGCCTCACACATGCCAGGCAAGCACTCTAACACTGATGGTAAATTGCAGTAAACAGCACAAAACAGGAACTCTGAGTGATAAAAATATACTAAGATTTCTCATTGTTCAAAGTGATTCATGCTTAAGCAATGTCAAGTTAAAGGTGTTACTTTTCCAGTATAAGTCTATTGGATTAGATGCCTTCAAGTTATCTGCCATTTGGTTGAAAGTAATCTTGAAATTTTTAACATTAAATATTAGCAAAGTGAATTTAATTTGGGTTTGTCCAAGATTGAAAGGATAGTTTATAGATATCAAACTTCAAAAGACAATAAATCCAATTTAAAAAAAAACAATATGCATATATTAAAATGCAAAAGATAAAATTCATCAAACCTTCCTAATAAAACTCAGAAGATCACAAAGAGAATAATACTTCCTGAGCACAATGTAGAATATCAATCTTACATAAATTGTCCAAAGCAAAATTATAGTGAAAGCCAAGAGGCATTCTCAGTAATATGAGAAAAATGACAAGATATGTGCAATTCCTATGTGCTATTTGCTTTCAGGCAAGATCCTGGTGGGAAACAGATGATACACATGCTGAGAGTGAGGAGCATTGCTCAGGCATGGGTAAGAGAATCTTCAGAGGATCCCGCAGCACCCTAGATTAGCAAGAACAGGGAAACCATACTCAGGCCTGAAGGGCAGCTCTGTGGAGAGGTTCCCAACAGGAATGGCAGCCTTTGGACACAGCCACAGTACCAAGTAAGCAGGGAGGGATTCCCAGAAAGAAACTTCCTCTCACTCTCTTGCTCTTTGCCTTCCTGCCAGTGCCCTCATTGGCTGGCTTAGAGCAAGGTACAAACCAGGAAGAAAGCCAGAAGCAAACCAGCTTGCCCAAACACTGCTGAAAGTTAAATTCAGGTACAGATGGGAAAGCCTGCCTACAGGACCTGAGCTTTCAATTACCACATTATACTACTTCTCCCTAATCTTGAATTCCTATTTAGATCAGATTTGAAGGGAAAGGACATTTTAATATCAGTGACAGCTAAAATCATAGAATGCCTCATTACATAAGAATACCAAAATCATAAAATACATAGGAAACCTTAACAATATATAGGGGCTATGTAAAGAAAATATTTACTAAGGAATGTAAAATATTGTTTGAATAAATGGCAAGGGATAATATGCTCCTTAGTGAAAACATGAAATATTATCAGGACACCATTTTCTCTACTTAACCTAATCCTTTTTTTTTTTTTTTTTTTTTTTTAATTTGGTACTGGAGATTGAATCCAGAGGCATTTTACCATTGAGCTACACCTCCAGCCCTATTTATTTATTTATTTATTTTAATTTTAAGACAAGGTCTCATTAGATTGGTTAGGGCCTCACTAAGTTGCTGAGGCTGGCCTTGAACTCACAATTCTTCAGCCTCAGCTTTCACAGTCACTGGGATTATGGGTGTGCATTGCGGTGCCCAACTCCCAATTGAGTTATTTGTAATATTTTAAAATTAAGTTCCTTTCAAGGTTGAATTGAAAGAAAACTAGCAAAAAAGAAAGCTAATGTTGTTTTCCTGAAGGTTATCGAGGGGGTATTTGCACATTCAATTGAAGAACTTGATAATGTTTCAATTATAAAATATACTTTTTATCAATAAAATTGTCAAATTTATTATTCCCTCTATTTTGCTTAGGACATCCACTGCAGAGTAGGATGTGATGAAAAGGACATTCTCACTGCTTGTTGGGAGCACAAATTAGTGGAAACTCATGGGATACAAACTAGTAATATGGATAAGAATGCAAAGCATGTTCATACCCTTTGCCTACTAAATCAATTTTTAATATTTTTTCTTTAGCAGGTGATTAGACTCCATCACAGTGTAGCTAGACAAGTATTCATAACATTATAATAAGTGTTTAAAGTAAACAACATAAATGTTTAATATATGGAATTCATTAAATAATTGAAAAGTGATGTGCTAAAATACCACATAGACTTTAAGGGCATTTGTTTGAAATTTTTGAATAGCATAAAAATACTCTATATGTTTATGTGCATATGTAAGTATTTAATAGAAAAAAATGCAAGCTCTGTATAAATTTATTTCTAAAAATTACATCTTCCTCAGCCTGCACAAGTAAATGGGGAAATATACAACAAAATGTTAACATGATTTTCCTTGGTAATCTGTTTAGAATGATGTTCAATTTTCTTTTATCTCTATATTCTGTAGACTTTCTTTGATCAAGAATAATCTCTAGGGGTTGGGGCTGTTAGCTCTATGGCAAAGCATTTACCTAGCATGCATGAAGCACTGGGTTTGATCCCTAGCACCACATAAAAATAAACAAATAAAATAAAGACATACTGTCCATCTACAAATGCAAAAATATTTTTTTAAAAAAAGAATAACCTCTATAACCAGAAGGAGAGCTATGTGCATATATGTGTGTATGTATATATGTACATAAGTGTGTATATGATTTAGGAAATGGTGAATTTTTAAAAATCACATAAAATTGCTAAAATTGATACTGAGTCAGTCTCAAGTACAGTGTACTTATACACTGCTATTATCCAAGATATATTTTATCATTAACTGAAAAATAATTATGTATATTTGTGGGTTCATTTCAGCATTATTCCCAATAACTGAAATATGAAACCAACTTAAATGTCCATCAATGGACGAATGGATAAAGAAAATGTGGATTGTATATACCATGGAATACTACATAACCTTTAAAAAGAAGAAAGTTCTGTCATTTGTGACAACATGGATGGAATGAGAGGACATTACACTAACTGAAACAAACTAGACACATAAAGTTAAAAGCTATGACCTCACTAATATGTGAACTCTAAAGTAGTCTATCAGAAACAGAGAGTAGAATAATAGAGGACATAGAGACTAACCCACAAAATTACAGTCATATTAGACAAAGGTGCCAAAAACATGCATTGGAGAAAAGATAGTCTCTTCAACAAATGGTGCTGGGAAAACTGGAAATTCATATGCAACAAAATGAAATTAAATCCCTAACTCTCACCATGCACAAAACTCAACTCAAAGTGGATCAAGGACCTAGGAATTAAACCAGAGACTCTGGGTCTAATAGAAGAAAAAGTAGGCCCTACTTCATCATGTGGGATTAGGCCCCAATTTTCTTAATAAGATTCCTATAGTGTAAGAATTAAAACCAAGAATCAATAAATGGGATGGATGCAAACTAAAAAGTTTCTTCTCAACAAAAGAAACAATTTGTGAGGTGAACAGAGAGCCCACAGAATGGGAGCAAATTTTTACTCCTTACACATAAGATAGAGTACTAATCTCTAGAGTATATAAAGAACTCAAAAAAGCTAAGCACCAAAAAACCCAAATAACCCAATCAATAAGTGGGCCAGCGATCTGAAGAGACACTTCTCAGAAGAGGATATACAATCAATCAGCAAATATATGAAAAAATGCTCATCATCTCTAGCAATTAGAGAAATACAAATCAAAACTACTCTAAGATATCATCGCACTCCAGTCAGAATGGCAGCTATTATGAAGACAAACAACAATAAGTGTTGGCAAGAATGTGGGGAAAAAGGTACACTCATACATTGCTGGTGGGACTATAAATTGGTGCAGCCATTATGGAAAGCAGTATGGAGATTCCTTGGAAATCTGGGAATGGAACCACCCTTTGACCCAGCTATCCCTCTCTGTGGTCTATACCCAAAGGACTTAAAATCAGCATACTACAGGGACACAGCCACATCAATGTTTATAGCAGCACAATTCATAATAATTAAACTGTGGAGCCAACTTAGATGCACTTCAGTAGATGAATGGATAAAAAAAATGTGGCATATATACACAATGAAATTTTACTCAACAATAAAAGAGAATAAAATCATGGCATTTGCAGGTAAATGGATGGCATTGGAGAAGATAATGCTAAGTCAAGTTAGCTAATTCCATAAAAATCAAATGCTGAAGTCAGAGAAATGCAAATCACCCTAAGATGCCATCTCACTCCAGTAAGATTGGCAGCCCTTATGAAGTCAAACAACAATAAGTGTTGGAGAGGATGTGGGAAAAGGGTACACTTGTTCACTGCTGGTGGGACTGCAAATTTGTGAGGCCAATTTGGAAAGCAGTATGGAGATTCCTGGGAAAGCTGGGAATGGATCCACCATTTGACCCAACTATCGCCCTTCTTGGATCTGAGGATCTTAAAAGAGTATACTATAGGGATACTGCCACATCAATGAGCATAGCGGCACAATTCACAATAGCTAGACTGTGGAACCAACCTAGATGCCCTTCAATAGATGAATGGATAAAAAAATGTGGCATCTATACACAATGGAGTATTACACAGCACTAAAAAATGACAAAATCATAGAATTTGCAGGGAAATGGATGGCATTAGAGCAGATTATGCTAAGCGAAGCTAGCCAATCCTTAAAAAACAAATGCCAAGTGTCTTCTTTGATATAAAGAGAGCAACTAAGAACAGAACAGGGAGGAAGAGCATGAGGAAAAGATTAACATTAAACAGAGATGAGTGGGGGGAGAGAAAGGGAGAGAGAAGGGAAAGCATATGGAAATGGTAGGAGACCCTCAATGTTACACAAAATTACATATAAGAGGTTGTGAGGGGAAAGGGGGGAAACAAAGGAGAGAATTGAACAACAGCAGATGAGGTAGAGAGGGAAGATGGGAGGGGAGTGGAGGGGGGATAGTAGGGGATAGGAACGTTAGCAGAATACAACAGTCACTAATATGCCATTATGTAAAAATGTGAGTGTGTAACTGATGTGATTCTGCAATTTGTATTTGGGGTAAAAATGGGAGTTCACAACCCAATTGAGTCAAATGTATGAAAGATGATATATCATGAACTTTGTAATGTTTTGAACAACCAATTTAAAAAAAAAAACAAATGCTGAATGTTTTCTCTGATATAAGGAGACTGATTCATAGTGGGGTAGGGAGGGGGAGCATGGGAGGAATAGATGAACTCTAGATAGGGCAGAGGGGTGGGAGGGAAAGGGAGGACCAGGGGATTGCAAAGATGGTGGGATGTGATAGACATCATTTTCCAAAGTACATGTATAAAGACATACATTGGTGTCAACATACTTTATATACAGAGATATGAAAAATTGTGCTGTATATGTGCAATAAGAATTATAACACATTCCACTGTCATTTATTTTTTTAATAAATAAAAAAAAGAAAGAAACAGAGAGTAGAGAGCTACTTGAAACTGGAAGCAAGGGAGATGAATGGAAAAAGGGAGATGTTGAGTAAAGAGGACAAAGATTCAGCTACATTGGAGGAATAAATTTTAGTGGTATCTTGCACTGCATGGTGACCATGATTCATAATAATATATTGTATATTTCAAAATTACTAAAATAATGGATTTTTTGTGTTCTCATCAAGAAAAAGTGATATCACTGAGATGATGGATATTTCAATTATTTTCATTGACTCTTTCTATAATATATACGTAGATAAAAACATTGCAGTTGGGCAAGGTGTGCACCTGTAGTCCCAGCCATGCTAGAGGCTGAGGCAGGAGGATTGCTTGAGTCCACGAGTTTTAGGACAGCCTGAATAACATAGGGAGACCTAAAATAAAATAAAATAAAATAAAATCACATTTTACCACGAGATGTTGCTTCACAGCTGCTGTTATCAAAAGGACAAATGATAAGTGTTGGAGAAGATGTGGGGAAAAAGGAAATTCTTGCATACTGTTGGTGGGAATATAATATAAAGTTTCCTCAAAAAACTTAAACTTGAAGTATCATATAATTTCCAACAACCACTTCTGGGCATGTATTTGAAGAAATTGAAATCATATATTTAAAAGCTATCATCACTCCTGACTTCATGTCAACACATAAGTTTTTGTAGAAGCAGGAAATTAAAGTGGATCTCTAAGTGAAGAAAAATTATAAGGATAAAAATGATACAGAAGACAAATTTTCAGTTATCTTTCCAAATTAGGTCAGTTGTTTTGAGTAGCACTTAAGTAATAGAACAGTTATTTTATCAAACAAAATTTTGGAAATATAGGACTATAACTCCTGCAAATATTTTTCCAATAAATAATATAGAATTGAATATTTAATAAGGGAATTTTGTAATGAGAAGTACCACCCTCCTGATACATGAACCTGGGACAAGTAATAAAACAGTATTTTCCTAAAGTATATTTTTAAACTCATGAATTAGCTAAAATTTAACAAATGGCACAAAGAAGCAGGACATGAATGATTAAGGGAATACCAGTCAGAAAATAAGATTACTAAACAAATAACAAGGGATAGTTTTTAAAAAATATCTAATTACTGTTATCAGTGTATACTTTTTGTGTGCAAGTACTACATAAATACAATAGAAAATTAGTAGCTATATTGAAAAAATTTATGGAAAGAAGCTTGAAAGTTTTCTTTTAAGTGACATCTCAGCTCCTATTTGCCTCCATCAGGATAAGGACTATTAGTAGTAGATAGAAGCCCATTTTTTTTGAGGGGGTGAGTACAGGGGATTGAACTCAGGGGCACTAGACCACTGAGCCACATCCCAAGCCCTATTTTGTATTGTATTTAGAGACAGAGTCTCCCTGAGTTGCTTAGTGCCTCGCTTTTGCTGAGGTTAGCTTTGAATTCATGATCCTCCTCTCTCAGCCTCCCGTGCCCATTCATTTTTAAAAAGCAAAAATGTGATCAAAATGAAAGTTATTCTATGCTTTAACTATTTACCTAAATGTCATAGAGATCTTTTCATGACTGTATATGGAACTTTATCTCATTTATTTTAATGGCAACACAGTATTTCATATAAAGATAATGTTCTGTAGATTTTTTAACCATACCTTCCTCTTTCTACCCATACCCCAGTAGAAGGACTTTTAATTTGTATAGACTTTTCTTCTTTGAAACTTCTTGCCTATGAATGTCATCATAAAGGAACTTAAGGCATATATAAAAATATTAATTTGGGAAAGAATAAAAAAATAAAATGGCTAGATCAAGGCATATGATCACTTGAAACTATAACAGATACTACCAAATTTGGCCTACAAAGTAAGTAATTCACTCTCTTACATTTCAATAGCAAATGCTATTTTCTTGTACACCTTCACCAATGTTTAAATTAAGTCTTTAATTGACAATTAAAATTTTATGTATTTATGGTGCATAACATGATGTTTTGAACATGTATACATAGTGGAATGGCTAAATTTAACTAATTAATATATGAATTACCTCACTTCATTACCATTTTTTGTTCTGAGGACATTTAAAATCTACTCTCAATAATTTTCAAGAACACAATACATCCTTATTAACTATAGTCATCATTTTGTATAACAGAGTTCCTAAACTTAATCTCCTGGCTAACTGAAATTTTTTTTAAATTTTTTATTTATTTTTTAGTTTTCGGTGGACATGACATCTTTGTTGGTATGTGGTGCTGAGGATCGAACCCGGGCCGCACGCATGTCAGGCTAGTGTGCTACCGCTTGAGCCACATCCCCAGCCCTAACTGAAATTTTTTATACTTTGGCCAACATCTTCACAATCCCTCTTTCTTGCCCCCACCCCCTGATAACTACCATTCTACTCTCTGCTTCTGTAAGTTTTCCTTTTTTTTTTTTAGTTTTGGGCAAGGGTGGAAGTTGTTTTGCTTTGGTTTTCTATTTTTGCAGTGCTAGGGATGGAACTCAGGGTCTCACTCATGTTAGGCAAGTTCTCTACCATTGAATTACATCTCTCGATTCCATGTGTGAGAACATGCAGTATTTTTCTTTCTGTGCTTGGATTATTTCACTTAACATAATGTCATCCAGCTATCACAAATGACAGGATTTCCTCCGCTTTTTAAAAACACTGTTTAGTGTTCCATTGTGTCTCTGAACCACGTTTTCTTTATCCATTCATGCATTGATGGATACAGGTTGCTTCCTTATCTTTGCTGTTATGAATAATCCTTCAATGGATGTGGAGTGCAGATATCTCTTTGTCATACCAATTTCATTTCCTTTAGGCATATACCCAAAAGTAGGATTGTTGGAACATATTGTAGTTCTGTATTGAACTTTTTTTTTTTTTTTTTTTTTTTTGAGGAACTTTTGTACTGTTTTCCATTATGGCACTACCAATTTACATTCCCACTAACAGTGTGCAAACATTCCTTCTATGGCCTCCACATCCTCTCAACATTTACCTTTGGCTTTTTTTCCCCTAGGCTTTTTAATAGTAGTTTTTCTAAGAGATTAGAGGTGATATCTCATTGTGGCATTATTCTGCATTTCCCTGATAATTAATAATGCATTTTTTTACATATCCCTTGGTCATTTGTATCTATTCTTTTATCTATTTGTCTTTCTGTATCTACTCAGGATCTTTGTTTATCTTTTAATTGGTTTCTTACTTTTGAATACTTTGAGTACATTATATATTTTAGATATTGATTCCTTATCAAATGTGTACTATGGAAATATTTCCTTCCAATCCAGAAGCTTTTTTGGTGTTTTACTCTGTTGTTTTCTTTTTTGTAGAAGATTTTCAGTTTGATTTAATTCCATTTATCTATTTTTACTTTTGTTGCCTGTATTTTGGGGTTCATATTCAAAAAGCAGAGCGGTGGGTTTTCCTGTATGTTTCTTCTTTAAATTTTACAACATCAAATTTCACATTTAAACTTGTTAATCCATTTCAAAGTGATTCTTTGTACAGTGTGAAATAGTACTCTCATTTCGTTTTTCTTTGTGTTGATATTGTTCCCCAGACCATTTATGAAAGAGATTGTCCTTTTCCTACTGAATATTCTTAAGTTTTTGTTGAAAATCAATTGACACAAATGCATGGATTTATTTTGGGGTTCTCTATTCAGTTTCACTGTTCTATGTGTCTGGTTTGAAGATAGTAGCATGCTTTTTTGATTACTACAGTAGATTTTTTTAATTTTAATTTTTTATTTGTTTTAATTAGTTACACATGACAGTACAATGATCTTGATATATCATACATTTGAATCAGATGGGGTATGATTTCTCATTTTTCTGAGTGTACAGGTTGCAGAATCATATTGGTCATGCAGCCACATATATACATACAGTAATAATAATGTCCATTTCATTCCACTATCCTTCCTTTCCCCCCTTCCTCTCCCCTCCCCTCCATAACTACAGTAGATTTTGAAATCAAGTAGTATGATGCCTCTAGTTTTTGTGTGCTTGTTTCTTAGGGTTACTTTGGCTGTTTCATATGTTTTATCTTCCCATATGAATTTTAGGACTGACTTTTCTATTTCTTTGGAAAACATCATTGAGATTTTAATGGGGATTGCATAGAATTTGTAGATTGCTTTAAGCAGTAAGAGCATTTTAACAATATTAATTATTCTAACCCATGGACACTGGATACCCACCCATTTTTTCATTTATTTGTGTCTTCAATCACTTACATGAATGTTTTATACTTTTCAGCATACAGACCTTTTAACTTCTTGACTAAACTTATTCCTATTTTATTTTTTATTCTACTATAAATGGAATTGCTTTCTTAATTTCTTTTTCAGTTAATTTGTTATTTGTATCTAGAAACTTTCCTGATTTTTATGTTGATTTGTATCCTGCAATCTTACAAAATAAGTCTATTAATTCCAACAGCTTTTTTGGTGAGGTCATTAGGATTTTCTGTAAATATATGCATATATATATATATATATATATATATATATATATATATATTCTGCAAACAAAACAAAACAATTTAACCTCTTCCTTTATTTCTTTCTTCTGCCTAATTGCTCTGAATAGGTCTTCTAGCACTATGTTGAATAAAAATGACCAACATGGTATCCTTGTCTGTTCCTGATCTTAGAGGAAAAGCCTTTAGCTTTTCATCATGAAGTACATGTTGGTCTTTGGTTTGTCCTATATGGCATTTCATGTATTAAGGAACATTTCTTTTATAACTATAATTTGTTGAAAGTTCTTGTCATGAGAGGGTGTTGAATTTTATCACATGCTTTTTCTGTAACTATTGAGATGATCATATGGTTATTGTCCTTCATTTTATTAATGTGATGCATCATATTTATGGGTTTGCATATATTGAACTATCCCTGGTATCAGAGTAATTTTGTCTTCATAAAATAAATTTGAAAGTGTTTTCTCCCCTTCAATTTTTGGAAGAGGTTGAGAAAGGCTGAAATTAATTCTTTAAATGTTTGGTAGGATTCAGTATTGAAGCCAGCAGATCCTGTTTCAGTCAACTTTTATGCTGCTGTGGCCAAAAGCCCTGACAAAGACAATTTTGAGGAGGAGAAGTGTATTTGGGGCTCATGGTTTCAGAGGTCTTAGTCCATAGATGGCTGATTCCATTCCTTGATCCCTGAGATGAGGCAGAACATCTTGGCACAGATGTGTGGTAGCAGAAAGCAGCTAGGAACATGGCACCAGGGAGCAGTGAGAGAGATTCCCCTTACCACACACAAATTACATAAGAAAGGCATGTCCCAGGGACCTACCTCCTCCAGCCACAACTGACCTGCCAACAGTTACCACCCAGTCAATCTCTATGAGGGCATTAATGAACTGAGTAGGTTTAACAAAACAAAAACAATTTTGTTTTGTTAATATCCAATATCCAATTATTTCGCCTCTTACCTTTCCCATTGTCTCACTCATGAGTTTTTGGGGGACACCACATATCTAAACCATAAACCATAACAGCTCCTTTTTTTGTTAGAAATTAACTTATTAGACTGAAATTAGTAATGATTTAAAATATATTCAACAATGTAACAGCTAAATAAATTATTGTATTTTCACAGACTAGATAATTATGTAGACATTAAATTAAACCAATTCTATCAATAATTTTTTTTTTTTGGTACTGGAGATTGATCAGGTGCACTTAACCACTGAGCCACATCCCCAGCCCTTTTTTATATTTTATTTAGAGACAGGGTCTTGCTGTGTTAGGTCTTACCTGATGCCTCACTAAGTTGCTGAGACTGGCTATGAAATCACAATTCTCCTGCCTCAGTCTCCAGGGCCTATGGGATTACAGGTGTGCACCACCACACCCAACTATACCAAGAATTTTTTATGTCATAAAATGTTAAATTAAAATGTTGGAGTTTAGGGTAAAAAATATGTGTGCAGCAGAGGTGGTCTCATTTTACACATTTGTGTGCATGCACATGTGATTTAAATATTAGAGCTACCAGGTTTAGAGCACACACTATAACCCAGAACTCTTTTAAGTGTTTCACAAGATTCGTCATTTTTTTTTCCCCTCTACAAATTCACCCTTTTTGCCTGAACTGTGAAAATGGAATTAGGCCCTTTAAATATTTTTCATTTGCCATCTAATGCATTGTTAAACTGTAGAGAGTGCTGTCAGTAGAGAGTGCTGGAGAGAGATTGCAGAAGGAAAGAATTTTACTTCCTGTTTCTGTGGCTTTTCCAATACCTGACTCCAGCAATACTAAATGCCCAGCAGCTTCTCTGGTCACAGTCAGATCATCTTTAGTAAGATTTGGATGAGGAGAGGAGAAGGACTCTTTGTTGGGTTTTCTAATGAGGATGACATTTAATGCCCATGAGAACTCTGATACCTAGGGTAATCTATTAGATAATAGATTATAATCTCTGTTACAAATGGGGAAACCTATGAAATCACATAGATAGAAGGTGATGAAGTCAAATTTAATCTAAGCACATTGGCTCCAAAGTACATACTTGCAACCACTGTTATATTGAATTCTGAAATATTGAGTATGTACACACAGATAACCTAAAAAGACAATGGGAAGAAAAAGCAGGTACATGTAAATTACTGTTGGTTGGATGTGTTGAAAATTAGAGGAGGCTCATGTTATTGTTATGCAATTTCCAAATTTCTTTCAATACACAAATATTCATTTTAACATCAGAAATGTATATATATTTAAGCTAAGAAAGAAATTCTGAGGAATCCTCTGTAGATGATGTACTCACATGCATCCGTGCTGCCGATTTAATAAAGTGCAAACTCACCAAAGCCTCCTTTCATTTCTACAGCCTTTACTTCAAGTCCTTCCCTGATATACAGGTGCAATATACATGGCTGAGAGCTTAATTCCAAATTTCAATAAGAGCTCTGCCTACAATCCATTCAACACCGAAGCAAGAATAACTGCATCTAAATTTTAATTTGCATAATTACAATCCCACACAAATAAAAAGCATTCATTATCATTGTGTCTGGCTCCAGTTTGTATCATTCCCCAGACTATACAGCTAATATTATTAACAGTGCAAATGTAAAAAAAAAAAATCAAGAAGCTAAACTATGAACATTATTTCCCAATTTCTAGTTTGTAAAGTTCTCCATCATTTGTCTCTTTCTTTCTCTTTTACAATCTATTTGCCATGAATTCTTTATATGGCACTAATATAACTTGCTCTGTTTATCCATTGATTATAGAATAAGCTGTGATATTTTTTCATTTTTCTTCTTCAAAAATAATTCTTTTATGAGATGCCCTGACAGTCTGGGGAAAATGAATTTTCTAACATTACTGAGATTTCTAACCCCAGAAATTTCAGTATCAACAGCAAAACAATTTTTTTTTAATTTTACAAGAGGGGGAAGAAAATTGAAACTACCTCTCTCCCTCTCCCTCCCTCTCTCTCCCCTCTCTCTCTCTCTCTCTCTCTCTCTCTCTCTCTCTCTCTCTCTCTCTCTCTCTCTCTCTCTCTCTCTCTCCTATAGTGGATTGAACCCAGGGCCTTGTATCTGCTAAACACATACGCCATCACTGACCTGCATCCCCAGCCCCCAGTCCCATCTGTATACTTCTATACACTTTCTATAACATTTTTGGCATAATTACCTCTAAGTTAAAACCAAAACATAAGCAGACAACTTAAAGAAATCTGCAACTACTTGAAAGAACTTCAGGTCAAAGCCTGAAACAGTAGGGGTTTTTAACTTGTAAATTATGTATCCCAAAACAGAAATTCTAGCTTTTTCTATTCTAATTTAGAATGTTTTTAAGCTGTCCCACAGACTACAAAGGAATCATATCATCATAGGGCATCCTACTGTTATTCATGGCTATTCTTTCTGTTATTAATTTTTTATTTATATCAGTATCAGACATTCCATTCAATAAATATTTACTGAGCACAATTTATGCCCAGAAAAGAGCAATATATATTTTATTAGATGGTTAATACCAGCATAATTTGTATCCAACAAACATGAAAACAATACAATATGCTTTTTAATGGCAAAAGCTTATCCTCCATACTAAAAAACTGCTCAAACCCTGTAGTTATATGTGGCTAAGAGGATTGACTTATTTCTTGCCCTATTCACACTTCTTTTCTGTTTTAATTCTTTAGGTTCTACTTTTGTGAGATCCTCATTGCACTTGACTTTTACCACCTGACCTGGGAAGTTTTTCATATATAATGACCTCACTACTCTGCAGAAAATTCTTACAACTCACTATATCTGCAATTACTTATGTGTAAATTTAAAGTATTTTTCAATTATATTAGTACAAAGATGTTTTCTTTTTTGAAATTCTCTTTACTAACACTAGATTCTTTGTGTATGTGTGTGTGTGTGTGTGTGTGTGTGTGTGTGTGTGTGTGTGTACCGGAGATTGAACACAGGGGCACTTAGCACCTCAGGTTTGCTGAGACTGGCTTTGAACTGGCGATCGTCCTGCCTTAGCTTCCAGAGCTGCTGGGATTTCAGGTGCAGGCCACCTCACCCGGCAACACTAGGTTCTTATTACTAGTAAAAACTTTGTTTTGTAATTGTTATTTTTTATTATAGGCCTCTGTGTATCTTGCTTATGTCTTCTTTGTTTTCCTTCTGCTACAGTTTTCAAAGGTGTGTTATTATTCTACTTATCTATAGGAAGGTGGTCACAAATTCTTTGCTAGAATCTTTTTATTAGAAAATGACAATTCTGACTCCCCTCTTCTTTTTCTTTTCTTTTGACTCCCCTCATCTTAACCACTTTCATACAGAAGTGACATTCTAGGACTTCTGAAGCTAAGTCATAAAGAGTCCTTCATCTGTATCCCAGATCTCTTGGAGCATTCTATCTGGGAACCCAAGCTGGGCACATGATCAATTCAGCTAGCCTGAGGCCAGCCACTGTTAAGACACTGTGGGTAAGTGCTCTGGTCAACAGTCCCAGTTAATCTCACCCCTCCATTCATCCCTGCTGAGGAGGCAGACAGGCCAGTGAAAGCACCAACCCTCTAAACCAGCCTATGCATTAGAGTGATACCACCGAGTAACTTCTATGTGTGCCACACAGAATGAAATAATCATCCAGAAAAGGTCAAATCCCTGACTTACAAAATCATAAGCCATTAAACATTGGTTGTTGTTTGAGCCACAATGTTTGGGAACATTTTGTGCTGCAGCAGTCGATAACTGGAATTTTCTTGCCTGATTGTAGAAATTTGGTGATTTTATTCATTAAGTACTTCATACCAACTTTTATGTCAGCAACACGAATATGGTAGAGATCATAAAAATTCTGCTTTTAGCAGAATAAACTGAAATGCAGAAACATCACTTTATCGAGCAAAATAGTATTAAAGAATGTCCACTTGATCACTTTATTAAAGGAATTTACAAATTCAGTTCAATTAGAAGAATTTTATGTCTTGGGCTGGGATTGTGGTTCAGCGTTAGAGCGCTTGCCTAGCAAGTGCAAAGCCCTGGGTTCGATCCTCAACACCATACAAAAAAATAAATAAATAAAATAAAGATATTGTGTCCAACTACAACCTAAATATATATTTATATTACAAAAAAAGAAAGAAAGAAAACTATGTCCTGGCAGAAGAAATGGATTCTTTATGGAATAAAGGTGTTCCCTTTGCTCAGTTTTACTTTTAAAGAATAAAACATTTTCCCCAAGCAAACCAGAGGAGATGAAGGAACAGAAGAACAGCGGAGAGGTTCAAAGCACATGTGGTTTATCAGATAACAGAATTCCTGATTTCTAGAAGCCCTTTGTTTCTGGTATCTGTGTGTGTGTGTGTGTGTGTGTGTGTGTGTGTGTGTGTGTGTGTGTGTGTGTTTCTCTCCAGGCAAGAAATGTCTTTCTTCCTGCCTAATCCTCACTATTTCATACTTGCATGTGAAAGATAAAATCTTCCCTCCTAAACTGAAGATAAGAAGAAAATTGAGGAGGTACACTAGAAACTGCACTGTCATCTCATCTGAGTTGAAAGATGAGCTCTTTAGAATCCTGTAGAAGAAGAGCACAGCTCACTAAGTTCATTGCTCCTCATTGTGATTCCCAGACCAGGGTAAGCATTAGAATCACCTTCAAAATACTTTTTTCGAAAAATTTTGGTGTGAGATCTGAGAACATTTATGTCTAATTTTAACAAAATTATTTCAGTGTAAAATAAAAAAAAAACACCTCAAATTGACAAGCAAAAAAATTTATTAATTCACTTAACTGAATAGCCTTCTTTTGAACACCTTCCACAGTCCATTTTGTGCTATTATAACAGGATACCTGGGACTAGGTGATGTATTAAATTTTATATATAAAACACACTCTGTGTGTGTGTGTGTATGTGTGTGTGTGTGTGTGTGTACACACACAGAGGTTTGTTTCATACAACTTGGGTAGCTGGAAGTACAAAATCCAGAGGACTGCATCTGGAAGAGACTTTCTTGCTGTGTTATCTCATGATAGAAAGCTGAAAGGCAGAAAGCACAGGCTTGAGAGAGAGAGAATGGAAGGGGATGAACTCATCCTTTTATCAGGACCCAGTCCCTAGACAACTGACTCACTTCCACTATAACAATACAATCATGAGAGCAGATCCCTGAACATTTAGGCACTTTTTAAAGGTTACACTTTTCAACATTGCATTGGGAATTAAGTTTCCAACAGTGAACATTGGGAGACATATTCGAACCATAGCACTGTCTATGTTCCCTCTCCCATACTTTCCAACATAGCTCAGTATTCAAGTTTACATTTCTACAAGTGTTTATCTGCCATTGATAGATGAGCCATGTAAATATTCACATTTTTAATTCAAATTCAAACTCTCTTTCCAGAGGTTTTCAATTTCTCTCAGTCTTTTTCAACTATATAAAGTCTTCATTTCCTCTTTTTTTCATCTGGACCAAATTGAACTTTGAACATAGTTATCATCCTGAGAGATCCTTTCTTCTCTCTCTTCCAGTCTCTCTGGCTTGCATGTCTTCCTCTTTCCTGATTAACTCCCTTCTTTTGATAAATGATAGAGAATATTCTGAGATACTCCCTGCCTGAGAAACACTGTTAGACACTCTTAGTGATGATACATAGATAACTGGGCTCAGAATTATTAACTGGAAATCTTATGTGCTTAAAATGTAAAAGCAGATCTCCTTTGTCATCTAACTCCCAGGATTGTTAATGCTAAGTCCAATAACATTGTGATGCATTATCTTTTAAGTGAAATCATCTTTTCCCTTTAGTGGCTTATAAACTTTTATCTTTTCTTCTAAATGTTCAAAATGTCATGATTATGTTCCTTAGTTTAGATCTATTTTGATCCATTTTGCTATCAGGAGACTTTGAAGTCTGTCAACTAATGACCTTTAGTTCTGAAAATTTTCTGACATTATTTACACAGCAATTTTCTTCACTGTTTCCTTTGTTCTGTCTCTGAAAATTGGAACTTCCCAGACTGATCCTCTTTTCGTTTTTCTAGTATAGCTCATATTTTGTAATGTGCCTTATCTCTTAGTAGATTTCAACATAATAATCTTAGTTTTTTAAAACTTAAAAAAATTATATCGTTTCTTTTATTTTCAAGACTTTTTTTCCCTCTTTTTTAAAAGTCATGTTATTTTTTAAGGAATTTAATCTATTTTATTTTTCTTTTGAAACTTGTTTTGTGGGGTTTTGTTTGATTTTACTGGCATGTTCTTCTCCTTACTTGGTTTCTTCCAATTCACTTCGTATTCTGGATAATTATGTTCCTTTTACATGTTTATGACTTTCCCCAAACACCAAATGTTTCTTGACTTCCTAGTAGTAGATTATATGATCATTCACCCCAAATCCTATTTTCCCTCCTTAATTGAGAATGATAGATACCTTCCATATAGAGCTATCAGCAATTTCTACCATCCCTAGTTATTTCTCCTGCCTTAAATATGCACCAGCTTCACAATTAGCTTTGACCAACATAATTCATCAGAAGTGATGCTCTGCCAGTTCTAAGCATTGGCCATAAGAGCCTTTCCTGACAACTAGATTTTAACTCTCTTAAGGTGCTCTCACTACCATGAAAGAAAGCCCAGACTAGACTATTAAATAATGGGGAGACTACATGGAGAGAAGCCACGTGGAGAAGAACCAAAGTAACCAAATTAAGAGCCAACATCAGCTGTCATATACAGGAAAGAGGCCATATCTTGCATTTTTAAGCCTGGTTGAGCTCTAGGCTGAATGTACCCATCTTGGTGACTATGGTTGACACCAAAGAGAGCAGAAGAATAGCCTTGCTGAGTCCAGCCAACCTTTAGACACCATGAAAAATAATATGTCAACACACATTGTGGTAGGTCACTAAACATTAGAGAAATAGATAACTGATATAAGGGATATTATATATCCCCACTTCATGAAATTAGGCTTAACCATGTGACATATTTTACAAGTTGTATCTTTGTTTCCATTATATTTACTATGGTTATTTATAAATAAGGAAGAAATTGAGTTTGTATTATTCATTTTGAAATTGTATATTACTGATCAGGATTTGTTCCATAACTGGAGTGTTTATATTTGAAAAATGGGAGAATCTCCTATCTTGGGGACAATATAAGTAACATCTAAAGAGGCACAGACAATTCACTAGGGTTGCATTAGAAGTTTTCCTGCGTGCTACTCCTTCAACACCTTACCTAAGATACTAGACTCAATCACAGGTTTATACTGTGGTCCCTCAATCTTTATTGACTCTAGTGATTGCGGTCTGGGACTTTTTGGATCTTTGTGGGCTATCTTACTAAAGCTCAAGTGGAATCTTATGAGATGTATTACATCTACCAAAGGGTGGAAAAATGGAAAGAAAAGTATTTGCTTTCTCCTCCTAACCTACCCATAAGAGACTTCTTCTAATCCTGAAATATGAACCAATTGGAGCAACTAGAAATAATAAGAAAATTTTAGATTTTTTTTTCTGAAAGTGGCCACAAACATCCCTCTAATATAACATGACTTAATACCTGGTGACTTTTCCATTCTTCTCATAAAAAGGATCTCTTTACCACCTCTCCCAAGTACCTATGCCTTCCAGTTGTAAA
This sequence comes from Ictidomys tridecemlineatus, assembly GCF_052094955.1. Lineage (NCBI taxonomy): Eukaryota > Metazoa > Chordata > Mammalia > Rodentia > Sciuridae > Ictidomys > Ictidomys tridecemlineatus. Next base: position 155,720,640 of record NC_135480.1, on the reverse strand, counting down.
TATTTGTAACAGGACGCTGCTCAAACTACTGTTCCTCTCATTCAGAGGTGATTCTGGGTCATTGTGCTACATAATCTTACTTTACTGCAAGGAAATTGAACCACTGGAACTGGCTCATGAAAGTATCTATTCTGGTAGCTACACAGATAATAAATAACATTATCACTACTAAAGAATTCTAACAAAGTAACTTTGAAACATCTTTATAATTTTGAAAAACATCTATTACTCAGAAGGCATCTAGATGCTCTAAATTTAAGACCAGTTAGTATATTATATAACTGTTTCACACTTGTCATTACTACATTTTAAATCTGAATTAAAAGGAAATAGATATTTGACTGTTTAAAAGCAAAATAGAACCAAACCACATTTTACTATAGAAAGTTATATAAAAATCTTTTGTGTTTGTTTAGCCTCTATATATTTTATCAGAAGTTTTGTCATATTTACTATGGTAAAACCTGAAGCAATTGTTTTAAGATCATTTTTGCATAATAGTAAAAAGTATTTTAATGGTTGTAATTGCAGCATCCTCTTAGTAGTTGTTAAAAAAAATCTCAAAGATGATAACAGTGTAATCCCTGCTTCTACATTAAGGAGCATATTTTCCCCAAGATACTAATACATAAAGTAGAATAGTAATAATAGGTATGCGGAAATGTGTACTCAGGGAAAGATATAACCTTTTAAAATTACTTACAAATGGAAATTCATGCACTAGGCCTGCCAAAATACATTTCATCACAACTAAAACTAATTTTATTCTTGCAAATACAATTACAAAAATATCAACTGAATTCCAAGTAGTAAACTTAAGATAAAGTTTCCTAATTTCAAGTTCACATACTAACATTAATCATGTTTCATAAACTATTTCTCTAACACAGTAGTTTTTAAACTATCTTATAGAAGTGGAATATTTCTTCAAAGGAAATTTTATCCAGAACACCAACTGACACAAAACAGAATAAAAAAGAAGCATCTCTATATTAGAGTGATGGGGGGAAGTACAAAAGTACCCAACAGACCTACTGACCCCAAATTTCACCAACTGGTTTTTCAGAGGAATCAATTAGGCACTTCTGAGAAACTACTAATGCTCTGATACCTCTTTTAATAGATATTTATAACGTACAAAAATTATTAAATTATTCCGAAAATAAGAAGCCCTAAGGACTATAACCAAAATGTAACAGTTTAATCTTTCACCAAAAATACTCATCTACAGACAGGCAAGTAGACAAACATAAGTATAAAAACCCCACAATGTTCAACAAAGACCTACCTTCTTCTTTCTTCTGTGTCATCATTGGTATAGGCTTTTATCTTAAAGGTCACTGCATGGTCCAACGTGGCTAGTAGAGACCCATAAATCTTAGCTTTATTCCAGTAATAGAAAAGAGAAAAATAAAAATGTTAATTGATGCAAAAACAACCTTGAAAAACAGCCAGGTTCAAGAGCAGTTAGAACCTTACATTCTTGGCAAGCTCAGCAAGACTGCATAGATGCTCAGACCTATGATGTGTTGTCTCTCCCAACGTCCATTGCCATCCCAAACAAATTCGGAGTTCTGTTACTAGGAAGAAGGAAGAGATGAAATAACATATAAATATAGTAGTCTGTATCACATAAGCTTGCTGTGTTTTCTGATATTTCTTTGTTATGTAATGATTTTACTTTAATAGAAATTTAAATAGCAATATATTCTAAAGTATTATGATAATATATTCTATTGTGATCTGACATTCTGGTGAAGTTACTTTTAGAACATAAATACTTACAGTAATTATGGCAAAGGTATATGTATCCTAAAAGCCTTTGATTCATGACGTCTTTGATTTGGGACAAGAAGTAGAAGTTTTTTTGTGTGTGTTGATATTCCCTTTATTTTATGAAAAGGGATTATTTTGTTGATGTCTTTGAGGTGAGCAAAAAAAGGTGAGTATCAAGGAAAACTCACATACCCAGCCTCACTAATTGGCTTAGTATCTCTATAAGAATAGAGTTTAGGGGCCTGGGGTTGTGGCTCTGTGGTAGAGCGCTTGCCTAGCATGTGCGAGACCATGGGTTCAATCCTCAGCACCACATAAAAATAAAGAGATAAAAAAAAAAGAATAGAGTTTAGAATAACCTCAAGAATATGTGCTTCAAAGATTTTCTTAGACAGTGGTGCCCAATATACTTCACATAATTGCCACAAGGAAAGGAATAATATTAGAATGGTCTGGGGGAAATGGGTGAAAGTGTCACAGCAAAGAATATGATCCCAGGAATTTTCACTGCCTCCAGGCCCTGCCCAAAGTGCTTAGGAGATAAATCTCCCATAACATATGGCATATCTTCAGTTGGGAAGCTCCCTCTTGGGCCAACTGCATAAGTAACCCTCCTGAGAAGACCAGGGATACGATCATTCTTTCTTCCCATGCAGTGCACCCATACAAGTAAAGCCATAAAGGCTCAGGTGGCCACAGCAGAGAATTTATGTCCACCAGAGCCACAGTCTCATGAGAGTATTAGGAGCAGAAGGAGAACTCAAGAACACTGATAAGACATACTGAAAGAAGACTGAAAGCGGTTATGTTCCTGTATACAAATGACTCACCACCAGATTGGAAACAACTAAGATAATGGGGGAGGCTGTAGTTCTGGGAGAGTAAGTGGGTTCTAAGAGCCATTACAGTGCGATATGGTCTACGTTTTAGACTGTACTCCCAGGCTGGAAGAGTGCCAACAACCTATGTGTCGCAGTCCGACTGCAGCAAAATAACCAGGGGGTGACGAACAACCTGTGCACATTGATACAGCAGGAGTGGGAGCCGTTTATTGTAGGACAGGAGGGTTATATATACATTGCACACAGCTTATCTTAATTAACATAAACTAGATACATCCATCAACCAATAAGGAATCTCCACACTTAATGGCTCGCTGGTGTTACTTCACAAACGACTCCCTCTGGCAAAATGCCAGGCGCCATCTTGACTTGTTTACAGACCCTAACATTTCCCCCTTTTGTTTAATTTAAATAACGACCATAGTGGTTTTTACACAAACACCATAAATAATCTGTTACAAGCAGAAGGGGAGGATACAAAATGCCACAATACCAAGCCAATTGATGGTTCCATGTAAGAAGCTTTTGGAAAAATTATACCAGCAATGACACCTTTAGCAAAGATATGGAGTTACAATTTGTTGTAGATTACAGTTTGTTGTCTCAGTCCAGGTAAAGCAGTGTCTGAATAGATTAACTCACAGTCCAGGTAAATCACAGTCCAGGTAAGTTCTGTAGGCAGCTAGCTTAAATCACAGTCCAGGTAAGTTCTGCAGGCAGCTAGCTTGATCTGAAGTCTCGTCTGGTTTTCAGCAACACTGGAAATTCTTCCACTTTCGTTTTCATCGGCACTGGAACGAAAGCATGAACTTCAGTGATGATGTTAAAGAAAATCCTGTAGCATTCCACTAAGAAAACAACCTTCTGAACAATTTAGTACATTATCTCAAGGTTTTGTTTACATTTGAAATAGGCCTTAATAGTGCTCATTACTCATTAGTTTTTAGGTGTGGGAGAACCATTTGTAGTTACTGGCCTTGGAAATGATCTTGATAACCTACAATAACTTACAAAAGCTTAACTTCAAATTGATTTCAAATTCAGTTTTCATTTCATCTTAAATTACTGTAGAGCCATTCAATGTGACACAGATTTAGGTTGTTGGGAAATAAAGAGTACGTACTCTACAAATTTCACATCAGGAAATAATATTAAATTAATTATGAAATACTAAATATCATTATTCCATTCAATAAAATAACTGTGCTTCCAAGAAGATAGTCTAACTTACAAGCTTTTAAGTTATTTATACATGTCAGCACATTAACCATAAAGTAATCAACATCAAAGTTCAGAAATTATTTAATGTTCTGTGAGAAACTACAAAGTTTTTACATGTTATAATTGTACATTCTGACAAAGAATCTTATCTAGATTATTCACACTGTTTGAAAACCAGTAACTCCATTCAATAACTCTGTGAGTGGGGAAGAAGATCAATTAATGAGTAGGAAATCCATCACTAATTTTAATTCTATGTAGACTAAGAGAAGAAACTCAATTTCTTTGTAACAGTTTCTTTATTCATGAATGTTGATATTAATGACTACTATTAAGAGTTAATGAAAGATTAAAGATGTTGCTTGGGATCTGCTGACCTATTTTGATCTACATAAGATGAGCTCAAGTTCCAATTTTGCAGCACGTGAATGTCCTAAGTGTTTTGGGGAATTTCTGCAAATTCCTGGGTGGCATTTGGACTTCCAATCCCTGCTTATTCTGAAGTGCTAGTTTCTCTTCCACATCATGATGGTACATCTGTAAGAACTACAGTCTACATGCGTTCACAACCATTGCACACATACAAAGTTTTCAACGCTGTAGATCTACTAAGGATTTGCAGTCAGGGAGAGGATAGAGAACATTATATCAAAACAAGGCAAGTGGTTCAAAATGAACATTAGCCATCCTTGGAACACCAACAAGAGATAAATTTCTATTATTTGTTACTTTGCATTTTCCCTTAGCTAACACGACCTGATTGACTCTTCTTTCTCTCCTCCTTCTGTATTCTGCTTTCTTCCCTTCACCTCTCTCCCTGCAGTAAAAGAGAGGACAGACAGGAGAATTGAGAGAAGCAGATGCATTCTGTCAGGTTTTGTGAGCCCTCATTAAACTTCTCAGTTGCTATCAGACATTTTATTCCACATAGCTCTTTGTCCAAAAGTTCTGGAAACTTTTCCCTTTCCTGCTCCATTAGACCAAAAATTGTAAAAGACTCACAGTTACTAACCTGAACATACTACCTTGTCATTCAGGGTATTTCTATTCCCTGACTGACCCTTATTATACAGTCTGGTTACTAGAACCATGATGGATATCAAATACATTTAAGCTTCGGGACCTTCTTTTGGTTGGTCTCCCAATGTGGCTATCTGCAGTATATATTTCCTAACTTCATTCAGGTCTTTACTCATTTTTCCTGGGACTTTAACAGTTATAGTACTGAAAGTTCTGTGCTCAGAGACTTCCCTCTATCCTAGTTAACCTGGGACAGTTGTTTATACTGCACTGAAACAAAGCTCTGAGACAAAAGACACTTTCTCACTGTTGCATGTGTCTTCTGTAATTAGAACAGAGCCTAGGATTTGGCAGCAGCATAATAAATGTTTGCTGAATGAACAAATGAATTAATAGTTGGGCAAGATCATAGGGTAAGTGCAGCAGAATGTGGTCTTCAACATTTAAGAGCTGAAATCACTGAAAGAAAACTTGGATTTTCATACAATTCTCTACTTTACACAGGGGACCAGGCAAAAAACAGAGTTTATATAAGTTACTTTAATAGAATGAATTTAATATGAGGAGCAAAGGTACAAAGGTATAGCCAAGTGGGAAAACCAAGATAATCATGGATACTAGTTATTGAAGGAAGCATCTAGCACCTGTGCATGAAGGGACAAGAGGTAGGGCAGGGTTTCCAGAACTGAGATCAGGGTCAGTGGAGGTTTCGGTATCTATACAGAGGGAAGAGATATCACCAAGAATCAAGGCACTGCCAGAGGCTACCCAAAGCAGAGAGAGAAAGCAGAAACTGTTTCCCCACCTGTTCCCCTGCCCTTCTACTGATGCAAGCTAGTCAGAAGCTACTTAGTCAAGAAATCTAAACATAGCAGAGATAGTTAAGAAATACATCCTAGGGCTGGGGCAGTAGCTCAGTGGTAGAGCGCCTGCCTCATACGTGTGAAACACAGGTTTCAATCTTCAGCATGCTTAAAAATAAATAAAGAAAGATATTGTGTTCATCTACAACTAAAAGAGAGAGAGAGAGAGAGGCGGGGGGGGGGGGAAGAAATACAACCTGGAGAACACAATTAAATGGAAGGACAAATTTATATGTTGCCATATATACATTTAGACAACACACTTAAAATTGTTGTTATAATGGAAGCTACCTGGATAAAAATTAATTAGTCTAGATTATTAAGGCCATTAGATTCCCTAAATTTTTGTTAAAAACAAACTAGTTTCTGCCTTCCTTACCTCCTGCGAAACAAAAAACAAATACAACAACCCCCAAAAACAAAAGCAAATATAAAAATAAAAAACTTCCCCCCAAGCAAACTTACGTAGTTTACTAAGATATTTAAATATCATTTATTTATATAATATCCATTTTTTTTAATTCCTATTGGGTTCTCTTTTGATAACTAAATTAGGAAATATTTGGGCAAGTATTATTAAATGCTAGTTATTATCACCATTGCATAGAAAAATTAATTTATAGAATATCCTCAACTTTTCAATACATTTCACCTAGGGCATTATCTGTATACCTTAATCTATTTTTCCAGCATTGACTTTTTTTTTATCAGTTTTTCAAAGATGAAATGATGCAAGAATGAACAAATATAATAAAAGGAATGTTTTTTTTGTTATTACAATTAGTTTTGAATTGATTTGTAAAACTTTCACTGGAGTCACAAAACATTTTTTCCTAGGATCATTTCATTATTAATTTATAATTTCATTACTTGTGCATATTATTGTCAAAGAATATGGTATGAACAATATTTTTATTAAAATTTATTTAGTCTTCTTTTTGAGATATATATATATATATATATATATATATGTGCTTTGTGAATAGTTTATATATGTATTTTCTCTTTCAAATAGTTTTATATAATAGATTATTAAATTTATTAGGTATAACATTCAGATATTTAGCATTTCTGCTTATTTTTTTATCTCCTTGGTATATCAATTTTTGTGAGGAGTGAGTAACAATTTCCAACCAAAATTATTAAAATAACAATTTGAATAACTGCTTTATATATTTCAAATCTACATTATTAGGTGCAAATATATTTATAACTGTTACATTTACTTTTTTTGCTAGCTTAAACATACTTTCTTACCCTTTGACTTTATCTTAAATTATATTGTTAACTTGAAAAATTGATATTCTAGGTCATTTTTATGTTTGTCTCTATGTCAAAATGCATATTTGTTCATTTTTTTCCCCATTGGCTTTTTAACTTTATCATCCCATAATAAAAAAAGAAGCACTTTAACATAAGTTCACATTAGTATTAGAGTTATAATTTTTTTCTTTTTGTTCTTATATCTGTTTTGGTACTGGGATTCACACATGCTAGGCAAGCACCACCAACCTATACTCTCAGACTTTTTTACTTTTTATTTTGATAAAAAGTGTCACTAAGTTGCTGAGGCTGACCTTGAACTTGTGATCTTCATGCTGCATTTCACCCATGTGGATGGGAGCATATAGGAGATTTCTACCGGCCTTCCAGTAACTGGGATTACAGACACACTTTGCCACAGCAGACTAATTGTTGGGCTTCTTGTTGTGTTTTGATTTTTTGTTTTGGCAAGTATAAAATTTATCCTTCTTTTTAATCGATTATACTGGCTTGATATATTTTCTTTCTTATGTTTCTGTGTCTTCTGGTTTTGTTGTTCTTCATATTAGGGTACTTCTTCCAAGAATGTTCTCATTCTGAACTGAAACAATAAAATTTTCAGAATCATTTGATTGAAATTATTAAGCTTTAATTTTGAACAACACTGGTAAACCACAAAATTTAGGCCCAAAGTTATCATAGCTTGAGTGCTTTAAAAATATAATCTCATAGTCATTTTGCCTCCAGGATTGCTCTGATGTCTGATTTCAGTGTATTTCTTTTGTGTGGGGGGTGGGGGAGTAGGGTGATCCGCTCTTTCTCTCTGGAAGCTTCTAGAATATTCTTTTGTCCATATACTCTTTTTAAAATTTTTTTAAACTTGTTCCAATTAGTTATACATGACAATAGAATGCATTTTAATTCATTGTACACAAATGGAGTATAATTTTTCATTTATCTGGTTGTACATGATATAGAGTCGTACCACATGTGCAGTCACACCATGTCCATATATTCTTAAACTCAGTATAATTTCATATATGTGGTAGTTTTGTTTTCTTTTCTTCCCCATTTATAGTCTAAAGACTCTTTGGTCAGTCTTTTCATTTATCTTTAATTTTAAGACATTATATCTAACCTTTCCTCAACTAGTCTCTCTTTTTTCCTTCTTTCTATCTCTGGTCACAATTTAAACCTACAAATATATTGGTCCTTCTACCTCTATCTTCCACATAGCTTAATCTTCTATCTCATTCCCTTCTCTCAACTTCTATTGCTCTATCTTCTCCTACCAGCTTCTTGGAGAGTTTCTTAATCTGATTTGTCAACTACCTACTCTTTTCTTCAAATACATCCATTGTAAACTTTATTCCATTTATTCTTTTTATTTTAATGTATGTTTTATACCTAATATTGACACATTTCTTTTTCTAATTGTTTATCTTTTTGCATATTACAAATATTTTCCTTTGTTTTTTTAAATATATTGGGTGGCATATGCTGCTGTTGTTGTTTTTTAATAGTTATCTTTCTCATTTGTCTACTTATTTTGTCATGTGAACTTATGTTTGCTGGAAATATCAACTCAGTAATCTCTCTGGTGATAGAAACAAAAATAAAGACTATATTACAATAATTGTCAGTAGATTTTTAAACGAAAAGGGGATGAGCTCTCTGGAAGAGTGTCCCGGGCCTACAGAATCACTGTCCCTCGGTGATCTTTGCTATCCTTTCACCAGGTCAAGTCCTGATCAATGGTCAATACTTTACCTCTGAGTGAGAATCAACATTGGGTCATTTGGGGTTGTAATCTACCAGTTCAGAGGCTTTAGAGAAGGAAAAAGATTAGAAATAAATGCTTGAGGGAGACTGGGCCATTTTTTCTAGCCATTTTTTTTCTTTTTATTTAAAAAAAAATTTTTTTTGTGCATCCCTTGCAAGCTAAGTTCTTGCTGTCAATTTCCATAGTAAAGTGTCAGAAGGACAGTAACTGTCCCAAAGAAACAGTGTTGAGAGGCAGAAAATATTCCTGCACCCACAGTATCCACTTTGTTTCTCAATACTGTTCCCCTTTAGCAAAATGGCCAATTCTAGGACAAAGACAAAGAAAGTAAGATAAGCCTGGAACATCTTCTTCCAGGAAGCAAGAAAATGTTAAAGGTTAATGTCATCATCTCAATAATGCACAGGAACTCACTTGCAGGAATTACCACTGGAGAAATTTGGGCCCACTTGAACATAAGAAGAACAATGACAATAATGAATCACAACATTTAAGCATAAATAAGTAAATACTTAATAATGCATATTAACAGTTTTATCAAATAATATAACCAAAATATATTAATGTTCTACATGTTAACCCATAAGAAGATGCAAAAGAGAAAGAGCACAATGGGAGAAAAAAACTTTTATTTGCATAAAAAAATATAGCTAGGGAACTTAAAAAGAATGATAGAATTAGAAAATCACAGTTTCTAATACAATCTCTCTAACAATATATTCACCCCAAAATTATTAAATTAATAGATTAAATTTTATTGGGAAATGGGTGTTCCAATTTATAACATTAGAGATGTATTGTTAATTACAAAGAGAAAAACATACACTTACAATGGAGACATCTGCTGTTATCCATTACCCAAGTGGCCAAGCTTGATATTATCTATAATGGATAGCCTGATACTATAACTTCTTCATATAGTGTAGTTACAAATATGTATCATTTACAATACTTTTTAGCAAAGACATTGAGTTCTATATAAATGTAACAATAGAATCTGATAAATTCAGAAGTTGGGTGTTCTGTACACCATTGGTCTCTATGTCTCAAAGGGTTTACTCTCTTAAAAAACAGAAAGGCAGGATTGGTGGTAGTAATGTGACTATTTTAAAAAGACACAATACCAAAATGCAACCCTATTTGGATATTGACACCTTTAAAAGTAACTGTAAGTGACACTTTTAATATAGTTGTGAAATTTGAGTATGGACCATATTTTGGATACTACATCAAATGAATGCTGATTATTTTAGATGAGTCAAGGATAATGTTGTTGTGTAGGAGACTTCTGTGTTTTTCCTGAGGGACTACATGCTGAAATATTTAAGAATATAATTTTGGTGTGTCTGCAGCTTTCTTGAGAATGACTTATCAAAAGTAAGTGTGTGTGTGTCTGTATCAAGAGAGATGAAATGGATTTCGCAAGGTACAAAGAGTTAAATCGTAGTGGTAGTTACGTAGACATTCATTATACAGTTTTTGTATTTGTTTTTGCTTTTTATTTTTCTTCTCTTCAGCTTTTTAAAATTTTTCTTCAGCTTTGGAGGAAAACAAAAAAAAATTTTAATCTCTTCCACATAAGTGATCTTCAGCTCACTTACCCCAATTTCTGCTAATTCTCACAGACCAATGCTTTCTTAAGTTGTTGCTGCCTTTTAAAAATATTAATTTCTGAACCTATGTTTTCCTCTTGATGCTAAAGGATTTGAGCCAGTGGGTAGTAGCCATCCTAGATTTCTACCTGAGCAACAGAGAAGTTAGGTGATACTCCTTTTTTAACTATTAAAATAAAAAGTAGCTATATTACATCTTTTATTTTTCTTTCTCTTAGTAAGTCTCATCATTATTACACCTTAGAATCATTATTTTTGAATAAAAACAACAAAAAAAGATGCCTAACATGATACTTGGGAATCTGAATTTTTTCAAAGGTTCCAGGGAATTCTGACTCACTTAAAACTGCTCTAAGTTCAGACTGCTTCAATTCAAATTCCAGCCCAACACTGGTTTTGGGCTTGGTACAGTTAACTAACCTCTTTAGGCCTTAGATACTCAGGTGCTGCCTCTAGAGCTTTACCTTCATCATTCTCCCAGCTAATACACAGGGGAATTCACTCTGATATAACAAATATGTTTTGCTTATGTGAACTCACCAATTCCAAGATTCATTAACTATTTTACAATCTAAACCCAAAAGGAAATAATTAGCAGTTACAGGATAAGGAGGTAGATATTTGGGTTCAAATTGCTCTTATAATCACCTCCTCACTTTCAACATTATTATTAACTTCATCATCATTGTCACCATCACCATCAGCATATTTAGTTATTGATGGGCACCATTTATTTACTCAGGATTGTGATTACAGTTTATAAAGATTATTTCTCTGACTCTCTGCAGTATTATGAGATATTACTGTCATCTTATTCTAGGATAGGCAACAGGCTTAGGAAAGTTAAGCAATTTGTTCAAGACATTTCTAATCCAGAATCTGCTTTCTTACATCCTGCACTGTGGCCTGTTTTGCATAAATTGTTATTACTTCCTATTTGGTGTATACCTGTTCTCTTGTTTTGCCACTTTTGTATACTGTAATCTAGGCTAAAGAGTCCATTCACCTCGTATTCAGGGCTAAATGACCAATACAAGCAAAATGTGGTCACCAGGTGCTATTTGTAGCAATTGCTTTTTGTTTGACCTACTCTTTCTCTGCCCTAGTTCATTCCCAACTTCAGTTTCAGTCCTGATTCTGATACTCAACTACCTTTCCTGTTTGTCACCCTGCTCTGCCTCTGGACTTGACCTTTATACTTGCTTTCTGAGTCCTGAGTCAGTCATCCCTTTGTCTCCTTGTTGTTGAGAGCACTTTAATGAGCTGATGGATGGACCCTAATCTTTCTGCACTTGGTACTACACTATTTAAAGAGGAAGGAAAATGGTCAAAGCATGCCACAAATAACCACATTTTAGTACCCTCAGTACTAGAGGTTGAGCCCAGGACCTTGTACATATGACGCAAGCACTCTTCCACTGAGCTACATCCCCAGTGCAAAATGAGCAACCTTCAAAAAACAATGGTAGTGTTATGAAAATAACTGGAAAAGCAGTTTGTTTAAGCAATGTCCACAAAATAAAAGCAAAGACAATAATGCTAATACAATCTTTTGGAATAATGTTGAGTTATGCAATTTCCATATAAACCTACAAAAAGCCAGACCCCTTCTTTTAAGGTTGAACAATTCTAAAGGGCCATCTTGTTTTATAGCATACCATGGAATCTGCTAAAGCCTTTGTCACATACTAAAACATTCAATGTCTCCCTTTGCACAATTCTGTCACCCTGGTATTGACCCAAGGGTTAATCTCCAGTAAACTTTGCTTTTCCTAGAGTCTGAGTAATGAGAAAGAAGTTGAAATTATAAACTAGATACAATCTAAATGCCAAGCTTTCAAAGTACAATCATTTTGATACAAAAATAAATTTTCTTTCTCTAAAGGACTTGAAGACATCTGTCTCTAAAAATAAAAGTAATATATGTATCCATATTAGTCACCTTTGAGTTGCTGTGAGAAATAGACCTGGCAAGAACAACCTAGAGGAGAAAAAGGTGATTTGGGCACAAGGTTCAGTCCATGGTTGGCCAATTCCATAGCTCTGGGTTTGAGGTGAGGCAAAAAATCATGGTGGAAGAGAGAGTTGGAGGAAAGCACTTCAGTTCATGAAAGGTCCATGAAGCAAAGAACTCTGCTCACCAGAGACCAAATATAAATCTCAAAGGTATATCCCCAGTGACCTACTTCCTCCAACCACATCCTACCTGCCTGTAGTTACCAGTTAATCTATATCAGTGGCTTAATTCACATTAGTGGATTACTTCACTAATTAGGCTACAGCTCTCATAATCTAATCATTACTTCTCTGAACATTCTTGCAGTTTCACACATGAGCTTTCTGGGAACACCTCATATCTAAATCATGACAAGGGAGAATAATAAAACACTTTCAACAAATTTTCTCTGCAGAAATACTATAGAGAAGAAATTATCAGGGGAAAAAACCAATATAAGAGAAAGAACTAGCTGAGACTAATTTTTTTAAAATTTGAATTACATCAAAGAAGGCAATGTACTTCAGGAATAGTTGGGTAAAAATGGCCTTAGAGCAATTCAAAAGCATGTTTTTGATGGATAAGCCAGGGTTAGTGGGTTCTTCTTTCTCATATATCACTCTGCAGAAATGTGAGACCTAGAAGAAAAACCCTTCAAGCAAGATGTAAAAAGCTAAAAGATATCTGAAAAACTAAGTTGGAAGAGCCAGGCAATTAAGAAACTATAGCCAGCTTCACTAGTTTTGTCTGAGGAGAAAAGGAAATGGTCCAAGAATTTGATTCTGAGAGCCCACATGTATAGAGTCAGAAAGGTCCAACTAGGGCTTATAATTGAATATTCAAATACTGTCCAGATACACAATCACTCCATGAACCTGGAAGTCATCTTGGATGCTGGTGTTTGGGTACTGGAGGTGATTGTGAAAATGGTAGGAGATGTAGTGTCTGTGGCAAGTATTAAAAATATGGTCTTTTTTGTATGCAGTATATATAAGTTTGGGGAGATATGTCAACAGGAAACCTGAGAAGCCCAGAATTCAGAGATCATGGGAAATAAGTCGTAGAGAATTTATTTGGCTAAGAAATGGGCCAATTTTATAAGGTACAGATAGATTCTACACACACGATGAAAGGCAATCAGACTTTGAGGAAAAAACATTTTAAATTTTTGTTTTTAGTTATACATAGCCACAATATCATTATTTTATTATTATTTTTTTAATGTGGTACTGCGGATTGAACCCAGTGCCTCACATGCAGGAGGCAAGCGCTCTACCACTGAGCCACAACCCCAGCCCCTGAAAACCATTATTAACATGGCAATAAAGAAGGAATATCATGTTCTTGTTTGTAGTTATCTCTCTGTGGTAGACTCATTCCTTCCCCTTTTTTTTCTCAGAACTCCAAGGTTGGACCTGGCTCAATGCTTAAAACACACTGTATTTGAACTCAAAAAGAAGAGTGAAAGGATATCTGGTCCTGAAAAGATAATTTCCATCTACCTCTTTGTTTTTTATTGATCATGTTCTTACCCAGCTTAAAACCCTTTAATAGCACTTGAGTGCTCTTAAAATAATGCCGTCGAGGGTCTTGTTTTTATGGACATGAGTGCAGCAGATCTTCCACATTGCCATTGTCCATTCACATCTCCTTCCTCCCTCTTTGACTGTGACTGCCTTGGTAGCAGGAACCAGGCCATTTTCTTTCTTTCTTTCTTTCTTTCTTTCTTTCTTTCTTTCTTTCTTTCTTTCTTTCTTTCTTTCTTTCTTTCTTTCTTTCTTTCTTTCTCTCTTTCTCTCTTTCTCTTTCTTTCTTTCTTTCTTTCTTTCTTTCTTCCTTCTTCCTTCCTTTCTCTCTCTCTCTCTCTCTCTCTCTCTCTCTCTCTCTCTCTCTCTCTCTCTCTCTCTCTTTCTTTTCTTCTTCTCCTTCTTCTTTTTTTTTCTTTTCTTACTAGAGATTGAATCAGGGGTGCTCAAACAGTGAGCTACACCTATAGCCCTTTTAAGTTTTTCTTTTGAGACAGGGTCTCACTAAGTTCCTGAGGCTGGTTTTGAATGCTTGATCCTCCTGCCTCTGCCTTTTTAGTTTCTGGGATTATAGTCATACATCACAGTGCATAGCATATTGTTTTGTTCCTGTGATGTTCTCAGTGCTTGACTTACATCAGGTACTCAGCTATCAGTCATAGAAGATTTGAGTGGTAGCCATTCCCTTATTACCATCCCTGCTGTGTCTAAGGATATTAATTACTTAAAAACAACAAAACTAGAGCAGAGGCTACAAATCGGCCTTAAGTTTCATCTCTAGAGCTGAATACTTGCTGCTCTGTGTGGTCACCTAGTACTAGATTTCTCTGGGTTCTAAAATTCTACCAATCTTTAGAGCCAATACAGAACAGTTCTTTAGTTTACTTCCTTTTCCTCTCCTCCAAGTTTATCTGACGTGTCTAAGTAAAAAACAAACAAACAGTAATTTGGAGTATCTATGTGCCACATATAAAGTTATCAAACAACATAAAAATTATTTACATTACTCTCATATCACATTAATGTATTTGTAAGTATTATCTTCTTATAATAATATTATACATTGTTCATGTAATCTCAGTCTTCATATTTTGTCATTCATGTTTTATGTAAATTAATTGCAACATAAAGTAAAAGTCTCAAAATTTAATTAGTGTCAGATGTAAACAACCCCATACTTGTTGAATAAACTGGAGCAACTTATTTCAAGAATTGAAATATTTTAAAAGTCCATGACAAGAATTATAGAGATTAACAGCTAAAATTCAGAGAATACTATAAAGTGGCAAAATCTTCTAAAATGAAAACAAATATTCCCTTGAAACAGTGTTGCTTATTTATTCATTTGTGCTATCAGAATTTACATCTTACTCTTACTCTTCTTAAGAGTGCAATCACATTATTGAACCAGGATTACTAAAATGCACCAAATTCAACTCTGTATCCTTTTTAGAAAATCTAATCACTATGTTCATTAAATATGTTATCTTCTAGCACCAAAGTAAGACCTTTCAGAGAGTATAGTTGTTATTTTATGGGTTAAATCCTTCATTTTGCCAATATTTTGTCAATATTTACCAATATTTAATATAATTTTTTTCCAGTTTCAAAGATCATAAATACAAAATTAAGAACTAATAGACTAAGAACTAATGGGGGAAGGCAAAGACTTTAAAGGGTATTCACAATAACATCAATGCAGCATATATTTGAAAAGTATTTTATTTCTGTATTTTCCACTTTATCTTTTTTTTTTTTAGTTGTAGATGGACACAATACCTTTGTTTTATTTTTATGTGGTGAAGCGGATTGAACCCAGTGCCTCACATGTGCTAGGCAAGCACTCTACCCCTGAGCCACAACCGCAACTCATTTCCTTTTTTCAAGCCAGCTTCCAACTTCTTCAAGGTAGCCAACATATTTAAGCTTTAAATAAAAACCATATAACTAACTTGAATTAACTTGGAAAATGACTCTAGCTGACTGGTTGCATTTTTAAAGGGAAAGAAACACAAGTTCCTAGCTACTGTGATTAATGCTCTATGTATTTACCTCTAAAACATGGACTTCGTAATATCTAAAAATGCTGCAACTTATAAGAAACGATGGAAATAACTCCAGATACTTTTAAAAGAAAAAATAAACAACAAATTCCATTTCATTTGTCTATTGAATTATCCAGTATTCTAGATTGCTACTCATTACAGCATGTAAATAAAGAATTTTTCTATTAGGGGAGAAAGAAAGCTATCAGAGTTTTGGGGAAAGAATAATAAGAGTGCTGATTATAAAAACATGCTATAAAACCACATCGATGAAACCATCGTGATGAAATGTGATATGAGACAGTTGGTATTTGACTGACATTCTGTATGTGGCTCTCATGTAGGATGATAGAAGTATTACCAAAGTCATCACACTTGTGTTGTCTAGGATCTTTCATGAAGTCCCAAACCTGGAGACCTTAGGGATATTTGAAGTGATAAGACACATCCCCAGCACTTCTTAGAAATATAACAGATTCTCCCCCTCTACCATCATCCACTTCCTAGCTACATTTTTTTAAAAAGTCAGAATTCAAAGGAGGATTTTCTACGTCAGGCTTCTTTGAAGGAAATTAAAGAGAGTACTTTATGTTTCTCTTCCATTTTTCTTAACGGGCAAGGGTCTGTTTCTTTACCTTATTCCCAAACAAGTGAAGGGAGCTTCAGAACAATCACTCACAGAATCTGCATATTCTGCTAAAGGGGAGGCATTTCATCTCTAAGGATGAATGTTCCCCCAAACAAAAAATAACCCCAAATCAACCAAATCAAACCAAACAAAAACTTAGACCTTGTATGGTTCAGCTATTATAAAAGAGCATGGTGAGAATGAGAAACTTGGTCTGAGGCCTCTGGGGGAATGGTGAGTACAACCTAATGCTCTTAGACACATGTGAAGGTGGAAGCTTGCCTAGAATTGTCTGGGATAGTAGATCCAAGACAAATTTGCAAATTTGGGTTGGGCTGAGTTGCTGACTTTCTCTGGGACACCACGGATGCTTAATAGGTATTAGGTCTAGACTAGCCATTTTGAAAAGGACTTCACAAAAGAACTGACTGCCTAGATATGTAGACCCTATCAGGAAGAATCTGTGTGGGTAGTACTAGGGAAGCAAGAGTTGAAGGGGAGTATTATGAGGTCAGCAGGAATGTATATCAGCCCAATAACGGGCAGAGATCCAAGGAGTCAGAGTGGAGGAGGTCTTCAAATAGCTCACTAAATCACCCCATAAGAGAAGAGAAAAGTGGGTCTTTGGATATCTGCCATGGAAGGCAGTTTTTAATACTGAGCCAAGTAAAAAGATATTTTTGCTCCTTTTCATCTCATTTCCAGCTTCTTGCCCTAAACTTTAGGAGTCAGAAACAGCAGAGAGTAAATTGATAGGTCAGAGTGAATAAGACCCCGAAATATCCAACTAAACCTGAGGGAAAAGAGAAGCTTTAAATTGGATATATGATAAATTATTTTCAAAATTTTAATTTGGTCACAAATTTTTAACCCTGCAAACTAAAGATTATTTACTTCTATCCCCAAATGATTGCAAAAAACAGTATAATTCATGGTGATTTAAAAGAATGTTTATAAATCCCTTGATACTTCTTTCATCAAGAGATAGAGTTTGGGGCTGGGGCTATAGCTCAGTTGGTAAGAGTGCTTGCCTCACATGCACAAGGCCCTGGGTTCAATCCCCAGCACCAAAAATAAGTAAATAAATAAATAAAGAGATAGAGTTTGGGTCCCCTGTCCTGGTATCTGGTAAACACTTGTGACTGCTGTAGTATATTAAATACTTCAGAAGTAACACTGAATTTCCAAGGCTAGATTAGACAAGGCATGAGGTTGACCTGCTGTTATTCTCTTGGGCATTTGTTTGGGGACTCTTCAGCTGCCAGAGAAGAAATTGATTTCTCTGAGGTCTCCATACAGAGAGAGCACATGCAGAGATTATACTGAAGATAGCATAGACATACACAGAAGTAGGGATACAGAGCCAGAGGCTCAAGAACTGGGGGTGGCAACCCAGGAACAGCAAGTGGATTGAGTAAAGCACTTACCCTTAGGTACAAAACAAACAAAAACCCCACTAATCAGGATAAATCATATTTAATGCAATATTTTTAAAAATGGAAATCAATGTAAAGAAATCCATGATGAATAGACCATCAACATTTTAGATTAAAAAGGCCTCAGTGTAATAGTAGTTGTTCTGTTTGCCCCTCCACTATGGCTCAGCAAGAATTGCCTGGAAAGGATGCAAGAAAACTTTCTGAGGTGTTGAAAATATTCTATATTTTGGTCTGTTCAGTGTCTTCACGCACACACACACACACACACACACACACACACACTTGTAATTGTTGAAACTAATTGAACTGTACACTTATGATCTGTGTGCTTATTATTTATAATCGTACCCTGTGCATGAATGGTTAGAATGGGACTGTGATTCAGTTGAGCCTAAGGAATGCTGGAGAAATGTTGCAGGAGACTTTTGGGATCATTTACTTAGTCTTTAAAGGGAGACCAACTGGAATGTATGGTCTCAACATCACTCTGTGTGAATATAAGAGCTGCAACTGCTGTGGCTATCTAGTTACAAGCTTAGATGGACACTAAACCTGGGAGAAGGGCAGAGCTAAAAGAACCAGAGATATGGGGGCCAGGGCCCTCATTCAACTATGCCTGATCCTTGCATTTACTTTGGAACTTTCTAGTTATAGAAGCCACTTTGGATGGGACACACAGAGAAAAATGGCTAGAAGGAGTAGGGCAGTAGCAGCTAGCAGTGAGTGAGCAGAAGACATGATGACTCAGAAGTGGAGTGCAAATAGCCTAGAGTGCCACCATCCACCACCTGCCACCCAACAGGTATTGTGCTAGCACTGGAAGAGAGCAGGGAAAGAGACAGACAAGGTCTCTGCTCTCATAGGCTTATATTCTTGCTGGTTAGGGAGACAGGAAAAGAGATCAGAATGATTTTATATAGTGGTAAGTGCTGTAACGATAATATAGAGCAATATGAAGTGTCAGGGGGGGACTACTTTCATTGGAAAGTTGGAGAAGTCTTCTCCACCGAGGTAACATTTGATTAGTGATCTGAATCATGAGAAAATACCACTGCTTGAAGCACTGAAGAAAAATCTTTCTTAGGTTAAGCCAAGTAGCACATTCCTGAAAGACAAAAAACAGATGAAGGACTGTACCTCCCTAAGAACTTTAAGTGTGAATAAATCACCTGAGAATCAGTTAAAATGAAGATTCATATTCCCTAGGTCTGGGATGAGGTCTGAGATTGTGAATTTCTAACAAGCTTCCATTCAATGCAAATATGTGTGGTTTACAGACCACACCTGGAATATTTCTTCCAAAGTGCGGTTTGCAGGAGTCTACAAAGCAATTGAAATTCAACATTTATGAATTTATTGCATTTTAAAACAGATACAACATCCAAGCATGCCATCCTTTTTCTGGCAATTCATTTTTTTGTGCACTGGTTAGTGATATGTTGGAAACTAAAACCACAAAACCAAGACCAAAACCAAACCAACCAAACAAAACCTAACCCTTTACAGAAAGTCTGAGAAATACTGCCCTAGATTAAGAGTGCTACTGTTAAGGAGGGAGCAGATCTAGCTGCTAGAACTGCAGAGCAGCAGGAAACTTTGAAATACCAGTTGCAATGGAGAGTGGAAATAAAATGACAAGTACCAAACCTGAGTATGGAACAACTGACATTATCAGTACACGTTCACACAGATGCATTTCCCTCCTTCTCTCATGGCATTTGCACATATTCTGCAGGAGCTCCTGGTAGCCAGGGATCTACTTCTCAGGCAAATACCCAGTAGTGTCTTCTCTAAGGACATCCTACAGCTCCAGAGCAAAGACTTTCTTATTCTGGAACTTAGGGATCCCTGGGTAGGATGGCTGTCCGTCAAAAGTGAAGTACATGAGTCAACAAGCCTTCCCATATGCAGAGAGCCCAAGTAGCTGTTCATTACCTTATTGTTAAATATGAACAGACATCAAGGATCACTAGACTTTCAAGGAGCCAAATTAAACAAACATTGTTAGAGATGGAAGGAAAGCAAGATACATAGGGACAGGAGCACATTAAATTATAATTACAGTAGAATTACACAGACTGTAAGAGAACCTAGTCTCTAGAACTGCAGTCTCTGAAATGACCTTCCATTTTTCTCCATGTGCTTGTGCTGTGACCAGATACCACACTTCTCCATGATACCTGGTTGTTCAATGACAGACATTCTTGTCTTCCTGGTTTTTCTAGCTATCCTTTAGCTTTTTATATTAAGATTTAGTGTATATTAAGATATACACTTAATCTCAGTGTATATCTTGAAATTTAAAAATAGCTGTCTGCCTCATGGTGAATAGTTAAATGTGTGTTTTTCATCAATTTAAGTACTTTTACCTACCAGTAACAGAGAACCCAGTGCAAACTAGCTTAAGAACTAAAGTAAATTTATTGACTCATTTAAATGGAAAGACAGTAGATGGAGTAGATTTCTATTGAGATGTGATCCAGTGACCCAAGGGTGCACTTAAAAACTCAACTTTTGCCCTGTATTCTTTTGGCCATCACAAGGAAGGAGAATTATCTAAAAGAGACTGTACAACATGAACAATTTCTTTTCTTGCTGTTATTGCTTATTTTTCTTAAATTTTTTGACAATTGATTTATGACTTCAAAGTAGGCCCTTTGGGGAAGAAATATTTTGTGGTGAGAGATTCCATAATGTAATTTTAGTTTCTGTAAACCTGAGACAAAGATACTGAAATGGCATTTAATTTTGTCTCCCCCAAATTAACCTAATTCCCATACTCTCTTCTGTAATTTCCTTACTGCATCAGAATTCTGTGGGTCCAAAACAAATGAATTCAAGGTCAGAAGGTCATGTCCTCCAAAAACCTTTCTTTTATGTCTAGAGAAATGACACCCAGTGAAACACACTGCTGGTTTTAGAGCCTTTATCTCTTTGTAAACAGTTTGTAATATGAAGAGAGACATATTACTCTTCTTGTTCTCAAAAGAGAAATAAATTTCACATTTTTCTCATGCCTGGGATTCTCTTTTAGCTATTTTTTCCTCCTAATGACTTTCTCCTACACACACATATATATATATATCAATTATTCTTCTTTCTTCCTTCTATATCTTCTCCGGATGTCTTGTCTATTTTCAATAGAGAAAAAAACTAAAGATCATTTGAAATGTTTTTTAATTGACAAAATGAAAAACAAAAGCAAAACCATTTTTTTTGAGAAACTAGAGGCCAATTGAAACCATAAAGTTAGTCAGCCAATAGAATATAAAAGTCTTTCTGCAAACTGTAATAAACCAGAGCTTCCATGTGTTGTACATTAGATAACCCAAAGGCAGAGGGAGATGCACATATGCCATCTAGTTTGCACTTAAATGAAACATTATTAATAAGAGTCACAGCTGGTTGAAGGTAATGGAAGTAGTCTAGTGTCCCACAATTAAAATTTCCCCAAATCACTTGGTTCTTGGGAAAAGGTTTGGTTCATATGGATTGCTGACTCTGAGGTCCTGCAAAAAGATTTGCTTCTTAGGAAAAGCAAAATGAAGACTGTGTGCTTAAAAGGTGATTCTTGATGGATTGAAAATTTAATCTCCTTTATCTTTATTTTCTACACACATTAAAAAATTGGAGCATACAACCTTGGTTTTTTAATTGTTTTAGAATTGTAGAGGAGCCACAAATATAGAATAATATTATATGCTTAGTTTGTGTTTTATGTGATAAATTATAATGCAACATAAGTTAAATCAATCATGAAGTCCCCAAGAATTTTCACCTCATAAAAGTGGTCTGAATATTACTTAAATTTGAGAAAAATAAATGACTGTGGAGAGTGCCTCACTAGGGATATAGGTGAAATGCACACAGTGTTACTAATTTTTTCACCTTTAAATTCTAGATGCTCTGATCAATGTGAATTGGATGAAATTACTAATCTGAACATGTGAGATAAACTCTATTTTACTACAAAGAGCAGAGTAGCCTCTGCTTTGTCTGCTTTGGCATTCTCTGTAAAATTTTTCTTTAATTTCTTCAATCAAAAATTGTAAACTAATCTAATATCTCATGCTGAATTGTTGCTTCTAGAAAATCTTGGTATTTCTGGGTTAGTATAAGTAGAAGAGAATAGAGAAATAACTATTTCTTTGGATTTTAAGTGTGTTCCAAAGGCTTGGTACCCAACTTAGTGCTAATGGGAGGTGGTGGAATCTTTGAGAAGTGAGAACCAACAGGAGGTCAGGTCAGGTCAGTGGGGTCATGCCCTTGAAGGAAACCACATCCCTTTCCTCTTCCTATATTTTGCTTTCTAGTCATGAGTAAGTGGTTTTGCTCTTCCATGCTCTCCCACATGATGTACTGCCTTGCCACAGGCCCGAAAGCAAGAGAACCAAGAGATCACAGACTGACACCTCCAAGACTGTGAGTCAAAATAAGTTGATTATCTCAGGCATGGGTTGTAGTGATTGAAAATCGACTAACACATGTGTTGACTTCAAAAGTTTTACTTCTAGGTTATTTACCATCTAATGGCCAAGGATTCTTAAATTTGCTTGAGTGAAATCACTTCATCAGAGCTAAATCATTTTGTGGAAGAACTAATCTCAATAAGATGGTTTTTGTCTTTCAATATAATACTGTGTAAAGACAGCATGTAAGATTTATTTTCCTGAATGAGACTAGAACAAAAGTGCCTTTTAAACCATGCTACATACAGTTTCTTCCTTTACTCTCATTTATTTACAATAAATCAGGAATTAAACTCCTCAGACTTGCTTTGAATATGGTGTTATGGTTTCTTTCCCTACAGTTCAATACAACAAATATCATTTTCACTTTTAGTAGCTAAAGGTTTAATAGCTAGTAGGAGAAAAATGACAGCTAACATTTCATGGAATTATTGACTTTGCATTTGAGAATGACCAGCTTTGAAAACTGACAAATCCAAGTGTTTTGCTATTCAAAGGGAAGGAACCCTTTAGAATTTCTAAGCAATAAAACAAAACAAAACAAAACAAACAAACAAAAACCAAAAACTTCAAATGGAATACCTTGAGATAATTCTATGACAAGAACACCAAAATTATACAGGTGAATTGTTCATTCTCACAACCATATATTTATCCTATGCCATCTGATCACCAATCAGATGTGAAGAATTTTGCTAGACTCTTAAAGTGAAAGGGTGATTTGGCCCCGCTATCAAGGAATTTATGGTTTAAGTGAGAAGAGAGACATTGAGAAATTACATAAGTAGTTATAAAAACATCTAGCTAGAAAGTATGACAAATATCACGAAGCAAAATTAGTTAAGATGTACCACAATGGGTTCATTGTAATTTGTAGGAGAATTAATGCACTACTCACAGATACACCGAACTGTTTATAAAGACAAAGCTTGAGCAGAAATATCATGCTTCTGTTTTGGTAATCCATGTTTGAGACAAGCAAATAAGGAAGTTCAGCAAACACTTGGATATACAAAGAAGCCTGTATTGAACATATAAATTTAAGAATCCTTGGCTGAGCTGGGTATGCCTGTAATCTCAGTGGTTCAGGAGGCTAAGCCAGGAGGATCAAGGGTTCAAAACCAGCTTCAGCAACAGCAAGGTGCTAAGCAACTTAGTGAGATCCTATCTCTAAAAATAGAGCTGGGGATGAGGCTCAGTAGTTGAATGCCAAGTTCAAATCCCGGTACCACACATGCACACACACAAAAAGAAATCTTTGGCCTTTAGATGCTAAACTGGAAGTGACACTTAATTTAGATAGAGCACTTAAAACAGAAGTGCATTCATAATTGTGTCTTGAGGAATTTCAGCATTTAAAGTTTGGAGAGAGGAGGTAAACTGGCAAAGAAGACAGAAAAATTGACTGATAATGAAGGCAGATCTACATGGAAACTAATGAAACTTCATATTCTAGATCCTTCTCTTGCTTGGCAGGAGCCCCAGCAATGTGTTTACATGTTGATGTATTATATAAAAATTTCAAAAGATATTTGTTATAACTATCAAGGCCTACATATCTGTCCCTAAGAGGAAGAAGCAAAAACCAAAAAAAAGTTTGATTGAACAAAAGTAGAGGTGGGGTAGGGTAGGGAGGTGTAGAGGTAGGGACTCCCAAAGGAGGGTGTTAAACAGCTGTGAAAGTTTGAGAGGTCAAGGAATATGAGAAAAGAAATATATCCATTAGATTTAGGTAGCAGAAGGCCATCAGCATCCATAGCAAGAGCCCCATCAGTGCAGTGATGATAAAGGAAAACAGGATCTCCTTAGTTGATAAATTTGAGAAATTTAGCTGTGAAGGGAGAGTGAAAAGGGTGGAGAGAGATGAGCTGTGAAGGAGGGTCCAGTCCACCTCTTTCTTTCTAAGGTGGGGAGACTTGAGAATGATGATGGAAAGATTATACAAGATTGAGATGTGTTGAAGATATAAGGGGAAAAGATAGTTATTCTCACTAACTACATTTTCAAGGGATCCATAAGTGATGAAATTCCAAGGACTTTGAAGAAATTCAGTCAAGAGTTTTTGTTTCCCTGGTGGGCAACTCTACACTGATTCATGTTTGTGAAAATATAAGGGACCTTGGGCTGATGCACTATCTCCACCCAGGGCAAGCAGCTAACTCTGTACTCCACTCCCAGCAGCAAGTAATTTATGTATTTTTGCAGCTTGCTCAAAATATCCATTTATAAGCTCAAGTCAACTTCCCTCTGAAGCGCTGTATATTTTATAAACTGTCATTCTCTTTAAATATCTGATGAATGTTGCAGACATGCAAATTGATTTTTTTAGTAGCCAAAACAAAATTACAAGTCTGCCAAGAAAGAATAATACTTTTACTCAAGTTGAAAGACATTCTTGGGCTTCTGAGTATCTTTTGATTGTATATTCTAATATTAGATACATGTCATGAAAAACAGTAACTTTCTTGAACAGAAAAAAATTTGTGGGACACAAAAATTGAAGACATCAGAAAAACAATTTTAAATGGAACAACATAGAAATGAAAGTCTATTCTTCCTGGTACTATGCGATTCTGAACATTTCTTAACATTTTCTGTTTCTCTCTTTTAATTGGATCATCAAACTAAGAATGCATACTGATGTGCTAGAAGTTATTCACAAAGTGTGACTACTGTCCTCAATCCTGTTTCTCACCATCCTATATCTCAATATACTACTCATGCAGAAGGCATCCACAGTCAGTCCACAACAATAAAAACCTGAAAGACTAGTTACTAGAGGCCACCAGTACAAATACGTTGTTAAATTCACTAAACAAGCAAACAAAAAAGGACTCCCGTTAAATGTGAATTTTTGATAAACAATGAACAGTTTTTTTAGTATAAATATGTCCCAAATGTTGCATGGTATACTTGTACAAAAGAAAATCATTTTTTTTAAAAAAATCTGAAATTCACATTTATTGGAGCGCCGGGTATTTTATCTGACAACCTCTCAGTCACGCGTACCCCAGACCAAAGGCCCCGGAGTTGGTTTAAAACCCAGGACCGGCAGGAAAGGCTGAGCCCCCTGATTGGCCAAGGCGCGCCCGCCGCCCCGCGGGTCGCAGGCGTCACCGCTCTCCGGCAGCCCGGGCCCCGCCGCCACCGCCTCCACCGCAGCCCCGGTCGGCGCAAGTGCGGCGCGCGCTGGGGGAGGGGGAGCGACAGAGCGCGAGGCTGGCGTCGGGCCGCCGGCTGCCGGCCGGGCCAGATTAAGTTTCTCGGTCACGCGTGAGTGTCTGTGCGCGTTTCTCCCCGAAGCTGCTCGCCGCGCCGTTACTTCAGAAGAGGAGAGAGCAGCGTGGGCGAGGCGAGGCAAGGCTCCTCTAGTCCTTGGCGACCTCAGTTCTCCAGCCCTCCGCCCCTACCGCGTCCCCGCCCGGGGCGGCCGCTGCGAGCCCGGTAAGCGGCGCCTGGCCCGGGCCCGGAGGCCGGAGCGCGCCCCCGCGTCCTGCGCGCGCTCCGGCCGGGAAAGTGCGCGGCGCTAAGGGCTCGGCGCGCGGCGGCGGCTGGCCCGGGTGCGCTTGCTCCACCCCGCGCGGCCCGACCTCTCGGTGGAGCCGCGGTCTTCTGGCTTCCTAAAGCGATGGAATCTGGAAGTTTCCTTTGCTTCTCCACTCCTCCACCCCAACCCGCCCCCTTTTTGCTCATATTCTAAATGGTTTAAAAGTTTTTTTCTTCCCCTCGCCTGGAGAGGTATAGTAGTGGTGCCAAGAAGGGGGAACCCCGGGGCCTGGAGCGCGGGCCGGGCCCTCCGGGGTGTGGGAGCCTGTTGCTTTCCGCTGCGTGTCGGCGCCGGGAGCTGGACGACCCCCCCACTCCCCACCCCCCCAGTTACGCAGTGCCAGGTTTTGCTGGGTGGGAGTAAGGGGTGGGGTAATGCTCTGGTACTGTCGTCTCTAGCCTTGGCAGTGGGGGTCCCCGAGGCGAGCTGCTAATTTGTACTGGCTCCTCCCGACTCTCAGTGGCGCCCTTGCCCTTTCATCTGCTATTCCCGTTTGTGGGGGCTTTCTCCCCCTGCCCCCGCCTCTTTTTACTCGTTGACTGGCCTCTGTGCTTAGGGGGTTCATTGTCTTCAGTTTCGCGGCCCTGAGATGCTGGATGTTCCTAGGGAAGCACTGCCTGGGAGCAGTGCTTTGTGTTGCAGGGAGTTGGGCTTGTGTATCGGGTGGTGATGGTGTAAATTTTTGCTTGCATTCTTTGCAGAGGCACAAAGGCCGAGGTATTCTTCCCGGGGATCACATGGAAATTCAAGCTGGAGTGGTGGGGAGGAGGTGGGGCCGGGAGAAGGCAGCCACTACGCTGGGGATTTGAGACAAATAGGGGGTGTCGGACTTCGCGTTCCTTCTCCGCAGGCGCGACTGTGGAGGTTGCGCTGATAGGGAAGACCCTGAGTGCCTTTGTGCGGAGGCGGTTGCGGGTGGAGGCTATAGTGTTTCCTGTGTTTCATCAGATAAGAGGACCATGACTTCACCAGCCTCAGAGGAAAAAAAAAAAAAAAAAAAAAAAACCTGTCCCTGTTCTTTTATGTCCGGAGGGGAAGAATCTGGAAAGTAACCAGATCCCGTCTCATCCTGCATTGATAGACAGCTGTGCTGTAAACATCCTCTTAGTGTTTACGTGGATTTTCTTCATTTAGGTTGCCTTTTATAAATGACAGTTTATCCGAAAACTAACAAGGTGATGGTTCTAGGGGCTTGGAAGTTTTTACCTGTTGAATGTGATTGTAGGTGATTCAATGAACTTTTTGTGAGGGTCGAGTCATTTAAATTTGTATAAGATATGCTTTAATGTCTGATAGAATTTAGGTAAATAGTTGCATTTAAAACTAACCAAGCCAGGCGCATAGTACGATGGTGCAGGCCGTACTCCCAGTGATTGGTGAAGTCTAGACAGTGGGATTGCAAGTTCAAGGCTAACCTTGGCAATTCAGAATTAAAAAATAAAATAAAATAAAAAAGCGCTGGGAATATAACTCAGTGGAGATGTAGCCCTCGGATCCCAGCCCCAGTGCTACCCCAAATTAAGCAAATAAACAATTAACTCTTAACATAGAGACGTTTCTTGCCTTGAACTTCAAATATAATCCAGAACTCTGAATTAATGTATCTGTGCCCTTGAGTGTCACATAGTTTGGGGGTACCCCTCAACTCTTCTCTAGTTCTCCTCTCTGCTTCATTTGCTAAAATAAACAAAAACTAATAATTCTTAATATTTTACTAATAGATCATATGTGTACCATATCTCTTACATTTGTTCCTTTTTCTCCTTGACTTCTTTCTGTATTTCTTTTCACCTCCCCTCACTTACTTCTGGTTTTCTTTCTCCCTTTACTTCACTCCTTCTTTCTTTTATCATTTCTATCACAGATTTGACTCTGTGGGTTTTTAAGGGTGTCTGTGTATTTCACATGCCTTTTAAATATAGGTGAAACATTTGACATTTAATTTTGACATTTAATTTTGTGTTGACTTAACCCTGATTGATACTTCCAGCCTGTAGCTGATTGGGTGGGGAAGCTCTGATTTACATATGTGGAAGAAGTGGACCCATTGTCTTGAATTAAGATTAAGAGATTTTAGAAGCTCATTAAGAACAATGAATGGCTTGGAGGAAACTATCCTGAGTTAGAAATCCATATTTCCTCTACATTACATCCTAAATCTTGTCATAGGCTTGACTCTTTCAAGTTGAGTTGCAGGTCAGCTCCATTCATTGGATATTGAACTGGATGTACTCAAATACAGTATGTTATGGCAAACAGTAGAGATCTTGTACTTCAAAGTGAAGAAGCAGATGACTTCCTAGTGAATTCAAGATTGCTTAATGGTGTAGGTGAATAATGATATATTCCCCAGTTACATGTGCTTTTAACAGATATCTGTCCTGAAGTAGAATTTCATTTGATAATAGTTAAATTGTTTCATATATTATCAACTTCATACTTATAACAAGAAATGTTATTTTCTCTTATAAATTAGTATTGTGCATTGGAGAGCATTTACATATAGTTGGGAAATGATGTTTAGTATGGTAAAACCACAGTGTTGCAATTAAATAGTTTTAGTGGCATTCCTTGGATGGGGAAATGAATAAGGTGAAAAAAAAATCACTTTGGATAATCAGTCCTAAGAAACTGTTCCCTTCCTGTGAAATATTTCCAGAGAAGGAATGAGGTAATTATTTGTTTAGTGTGCAATAATAAATGGATTAGGAGGTATGTAGCATTGGATTAGGTACTGTGGAGAACACAGAATATAGGATACCACTCTGGAAATTTACTGTCTTTGAAAAATAGACAAATGAGAAAGAATAAAAAGGTTTTACATGAGCAAAAGTTACAAAGATTCTAAGTAGTTCAACACAGGGTTGCTAGCTGGCTTCATTGAGGTTCTTATGAAACAAAAGGGACTTGTGTCTTCAAATGAGAGTGGGAAAGTGAAGGTTTTTATTTTATTTCTTTTTGTTGTTGTTTTTGTTTTTTGTATGAAATACAGCTTACATCTAGTTTTTGCATTGAGAAGTGGTTATGGTATTGGGAAAGAGGTGGGGAAGTAGGTAGGCAGCAGGAATTGGAGTAGATTTCCATTTGGATCTTTCTATAGTGGAAATGAAGGTTTGTGCCAAGGGAGGAAGTTTGGCTGGGAAAGGACAATTGATGAACAGCTATGAGGTATAGACTGAGTTTTGTTTTGCCCATTCCAGTGTTTCTTAGTCCTGTGGAATACCTTTAATATCCCTATTTCTGCCAATAGTCATTTCAAGAAAATACCCCTTTGCTAGGATGCCCCTAAAAACTCTTAACAGCTTCCGTTGCCCAGTTCCAAAGCAATTTTCACATTTTTCTAGGTATTTGTTATAATAGCACCCCATTTCTTGGTACCACACTCTTTCCTGGTACCAAAATCTGTTAGAGCTACCATAGAGTAGGTAGATGGCTGAAACAACAAATTTGTTTCCTTACAATTCTGGGGCTGGAAATCTAAACCAAGAATTGGTTCTTCCCGAGCCTCTCTCATTGGCTTGTGAATGTCTGTCTCTCTCCGTGTCTTTGCATGGACTTTCTTTTGTGTATGTGTGGGGCTTAATCTGTTCTTATTAGTCATATTGGATTAGGAGCCACCCCAAGGACCTCATTTAACCTTTAGTACTTATTTAAAGACCCTGCTTCCAAATGTAGTCACATTTTGAGGTATTGGGGATTAGGACTTCATGAGTTTTGGGGGGATTTAGTGGGCACACAACTGACTGGCAGCAAAGTTCCTAAAGAGAACAAGGCTGTAAACTGGCTAGACCCTGAAGAAAGGACTGGCTCAGGGTAAAGGAGGGCGACCAGGGAGAAGGCTATTATGGCAGTCTAAACAGTATTGTGGTAATTTGATGCTTGGAAAGAAAGGGAAACTTCTATTTGAGGAAAAAGATATTGTATCTTTGGCTTGAGCTACTTGTTTTCTTTATCTAGGTGTCTCCTGGGAAATTGTGCCTCTGTGGCCCTTCCTTATAGTGGACAGAGCATTGATTTGTGGTCCTAATATTTGGTATACCCCCACACCCCCGGAAATTTATTCACCTTTTTGGAAACATAAGATTCAAAAGGCAGTTTATATCATAGAAAATAACAAAAACTTTTAAGGTGTTTAAATTATATTTGATGAATTGGGAAAATGTTAAAGCTGTTCCTCCAATGGTGGCTGAATTAAAAAAAAATAAATAAAAGGAAACTAAAATTCTTGCTTTCTTTTTTTCTTCCTGTCTGCCGGTGGCAGTTGAATTTTCTTGTTTAGGGAATTCTTGTATTATCGTCTTTTTAGTTTCATTTGTATCTCTAAAAACAACAGTCCTTGTTAGTTTTCTTATAAAACATTTTACCTCCAGATCTGCCATGCTGTAAATAAATGCATGATGGAAAAGTGAGAAAGGAAACATTTGTAAGAAAGATGAAAAACAGAAACATCAACTAAACACACAAATCTTAAAAACCTATTTAGGTTGTGTTGGCGGTTTAATGTCAGTAGTTGGAGTAGGTATGGGATAATTTACCATTTACTCTATTGTTTACATTTTAAAACCACATTGATGATAAAATATGTAAGATAATTGTTTCTTTTTAGTAATTCTTTGATGATAAAACTAGCATATTTTAAACATATGAAAGATAGACAAGTATAAAGAAGACAGACACAAAATATTTCCTGTAATTCTGTCACCCAGATGCTGCTTCCAAAAAAATCTCCATATATTTTGGGAATGAGGATGTGTAAATTATTTTGATGTAAGCAGTCAATAGGTAGAGCTGTTCAACAGTAGATTTTACTGATTGCTTTTTTATTCAGTGAGGATAAAGTGACCTGGGATTATTAAACAACTGTACAGTTTGATCTGACACTAATAGCATTTTTTTGCACCAAGGTGTCTTGACTCTTGAGGTATAATAAAGTGCCATGTGGCACACAAGACACTAAGTAGAAATAAATTTAAAAACTACCGTCTCTGCTTAAAATTAAATGCTAAACAGCCATTAATTTCAGAATAACTTTGTTATTACTTAATGAGATAGCCCCTGCAAGCCTTCTTTCAGGGAACTGGCTGTAGAAAATGGATATGGTAACCTGTTATTCTGTGCTCATAGCATATCACTAACCTAACAAAACCATGATGACAGAATCATTAAAGTTAAAAATGATGCTACAATTTCAGAAATCCTTTCTGTTGTATAAGGTATGCATAGTTTCGCTTCTAATTTGCTAGGATCCCCTCTGTCCTTTGGGGCCATTAGAACAAAATACTGTAGTTTGGGTAGCTTATAAACAACTGAAATTTATTTCTTACAATTCTGAGAGTTGGAAAACTGATAAGGTGTAG
Organism: Ictidomys tridecemlineatus; assembly: GCF_052094955.1. NCBI lineage: Eukaryota > Metazoa > Chordata > Mammalia > Rodentia > Sciuridae > Ictidomys > Ictidomys tridecemlineatus. The sequence goes on along the minus strand of NC_135480.1, from coordinate 155,689,252 downwards.
GCAGATTCCCTGTCTGGTGAAGGCCACATTTTTGTGGTTCTTATGTGGTACTTCTTGCTGTGTCCTCACGTGGTGGAATGGGCAAGACAGCTCTGTGAGGGCTTTGTTGTTGTTTTTGTTAACTGTGGATTAAGCCCAGGGGCACTTAACCACTGATATATATCCCCAGCCATTTAAACAATTTTTTTTTTTTTAAAGTTTTGAGACAGGGTCTCACTAAATTGCTTAGGGCCTTCCGAAGTTGTTGAGAGTGGCTTTGATGAATTCTCTTTTACAAAGCAGTGATCTCACTCATGAGGCCTCAACCTTGAGGACCTGCTTACCTCCCAAAGACCCCATTTTCTAATACCATCAGCTTGGAAGTTAGGATTTCAACATGGATTTTTTTTTGTGGGGGAGGGGTCACAAACATTTGGTCATAGCAGACCCCCTAATAGGTCCTACTTTGTCTAAGACATTACTAAAATTCATGAAGCTTAGGTATTACTCTCCTCCACACCAAGTTTCCCAAGGCTATTTCATTTTAGTTGAAATCAGGCATGAAGTCTGCTTCTGAACAACATTCAGAACAACATGTTAGGATTGGAGGGGCCTCAACGGTGGAGTTCAATGGAGGGTTGCCTGACCCCTTTCCCTTCCCTGCCATGTTTACAGTTTTTCAGAGAATACAGAATGTTCTCATTCTCTGCCATTTGGAAAAGTATAACATTGGTGCTTCTTTATTCTGGTATAATTTGTTGAATGTATATTGGATTAGGCTAAATCTCAAAGTATTTTTAGGTCTGTTTTGTAATTTAAAGTTAAGTTTAGTGAGCATCTATTGGGTGTTAAACTCAGTATGTTCTGGCTTCACTTTTTTCAGTGAGGGAACAGGTTCTATTTATTTTCTTGCAGTATTATTTATAATTGACATACACTAAACTGTATATGTGAAAATTGTATAATTTGTTGAATTTTGGCTCATGTGGAACATCCGTTCAATCAAGAGTGTCCATATCTGTCACACTTGAGTTACCTTATATGCCTTTTTTATGTTTTCCTAGCTCCCTTATCTACTTATGTCCTGAGTAACTACTGATCTGCTTTCTGTCACTGCAGATTAGTTTTCATTCCCTAGAACTTTAAATAATGGAACTTTTTCCATTGTCTCATAGTATATTCATTCTCGGTTTTGTCAGGTGAAAAACTTTATCTTACATTCTCTAATTGAGTTCTGTGAATTAAACTGACAAATGACAGAGTAAAAGAAAAAGGCATACAAATTTAATTCATGTTTTTAATTTTACATCCAGAGGGCTATACACAAACAAGTGAACACCCAAAGAAGTTGTTTGACCTGGTGGCTTATATACTATTTGCATAATAAGAGTTGTTCTCTTCTTACTCATAAAGGAGAGGGAAACATCTTTACTGGTAGAAATATATATCATATTAACAGAGGGAACTTTTCGCCGTATTTTTGGACAGAAAGGAAGGCAGAAAATCCTCTTGTGTCATCTTTTTGCCAGTTATTTTCAGTTCAAAGAAATCCTTATGTCAAAATGGTGTATTTTGGGGTGGCATGTGCTGATCTCCTTCACTTTTAACTGACTTCTGTGTTTGATAGTGTTTATCAGTCTTCCTACAGTTAGCCCCTTTTGGATAAGCATAGGATTTAAGTATCCTTATTGAATGTCACTTGAAGTTTCAAAGTGTGTAACCAATTGTTTTAAATACACAACTGGAATTTTATAATAAAAGAATTTAAAATATTTAATGATATCAGGTGATTAAGTAAAATCAAATAATACAAGATCAGTGACTATTAAGGCTTTGGATAAGCTTTTATATCTTACCTTCTGAAGGGTCTAAGCCCAGTACATATTTTGTTTTGAACCCAGTGCTATATTTTCACTGTATGCCAAATTCTCTTTACCTACTTGCATATTTTTAGTAGTTCTTAATACTTTTTTTTTTTAGATTTGTCTGTCATGCCTTTTGACAAATTTATATTACAGTCATATAGTGAATTGAATAGCAAAGAAATTGGGTGCCAGGATTATACAAATAATTGCTAATCTGTATATTCCACCTGAGATTATTGAATATACTGAGTTGGAGGGGGATGATCTGAAAGTCTAACTCATTCTAGATTACTGTGACCAGTAAAAAAATTCTGTGAGCCACATGTTTAATTTAAAAATTTCTGTTCACTACAGAAAATGAAAAAAAAAGCAGTAGTTGAAGTCAATAGTTTCTCCAAAATGTCATCATTTCAATAGGTAATCAATACAAAAATTAATGAGGAATTTTACTTTCTTTTATTTGAGAGAATAGCTTTAAAATCAGTTGTATATTTTACACATAGGTTCACCTCATTTAGAATTAGCCACATTTCCAATGCTTAAGAAATATTTGTGTTGCTTGATGGCCACATATGTACTGGTCAACACAATGTGGATCAAATATCTAAGCCTTAGGGATAGAGCAATCAAGAAAAGAGATGTCTTCATTGTATTGTGAAAGCATGTTATGGTGACTGCAACATTTAGGCTTTGAGGTCCTTTCTGATCACTTAATTGAAATTGTTGCAAACAGTAACTACAGAACACGATTTGAAGCATATGTGTTCTCTGTTGTTACAGAAGCAAAAGTTGGTTATGATCTTAAAAACATTTAGTCCTTATGAGTACCACAGTGAAATACTGTTAATGAGTATAGTTAAATAGTAGATCAATTAAGAAGGAAACAGACCTGTTTATAGAAAGAGATTGAGACCTTTTGAACTGTTTTCAGAGACAGAATACCAGTTGTTCTGAGATGACCCGAGTGAGTCCCACAGAATTACATATGTTAGCTAAATAGGGTACCTTGTTACATTACCTATTAATTAGTAATTAGGGGATTGAATTGGTCTATGCTTATTTATCTTATATGGCTAAGGTTCACATTCAAGTTCATATTAATTTGTATTTCCTTATGCAATTTCCCTTATCTGAATTACTTGGAATCTTGCCAGCAAGATATACATTGCCATCCCTTGCTGATTTTCCACAAGATTATTCTCAGTCAATGTAGGCTACCACTGACTGACAGGCTTATCAGCAGATTTTGACAGTAACATCTCTTTGCTATCAGAGGAATAGAGGTTTTTCTCTAGCAAGTCTATATTATAGATTACGAAAAACACTGCTCTTATTGTGGAGAATTTTGTTTTCTTCCTTGGTGTTTGCATATTCAATTAACAAAGATCTGTAGGTAAATTTTAGTTTAGTGTGGAAGTGAATAAGAGAAGCTCATAGCGAATTTTACTTTATTTTATTATTGTTATTTTTAGATTAGTCTGTTCTATAATATGTAAACTTCATTAGGTTTTGGAGCTTGCCAGGGATGTTTTTGATTCCATGGGAATTTTTCAATTTACCTCATAAACTATTGATTATTATTTAGGTATTTTGATCTTCCCTTAGATTTAACTTGACCTTTATTAAGGTTATAATATCTGTTTTGAATAGATATAGGAACCAAAGTTATATCAAATGACACTGACTTAGCTAAATAAATAGTAATATTATGATTTGCCTGCTATTTGACTGTAGTGAGGACTTTCATGAGTATTGTACCTAGTTCAGTATGATCAATCATGAAGGAATTCTGTTATTTCTAACAGATTTTTGCCACCAAGATAATTTTTGTATGTCACATTATATTTTTAAATATCCATGTTCCTTGGAGTTCTAATCTCAGTTCTCCCTCTTTTTTTTAAACCCTGCCTTCTTGACTGACCTCCTTTATCTTCAGCAACAATTTAGAGACCCATGATTCTTCAGGGCCTGACTGCTTAGATGCACATGTGTAACTGATTCATTCTTTCAGCATGTAGTTATTGAGTACCTACTTTGGGACAGCAACTATTTTTGATGCTGAAGATATATATCAACAAGAGAACAGGTAAAGAACAAAATAAAAATGCCTATCTTCTTGTAATTTAAATTCTCTTATTTTCTGTTTTATAGAAGCATATTTCAAACACTTTTCACCTCTTTCTCTAAAAAGATGTGAAATTTTTCTTCCTACTGTTGTTCTTTCAACAAACAATGACACAGTATTTCCAGTGCCCAAGATTAAAAACATGAAGAGTTAGCTTCTGTCGCTGTCACTCACTCACTGCTTCCCCTGGCCCCAAGCACTCATCTAGCAGTCATTAAGTCCTTTTGGTTCCCTCTAATGAATGCACCTGTCTTGCCTGCATCTCCTCTCTTTTGCTTGCCATTGTCTTAATCTAGGCTCTCCTTGTTTTTTCTCTTGGGCATTTTGTTAACAGTTTAACATCTGGTTGTGGTGCCATTTTTTTTCCCCTTTGTCTCTGTTGTGTTATTTACACTATTGCCAGAATTCTTACAGAAAATAAAATTTCAAATCCTCCCAATGCGTCTCCCCAATGTCTGTATACTTTAGTATGCCTGTGGGTAAGGTCCCAGGCAGGTCATGGAAGTATTGCTTTCCTAACTTCTTTCATTACTTCACTCAGAATTGAGCCCCACTGTCATTTAATTCTCTGGGTTCCTTATGGTTTCCTAACCTTAACAGATAACCCTTCCCTCAGCAAGAAATGCCTTTCCCTCTTCTGGCTTTCACTCATACTCATCTGTTGTATGCATCCTTCAAGATGAGGGTCATGTGACAGATCTTTTCAAATTCTTCCTGACTCCTGTTGATGCTATTGGGTTCTAGCACATGTTTCAGTGTTAACCATTTTCATTCAGTTGAGCCGAGAAGTTAGGTACCCGTCTTCGTTCTTTTTTGCCGTAAGCTTTGGTGATAGAGGTAGATAAAATTTTGGGGAGCTTGAAATTTATAGAATTTGGATGTTCTTCTTAAGTAACAATTTATGACATAAAATTAGATATGAAAATGTTTATTTGGGGACCGGGGATGTAGCTTAGTGGTAGAATGGTCACCTGTTATACATGAGGTACTGTGTTCTATCCTCAGCACTGTGTGCATTTGTGTGTGTGCATGCCACACACAAACATACACAAATATAAAGTATTTATTTGAAGATAAATAGAAGGACTCTGTGTCTTCATGCTAAACTCCTTGTGACTTAACATTTAGGAAAATATAAGTGGTCAGTTACGACTTGCTGAAATAATGCAATAGATTTTTCAAGGTATGTAAAACATATCATTATCTGTACATATATCAGTATCTGTATATATCAATATCTGTAAAATATATCAATATCTGTTTCCATGTTTTACTTTTTTGCTATTGATTTTCTAAAAATTATGAAACAATGCCAATTAGCCAACTGATGCTAATACTGTTGACAACTCAGTACAAGGAAATTTACTCAGATTTAATGACTTGATTTACTACTTGATGTGAAAAAGAAAATGAATTACATTCTTCCTTTGAGACCCAATTTTACTTTGGTGGAGGAAATATTGAGTTTCTCCTGCAAATCTGAAACCATAACCTCAGTCAGCACCTACCTCTACCTCCTATTGGTCTGGTGAATGCTAAGGAATTTTCTGAGGGCTTCTTTTGTCTTCTCCATGCAACTTCATCTTTGTATCTGTTCTTTCTTTTGGCTTTCTCCCCTCATCTCTTCTTTCTTTCCTCCCCTATTTATCTGTGTCTTGCCATATATCAAACCAGTTTTGCCAGGTATGGTGCTACATGCTTGTAATCTCAGAGACACAGAAGGCTGAGGCAGGAGGCTCACAGTTCAAAGCCAGCCTCAGCAATTTAGGGTGGTCCTAAGCAACTTAGGATCGTCCTAAGCAACTTAGGGAGGCCCTAAGCAACTTAGCAAGACCTAGTCTCAAAATAAAAAATAAAAAGGGCTGTAGATGTAACTTAGTTGTTAAGTGCCCTTGTATTCAATCCCCGGTATCAAACAAACAAAAAAATAACCTAACTCCCCAACCCAAAACAAAACACCCATTCTCTTTCCATCTGTTTTCTTTAGTAGATAACTTATACAAAGTGTCAGTACTTTGATTAAAGTATAGTTCGCAATTGTCTGGTTCATTTCTGCTCCTTTGAAGGAGTTTGAACAGGTAAAGAACAGGTAGAAACCCTTATTTGTCAAAAGGGGTTTTCATTTATAGAAAAGGTATTATAAAACTGCACTGCATAGGTAAAATGTGATATAGTTTGTAATGTAATTGCTATGCCAGAAATGATGAATTTTGATTTGTATTAAGTAGTCACTGATTAAATAAGCCTGCATAAATTGATAACAGAAACAGCAAAATAAACAGGTGTTTAGATAGTAAATAATATATAGAATAATAATAATAGCTTTTATGTGCTTATTACTTCCAATCATTTTGCATAAGTTGTTGTTACTGTCCACTTTACAAAGGAAAGGGCAGCTCAGAGGAGTTAAGCAACTTACCTATGATATCACAACTAGTGAAATCACAGTGTTTCTTCAAAAGAACTTTATAAAGTAACTTGGGAACTGTGAAAGCACAGGTGCCTTGAGCTATTTAATCTGGAGGTAAATAGTTGTTTTCTTTCCTGCATTATTATTATTAGATCCAAAAACTGTGATTTGGTGCAGAGGGACTTGCCTTTGATGCTGTTCAATCTTGGGTTGGATTTAAAAGTTACTTTTACTTACAACCATCATGTATGTAAAGGAAAACACTATCTTTCTGAGCCTCAGTTTTCTTATCTGAAAGTGGGAGTATCAAAATGCATATGTATAAAAACGCATGTTCTGCATAAGAAAACAGGGTATATGAAAACTATTTTATAAGTAGTTCATTTCAAACAGTAAAAATGATCCCAATTTTGAAGTTAAAACTTTCACTTGTGGAAAATGTTTTGTCCTTAGGAAGAATCATTATTATAGTAGGTGTAATAGCAACTAATTCTTAAATGCAGTTTTATTACTGGTTGTTAGTGAATAGCATTTTTTGAAAGCCCCAAATAACAGATTGTTGCTTCAATTTGTAGGTTATAACTAAGCCTATGTTTTAAACATTCCAATGATAAAAACATATTTGGAAAGTTCTGCATCTCCAAGGGAGTATTAGGTGGCAGATTTGTATCTGAGGAATAAAGTTGCTTTTTTAAATCAGCAAAACACTATGAAAAATTGACAAGTTTGTTACTTAAGGAATCCAGTCAGAGTAGATATCCATTCTGATTGAGTAACTTTCAATCCTCCATTCTTATTTCCTTCTTTCCTTTTTTCACTCTTGGTTCTCAAATCCTCCTGCAGCTTTTCAGTATATATAGACTTTTCAGTACATCCTACAAAAATAGCTATAGAGGCTGGGTGCGATGGCACATGTCTGTAATCCTAGCGGCTCCAGAGGCTGAGGCAGGAAGATCGAAGTTCAAAGCCAGCCTCAGCAACTTAATGTGGCCCTGTCACAAAATAAAGGGCTGTGGACATGGCTCAGTAGTTAAATGCCTCTGGGTTCAATCCCTTATACAAACAAAACAAAACAAACAAACAAAAAAACCCCAAAAGCCTATAGAAATATGATTGCTTAATAAATGATCTGAGTTAGATGATCTTGATAAAGTTATCTCTTTGATCCTCCATTTACATATTCGTAAAATCTGGTGTTAACAAGTTATGTGTTTGGGAATCATTAAAATGCACAAAATTTTCTTATATGTTTCAACAATTAAGCATTGATAATTCCAAAATTTCTTCTGCCAAGTGTATTTGAAGGTTCTGAATTGCTCCATGAAAAGTATTGTGAAGAATAGCCTCAGAGCAAGAGTGATCACTCACAAGCCCTTCATAATACCTGCAGGGTGCTTTTCTGCACAGAGCTGGAACTCAACCAAGAGGGCTTGCAAGTCACTAGTTACCACAAGCCCAGTTACAGGAGAGGAAAAACAGCCACATTAAGTACTACTCCAGTGTCTGTCCCAGAGGACTTCTGATCAGAAATTTGAGACAGCTATTTCTTGAGTAAAGTTTGTAAACTTTGTCTTTATTTATATCCAAACTCAGCAAAGGGAAATTATGGAAGCCGCAAACTGAATTTTGAATGCATGATTGATGGGGAAGGACAAAAATATCTAATTATGTATAATACTTATAGCTCAGTAATAACTAAGTAGCTCATATGATAGATGATACTCTTCATAATTTTTATAGGAAAGTTTCCAGAATGGAAGAAATAATTTGGAACAGTAATATGGAAATGGTGGAAGTACAGTTACTTAAAGAGTTAGAGGGAGCCAGGCCTGGTAGTGCCTGCCTGTAATCCCAGTGACCAGGAGGCTGAGGCAGAAGGATCCCAAGTTCTAGACCAGCTTCAGCAACTTAGTGAGACCCTGGCTCAAAATAAAAAAGGACCAGGGATGTAGCTTACTGGTAAAACACCCCTAGATTTAATCTTCTGTACCTACCCCCCATACCCCTTCTCAAGAAAAAAAAAAAAGAATAAAAAAGGAAAGATAGAAAATGACCTTTGGAGAATAGTGTAAACCTGAGGTTGTTGGATAAGGTGGTAAGTTGAAACATTATTGTTAATATTCTGGTCAGCTCTCCTACCTCCTCTTTCCACATCTTTATGGTTATTGGAAAGTTTGTCTCTACTCACCAACCTTTAGGGCTTTCCACTGAGGAATCACTTGGTTATAAATGACAGTGCCAGTTATTGTTCTGTCTAAATATTGTCATTAAGATCTCCTTAACTGAAAATCCTTCCCTGAGTGGGCAGTTGAGAAATAATAGACATCTTGTTACCGTCTGTTCCCTCTTATTACAGTTAAGTTCAAACATAGACCAGTTGCCAGCTGAGTTTCTGGGTCCTGTGGAGAAGCTTTGAGTAGTCTTTGTTTTTTAGAAGCACCAAGGACACAGTCTGCCCAGGCTTCACTAGGGAATTGCCTCATTGCAGGCAGGCAAAAGGCAGGAGCCTGAAATAATTTCTCTGGAGAATTTGTTGCCAGTGTAGGAATTACACCTGAGAATTCTTTGCCACAAAGTTAATTCTTCTGCATGTTTTAGGTCACCCCCCCCCCCAAAAAAAATATTGTGGCTAGAGTGAGTACTTTTCGGGAAGCTGGCTGCCTCTGCAATCTGGCATTGGCATGTTGTTCACCTAGAAGTGCAGCCCTTGGAGGAATCCCTGTGCCTGGTTCTGTCCAAGAAATATGCTTGGTATGTTGCATCTTGGCCCTTAGCACTGAAAATGTGGTAGCAAATAGGGGCGAACTGCCCAACAACCTAGATTCCTTTTGAGTTTAACTAGGGAGTGAGAACACAGAAGAGACTAAATCTTCTTTATCAGAAGCATGTAAATCTTTTCCATGAATCACTATGATTGGTGGGAGTTAACAATTTGAAGGGAGGGCACTTTGCCCTTTGGAATCTTCTAAGAGAACTTTATGGATGGAAAATATGTGAAAATGGGGGCCCAGTGAAAAGGTGTGGAATCCATAGTTTTAATGTATATTTTGGACTCTTAAAACAATTATGGACTCTTTAAACAATTGGAGGGTGAAGGACATAAATATGATACAATGGACTATAAATAGAATTGATTATCTAATATATTTTTTATAATGAGAAGTTATAGTTTAGTAATAGCAGTAGCCTGAGGTTCTAATCTCAGACATACCACTGATGTATGGAATCCAGCCTCAGTGAGGTCTAACTTGTGTAGCTGTGAGCTACATGTTTGAGATTCCTTTCAACTCAAATTGACCTTGCAGTTGAGTATAAGCAACACATAAGGAACTTAACTCAGACAAATCACAAAAAATGATTTAAGTGTATAATTTTGGAAGTGAACATGAACTGATAAAATGTCTTTATAAAACTAGTATCAATGTGTTTTTGATAATCTGCAATTAAGGAAAGAACATATATACTTTTGAAGGAACAAAGAACATTTCACCTTAGGCCAGGCATCTTTAAAAAAAACCGTAATTTTCAAAACCAAAGCAAATTTAATGAGCAGGTTTGTTAGTATAGATACATTTGTTGTGTAAGTTTGCCTAATAGTAAAATGCTTTAATTTCTATATCCTATGTGTTTTCCTTTTAGATAGGAGTTTTTCTCCCATTACAAAAGTCCTGACAACAGAAATGAGATAATACTATTTTCACCAAACTTCTTTAAATTTTATGGATTCGTGGTCAGAATATTGATTGTGATTTATTTATGTTTATGGTGTATTAATATGTCACATCTCCTTATTTTAGTATTATCTTACACGTATTATGACTGTTGATTATATTGAATTGCCTTTTGAATATACATGAAAGATAACATGAATCTCTTTTAATTGAAACAGATTGTATTTCTCTACTCTTGGGTTTACTCATCATTCCTGAAGGTGCGGTTTTGGTTTAGATTACGTATATATCCCAAAACAGAACATCAACAGTTGTTGAACATTTTTTGCCTGGCTGCTCTCTGACATGGAGTTGGCAAAGGCTATAAGCATCTGCTTCTAAGTCTCATACCTAAAAAGCTCGATAAAACTAGAAGCAGAGTAGTACCAGAAAATCAAAGTAAATTAAAACTAAAAATGATTCTTCATTAGATACTAATTTTTGAGGAAATCTTTTCATATTTCCTTTTTTTTTTTTGCTGGAATTAAGTAATCTAGCTTGAAGAAATTATTTATTTGGGACCATTTACCAAAAGTAAGAAATTTCCTGAGTAATTTAGTAGTTTGCAGTGAAATATTTTTTTGATAAGGAAAGATGGCAGGGAGGATTTTTAAAAATATTGTGAATTTTAAGGAAAAAAAATGTTCATCTCTAATTTTTGTCCTCTCCCACAGCAGATATTGATAACATTTTTATGTATTTACTGCCAATAGCTTAGTTTTAAAATTTTTTTTTAATGAAAATTTTCAAATGTACATAAAGGCAAGCAGAAGAGTATCTATTCTGTAATCTGGTATCTATTCTTCATTTTTAATAACCTTCAGTTCATGGTCAGCTTTGTTTCTTTTTTGAAGTAAATTACAGATATTGCACCATTTGGTCAATAAATTTTTTAATTCGCTTACTTTTTATGAATATACTTTAAAACATGAAAATATTGCTTTCTTAAAAAATAGAGGAAGCTAAATTCCCCCTTTGACATGTTTTGAAGCTAGTCCTTGTATCTGTTCATTCTGAAAGTAACTATTGCTGTGATTTCAGAAATTGGGCTTTTAAGCCATCCTTAAATATGATGAAAGCAAATATGTGTATTTCTATGTAACATATTATTATGTATACATTTAAAATTTAGATAAGTTGTATCAAACTATACTTATTCTCAAATCTCAATTTTATCTTCAAAATCTGGATTACATTCTTTAGTAACTCTAATATTTTCATAGTTATAGTAAATATAGATATCTAGATTTATATTAACTCTCTTATTTGTGTTTCTTGTTGACTGTGCTTTTTGCTTTTTTTAGATTCTCAATCTTTTTTAGTTTTCTTGAGTATTTGTTTGTTTCATCTTTTTTTCCACCTGGTATATCAATTATATAGAGTCTGTATAATTTCTGTTATTTTAATGGTACCTTAAAATTTTAATATGCACATTTGGCTTATTTTTCTAGTAGTGTTTGAGTAAGAGCATTTTGATTTTCTATAAATGTAGTTTTTTTTTTTTTTTTAGCCAGAAGTATTTTCATTATTTGTGAATATTGGTGACAGAACTGTGGGTTCATTTATATAATGAACTCTCTGATCCCATGTTTTTGGACACTGGACTTATTCTTTGTTTGGTTACAGCTTGTGGCTTTTCTCATGCTCTTACTAAAACTGAATACTTCATGGTATTTTATTCACTCACAGCTGTAACTTTACATGCCTTGTTTTTCTGATATAACTATTTCTCAATTAAGATTCTTAATTACCTCAGTGCTCTTATTAAAATTGTCTTTCCAGCCCGGCGAGGTGGCGTACACTTGTAATCCCAGTGGCTCAGGAGGCTGAGACAGGAGAATTACAAGTTCAAAGCCAGCCTCAGCAAGGACAAGGCACTCAGCAACTCAGTGAGACCTTGTCTCTAAATAAAATACAAAATCAGGCTGGGATATGGCTCAGTGGTCCAGTGCCCCTGAGTTCAGTCACTGATACCAAAAAAAAAAAAAAAAAAAAAAAAAAAAAAGTCTTTGCTAGTAAGATCTCATATTTTTATTGGAAGTGGAGTTTCCAAATCAAAGGAGGAAATGTGCCAGCCTTGTTACCTCTTCCTTTTCCTTTTCTCACCCATACCAATCCAGGTATAACAAATTTTGCAGTGCTCGGGAGGTACTTCTCACAACTTCTGTCTTAACTCCTGCCTGTTCTTTAGGCCTTCAGGAAGTTTTCCCTGATTCCTCAGTGTGGCATTTGGGTCCCCTTTTTGTGTTTCTGTATTTTAATAGTCATCTTACTACTTTTTCTTTCATTCACTTATATTGGGTTCCCAGACTGAGTCCTCATTTCTTTAATTCTGCCACCTGATAGCATGCCCATCATGTGGGCACCTTGTATGTATACTGAATGGGTTAATAACAGAATTTGAGTTCTCTTCTAACCCAATAAACCCCTCAGACTTTTTACTTTGGACAAGTATATGGCTTCCTACATGGAGGATAAGAATATCAATGAAAAAGAATATCTATATATGAAGTATGTTGATAAGCGAAGTTTCCTTGATAGTTAATTTTCTTTGATTTTTGGGGAACAAAATTAATAAATTTTATTCTTACTTTAGGCATTTGGAAATATTTAGAAATGACAACTTGAAAATAAAAATTGTGCTCAGGAATACTTTTTCTGATCAAAGCCTATAAGAATGAGAGCAAAGTTAAAAAGAACAGATGCTAAGAAAAGGCTGATGTTTTCTGCTGATGACAACATGATATTGGTGGATACCATGACGTTTCTTCCCTTTCAGAGCAATAGTTCAGTAATGTTATCCAAAGTAGAAATTATGTTATCCAAAGTGTAATATTGCTGTCATTACCAACTGAATTGATAACAAACTACCTGTAAACAGCCACAATCTTGCTTTTGTCTGCTAACTTCAGTAGTGCTGAGGCTGCTATAAATGAGACAAATGCTAAATTTAAGGCAATAACAGATGCTGAACAACTTTGACAAGCTACAAACCATCACAACAAGCTTTTTAAATTTTGTGTTCCTTATTCAGTCAGAATTGTTTAGAAAATTGTATGCATTTGGGGCAGTTTCTCTTCATAGAGTTATTTTTAGCACAAAACATATTTCATTTGTTCGTTGCCATGAAATCTGCATTGGACAGATTTGTGTTGTTTCAAACACTGATTCTTTTCTACATAAAAGCTGTGCCTCCATGTTACCAGTACAACTTGTTGGAAATTAAAAATGATTAGGCAATTACTCTGTTTCTTTTCATCAATAAAAGCAAATACTCAGTTTGATTTTTCTCCCCTGCTGAAACTGATGTTATCAACCAGTTGTTGGGTAATCATATGGTCACAGGTAGAATCTTTAGATTTATTAAGGATTTGATCATGTTGTCATTATATTTTGACAGGAAGCTCTCAGGCCTTAAATTAAAATGTTGTCTTAAATTTAAAATTTCTAAGCAAATACATATATAGTAGACTTGCCATATGGAATAACAAATGCCCAATTAAAGGTGAATTAAAGCTGGGCATTGTGGTACACACCTGTAGTCCCAGCTACTTGGGAGGCTGAGGGAGGAGGGTCACAAATTCTGGGGCCAGCCTTGGCAACTTAGAAAAACCTTATCTCTACATAAAAATAAAAAGGGTTGGGGGTTATAGGCCAGTGGTAGAGCATCCTGTGCAATTCCCAAAATCAACACAACAACAACAACAATAATAACAAAAGTATTTCAAATAAAAAACAAAATTAGTTTTTTTAATATAACTATCTTCCAAGTACTGTATAGGTTATTCACTAAAAAAATCATTTAACTGAAACTCAGATTTAACTAGGCATCATGTATTTTTATTTGCTAAATCTGAGCTATTCTATATTAAGATAAAAAGCTGAAAAAGAATGCAGTGCAAAATAGGTTTCCTTCAGTGTCCTCTGTTCCTGTCATAGTTTACTATTATCCATAAAACTTGCAGAAATATTTTATAAACTTGGGCCTATTATGCTTTTATAAACAAACATGTACCTAATAATTTTTCTTGAATAAGCATTTACCTTATATTATACAAGTTGTAGTAATTTAATGTATTATACTGCAATATAATATTATATTGCAATTTTTAAAAAATTGACAATATATTTATATGCTTTACACTTGGGTCCTTATTTCTTCCTTTCATTTCACCTCATAAAGGGCAAGGTCTGCATGACAATTTTGAACTTGGAAAAAGGAAAAATGTGGTAAGATAAATTTTTCCTCCTAATGAGGGGCAGCATATTGTAGGCATTAATTGTGGGCTCTGGAGCCTGTCTGCCTGTACTCAAACCCTAGATTTATTACTTACTAGTGGTGTGATTTAGGCAAGTTTTTTAGTCTTTTTGTGACTTATGTAAAGTCAATGGATTGTATGACTGTTAAAGGATATAACTGGATAGCATGCTTCAATAAGTGCCTAGCATTTTGTAGGTGCCCTGTTTGCTGTTATTATTGCTTCTTCTACCCCCATAGTAGTGTCGATCTCCTGGTCATCTCTACAGCTCGTCTCTACTGCCTCTTTGATTCAGCATTGTCACTGCTAGCATGAATTGCCCAGGAAGAACCTGGGCTGCTTCTGACCTATTGTTGGGTCTCTTATAAAACTTACCCTATGACCATGGCCTGCTTTTATGACCCAGGCATCCTTATATTTCCATGTAGTGTTGAAATGGGTAAAAAGAGAAGGGAGATGGTAAGGTGGTAAAAAGGTGGGTGAAAATGAGTTTGCAGTTTGAAAGAAGTAGATTTGATCTAACTTGGTTAACTCACCTCTTCTGTGAAGCAAAGGGTGGTTGTACCTCTGGAGACAGTTGTGCAGAATTGTATAGCAGAGGCTGATTATGATTAGTGATGTGGATGTTGGCTGTGCATATCTGTACCCAGGACTTCAAAGTGTCCAATTAAGTGTTTCCAGAGAAAGATAAGATCTATGTGAAGATAAAGAAGGAATTGAGAAGGTATTTTTAAGTGGAAAGAGGAGAACATTATAGTTAGAAGGATAGTTTAAAAACCTTTGAAAAATTTAAGAGGGCACTCTCTTTTATTCAGTTTTTAATCCATGATTTAATGTATGAAAGTAGTATGGTATTACCTATACTGCTTTGGTGTCACGGTTCATGTCTAATTGGTATGTATATTATCTTCCCAGTTAAGGCTGTGAGTATTTGAGGGTAAGATCACAAATTCATTTATCATTTTTGCCTAGAGAATTTCATATGCAGATTCAAGTAAGCTCCTTATTCTGTGGTTAAGGATCTGTAAATTAATCCAAGATTACAGTGGTCTGTGGTGAGAAGCTCTTCAGGAAATATTTTAGAAACTTGTACCATCTTATTTAAAACAGAATTTAAGCTTTTCTACTTATTATTGCAGTTAACATGGGTATGCACATATAATTTTGAGTAAGTTCTAGAGTGCTGACTTTTTTTTTTGCCTGTAATGAGAACTATGTGAAGTTATATCAACAAGAGTTAATGGTCAGAGGAATTACAATGGTATCAAGTGCTATTTAGAGTATTTAGTTTTAGAAGAAAATTACAGTTCTGAGAAAACATAACCCTTTCATTTTATGTCCTTTTTTCCCTCAGAGTTCCATTTTAGTTGCTGTTTGAAATCATTTTAGAGAAGAACTTTGAAAGAAATGTTGGAAACCATAGGTAAGACTTATTCTTTTTTTTTTTTCATTTTTAAAAGTTGAAACTCCCTCCTTTGGGATCTTTGAGTATGATATATTCTATATAGCAGATTCTATCTGTGGTAACTTAGATTTAAAAGGTTGTTATCCACTAACATTGTGCCAGGATAATACTTTTCTGTATTTGATCAGTCTCATGTGAAGTGTTTCAAAACATACATAATTTGTACATAATTTTTAAATATGACATTCTACCATTTATGGGTTTTAATAAAGCTTAATGTATACCCAATTCTAATTCATGAACCCAGTTGTAGTTAATATTTGTTTCTGGATTACAGGAGAAAATTTATTAGTATTTTAATGTTGAAAGATGACCAATATTCTTGTATTTGTGGCTGAATTTCCTCTGAGCTCTTGTGTGTGTGTGTGTGTGTGTATATATTTTACTGGGGATTGAATCCAGCACTCTACCACTGATCTGTACTATCATCCCCTTTTTAAAATAAAATTATTTTGAGACAGAGTCTTGTTAAGTTGCTCATTGTGGTGGCAAACTTGTGACCCCTCCTGCCTCAGCATCCTAAGTAGCTGGTATAACAGGCATGTGCCATACCTGGTTGAGCTCTTGCTTTTACTTGACAAGGAGAACGGTAACAATCTCTTTAGCTGGTAACTTCATTGAAGGCAATTTAATTTCCTCATGAGATAATTTAGGTTGAAATAGCTAGATTTCCCATGTTTATGTGTTAATCCCTTCTAGAGAAACTAGTTTATACATCTGTTTACAAGTGTATCAGGTGTGGTACATATCTGCCATTATCAGACATAGCAGTTCTGTATGTATTCCAGGTAGCTTATCTATTATAACTTTTTGAAGGTATCTAGATTTTACTCTGGCACTTTGATGATTATGGTTGATGCTTAGACAGCTTCATGTTTTAAGGGTAGGAGGAGAGTCGATGGCAGTAAAAGAAACAGGAGCTTCTTTTATGATCTTGTGACTTTTGTTCCTGGTCCTATGCTGATCATAAAAATGCATGGATGTACATCTCTATCACTCATTTTATACTGAAGTAATACACCATAAAGAGAACTCGCCTACACAAAAGTGGAAAGGAAAGGAAAGGGGAAGTACAGAATTATGTAAATCATTACTTTCTCAGCTTTGTTCTGTTAGCTATTACTACTCAGTTGGACACCTTGTAACAATTGCCATGAGAATTAATATATTCACATTCTAAGTTACCATGGGAGATTATCCAGATGAAAATTCTCGGGTATATCTTTATCATTATTTGCTTTAAAATTTCTGCTTGAGTAAATGTTATTTTATTTCATTTTTTTTGTTTATGTAAAATCATGATCTTTGTTAATTCATATTTTAATTGCCCAATTTCTGTGTAATTCCAGATTTGGAGCTATATAAAGTATTTCTAGTAATGATTGCCATTATATATAAAGTATCTCTAGTAATTGGTTACTGTGATATTTCAAATATATTTTAATACAGATACTTCTTATCATCCTGAAAGTGTTAGGACATATATCTGAGTACAATCTCTATTAAAAATAAAAACAAATTTGGCTTAATTTATAAGTAAGTGAGTATGTGTATTGTGTGTATGTGTGACTACAAAGATATGTTTTTGGCTATTATTTGTGGTAGAAATTCACTACCTGGTAGAAGTAAGTATATAAGATATAAGGACTGTTAGGACATACTTAAATATTTACTTTTTAAAAAACTTTGTGCCTGATTTATAAACCATTTAATAATTATTTGAATTGGATTAGTTTGAAGCATATGTAAATATGGCATTTAATTTGGGGAGGAAGATATTTCAACTATTAAAAAGTAACCTATTTGAAATACTCTGTGTTATTCTGATGTAGTTTTAAGTAAATTCTCAATTGTAGAATACTTTGCTTCTTAATATGTGAAATTATTATATTTTGGATATTGTGATTAATCATTAACATTATCCATATCCACTTGTTAGTGAGCCAGTTATGTTGCTAATTTTTTATATGTAAATAAGCATTTTCATTTCTTTTTAAAGAAGGCATTTTTGAGGTCACAGATCATTTGGTTTTTATTAAAAAAAAAAGTCATGATTTTTATGAAAGACTTGAAACAGCTCACATTGGAATTTAGATAGCCATCATCTGAATTGGTTTCTGTGACTAATTGTATTCAGCACACAATATGACCAATTTCTTGCTTTCAAAGAAACTTTCTTATAGGTTTCTTCAAGGTCTGTGGGGCACATTTCCAGTTACATGTTACACCCTTTCTGTTTTATTTCCAAACCAATTCCATTGGTTTGAAGCAAATGCAAATATAAAAAATACTGTGTAATTTGCTGTTTAATTTTGAGGGAAAATATTCAAAGTATTAAAAAGTGATCAGTCTTATACTTTTTATTCTTTTGTACTTTATTAAAATTTTGTACTTTTGTAAAACTTTTTACTCAAAAAAGACAATTTTGTGCACTTAAGAGGCATAATTTGAGAATTTCCACAAGCATGGGATCCTTATATGCTTGATATGCATGTTTTGAGTCCTGTTATTTACTAATGCTACTCTTTGGAATAGATAAAAATCGGGCCCTGCAGGCAGCAGAGCGCTTGCAAGCCAAGCTACGAGAACGTGGGGATGTAGCAAATGAAGACAAACTCAGCCTTCTAAAGTCAGTCCTGCAGAGCCCACTCTTCAGTCAGATTCTGAACCTTCAGACTTCTGTACAGCAGCTGAGAGACCAGGTAGGATATCATTGGGGTGTTCACAGCATGGCATAGATCTTGTGAAAGGATTGTTTTTTTCTGAAGGCTGATTTTCGAATGTGTTAATGAATAGTTAATGAAGTCATTTAAACCTCCAAACAAGACATTCAAATTCACCATGGCTTTTTCTTCCTAGTTATTTTTACAGTGGTTGTTGCCGTATACTGTAGATGATATGACATTGTGTTGAAAGCTGTGTGGATGCTGAAGAATGAGTTTCTACAGGAAAAGGGGATGATAAAAGTATGTTTGGGGTAGATGGCTGTAGACTTGGTTTCCATCATCACTAAGGCTCATTGTTCATGTGATCTTACTCATTCAGATTCAGATTTGAGTATGCTTGTAAGATTTCAGATAAGCCTAGATTTGCATGTGTAATCATGTGTGTAAGGAAGGGAAATCACCTCTATTTTGACAGTAAAAGGAATAATTACATTGTCATCAGTTAGAGGAATTGCAATTCTCACTTCTTAAAAGAGTGTAAGTAGCAATTGCTTCTATGACAGCATCAGATGGTAGAACTTCTAAATGTAACACTGTGTTTCTCCTGTAACAATTATGAGCATTAAAAGTTAGAACATTTATACTAAAATTGAAACATATCATAGTGACAGAGTGAAAACTAAAGTCAGATGTTCTTTGAACTTACTTAATTTAATCACTATTTCTCAGGTTTTTTAAAAAATATTTTTAAAACAGTTCCTATCCTCACAAGGTTTGAAGTTAATTATGCCTTCAAGTTCTCATTCTCATGTTTTTAGAATTAATTTAATGGTTATGGATGACTTGCTAGCAAATATTCTGCCTTAAAAGGTTAAAAAAGAATCGTGAAAACTAGTTTCATCATACAATGAGAGAACAGCTCCAATAAAAAATTCCCAAATAGTGCTGGAGGTATAGCTCAGTGGTAGGACTGTGAGTTCAATTCCCAGTATGATAAAAATATCAGAAAACAAAAAAACAACACTCAAAATTGTGCTAAATGCAAAAGGTAAAACAGAATTAATAGAAAAGGAATTTGTTTAATGTCGTGTTAACTTCTTAATCTACATTTGTATATTTGTAGCCCCTCTAAAATAAATCAAGAATAATCTTCAGACATATGTAATAATTTCTATGTAATGATTTTAAAAGTCATGATCATGAATTTTAAAAGGTGTTTTTGTTATTTGTAGTGTGTTTATCCCCTTTGTAAGTTATGGAGATACTAATTTTCAATACTAACTTTCAGAACAAATTGGTAAACTATGGAGAAACCACCATCTTGAATGTAAATGTAATTATGATGGGAATAATCATCTGTTTTTTCAGAGTATAGAGAGGTTGAACAGATGTCGTTTATTTATTGTATTGTATGGAAATGTGATTAAAATGGGAAGGAAGTTGAAATAAATAGAGTATCAACAAGTACACCACTAGTCTAGTGAGATAAATCATTATTTTCCTGCTAGCCAGCCTTACGAATGGCAAAGAATCTTTGTCCCTCCTGTGTCTGATGAAAGAAAGGGACAAATGGATCTACTTGCTAAGCTTGATTTAATATTTTCAAATGAAAGTAGGATATGGGCTCTATTACTATTTAAGTCCTACATGGTTCACATGAAAACTACTTGGAAATCTATTGAGCATAGTAATAAAGGCTCAAGTTCTGTGACTAATATATGCTATGATTTTGCTATTTTATTAATATATTTAAGACTAAATTGTGAATTCTGTAGGCAGGTCTTACATGTCTATGGATTTTGTGTCCTTAGTCACTCTTTATGTAGAAAAGAAAGCTAACAATAAAAAGGACCACGGAAAGTATCTAGCTTGGAGAGGTTAAGTGATTTGTTTTTAAGGGTAAAGCCAGAACTAGAATTCAGTTTTCTTGGCTCCCTGGGCTTCTTTCCCCCTTTTAGGCTTTGCAGCCTATCTTATATCTTCTTTTCAGTGATAGGAATTTGATCCCTAAATGTCAAGAGTTTCATTTTGATAATTCCTCAATTTTTGTGACTTTTCACTTTAATCTCCATTTTTTTTTTACTAATTCAATTCTGTTTACTTATCAGTATTTTATATATGATTAAAATAAAAATTTAAAACTATGTAATTTTTGTATATTAAAATAAAAATATAAACATTCTAATTTCATCAGATTTACCAATCGATAATTTATTAATATTTATAATTTAATAACTAAATATATCTAAGGAACAAAATTTGTTTCATGCTTTTCAATCAGTGGCTACCCAAATCTGACCATTGTCTAGTTTTTACTTATTACCTTGTATGTAAATTATATTTTCATATATATAATTTTGTATGCACAACAGGTGCAAGTTACTGTTTCAATTTTTTTTTTTACCATCACTGGAAAATTTGATCTCTTCAGTTCTTCCCCTCTGTCATCCATTCTCCTGTCTTTTAGAGAAGCAAAGGGAGTTAAATAATTGAAAAACCTGAGGTATATGCAGCATATTGGAGAACATTATCATATTGTTGCATTAATGACAGATGCTGATATGCCACGTTGAATTAAGCCTACAATTTTTTTTCCCTCAGATCCTTCTCATTACTTCTATTCAATAATGTTTAATTTTTCCAATTTGCTGCTTCAGTATTAAGACCACCCTTAGAAATCAAACTATTTCCCTTTGGCAAATTAAACACTTGACAGGTGTGTAACTGAGAGGGCAAAAAAGCCATGCCCTGAAGGGATGTGCTATTTAAATATTGTCAGAAATATTAACAGGTCTGAGAATATAATTGATGCCTCTGTTTAACTCTGCCACATTATGTATTGTTCTATCCGCCAGCTAAAAGATGTGTGCTATTAAACCTGAATAATCTCTAATAGCTCCAGTTCATTTCCTGCCGCACGATTTCTGTTTAAATGAAGAGAAAAAAGAGAACTGTGACTGTGTGTCAATGATCTGTCAAATGCAAATTCTCAAGTAGTGTCCTCACTGTCACCTAGTCATCACAGCTAATAACTATGGGGCTTAATGCGTATTCATGACAAAAATCCATCTATTGTGGGGGAAATAAACACGTTAGCAGTTTAATAATAGAAATGTGTCAGCCTTGAGGATATTGGATTTGCATATTTATTCTATGAAGTTTCTACAGTCCAGTATAGGTGATGCTGCTTTCCTGATTAGTTAATTTCCTTGTTTTATAAATTGACCATAGGCACTAAAATAATCTTCTTACTTTAAGTAATTTTTCAGAAAACTGTGAATTAAAATTATTATTTTCAGTAGAAATTTAGGATCAATACCTAGAAATCAACATTACCAAGATTATTTTTAAAAAGATGGCAGTGGAGACCAGTTCTAAGACAGGAGAAAAGATATGGATAACTCAGGTTGCAAAAGTTGCTTATATGAGAAATAAGCCGTAGGGCACAGAATATTCAAGATATCTCTCCTTGTTTCTGATCTCTAGACTTTTTGGCCTGTGACATTTGATTGTTTTGTTGTTATTTAATATTTTTAGGATTCTAGCTCATTTGCCGTCCTCCCATTCAGTGCTGGCTTATATACTTTTCTAGATATATAATATATATACACACAAATTAAGCCAGATTTTTTCTTTGGAAATTTATGACATCTCCTAAAATAACTAAACACATGGTGAGTTGTATAGAATCAACTTTGGAAATTACTGTTCAATGTTGATTAGTTAGATTTTTTTCCCATTTTTTATTCTTGAAATGTAGTCTTCATGGTGTAACATTTTCATTGTTTATTTCTATATATTTCTTTTTAAAAATTTTCATATTTTTTATATCTATTTTTTAGTTAGAGGTGGACACAATATCTTTATTTTATTTTTATGTGGTGCTGAGGATCAAACCCAGTGCCTCATGTGAGCCCTCTACCTTTGAGCCACAACCCCAGCTCTATTTCTTTCTAAGTTTTACTTGTTCACGTTCCAAAAAAAGAATATGAAACAAAGAAATGGGTGATTTTCAAAGATAAACCTAAATAAACTAAATAATAATATCATAGAACTAAAAGATATACCAAAGACCTAGGGTTGCTGAAACCAAGTAAATCATTTAATTTCAGTTTCCCAGAAGCAAAGGCAAATAAAAAACAACTGAAGGATTATGTTCATTGTGAGACATTGTTGAGTGAATCTAATCTTCTCCTGACAATAGGAGAGAGGGTTATCACATGGACACTTTGTTGAACACTTAAAATCAATGAAACCTTAATGAATAATAAGATAGAGGTTCTCACTATCTAGAGGGGAAAACAGAACATAGAAAAAAGAACAGGTGAGTGATGGAAGGAGAAGGAATTTTGACTTAAGATAGATTTTGCAAAAGGAGTAGGAATTTTCGGTAGATGTAGGGAAATTATTTCAGGTAGAAGGCGAAGTGTCTATAAGGGTATGCAGTAGCATACCCTTATAGACACTTTTATATTTTCCTTCACCAAGAAGTATTTGGCAATGTCTGGAGTCAGTGGGATTATGTGGATTATTATGATGGGTAGAGGTTAGCGATGCTGCTAAACATCCTTCAGTGAGCAGCACAGCCTCCCACTGTAAGGAATTATGGGTTTATAAAGTGTTCGTTGAGAAATCCTGGTATAGAACTATGTACAGACATATATTATCAAAGCAATTAGATTATATGTGGAATATTGGCAGGAATGGAAACTATAGAGCCAGATTGTGAAGGACCGATTGAGGTAAGGTTTTTTTTGGGGACGGTGGTCGTTATTTCCTTGATGGTACCCTAGGATTAAGTCCAGAGCCTTGCATTCAAGTACTCTACCAGAGAACTACATTCCTAGACATTATTTTCATTCTTTTATACTCAACTTTCTGGAAAATTATCACATTTATCTTTTACTCCTTCTATTAAGTATAATATTTTAGCAATCATTTTATGTTTTATTTGCCTACATCTTATCACTATGGTAATAAGCCTAACAAAATTATGTTAAGAATTTTAACATTTTGATAAGTAACATGTTTGATTAGAATTATCACATATGTAAATTGGCTGGGCATGTTGGTGTGTGTCTATAATCTCAGTGACTTAGGAGGCTGGAGCCAGAGGATTACAAGTTTAAAGACAGCCTGGGCCATTGAGTGAGACCCTGTCTCAAAATAAAACAATCAAAAGGGCTGGGATTGGGGATGTAGCTGAGTGGTAGTGTGCTGCTGGGGTCAATCTCCACTACAAAAAAAAAAAAAAAAAAAAGAAAAGAAAAAAAAAAAAACCCCTGTTCTTTAAGGAATGCTTCTTTCATCTTACTAATATTGAGAATACAGCATGACATTCTGATTTAGTGATAACTTTTCTGCCAGAGGGCACAATGAGGGGTGTGTGTGTGTGTGTGTGTGTATGTGTGTTGTGTATTTTTTCTGACTCTGTGTCTTAAAACAGGAGCAAAAAGTAAAGATATAGGTAAATATTGTGTAATTCAGAGGGTTACTTTTGAGTTTCTGAGGTCTGCAAGGATTGTTCAGTAGAACATACACTGTCCTGAAGTATAACTGAAGAGGATATTCTGTAGATAAAGATTTATAAGATGAATAAATCTAATTCATGATCAAAATGTTGAGGTATATAGCTTCTAAGTAGAACATGAGCAGCTCTGATAAATTCTTATATTTTTTTTAGATTGATGGAAAGATGAGAAATTTTCATAACTGAACATTTTGTTGCTGTTTTGACTTTGGTAATATGCAAGATGGTATTTAGTGTGATTCATGTCTTAAACAGCAGAAATGCTTGTATACCCAGCTTTATTTTATTACTTAATAAATGATAAAAACATGGCTCCCTCTCTATAGTTTCTAATTTGAAACTTACATGAAGATGATTCATCTGTAGGCTTATCAGTAAAGGGGAAATGACTACTGTCTCTCAAGAATGTCTAGGTTAAATTATGACTTGGTGTTGATGAGAGGAGGGAGGACAAAAAGAAAATATACCTTGATTCTATTAACAGAAATAATTGAAAAATGGAATATAATTCTTTCAGTGGATGTTGCTTGTGAAAATACAAAGAGGTCTGTCTTACCTCTGAAAGAGTTTTATGATTTAAGCATTGCAGTTGCCCAATAGGAAAATATGTACTATATTCTTGAGACTATACTATAATGTACATTATCTAGAAGTTAAGAAAGAATGAGTGATTCTTATGTTTTTAGATTTACAATAAAGTTTATTTACTGTAGGAATTTCAAATACTTTATTTTTGGTACAATAACAGCTTTAAAATGTTTGTTCCTTTAACTAAAGTTTGTAAATATAGAGCCATAGAATGGACTAAAATTCTTATTTTTTTACTGGGCAAGAAGACACTGTTCAAGTTTTTTCTACAGTGCTGGATTAAAATGCAACACCATCTTGCTACTGGGTATGCATGTGTGTCTGAAACAACAAATGGTGCTAATTGTATGGTATTTTTGTGACAAAGTTAAATGGTCTTTGGAGAAGAAAGAAGAAAATATGCAGTTTACTGGGAATAACCTAAATGAGTTTTTTAATCCAAGAATTTAAGAACATTTGAGGTTGTTTGACATTTTAAGCTATAGCAACAATAATAAAAACCCTATGTATTATGGACTTTGTTCCATTTAACTAGTCCATCAGTTGTATGGGATAGCTTTTATCCCCAGCTGTCCAGCAAGGAAATTGAGGCTTAGAGATGTTATATAACTTAAGCAGGACTACACAATTATTCACTGGTAGACTTAGGGGAAGAATTCATGTCTGTCTGACCCTAAAGCCAGTGCTTTTTAATTTTTAATTTACACCATTTCTGAATTCTCTGTTCTCTATGTAAAGAAACAAATAAGATGAAAACAAAAACAAACAGAAACAGTTAATGGAATGCCTAAAGAGAAATGGATTTAAAATAAAGGTATTATTAAATTCATTAAGATCTTCCATTTCTCTTAAGTTTTCCTCCCAAATTTTTTCAGTATTTTCAATATAAACCATAACCTTCATCCTTATTTTATTTATAATTATGCTAGATTATAAAAGTAAAGGAAATGAATTGGTAAAGATAATAGTGAAATGGAGAGGCAATGTGGCAAAATAACATGAATAGTCATGTATTTATTCCCATATGATTACACTTGTCTAGTTTTTATTTTATTTTTCTTCCAACCAAATTATGAAATGTGAGTCAGTTTTATTTGCCTTCTGGAAATGTGGGACTGCTAGGAAAAACACTGCAAAATCCTAACATACTGTTTGCCTAAATTTTCAATTTCTAAATTGCTATTTGTCTTGGCATTTTAAATTGATTAATTTACTTAATTTTGATACTTTCTCTGCATTGATGTAGAAAATTTTAATATACATTGGTAAGAATATTACATTTGTTCAAGATGTGTCCCTGGAATTTTTTTCCCCTTGAAGTTTGGCTAAGAAAATACAGAATCGTTCAGATTTAAATAAAGACAAGATATTCTGTAAATATGCATAAACACACATGCCTAGACTGTGGTGTATAGGCTTTGCTCCACTTGCCATTTGTTAGCAAGCATAAAAAAGAGCTTTAGAATTGCATTTTTCTTTTCTTTTTAAATTTTTTGTTTGAAGTTCATTTACTATTTTGGGAGTAAAATCAATACTAGGTTCATCTTTGAATACCTTGCATTACGATACTTTTGTCAAGCTCAAAAAATAGTTGCTTAATTAATTAAAGAATATGTGAGTATTCTTAAATAATGAAAACTATTGTACATTAACTATTTGTCATTCTTTGCCAGAGAACTAATTTTTAACAAAAATAAGTTAACCAAATGGCTTAAGTTTCTTTGGAAGCCTTCAGTTTTTCTCTTGCTAACTATTGAAAAGGTGTATTATTCATCATCATCACCACAATTAAACTATACTTAACATGTGTTCAGTTCTTACCATGCTTCAGAAATTTTTCTATCTATAGGTATCTGTTTCATTATTATGACAATGCTACAAAGGAAGTAACATGATTTTCCTCATTTTATAGGTAGGGAAATGGAAGCACAGAGAGATAACAGTGGAAGGGCTAATGACTGAACCTAGGTAGGCTGATTCCAGGATTGAGGACTTAATCATATAGCTCTATTGTTTTTTTATTTTATTGTCTTCAATAGCCTAATGAACAAATATTAAGGATTTCCTAGTGGTTGAAGGCTTTTGGGTATTATCTGATCTCCGATTGTCGTAATAATATGGTCTACTGATTATTGAAGACTGACACAACCCAGATTTGTGTTTGTATGTGTGTATGTATGTGTGTGTGGGTGTGGGTGTGTGCACATACATATATACATACATATATTACATAATATTATAGAATTATGTATTCTATAATATTATGTAATATAATATACATTATATATTGCCTTGTCCTGTACAGCACTTTACTAAGTTTCCTGAACCCAGCGATGAGAGGATGAGGCAAAGAGAGACACACTCACAAAAAAAAAAAAAAAAAAAAAAAAGAGAAAAAGCTGGGTCTCAGTGGATCAGTCAAACCCCTGATGAGGGAAGACTGACCAGGAATAAGCTCAGCACTTTTGTTATTATAGATTTAAACATGAAAAGGTTTTATTGTGGGAAAGTTTCTTCAAGATAAACAGAACCAAAGTTGAGGGTAAATCAGCTCAATTAAAATGAACTTTCCAGCTTTTGCCCATAATTCTCTTCCCTTGGGCAGCTGGTGTTTGAACCTGAGGTCAATAGCTGAATAGCTCTGTGACTGGCACAAAACCTTTTGAACAGGGTGTCACCATAGCAACTGGGCGATCTTTTGAGCACCTTTGCACTGAAAAGTTCCCAAGAGAGGTGTCGCCTCTGTCTCTGGGCAGTTCAAAGACCCATAATTCATTTGCTACTCCCAACAATATATTTTATAAATAATGTTATATAAATAATACAAATATATAATCAAACATGTATATATGCACACACATATTCCTAACTGAGCCTTTCTTTTTTCTTTTTAGTTGTAAAATGGGAACTAAGTAACATGAATTTGAAAGGTGTAAAGCCCAGTGGTTGAAATTTAATATTCTTTTATTTTTTGGTACTGGGGATTGAACTCAGGGGCACTCAACCACTGAGCCACATCCCCAGCCCTATTTTGTATTTTATTGTGAGACAGGATCTCACTGAGTTACTTAGCATTCACCGTTGCTGAGGCTGGCTTTGAACTTTCAATCCTCCTTCTTCAGCCTCCCAGTGAAATTTAATATTCTGAAGCAACAGTTCTCAAACATTTTGGGCTCATGAACTTCATAAAAATTACTAAGGACTTCAAAAGAGCTATTGCTTATGTAGTTTATCCATCAATAATTAAAGAAATTAAATTTAAGAAATGTCTTAAATATTTATGAATTCACTGAAAAATAATCATGAAATCCATTTTATGTTAAAAAATCGATGAGAAGAGTGATATTGCTCTATACTCTTGCACATCTCTTTAATGTAAAGCTAACTAGAGGAAAACTCTATCCTCTAATCTGCTTCTGTATTTAATCTGTTTGTATTTTTGGTTTTTAATTGTTATATATGGAGGAAATCTGGCCTTGCACAGATGTATAACCTGGAAAGTGAGGAGAATAGTTCTTTGATAGTATATCAAAATTTGCTGTGAAGCTGGGTACTATGGTCCCTGCCTGTAGTGTCAGCAACTTGTGAGGCTGGAGGCAGGAAGATCACTTTTTTTTTTTTTTTAAAGAGAGAGAGAGAGAGAGAGAGAGAGAGAGAGAGAGAGAGGGAGGGAGGGAGGGAGAGGGAGAGGGAGAGGGAGAGGGAGAGAATTTTAATATTTATTTATTTTTTTTTAGTTTTTGGCGGACAACATCTTTGTTTGTATGTGGTGCTGAGGGTTGAACCCAGGCCGCATGCATGCCAGGCGAGCATGCTACAGCTTGAGCCACATCCCTAGCCCCCAGGAAGATCACTTTTGACCACAAAATTGAACCTAGCCTATGCAGCCTAGACCCTGTCAAAACAAAAAAACAAACTTTAGTAGTTTTATCCTTTTTCTTCCTTTCTTGTTTTTGTTTTGGTACTGGGAATTGAACCCAGAGTTTATGAAGCTACATTCCCAGCAACATCCCCCTTCCCTTCTCCCTTCCTTTTTTCTTTTGGAGACAGGATCCCACAAAATTTGAGGCTGAGGGTGGCCTCAAACTTGTGATCCTCCTGCATTAGCTTCCCTAGATAGTGGGATCATAGGTGTGAGTCACCACATTCAGATTCAGATGTGTTCTTAAAAGTTAGCTGGAATATGGAATCGGAAATAAAATTAATGAATACTTTGTATTCTGTTATATAAAGTCTATTTGTCTATTTTTCTCTTTGACTTTTTTCAACCACATATAATTTTACATCATCTTGGTCTTTTAGAAAATTCAAAAAATTGCAAAAAATCACATTTCATTATATAATATCAAAAAATTATACTTGCTAATGTCACTTAAGATTGTATGAATAATGTCTTTTTTGGTACTGGGGATTGAACTCAGGAGCATTCAACCACTGAGCCACATCCTCAGCCCTATTTTATATTTTATTTAGAGACAGGATCTCCCTAAGTTGCTGAGGCTGGTTTTGAACTCAAGATTCTCCTGCCTCAGCTTCCCAAGCTGCTGGGACAAGGCGTGTGCCACTGTGCCTAGCCTAGACCTTATTGATAATGTCTTTAAGATACAGAAAGGTGTCAAGCTGAGGGTGGCAAATATAAGTGTTCCTAAATTCTAATTTTCACTTGAAAGTTCCAGTTTTATTTTTGGCAACAATTGCTGCCAGCTGTTTTCCTCAAAGTGACAGGCTTACTTTGTTTATTTTTAAGAAATTGTCTTACAAATATGCATAATCATAGTTTGATTTTTAGTCAATTTCAAATATACATGAAAAAGTGGATAGTTCAGCTTGCAACTCAAAAACAACTACGTTTCCTCAAGATAACTTATGATTTATATTTTTTTTACCATTTTAAAACAGTATTGAAAACATATAGATTCAAAGATCAAGATATAATAAAGTTAACAGCTTTTACTCATCATTAAGAACTTTTTTTAGGTGATCTAAGGGAGGGCAAATAGACTATTGCTCTTGATGAGGGATGCTAATGAGACTTTGGTTATTTTTTTCAACCTGTCAGACATCTCCTTACCCTATTCAATGACAGAAAATAAGAATAATGTCAACAAAGATTTAACAAGTTTGAAAAAGAAACCATCATTTAAAAAATTAGAATCTCTGTGAAATCTCAGGGGTTAGATTAAAAAATCTTGTTATGTTTTACTTAGTTGCACAACTGAAGGGTTGTTTTTTTTTTTCTAAATGGTAAACTAAAAGTTTCTTTCATAACGGTAATGAAAAGAGTTTGAAACTATGACTGTTTTAACTTCATTTTCCAATTATTACCCAAGTGTTCACATATGTATGTATTTTAAGAAATTGGAAAAAAGAGGCTGGATCTTTTCTCTTAAGAGTATTTCTAAAAATTTTAGTGTCATTTAGGCTTTCTTCAAAAAATTGATTTATAAAATACAACCTCAAGTACTTTGTACATGCTGCCAGAACACACATCTTACTTCAATTTGCTTGGTAATTGATTTTAACAAGTATCTTTATTTCTAGTTTTAGGAATGAAAATCTTGAGTGAAAACTGAAATATTGTAACCTGTTAAGTGACCATTAACTCCAATTGACAACATCATATAAAGTGCACATGGAGTTTTGTAAATTATCTTGTTTTTAATATACCATGGCAATCAGCATTGCTTAGACCGATTAGTGATCATTTGTATATACCTTCCTAAGTATCAAGAAGGAAAAATCAAGTGTTCTACATACTGTTTAATTCATTTCCTTCTTTAGGCTTTAAGTGCTCTTTGCCTTCCATTTTCAATTTTATATCTGGTAATTTAATCCCCCTTCCCCCCACCCACACTTTTATTAAGCGTAACATACTCCTTGGGAGGAATGACTATTTTGAATTTTCACACATAAATAGATAATTCAATTTTATGTAAATTCAGTCTTGAGTATATGTGCTTTGTGCCTGGCTTATTGTCCTAACTTAGTTTTTATGAGATCATTTATGTTGTTTAATGCAGGTGTATATAAATTTTTTTGCTTTTCATTGTGTGCATATACTAGTATGTGGATTTTTTCCCCCTCAGATCTTATATGTTATAAATAAATGCTCCTTTGAACATTGTAGTATACATATTTCAATGTTTATTAAGTATGAATTTATCTAGAATATATTTACTAAAGAGTGAAAGTTCTGGGTCTTAAGGTACATACAGGGTGAGTATCCCATACTCAAAATACTTGGGGCCAGAAGTGTTCAGGTTTTGGATTTTTAAAAAAAATTGCAATATTTTCATATACTTAATGACATTTCTTGGGGATAAAACTCAGGTCTACATATAAAATTCATTTATTTCATACCTTATACATGTAGCCTGAAAGTAATCTTATGCAATATTTGTAGTGCACCTGTGTTTTGTCCGTAATCTATCATATGAAATCAGGTATGGAAATTTCTATTTCGGCCATGATTTTGCTGCCCCCAAAAGTTTTATATTTTGAGTAATTTTAGATTATGAATTTTCAGATTAAGTATCCTCAATCTGTAATCAGCTTTCATAGATTCAGCCAATCTTTTTTTCTGAAGTGGTTATAGGTCTACTCTTTTACTGCAGTAAGTGAAAATTCTTGTCATTCTATGTCATTGCTTTTACTTGGTACTGCCAGTTTTCAGTGCACTTTTTCCATTTTTAGCACTCAGGAAGTTACATTATAGTGTACCATGTTATTGTTTTAATTTATGTTTTCCTATTGATTAATGTGCTGAACATTTTTCATTTGTTGATTATTTGGATATGCTACTTTGTGAGGTTCCTATTTATTTTTCAAACCTATTTTTCTACTGGTTTGTCATTTGTATTGTTTGACAAGTGTTGCTTATATATTCTAAATAGAACTTTTTTGCTTGACATTTGCGTGGCAGTGATTTTCTCCTACTTTGTGTTATTGCCCTTTATTGTATTTTTTAATAAAGATTTTTTAATTTAAAAAATATTTTTTTCAAACTATTTCCTTTATGGATATTGCCTTTTTTGTCTGACTTAAATTTTTTCACTATACCAAGAATAAAGATGTTTTCTTTTCTAAATTTTGGCTGTGGTGTGAAGTATATATAAAGTATTTACATGTATAATTTCCCATTTGAATATCCATTTGACCCAGAACAAAGTATCAAAAAGACCATCCTTTCTCTTACATTGATCCCAATATTGTTAAACAAAAGATCATATGTGTGTGGTTCTGTTTCTAAACTCTGTTATGTTGATTTTTTTTTTCAAAAAAAGTCCATATTTTAAATAGAATAATTTTTAAGTTTTATTTTCTAATTGACTTTGATAGGAAATATAGGTGATTTTTTAATATTGATTTTATGTCCTCCAACTTTATTAAATTCACTTAGTAATGCTAGCAGTTTATCTGTAGATTTATTTGATTTTTCACTGTATATAATAATGTGGTCTACAAATAATTTTAGTTTTTGTTTCTTCAATTTTAATCCTTATACCATTTCTTTCTTTTCCTCGTCCAATGGAAACCTTGAATTTAATATGGAATAGAAGTGGTTTTAGTATGAATTTTATCCATTATTTGTTTCTATCTTTTGAGCTGCTCCTGTTTTTCTTTTTTCTGATAATGCAGTAAAGTAAAATAAATACATTTGAATGTTAATTCAACCTTTTATTTCTGGAATGTCCATCTTGGTTATAATCATTATTCTTTTAAGAGAATTTTTTATGTTAATATTCTTGCTTAGTATTTTCCTATCCATGTTTAGATGAGATTACTTAATAACTTCCCAGTATAGTAATGTCCTTGTTGGGTTTTAGTGTTAAGGTTATGCTCAAACAAAGAGTAGAGAGCAGTTCCCTTTTTTGTGTGTGAGTTTGTATAAAACTGGTGTTAATTAAAGGAAAAAAAAATTGGAAGAATTTATCAGTGAAACCATCTGGACCTATTTTTATTTTGTTTTGAGGGAGGAAAATTTTTAATAGTGAATTCAGTTTTATTGATAGATACAAAACAATTGACATTTTGGTAAATTCATTCTCAAGGAATATTGTTTCATATATTTTCAAAATTTTTTTTGGCATAAGGAGATTATTTACATACTCATAGAGTCTAGTTACATTCATTTTTTAAATTTTCTTTATTGGCAAGTTATGCCTTTTGTATTCTCCCCCTTATAAATATTGCCAGAGGCTTATCAGTATTATTTATTTTTTCTTCTCAAAGGCCAACTTTCAGGTTTGCTAAATGTCTTTATTGCATTGTTTTTCTAATTTTCAAGTTTTTCCCTGATAGAGCTCATTTTTTTCCTTCTCTTGAGTTATGTTTCCTTTGTTAACATATTGAAGTAGATGCTTAGGTCATTGATTTTTAATTTTTCTTTTTCCCCTTATACATTATATCTATAAATTTTTAAGTATTTCTGTAGCTATACAGTACAATTTTTATATGGCATATTTTTATTATTATTCAGTTCAAAATTTGTTGTATTTTTGGTTTTTTTCTCTTTTAATTATTTGACTTGGGTTTATTTAGAAACATTGCTTAATTGACTAACATTTTTGAGTTTTCTTGTTATTCTGTTTTTGAATTCTTGCTTAATTTCACTGTAATCAGAGCACATTCTCTAGTAATATCAGTTCTTTGAGATTACTGAGTCTTATAGATTTTTTCTGTGTTTCTCAAGAGAATTTGCATACAGCAATTGTTGAATGTAATCTATAAATATCAGCTAGGTGATTTTTATTTACAATCTTGGTTCAGATCTTGTATATATTAATTACTTTTCTGTTCTATCATTTTCTGAGAGAAATGTGTTATAATTTATGATGTTGAATATGTGCTTCTCATTTGAGGTTCTGAGAAATTTCCCTTAATGTCTTGGGGTTATGTTTTTAGATTACTAAGATTTTTTTAAACTTCAGTTGTCTCAGTGAATTATTCTATTTTATTAACACATCTTTCATATCCACTTTCCTGACAATAGTTTAGCTGCATCAGATTTCTTTGGTTAATGTATATGCAGTATATCCTCCTCCTCCTCCTTTTTTTTTTTTTGCTATAATTTTTTCTTTAACTGGCATCTTTGTTGAGCAGCATGTATTTGGAGAATTTTTCTTTTTTGTCTGAAAACATTGGTCTTTTACTTTGAAAGTATTTAACCCTTTTATGTTTAATGTAATAATTGATAAGTGTGGTTTCATTTTTCATGTTTTTTTCTTTTTTTGTATTTTTCATTTTCTTTCTCTATTAGGAAATTATTTAGACTTTGTTATTATTAGTTCTTACCCTAAAGACTATAGCAAGTATCTATGATTTATTTGAGTCAGCTTTAAAAAAAATTTAATATTGATATTATTAGAGATTCTTAGGGTTTTGTTTTGTTTTGTTTTTTTGCAGTACTGAGGATGAAACCCAGAACCTTTTGCCTACCAGACAAGTGCTCTCTCCAGTGACCTATATAGCTTGGAATTTTTGAATATAGTTTAGAGAATTCCAGTATATACTTCAGGTTTTTCCCAGTGCTTATATCTTAATAATAATATACAATATCAAAACCAAGAACTACCATTGGTATACTACATTATGTCATTATCTCAGTTTGTATCATTTTTTCCACTAATATTTATTTGTGTAACTTATCACCACAATCAAGATCAATTTTAGGTTTCTTTTTCAGATCTGTTCTTCAACACAAAGATCTCCTTTATTCAGCTGTAATACAGTTCCTTCCCATACTATATATACCTAATCCCTGATAATCTTTAATCTATTTTTCATACCTATAATTTTGTTATTTTAAAAATAGAAAAATTTCAGTTTTTTTACACTTAATGTAATACTCTAGAGATCTATCTAGTTGTATATATTCATATTTTGTTGCTCAGTAGTATTCCATGATAAGGATATACCTACTGAAGGGCATTTTTGCTTCCAATGTTTCTCTGTTATAAAGTGGCTAATATGAGAATGAAGCACTTTTGACAGAGTTTGGTGTGTAAATAAGTTTTTATTTATCTGCAATAAATATTCAGAAGAGTATATGATAAATGCATGTTTAATTTTTCGAAAACTATGAAACTATTTTTCTTTAGTGTTGTATCGTTTTACATTTCTACCAACAGTGTGTAAGCAATCCAGTTTGCCTACATTCTCACTCTCCTGAGAGTGTATAATGGTATCTCTTTGTGCTTTAATTGGCATTTCTTTAATATGTAATGTTGTGAACATCTTTTATGTGCTTATTTGCCATGCATGTATTCTCTTGAGTGAAATGTCTGTTTATTTTGCTCATTTCTAACAGGATTCTATCTTTTTTAGTTAATTGAATCTCATAATTTCTTCCAGATGTGAGTCCTATGTCAGATCCATGTATCTTTGACTGATTCGACTCTACTTTAATTAGTACTGTTACCACTTCCTGGAAGTTGCAAGGAACTTAAAATACTTTATCTCTGTTTATCCCACTCTTGCTTTTGTGTGGCTGTATTATCCCATTTCCACATATATTTAAAACTTTACAACTGTAGATCGTGTATTCTGTTAATTTCTACTAATTGGCTTTTATTTTAAACCTTTTTTATACTCAGATCTTTTTGGACATTGGGGATCTTTTATCTGAGATCTTTTTCTTCCTGCTCCAAAATTCACTTTGGTATTTCTTTTGTACAAATATGAGGTAAAGGAAGGGGTGTGTGTGTGTGTGTGTGTGTGTGTGTGTGTGTGTGTTGTGTAAATGCTGGGTATTTTATGCATGGATTGTTAGATTTCTTTTTTCTTTTTTGGGGGGCTACCAGGGATTGAGCTCAGGGGCACTCAACCACAGAGCCACATCCTCAGCCCTATTTTGTATTTTATTTATAGACAGTGTCTCACTGAGTTGCTTAGCACCTTGCTTTTGTTGAGGCTGACTTTGAACTCTTGGTCCTCCTGTCTTGGCCTCCCGAGCCACTGGGATTAGAGGTATACTCTGCCGTGCTCAGCTTCATATCTTGTTTTTTAATTGTTCTACTAATTTCTGTCTTGTATGATTTTCCTTGAGAAGTATGCTATTTATTCTTATTTCAAGAAAAGGTGCCCTTTACTCTTGTGATACTAAAATTTTCTCTGGGTTAGTTTTTATTTGTTTTCCATGTCATGTTGTGGTGACTGGCATCTAAAATGATCATCAATAATCCCTTCCCCTTCAGTGTGGATTGGATTTACTGCTTTATTTTGCCATCAAAAATATATGTCAGAAATTTTGGTGTATATACACCAAAATTTATTTATTTATATATATATATATTTATACACACACACACACACACACACACAAGTGCCTCTCACATGCGAGGTAATAAGCACTTTACCACTGAGCTACAGCCTCAGCCCTATATTGGTATATTTTTGATACCTTTACTTTTTAAAAATATTTTTAGTTGTAAATGGACATAATGCCTTTATTTTATTTATTTATTTTTATGTGGTGCTGAGGATTGAACCCAGTGCCTCACACTTGCTAGACAAGCACTCTACCACTGAGTCATAACACCAGCCCACCTTTACTTACTTTTTTTAAGGGCTCTTATACACATTTTGTAATTTTTCTCAGTGGAAAAGGTACTCTGATTAGTTATTGTACAGGGTGAGCTTAATTGTTTATAGAACTAAAGAGAATTTTTGTTTTTTTGGAATGTTGCTACTGAAGCAGCATTCTAAGCACAACTCCAAGCTAATCCTTTAGGTGGAAAGTTACTGTCCGTTTCTCCTAGTGAGGCTTGTTGGCTTAGGGTACTACACTCTTATCTACTTAGGTGTTCTGTTTTGTCTGCTTCTTTAGTTCTTATCCGCTAAGGGTACATTTGACAAAAGTGATTTTTTTAAAGCTATTTATGCCATTTATACTTGTAACTTTATGAAGTTATATATGACATTTTCTCTATGAAAATTTAAATTCTTTTGAAAACTATGTAGGTGAAATAATAAAGCAATTGTTCATGGATTTGTTTTGTTTAATTAAACTGTAAAACACTAAGGATAGATCTCATAAAAATCTAGAATTTTTTATTTTTAATTGGTACTGAGGATTGAACTCAGGTGCACTCAACCACTGAGCCACATCCCCAGCTCTATTTTGTATTTTATTTAGAGACAGGGTCTCACTGAGAAGCACCTTGCTTTTGCTGAGGCTGGCTTTGAATTTTCCCATCTTAGCCTCTTAAGCTGCTGGGATTATAGGCGTTTGCCACCATGCCCAGTTTGGAGTATTCTTTTCAAAGTGTTTTTCAAGTATTTTCAAGAGTTTCTTTCCTTTTTTTTATGGTTTTGGGATAGAACCCAGGGTTTTTCAACCACTTTTCTACAACTCCAACCCTTTTTATTTTTTATTATGTGACTGGGTCTCACTAAGTTCCCTAGCTGCCATTGAATTAGTGATCCTCCTCCCTTAGCCTCCCAAGTAGTTGGGTTTACAAGGCATGCCCACTCATGTGCTTCTTTTAGGGTGTTTCTCCATCTTAAATAAACTGAAATTAGAATAATACTGTATTCTGGGAGTGTGATTTATGTATTAAGAAGATAGAGACTTCTTGTTTTTGGACTCATATTTAAGAAGATCTCATCCAAACTTAAGGATATTTATGACAGATTAGACATGTATTTGCTAAGTTAAAATATAAGTATCAAGTTTGATATATATATATGTATATATTTGTGTGTGTGTGTATATATATGTATATGCTTGTAATTTGATATGATTTCTGCTTTATCTAATCTCTTGGAGGAATTAGTTAATGGTTTGAGCTTTATCTTGTAATCGTGTTTCTACTATACTTTAAATTCTGAAAGGTTCTTATATTCTACCCTTTCGCAAAGAAAAAAAATTCAGACTTTTTAATTGAATAATTTACATAATTTTCACTTAAGTTTGGTTTTAGGTAATATACTAGTTAAAGACTATAAATTAATATGTTTTTTTCCAAGTACATACAAGCTCTTTCTAGGTTCCAGTACTCAGCCAGAGTTAAACAAAACAGATAATTATTTGGTGACCCTTGCTCATTTGCTAGCAACTTTCATAAATTATACAGATGTTTATCTCTATAAAAAAAATCACCAGATATTTGTGTTTTCTTTTGGTTATTTTGTATTCTATAAACCAAGGATGAGAGTCAATTTCTTTCTTTCTTTTCTTTTTTTTAGAGAGAAAGAGAGAGAATTTTTTAATATTTATTTTTAGTTTTCGGTGGACACACAACATCTTTATTTTTATTTTTATGTGGTGCTGAGGATCGAGCCCATTGCCCCGCACATGCCAGGCAAGCACGCTACCACTTGAACTACATCCCCAGTCCTTAATTTCTTTTTATTAAATATTTATAGTGGGTGTGCTCTGAACAGACCTATCAAGCCAAATGTAATTCATTCTTGTTCAAAGAGATTGTAGTTTAGAAAACCACTTTAGTACACAGTGACAACAAAATCAAAAGGTATCTTGTGCCTTTTCCTATGAATATAAATTTTCAAATTTAAAACCATGACTTTTGATGGTTTAAGCGAAAGCTTTTATATATGTGATCCATTTTAATTATGTAACCATTGCTTTTACGTTTACATGAAACCTTAAGAGCAGCAGGAATAGTTATCTATATTTGTCAGGCCTTTAACAAATTAGGAAAAGACACTTGATATTAAATACTGTCTCATGATCCTTATTTTTACTATTGTGCTCCTACTAAGTTTATTCTTGGGATGCCTCCACACCTGGTCTCTTGTAATATCAGCACTTCTACTTAAGTGGATTTTTTCTAATAGAGTATCTGTTCTCAGAATGTGATTTGTCCATTCCAGCTTACTGTAACAAAAGTCCAAATGTTTTTTTCCTTTGTAAGCATACCATAGGCGTTAGGACCTGGTGTGTGGGATCTTCAGCCTGTCACAAATTTCGTTATGCCATCTGCTTCAACCTGAGTGGGGTGTCTTCTGCTGACAGACTTTGCTGAAGTTTCCATGGCTCAGGATTAAAAAAAAAAAATCAATCTTGGCATAAAAAGCTTGTTTTTGAAAAAAATAATTGATTATGCCTACTGTAGTTTTAAAATTATCATTTGATAGGATTCCCAAAAGCTTCCTCTCAATACATTGATCTCTTTTTCATCCATGATTATAGATAGCTAACACAATAGATGAATTATTGGTAACTTTAGTAACAATGAATTTTCTGTTTTAATTTTTTAAGATAGGTAACACCATCCTATGGATGGATTTTGACTTTGTGAAATATTTTGATAGCTTTAATTGATGGATTCTATGAATCTCTTATCATATTTCCAGAAATTGTATTTTATGAGTACATGCTTTATCCATACTACAAAGAAAATAAGAACAACTTGATGAAAACAATGTAGGTCACAAATTACTTATTTTATTTTATTTTTTGAGAGAGAGAGAGGGAGAGAGAGAGAGAGAGAGAGAGAGAGAGAGAGAGAGAGAGAGAGAGAGAATGAATATTTTAATATTTTAGTTTTTTGGCAGACAGAACATCTTTGTTTGTATGTGGTGCTGAGGATAGAACCCAGGCTACACGCATGCCAGGGGAGCGCGCTACCACTTGAGTCACATTCCCAGCCCAACAAATTACTTATTAATGATGTGACTGTGTAATTTTGTCATCAGTAAAAGGAAAATATGACAACTTGAAAAATTGTTTGGGAGATTAGATCAACATAGGTTCTTAAAAAATAGATAGTTTATTCTGTAAATGTATATTGAAGAACAATGGGAAATGAGGACCAAGGAGAAAATAACATAATAAGATTCTTCCACTGGAAAATTTTACATTCCAATCTTCTTCTATTGATTAGGATGGATGCTCTATGAACAACAGGGTATATATATGTTAGGGGTTTTTAAGTGCTATTAAAATAATTAGGGTGAGCTCAGGAAGCAAGATGGTAGATGCTATGTTGAATAGAGTTGACAGAGAGGGATTCTCCAAGGTAAGGTTGAGCACAATTGAATGAAATAAAAGAGAAAGCCTATGGATATTTGGGGAAGGATAAACGTGGCTGGTAGAGTGAGCAGCTTGGCAGTTTGGAAAGTGATATCAGTACAGCTGAAGATAGTAATAGACATAGTGCTATGAGATGAGGTAAGGGTGATCCAAACACATCATTGATGTAATCTTTCGGATACACAGTTACAGATAAAAAGTCACATTCATGACACCCTGTGGAAGTATAACATTAGTATTGACTGTTTGCATTGCTGTGTCAGTTAGCTTTAATTTAGACCTTACACACACAATTATAATCTTTCAAAATGTTACTTTATTATTTAATGTCTTGTACCAGGAGTTAGATATACTGCAAAGTGTGAAGACACAGTCCTTTAAACCTCCATCTCTGTCCATCACTTTTGACACTAACTGATAGGTATTAATGTCTAGTTCCCAGGTTCAAGGTGAAAGTATCTCCAAAACACCCACATTCTGACACCAGTTGCAAGTTTGGGGAGTTCCCAAAGCTATCCTTGATAATTTCATAATTCCTTTTAAGGTGTATTAATGTTAATAAATTCTGTATTACTCTCAGGTTAGCATTGCAACTTCAACAACTTCAAGTGTTGAATATGCCCACATTCCTCACCTCAGTTCTGCTACAATTCCTACCGTACAAAATGAATCACTTTTATTAACTTCGAATAATGGGAATCTGGAAGCCCTCACTGGACCTGGTACTCCACATATCAATGGGAAGTCTGCATGTGATGAATTTGATCAGTTGATCAAAAACATGGCCCAGGTGAGAGCATTTCTTCCTGTTAGGTATCTTAGAATGCATCTTAAGAGTGCGATCAAGTCCTGGGTTACTTAAAAAATGTAGTGGCATTTATAACATGTAAAAATTTTGGTATGAGAAGAGTTTGGATGGTTCTGAGATTTTTCTATTGTATATTTTGTTTTTTAATTATCAAATTTTGAGTATTATATGTTATACTCCAGAAATATTCCTTGAGAAAAAGAAAATATCCTGTTCTAGGAGATAAGTGCTCAAAATTATCTTAGAAAATAATTTTTCAGTTTTGTCTTTTTTTTTATTCCCATAAACAAAGTAATACCACTTAGTCATCAGATGGAAGTCAACTGCATTAACTGGCTTTTAATTTCATTTCTTGCTTTGTTTTCTAATCAGGGTCGCCATGTGGAAGTTTTTGAGCTCCTCAAACCTCCATGTGGAGGCCTTGGGTTTAGTGTTGTGGGACTCAGGAGTGAAAACAGGGGTGAGCTGGGGATATTTGTGCAAGAGATACAAGAGGGCAGTGTGGCTCACAGGTGAGATTGTCCCAGCATCTTCTCTTGTTTTTGATATGACAATCAGAAAATTTGATCAGTATGGGGAAATTTAGAAAAGCAAAAACAAAGAAAAACAAACAACAATGAGAGTTGAACAAAGCAAGTCCTTTGAAGTAACTGTAGCTTTTAAATAGTATGAATTTATTTTAGTAAGGAAATAAAAATTTGAGTAGAATATTTTCATTGTTATTAACTGGGCTTTTTGATTAGATTTAAGAATTGCTGTACTAGAAATGACTGATGATAATTTGAGCTGTGTTTTATAAATATGCTAAGAGAAATAAAGCAATATATATATCTATACTTTGATTTTTAAAATATGGGACCATCTAAAATACAATGAGTAGGTTGAATGGGCAGTTCAAAAAACAAAAAAACAAAAAAAAAGAGGCCTTTTAAATGGAGGAGTTGCTTAGGAATGGCAGTAGAATTATCTTAAGAAAGTTGACCACCTGGAGCTAAGCATATACTTTATTTTTTCTTAAGAAGTATTTTATTATTTTTCTGTGTCAGTAATTTCTCCATCTAAAATAGACCTCTGTTTGTGGATGCACAAGAGGTAAAAGCCGCCCATATAATTCTTATTTATTTGTTCTTTGTAGATATATATGATGCTAGAGTGTATTTTGG
The DNA here is from genome assembly GCF_052094955.1 of Ictidomys tridecemlineatus. Taxonomy (NCBI): domain Eukaryota; kingdom Metazoa; phylum Chordata; class Mammalia; order Rodentia; family Sciuridae; genus Ictidomys; species Ictidomys tridecemlineatus. Next base: position 155,647,686 of record NC_135480.1, on the reverse strand, counting down.
CATATCATACGTACATGGAGTCTAAGTGCCCATTCTTGTGGTTTTACATGATGTGGAGTTACACTGGTTGTGTATTCATATATGAACATAGGAAAATTCTGTCTGATTCATTCTACTGTCTTTCCTGTTTTCATCTTCCCTCCCTTCCCTTCATTCCCCTTTGTCTAATTCAATGAACTTCTAATCTTCCCTTCCCTTGTTGTGGGTTAGCATCCACATATTAGAACATTCTTCAAGCATATACTTTAAAAATGGAACTGCAGGAAAAAGCTTAAAAAGTGTGGAAATTTAAAAATAGGATTTAAAGTAACCTGAACATATATGCAAAGAAGCTTTTTCTTTCTTGAGAGCTGTCAAATATCTTTTTATCACCTTGTTTTTCACCTCTGACAGAGATGGAAGACTGAAGGAAACTGATCAGATCCTTGCTATCAATGGACAGGCACTTGATCAGACCATCACACATCAGCAGGCTATCAGCATCCTGCAGAAGGCCAAAGATGCTGTCCAGCTAGTTATAGCCAGAGGCTCCTTACCTCAGCTTGTCAGCCCCAGAGTTTCCCGTTCTCCATCTGCAGCCAGTACAATTTCAGCTCACTCAAATCCCGTGAGTGCCTGAGATTTTCAAACAGAACAGAACGTACTTTTCTAATTCTTTTTAGTTGTGTACAGGTTTCTAATTCCTATAGGTTCTTTGTATTTCTTGAATTTTTTAAAAAAAATTCATATCTTCTCAGCCTGGAATATTTGTCATTTAATTATGATTGTTTGCAGCTTCTAAAACAGCCTTTTCTTTGTGTAGTTTGTTGACATTATCATTCCTCAAAAACAACAACAAAAAGAAGTATGGTTCTTTTACAAAATTGACTTTTAAGTAGACAGATACAATCTTGATTTTGCTTTATAAATTATACAATTATATTGTTACAGTTAGCTGTCTGTGACTTTAAGAAGTCATGTAATTTGGAATTTTTCCTGTAGGCAAGATTCAAAGGAAGACATTCTTAACACATGACAGTTTTTTTCCTTGATCCTTTTCTTTTTTTTTTTTTAAAGACATTCTACAGGAGATATTGAAAAATCAGTGCTCATCATTAATTGGGAGGAAATGTAAACATTTTAATGATATATTGATAAAAAAATAGCAATAAATGTCTTTTGAAAGAGAAGTATACTGAATTAAAGGGTATTCTTAGGGCTCATTGTATTATCTGAAATAAGTTATTTAATACTAATAAAGTGATCACAAAATATCCATTGTGATGTAAAATTTTAGTGTTTCATAAAATTTTAGAAATTCTCATAGGAGCTTTGCCTTTAGGTTCATTGGCAGCATGTAGAAACAATTGAACTGGTGAATGATGGGTCTGGTTTGGGATTCGGCATCATCGGAGGAAAAGCAACGGGTGTGATAGTCAAAACCATTCTGCCTGGAGGAGTAGCTGATCAGGTAAGCTACTCCAATAGGTCTTCATTGATGTTTACCCCAAATTATGACTTCATCTTTTATACATTCTGTTAGAAGAAACTTTGGCTTTATATAATGTCAAAGGAGAAATACTCTTTGGGGAAAAATACTTTTGAAAAGGGATGATGAACTTGAGTTTCAGATACAGACAATGAATTTAATATTCCTTAGAACCACAAACTTAAACCAAGGTTATGGTGAACTACTATATTGATTATAACATTTCATTTATAAAGTTCTTGTTGTTACATGTTTGTTTGAATGTAAACTAGAAAGCCAGGTTTATAAAATATTGATTGTATTCATAAATGAAAGGCCTATTAATGGAAGCCTTTTCATTAGGGATTTAACAATAATATAATAATATATGACATTTTCTTCCTTTAAGACATTAGCATATAGCAGTATCCAATAAAGTTGATAAGCTTTGAGAGATCTATCTTATCTATGCTTTATCTTCAATATAGAGCTATCCTCTCCAGTATTATTAAATTCAAATTTAAATTCGTTAAAATTAAAAGAGATTACAAATCTGTTCCCCAATTGGATTACCATATTCCAAGTGTTCCACAGCCAAGGGTTGCTTGTAACTGCTGTGTTGGACAGTGTGAAAGTTCTGTTATTGCAGAAAATAGCAATTACATGGAGGCTTATAAGACTAATTCTCATGCCTCTTGTCTATCTGTCTTTTATTTCACTAGAATTTCATATGAAAGTATATTCTTTTGATGTTTATCATTGAAATACCAAGGAACACAATTATGAGATTTATATAATACTGTATTGTGGTTCACAACATATTTTGAATAATATGTACTATATTTGCCTAGTAACTTCATACTTAATCTTTGCTTAGGACTTTTCTTGTTTCTGTCCCTGAAAAAACAAAAATCACAAAAAGCCTTTTTTTTTTTTTCTCTGCTTGCATTTAGTGGTAAAAATCAGAATGACAAGTTCATATTAGCCCATCAATTTAGGGAGTATTTGTGAATTTTATTTACTTATATCACACTGAGTGGGCTGAAATAGTTCAGAAGACAGTTCATGTTACATGTTCAGTGTCTCATGATTGCTGTGTTGTCATCTCATTGCTATCTTCTTTTAGTATTATTCCCTCTCCCTCATTTAGGATTTCTCTGATGCACTTACAATAACAATACCCTAATGACGCAACCCCCCACCCCCTTTTATTGGTTCAGCATGGGCGATTATGCAGTGGAGACCACATTCTAAAGATTGGTGATACAGATTTGGCAGGAATGAGCAGTGAGCAAGTAGCACAAGTCCTTAGGCAGTGTGGAAATAGAGTTAAGTTGATGATTGCAAGAGGTGCCATAGAAGAAACTACAGCACCCACCTCTTTGGGCATCACCCTCTCCTCTTCCCCAACATCTGCTCCAGAGATGCGGGTAAGTAGATAATAACAGTTAATGTGAATGTCAGAGAAAATAGCACTTGAGATGACAGTGATATTGTTTTAGAAACTAGACTTACTTATGTTTATTATTGGTGTTAAAAAATGTAACAAAACTTAGGGAATTTTGTAGGGATGCTTCAGCATTAATAATATTTATTAATCAGGAGTAATGTTTAAAAGAGATGAAAAATACTTGCCTAAAAATGCTGGGTGACTATTTTACTTTTTTTTCTCTAAGTAGCCAATTTATGAGGGTAATGTTTTGAAGTATGGATCAAATATAAAGAATTATGTACTATTAATACCTAAAATGTTGAATTATATTTTTCTCTTAATTAGAAGACTTTCTGTAAAATGAGTCAGTTCTTTCATTCCCATTTGACAGCTTTCTTTTTAGTATTTATGTTTTGTTTTGGAAGTGTGGAGGCTGAAAGTGAGAGCAGGATTGTTGGCAATGAATAAAGCTTTTCAAAACCTTCAGTTTTATTGTTTTAAGGAATGCCTTAGAACTGTTGATCAGATATGTAATGAAATGAGTGGTCATTGTTCTTGACCCAGTTACATAAGCTTTTAGATAAATGTTATACCTTAAGTTTATAAGTTTTTGGACAAGTGTTGTAACAGAAACTTTACTCATAGGTGTAACATTCTGTCTTTACCCTTAACTTGATATGAAAAAAATCTGGAAAATTTCAAAATGATTGAATGGTTTTAACTATCATAACTGGTTTACAGATTGTAAGACTATAGTGACTAAAATATCAACAAAATAAATTTATCCATAAATGTCTTAAATATTTAAGAAAAGAATTATACCAATTTCTAAATAAGATTTATAACAAATGCAAATCCTATATTCCTTTCTCACAGTAATAATATGTTTTTATCTATTAAAGTTGTTTCTATGCATTTGCTATAAATTCTTTTTTCAAATCCAAATCTCTTTCATAAGCCCTTTAAAACTTTATTAGAACACTTGAAATTTCCATGATTCTGTTGTTTTTAGGATTGAGTTTGGTTGCTATTTTTTGCAAAGAGAAGTAAGAAAGAAAGCTTGTTTATGAAAGCATTTAAATGGCATTCTTTTGTGGTAAACAAAACATTTTATTCAGCAATATATAAATGAATGCAATACCAAAAACTACTTGATGTAATTGAACGCTTAGAAAAATATCTATTCTGTGCATATCATCATTTCTGAAGCTTGTGCCCCTTTTAAAACCATTCGATAGTCAAATTGCCACCCTCTAAAATAGCACTCGCATAAGTCTTATTAAAAATAGAAAACACATTTGTTTCAATTGAAGCAGATTTCATCCTGTCATTTTCTTGTAATTATATAAACTTTAAACTTTTGCTAAGTTTGCACAGATAATTATGTGCAATGAAAAAATAAATCAAACTTTACTGAAAAATTTATCTCATTTAGGTGGACCAATAGTGGGATATATTCAGTTTGTTTGAAGAAAATCAGAAATATTATCAGCTAGCCCCAAACTGCATGTTGATTAGAACTCAGAGCCTTGATTTTGTCATGTTCTTCTTAGGGTTCTCTGTAGAATCTGCTTATGTCACACTAGTGCATAGTCCCAATAACTTATTGATGACAAATTATACCAGTCCACTAATGCTTAATGTGGGAAAACTGAGCCTTCAGTCTACTGTATAATTAATAACAACTCTGCATGTTATTAAAAGCTTACATCTGAGGAACCTACTTCCAGCTGTCATTCCAGAAAGGAGGAATCCTAATGAACAAAGGAGTTTCATAGTAAAGTCTGAATTTACCAAAGGGCAGTTTAAAAGACTTCCTTCATGCATTTTATTGGTTTTCAAAATGAGCCATTAGCCTATTTATAATAAAGCTGAAGGATAGATTTATCCATATTTGTGTTATTAAAATCAACTACAAACTTCGGATAATAATAGCAGCTAACATGTAGGCACTGTGGCTGGTCTGTTCTACTAGAAGTGGTCCATACAGTGTGTCATTTAAGAGTAGCAGCTCCACAACAAGTGTTAGGATTTGAATTCTACTTCTACTAGGTTGTTAACACTTTGTCTTTAAAATAGTTTATGTGCCTGTTTTCTCATAGAACAATTGATTCAGTAATTGTACCACCTCACGATATAAAAGGAATATAAAACATATCATTTTAAGGAATAAGAAATTAAGATGTCAGTTGCCTCTTACATGGAAACTGCTTAATAAATAGTAGCTGGACTGGTTGTTGTTACTCTTATCCTGTTAGACAGTTGTGCAAACTAATGTTTAGAAAATCTAGTGGCAAAGCTAGGTTTGTATTTGTTGATCTGAATTCAAGACTTGAATTTTTTCAACTGAGCCACATTTAGACTCCTTCAGAAATGAAGATGTGTCATCTGTGAAGACAGAATTTGTTAAGAAAAACCCATTTAATGAAAAAAAAAGTGTACAAACAGTGTATCCCTCCAATAAGGGGAGGTTCAATCTTAACATTCCTTTCTGAGTAAAAATGTGATTCTCAGTTCATCAATGTTGCATGATTGAAGTAATAATCTCTACTGTAACTCTCTAACAAAGTTCTCTGACACATTGTTATGTCATATTATTCCTCAGTTAAAGCTATGGCTTTGTGAACTTGTTTTTTTCTTTTTCTACATGTTTATTTTTTGTATATTTATTTATCGATTTTATTTCAGGTTGATGCTTCTACTCAGAAAAATGAAGAAAGTGAGACATTTGATGTGGAACTCACTAAAAATGTCCAAGGATTAGGAATTACCATTGCTGGTTATATTGGAGATAAAAAATTAGGTAATTTTAAATCTTAAATTTTTTTTTAAACTTGGGAATTGCCTCTAGTATCTGTGTCATATGAAATATTTAATCAACATTATATGTTTTCAAATAGTTTGGTAAATTATTTGAAAACATCCTTAGAAATAATTTAGTGTAGGTAACTCTAAACAAACAAAACAATTACCTTATCCTTTCTACTAGAGATTTTGTTTGTGTGGCTTTTTGATAGGTATTTATTCACAATTAAAGCTTTTTATTTGGAGAATGTAGGATGGATATTCTTTTAATGTGTTTGTAAATAGTGAAAATAACCTATTTCTAATCTTAGAACCTTCGGGAATCTTTGTAAAAAGCATCACAAAAAGCAGTGCTGTTGAACATGATGGAAGAATTCAAATTGGAGACCAAATTATAGCAGTAAGTTACACATTTAATAATAGCTTTGTCAAATTTCATGGTCGAGAATGCATTTTCCTAGTTTATACTCAGTTCTGAGAAAACAGTTAACTGTACTGATTTAATCTTTTCTTTAGTGGCTTGAGGCTCTCATTACAATTATCCTTTTTATTATTTTGTGGAAACAAAATAGCATTGGATAGAAGCTCTACTGATCTCAATTCTAAAGCAAAGGTTTTTTTCTTAAATAATTTCTGATATTTTTGATTTCTGGTTGTAATGAATTTCTTACTGTTACTATTACAGTTCTCCTTGGAGATACTACAAAGGTAAAGACCAGATGTAATGATCATTAGTGTATTTGAGTCTCAATTTGGGATGTGTGGCATTTGTTGTATCAGCAGAATAATGCTCCTGCTTTGACTCCATGGGCAGAGAGCACCTTTTAGCTCTAATATAAAAGAATAACAAACAGATTCAGCCACTTTTAATTAGATCAGTTCATCATGCTATTGTAATGACATCAGTACATATGTCTGTTTGAGGCAGTGTATAGAAGAATCTAACCTTCAAATCAGTGTTCAGTAAATACTAGACTTCACAAACTGCTTCCTGAAACACAAATTCATTAGTCCCATACCAGTTGCTTCCTAATTGAATAAGTTTAGTGAAAAATATATATTATATAGTCTTTTAGAGATTCACTATGTACCTTGAAAAACTGAAGACTCTGAGAAGTCCTGTAGTAGAGAAACTTGTTTACCTCTTTTACCCTGATGGTTCCAAATTTTATAATTGTGGAATCTTTCTTTCTTTGGAATACATCTTGTGTAATGCTGATTTATCTTCATAGGTATTTGTGTATGCTTAATTAAGCCTATTTTGTTTTTTGTTCCTCAGGAATCTTAATGATAATGAGGTGGGGCATAGATAAGAGTCCTTGAGTATAGCAACATCATGCATGGTCCATGGAAACAACCAGATGTGTAAGGATCAATGAGTGGATAAGCAAATTTTGGTATATTCATACAGTGGAATGCTAGTCAGTCTTTTAAAAGAAGGAAATCCTGTCACTTTCTATAACATGGATAATTCTCAAGGATATTATGCAAAGTAAAATATGCCAGTCAAGAAAGACAACTACTGTATGATTCCACTTATTTGAGGTGTGTGAACTAATCAGACTTAGAAAAATGGAAGGTAGAATGGTGTTACCAGAGGCTGGGGAAAGGGCGAATGTGAAGTTGCTCAGTGGAATAGAGATTCATTTTGCAAGATGAAAACGTCCTATAGATCTTTCATAGAACAATGTGAATAAACTGGTTAAGATGGTGAATTTTATATATTTTTTACCACAATAAAAAAAAAAAGATATAGGGTTCTTTTATCTCTGCCTTTTGAGTCTAATTGCATCTCCCTGAGTCTTCTTGGGTATAATGCTATGAAGCTCCTACCTACACACTTGTTCAAGTCTTGAAATCAAGTTGAGTTCACCACCTTGTCTGGCTACCTGCTAGAACTGGTTTCCCTAGTGCATCTCCATTTTACCATGCAATACAAATTAGTCCCCTTGTGTTTTTATTTTAAGGGAAAGGGAGGAAGAGAGAATAAATAGATATAGAGTCTAAATTCATATATGATGCTGAATTAAAAGTTGAAATTTGACTAATTTACTTTTTCCTCTGTTTCTATAATAGTTCATCAGAAAGTTTCTTAAAAACCAGTTTTATTGAAATATCATTTATATGCCAAAACCTCACCCATTTAAAGTGTATGTTTCAGTAGCTCTTCATATATTCACATTGCTAGAAGTTCATTATCACAATCAATTTTAGAACATTTTCATTTCTCTAAAGAGAAGCCCCCTACCCTTTAGCAGTTGCTCCCTAATTTCCTCATCTTCTCTGCCCTAGGCAGCCACCAGCCTACTTTCTGCCTTTGTAGATTTGCCTATTCTGAGGCATTTCATGTAAATAGAATCATATAAGATTTGGTCCTTTGTGATTGATTTCTTTCACTTAGAGTATTTTCAGGGTTTGTCTGTGTTGTAGCATGTGTCTGTTCTTTATATTCTTTTATTGCTGACTAATAGTCACTGTATGGGTACACCACATTTACCCATTCATCATTGGATAAATATGTGGGTTGTTTTCACTTTTTGGCTTTTATGGATAATGCTGCTGTGAACATTCATGTACAATGTTCTGCTTTATGTATATTTTCATTTCTCTTGGATATATACTAAGGAGTGAAATTGATGGATCTTATCATAATTCTGTTTAACCATTTAGCAAATTGCTTGTACATCATAAACATTATATATGTGTGTGTGTATAATTTTTATTTGTGAATTTTAAAAGTTAATAATAATTTAAAAGTCACAGACTAGTCCAGTAGTGATACAAACTTCTGTTCAAAGAATATATTATCTCAATGATTTATGGTTTGTTGGATATCAAACAGTTTATATCAAACTCAGCAATGGTCTCTTAATACTGTGTTAAATTGCGTATAAACACTCTTGCTTCTTAAATGCTCCTTCAACCAATTACAACATCTTACTAGTTCTTTCATTCATTAACAAGTTAAAATCTTTGGCAAACCATTTTGTATTTGCCATGATTTGCATTTCTGCAAATTATATTTTTAACACTATTCACTGAATAATTCATGTGAAATAGTGTTGTAGATGTTTGGATTTGAAGCTTGGTAAAAATGACCACTCTGTGGTATAAATGCACCACCAGTAGTTAAGTTTTACTGTAATCACCTCTAAGATACATTGCAACAAATGATATCAAATGTATCAAGATGGGAAACCCAAAGAACCATAGGTTTCAGGGAGAGAGACTCAAATGGTAGGTACTTAGACATTCTACCTTTCTAGGATGAAGTGCTGCCAAAATACAAGAAGTCCAGGGTTGGTGGGAGATCTTGACTATATTGCCTGATACTTTTTTTACTGAGCTATGTTTCCTGTAACTTGCACCAAGTTCTGATGTAGTTTCTGACTATATTACTTCTGGTATCTTCTTAGCAATCTTTTTGAAAATTTCTTTACCTACAAAATTAGAATAAGGAAATGTCACTTGTATGATTGTTTCGGAGAACCAAATAAGATCTTTATTTAAAATATCTGATGTCATACTTAGCACATAGGTAAGTCCTTCATTCAAAATATCTGATGTTATACTTAGCACAGAAGTACATTTTAATTGATTAAGGCGATAATTATTTGAGGGCTTAAAATGGTTACATCTTGGAAAGAATCTCACAGTACTTTCTCTCTAAACCTATCATTATCTTCATCATTATGTAAGTGAAATCTCAAATATAATTCCTCTTAGGCAAAGTCAATGATAAAGGAAATTGTTGACTCAAAAAATAGAAATGCCTTTTTGTTTGGAGTGTTTTCTTATATTCAGTGAAATCACTTGCTTTCCTTGTCATCAGTATTTTGAGTTTTACTTGACAACTTCTAGCAACATTTTCTTACTTCAAAGTTAGAAACATCTCTAAATCCTCGGACACTTACGTAATACTGTAGATCATGCATTAATTTTGTGCAAAACATCACCATCTTGTGGACTTTTGGTATATGGTAGTTGCATTTTCACGACTGTAGTCTTTTTTTGTCTATTTGTTCTATTTTTGTTGTGACAGCAGCTATTGGAGCTATAGTCTATTTTTATTTTGTAATTGTCATATTGTGAGAAGACTGAGAAACTATTTCTTACTATTTTTAGGGAGCATTGTTTTATAACTTAAAAGTACTTTATTCTAAAATTCTTGTTTCACAGACTGTTTTGTATATGTGTATGGTTTCACTATAGGCATTACAGGGCAGGAAATAGAGTAAATATTCTATTCCTTCCTCCCCCTTTTCATTTGTTGGTATTCTATGTAATGATTATTTGAAAAAAGGTCTATTGTGTTTTCAAATTTGACAAGCTTGTTAGATAAAATTATTTTATTATAATTAATATTAATGATAATAATTAACTCATTATTATTAAATTAAATTATTATTATATTTTGATATTCAGTGATCCATGCCAAAACCATTATGACTGATTAATTATGACTGATAAAATATTAAACAAATATATAAATTAGAAAAAGTTTCAAGTGTTGCTTTTGATATTCTGTGACTTTGTTAAGAGTTTCAGGTTCTCTATAGGTAATGCTTCTGTTGGAGGAGGGCTTGACAGTCTACATTGAATATGCTAAGGAGCCTAGGTCTGTGAGCTGTGCCAACTAGTGTTTCTTCTCTAAATTGTTCCTGTAAATGGCGGTATCTGCACTGCACATTAGGAGATGTTATCTTTTCATCATGAGAGAGTGTAGAGGCAGTTTGCTGCCATTGTACCTAATTTCACTTCACATTTCTTTGGTGTCATTGAGTCTGAACTGGGCTCCTGAGTTTGTGGTAAGTGTGACTCATATGTAGATGGATGTGAATATATTGAACAGAAACTGCTCCCAGGGAATATTGGGGTTTGTATGTTTATTACTCATATCTTCATTCTGTTAATAATAATGCCAGCCCTTGACTATCTTCCCAGTACAACGTGCTGTGTATTACAATTCTGAAAATATAGATATCCTTAGTTCCATATTACAGATGAAGATACTAGAGAAATTTGAACTGAAGTCAAAAGCCATTATAGCAATTTTTTCTCTTCTAGTAGTGTTCTCTAATATTTGGGTAAGGAATGTATTATAAAATCCAAGTTACTAAGTTTTGAAAAACATGGGAAATAATGTTTTTGTACACACAATTTGAGGCATATTACTCTTACAAAATCATACACATTCAATTTTTCTTAATGTAAGAATTGAGCAATAACAATCTATTGCAAATTAAAAATATGTAGCCTAAATTTTGTGTATTTTAAGAAGTTTTTTAGAATCTCACTATTAAGATTTTTGAAAGTTTTTTAAAAAATTTTTTCTTCATTACCACAAGAGTAATAAAAGTAAGTAGCAGCTGGGCAAAGTGACACATACTGTAATCCTAGGTATCAGGAGGCTAAGGCAAGAAGATCTTAAGTTTAAGTCTAGGTGGACAACTTAGACTCTTTCTTAAACTAAAAAATAAAAAGTGGTGTGTGTAAGCTCAAGGGTATAGCACCCCTAGGTTCAATGCCCAGTACTGAAAAAAAAAAGTTCATTTGTTTTAGATTAATTTTTTTTTGTTTTTGAAGTTCAAAGAATATAAAATTTGAACATGGTTAAACTCTTGGTTCCTAATTTCTTTACTGAAGTTCTACTTTCTGTAGGGCCTAGAGGCTGATTTTTTTTTCCTTTTGATCTTTGAAATAGAAGAGCTTTACCAGACTATGTCCAGGTGTTAGATTTTTTTTTCTTTCTTTCTTTTTTTTTTTTTTCATTTTTCATGTGTCTCTTTTGAGTTGTAGACTTGGGTAAGTTTCCCTTCCCTGTAGTCATTTCTTTGATTATTTTTTTTCTCATTTCTTTTCTCATAATGCCTTTCAAAGTATATTGGGTTTCTCAGATCAGCCTGTGTGTCACCAGTTTTATTTTACCAATCATTTTATCTATTTATTCTATTCCTCTGAGATACGGGAAAATTGCATGATCCTGTCTTCCATTTCCTGGCTTTGTTTTTACAGTACTTAAAATCTTATAAGCTGCCTTCATTGTAAGTTTTCTTTCTTTTCTTTTTTTTTTGATAGATACATATTTTTCTTTGTAACTATAGTTTCTATTTTCACGTATACAATGAAATTTGAATCATTTTGAAAGGAAATTTCAGGAAATATCTTTTTTTCTTGCTCACTTGAATAACAGCTTCACAGGAAGATACTTGGGTTGATAGCACAGTGTGCATATCTTCTATTGAACTGTGGCATTTTATTTCATATCCTGTGACTTTTGGTCATGACTGAAAAAAGCTGTGCTTGTACAAATGGGAACTGAGGTGGATTTTACTGGAGATTGTGTGGGTTTTCAGATAGTTTGGAAATTGAGAGAGCCAGAATTAAGGTATAAGTTTAAATTTACCATAAATAATTTCACCTGATTTGTTTGTAGATAAACAAAATAAAGAAAGGAAACCAGTGCTTGTGAACATCACAGTGGAGAACTTTGGCTCTGCATGGGAACAGATTTGTTTTCTGTGTTTCTTAGGGTAAACAGGAGTCAGTTAGAATTTTTTTTTTGTGTGTGTGTGTGTGTATACATACATGTGCACACATCCATGTATCCATACACATATGCATCACAAAGGTGATTTTTATTACATGTCTGTAATTCTGTGCTGCTGCATGCTCCCAGGTTGCTGTGGCCTCTAGGCTTACATTACTCAGAGTCACTGTTTGGGATCCACATGTATCAACAAGAACAACAAGCTGTTCCTGCATTTACAGAAATTTAGCTGGCCTGCCTTTGATTTGATCACGGCCAGACCATTGCTAGTAGAAGTTTCTTCAAGTTACTGGTGTAAGAACTTACTTTCATTATTTGTTTCCAGTTTTGTTGCAGGATTTCTCCATTACTATAATTTGTTAGTTTATGTAAAAACAGGAATCATCAGGGTAGGCATGGAAAAAGAAGACTAACATATACCTGTGTTCAAGTTACTGTCTTACCCAGAAAAATTATAGAAGATTTAAGGACCCCTTAGTGTGAGATGGTTATCTAGATCAACAGTCTCTAGTTTTGGTTTAAATAGCCCATTAATAAAAATATTTATCTATTTCTTCCTCAGTTTCTTTCTACCCTTCTGTATCTTCAAATATATGTTGTTATATGTTTATATATATATTTATATATAATTGATATAGACATTATATATGTGTGTATGTGTATACCAATGAGTTTTTAAAGTTTTAGAAGTTTTATTATATTCTTCCAGAAATCTCTGTAGTAAGGATACTACTTGTCTTGGAGAACTCTGATCTAGATGTTATAATTCTCAGTCATTTAGTAAACATTTGAATGCCGAATGTGGCTGCTATCATTGTGCTTAGAAAAGCATGACATTTACAGCCATTATGCAATTCAAAAGAATTATCAGTGACTTTGAATTTCAACATTTCATTTGTTTGGTCTACTTTTCCAGTTTTCATTGTGATTTTATGAATGTTTAAAAGTATGATGTTTTAGTCTATATTTATTTATATTTCCCCAAAGGTATTTGCTTTCCAGATAAATCTTTGATATGTGATCTGTTGGTTCTGTCCTCCCATGTGGGATGAATATTTACTGTGCACATAGCACTATGTTTCGGTGGTAACATTTAAAAAGGCATGTAACCTGGGCCCATCCTAAAACTCTTGGCTCATAATTTCTAGAAGTGTGACCCCAGAATCTAGATTATCCCTCCTCAAGGATTCTAGCATACCTAAGTTAATACTGGTCCTCAAGCAAGTGTTGGAATGTCATTGTCCATACCCAGTTACAGAACTACTCATTCCCCTTTCTTTTCACAGTAATAAGCAGTAAATATACATTTTATGAGTTAGCAGTACAAATCTTCATCTTTTTTCAACGTCTTGTTATCACAGGTAGATGGCACCAACCTCCAGGGTTTCACCAATCAACAAGCAGTAGAGGTGTTGCGACACACAGGTCAGACTGTGCGCCTGACCCTAATGAGGAGAGGAACCAAGCAGGAAGGGGAGCTCATATCAAGGGAGGAAATCATGAAAGATTCTGACATGTCTCTCTTTAATGCCAGTGTTAGTAAAGGTAATGCTAGGTTAATCTGCTTTTCAGTTACACATTTATATTATTCAAATATTTTTCTAATTCTAAAATGATTTCTTTTTCTTTTCCTCAACCATTTATTAAAACCAAGGATAAGAAAAGGTTTAGTAAAGTTGGAAATAAGTGGAACCACCATCCTATGCATAAACTTCATAAAGTGTATTTCTATGTTGTATTCATTTAGCTACCACTTCTCAATTGGAAATGCGCAGGCATCTGCCTTTCTGTACCTTCCTTACTTTTGGATGTCAGCATAATGTTTTCTCTTTAGGGGGAGGAATGCAGATCTACCAGGATTATTTATATGCGCCATAATGACTAAATCCCCAGCCATTCCTTGAAGGAATCACATTTAGAAATGTCATTCATGAGCTGTTTGTATATTAGTATCTCTCATTGCTAAAATCCCCAGGAAGGGTTTATTGGTAGGTGTCAGGTTGTTGGTTGGAAAATGCTGTTGTGTTACCTAACTGCAGCACTAGGCGATGGGGCTGCAGGAGAATGTTTGTCCATTTACAGGGGGACTTTCCTTTTAATATATGGTTACTGTGGAGTTTATCTTTATAAAACAGACTCTCATCTAGGGATTCAAATAAATATAGTGCCTTTAGAAAAATTCAAGTGCTTAGTTATTCAGATATTACTAATACAGATATTACTAATAAAATATTTTTATCTTTAAGAAAATTATGAAAAAGATGAAGATTCTTTATCTTTGAGGAGAAACACCAGCATATTACCAATTGAAGAAGAAGGTAAACATGGCTAAGACATTCTCATTGTGTTTTAAGAGAAGTGATTTTTTTACAAGTGAGATAAGCAATAAGGATATACTGTGCGTTAATAAAAATGTTGAAAAACCTTACGCTTGTAAATCTCTATTTATAGATATGATTAATTGCTCTCATATATTAAAACAGTTCATTTATAGCTGATTGTCTTCTTGATGAATCAGTCTGTTCTTTCTGCTACATTTTTGTTTGTTTTACCAGAAGCCTCTTGGACTCAATTGGTTATATAACATAGTTTTAATTTAATTCCTTTGCTTCTATATAGCTGAGATATCAGTACCTCAGCAAACAATAATACAATTAGGAAATATTTAAAAATAAACAAAGGAGAGTCTTTATAAATTCTTAGAATGAAGCTGTTCAATTTTGGGAGGCCATTTTTACTTCTTAATTTTTTAAGAGTTCTAAGTTTTATCATTGGGAAGTTGATCTTGGAAAGTAATTATATAGAAAAATTAAACCTTCTGAGAATTCTTTCACTGTAAGTCTAGGATCTATCGAGTTATTTAAAATGTTTTCAGAGCCCATTGTTTTAAGTTGTGATTATGCCAGTATGTTGCTTCCTTTACCTGACAGATTGCTTTAGGTGCTTTGGGACTATTCTAGGACTGAATAAAGTCCTAGAATTCCACCCTTTATTAAGACATAATACAGAGGCTTTGTAGTTCTTTAACATATCTGCTCTTTCTTTATTGCATTTCTTTTCTGCTGAAAATTTTAACTTGTTTTTATCATTTTAAAGCAATATTTGTGCTTATCAAAATATCCTGTAAGGGAGATATGCAAGATTCACACTATTTTTAAATGTATTCTGCCATTTTAACGCTAATAGGTAAAGATATTATTAAGACTAAAGTGAGTATCAAGACTAAGGAAAGGATACAAATGTTCAGAGTCTGAAACTGGAGATAGTGAGGATGGTGTGGGGTTACCTTGAAGATTCAGAACCATATATATATTTACCCTGAGGAAGCCAGCTCATGAGAAGTGCATATATTTGTGGGAAATGAGTTGGGGAGGCTGTAGACTTAAAATCAGGAGTCCCAGAGTCTTTTTTAAACAAAGTAAACAAAGCAGAAATGTTTAAGTGATTCTCATGCGTCTACTCTAATACTGTTTTTTATTTGGAGTATGAGGAGTCATTATTGCCTCTTTCACTGAAATTTTATACATTGTGTAAGTCTGGATATGTAAGTGGCTTCTCAGTAAAAACAGAGAACCAGACTTTATGGTTTTTAAAAAATCCATGAAAACTAGTCTTGGGATTATTTAAAAGTGTGAACAGAGAATTTTATCACCATAGGTTAATTGAATGAATATGAATCTGAGATTATTTTAATCAGTGAATTCTTGAATACCCACATTGACCATTCATAATCCCACTTTGCTTAAGTTCCTGCCCAGCTATGTAAACACAAGGGAATAGGAGAAAGTGGGTTGGAGGAGGTAGGACTGATCTTTCTTTCCCAGAATTTGGCTTAAACGTTCCCTGTAAATTGTGTTCACTCCTGCATAGTTATCTGTCTCAGAAATTAATTTAATTTTTAAGAGAAAACACTTATTTGGGGGGAGTAATCTCCAATCTTTGATTTTACAGTTCTGGGGATGAACCCAGGGCCACATTATGCTAGGCAAGTGCTGTGCCACTGACCTACGTGCACCTCCAGCCCTCCAGATATTTTTAAAATTATGAACTATTGGATCTAGTTTCTCAAGGTGAAAGCAGAATTGGCGTTTTAACCCAAGTTGTAACAAATCTGCAGAATATGCCTAGAGTGAGAGCTCCTGAATTCCTATTGCACAAGAGACATCTAATGAGAAATTTGAATTTTGAAACACTTTTTAAAAAACTTTTTTATGGTTGTAGGTGAAAAACATGGCTTTATTTTGTTTGTTTATATGTGGTACTAAGGATCAGATCCAGGGCTGCACTCATCATAGGCAAGCACTCTGCCACTGAGCCTCAGCCCAGCCCTTGAAACACTCTTTAAATTTTAGATTTGAATGCTGAAAGGGATAGATAGAGTACTGCCTAGTAGAGAGTTTTAAAAGACAACCTGAGAGTACTCATCTACTGGGTAAAGAGTCAGAACCATGATGATACAGAGGTGTCTCTGAAATGTGATTGTAAAGTTCTTTTTCACAAGTTTTTTTTTTTTTTTAAGTTAATCATCTTAAATAGATTTGTTTGGGTAACTTTTTTGGTGGGCTTCTTCCCTCTTTTTATTTATATATTTTTCTATTTTCTTTTTAATTGAATTATTTTTGCCAGTTAGTGAGATTCCATGCTAGTCTTTTATTTTAATGTGCAATCTCATTTTGTCATGTTTTTTTTTAATTTATATTTTCTCACTATACATTGAATTGTATATATTATTTATTAACTTGTTTTTGCTTGGCTAAGTAATAGCATACTCCTTTTCCCACTGTAGAACCAAATGAAAACAAAAAAGAAAAATTAACATAGAGGTGACAGACATGGCTTTTTACTGTAGAGTCACCAAAGGATGAAGAGGAGAATCCCAAAGCAACCCAGAGTCCTCATTCTTTTAAATATTTAAATTGGATAATGTTATGGTTAGGATTTAAAAGATATCTTTTAAAAGATTATAGTGTTGAATATGCAATGGAGCTTTTAATTAAATCTGTAAAGTATAGAAGTGAGATTACTCATCTACTGGGTAAAGAGTCTGACAAATAACAATAAATGTTGGTGAGAATGTGGAGAAAAGAGTCCACTCATACATTGTTGGTGGGACTGTGAATTAGTGCAACCACTCTGGAAAGCAGTATGGAGATTCCTCAAAAATCTAGGAATGGGATCATAATATGACCTAGCTATCCATTCCATGATATATATCCAAAAGATTTAAAATCAGCATACCTCAGTGACACAGTGACATCAACATTTATAGCAGCACAATTTAAAATAGCCAATTGATAGAACAACCTAGATTTCCTTCAACAAATGAATGTATAAGGAAAATGAGGTATATTCAATAGAATATTATTCAGCCATATAGAAGAATGACTTTTGGCATTTGCCAGTAAATGAATGGGACTGGAAACCATCATGCTAAGTGAAATAAGCCAGTCCCCAAAAGTCAAAGATCAAGTGTTTTCTCTAATATGTGAAAGGTCACCCAAAATAAGGCAGGATGGGGAATTATTAAAAGAGAAGAAAGATCAGTGGAGTAAATGAAGGGAATGAAGGGCAGGGAAGAGGGCTCGGGAAAGACAGTAGAATGAATCAGATCTAACTGTCCTATGTACATACATGAACATACCACAGTGAATCTCACCATCATGTATAACCACTAGACACTAATTTTAAAGAAAGCTGTAAGTAAATGGCAGAAAGATCAGTAAAGTAGTGGGAAAGGAACAGGGGAAAGAGGAGGGAAGAAAAGGGAAGTAATGGGGACTGAATTATAACAAATTATATTTCATGCTTTTATAATTATGTCAAAGTGAATACTAATGTTATGTATAACTAAAAAGATGAATACTATGTGTTATGTATGACTGAAAAGAACCAATTAAGTTGAAAAAAAAATGTCTGACATGGTACGACATGTTCTAATCACTGTCTCTGGAACAGAATGTTAATATGTAGAGAATTTTGTAATGTGTCACTAACTTAATTGCTTTGACTATTTCAGGGTATCAGTTGATATCAGCTGAGGCACAGGAAACAAAAGATATGCAACAAGAAGCTACCCTGCTGACAAAGTGGCAGAGGATTATGGGAATTAACTATGAAATAGTGGTAGGTTAGTTTACCCTCCCTAATATCCTAACTTGTAAATGTATTTGAACAGGAAGTTCATAGCAGTAATAGACATCATCTTCACAAGAAGTTCAAGAGAAGCAGTAAATATTCAAGGCTTTTTTAGAAGACCTAAGTGTCCTAATTTGGGTACTGAAAATTTCAACTTGGAGAAAGTTATATAGTAAATGAGGAGTGGAAATAAATGGCATGGAAGTTTTAGAATTTGTATATCATCAGTATTTTAAAACTTCTGATAATGGTGTAGATTATACACGAAGGAGGGGTTTTCTGATTCTTACAGCTGTGGTTTATAGAAAGAATCCTCTTAAAAATAAGACAGATTTATCATGTCTGTAGAGAATTGGGGAAGAACTCTTTCCCTCACCTTCTTTTTTATTTTTGTGTATTTACTTTCCTTGAAGAGGTTAATCTGTCTACTTTTCCCTACCACTTATGCCATGGTAAATATTTTATATTTATTTACATGAAGCACTTTGTATAATCTAGCCAACCTATCTCGATGTGCTATTCTAAAGGGAGGTCTAAGAAATTTGACACAAATCATTAATTTTACATGCATACCAGAAAATTTCAAGGATTTGAAAAGGAAAAGTAAAATACAAAGTTGGTTAGAATTTTTCATATTGCCAAAATGTTTATATACCTTTGAATTGGAGGAGATAAAAGGCAAATGATAATATGTAATGTTAGTAACCACTACTTAGGGACACATTGTTTCTACTGAGGAGGCACTTTGTTTCTAAGTAGTGCTCTTAATTTTTCATAATCTTTTAACATTCAGAATAATTAACAAATAAGAATTGAACTATTACAGCTGTTGCTACCTTTTATAATTGAGTCAAGGAAAAATACAATTAGGTCCAGCTCAACAGCAGTTAATTTAGCATTTCCTTTTACAGGACGGGTTAACTTAACTGGCATGCATAACTGAGCCTGCAGTTCTTTAGGTGGTAACTGAATGTTAAAGGACACCTACCCTTGATTAGACATTTCATCACAAACTCAGAAACAACACTGAACTTCTAACTGTCCTCTGTGCATATACTGTTTTGGTGGGACTTCCAGTAATCTGGCAAAGGCAAAAGTGTGCTGTGATAAAGAAACCTATATTTACTTAATTAAATTTCCTATTAGCTCCAGAACTTTGAGAGGTAAACCATCTAAGCCTGTATCTTCCTGTATAAAATAGAACTAATATCACCTGCCTTATTGATGCTTAAGTGTTCAAGAGATTATGAAAGACACCCAGATGGTGCTATCATTATATACAGAAAGAGTTACTTTTATAACTAATCTGGTATGGTTCACACATATTTTTATGGCCCCCTTTCCTACCTACCCAAACTGCACAGTCCTTGATTTCAGTCCACTATGATACCTGGAACTTTATATATACAGTATGACACCTGGATACCTTGTATCATTTAGAAATGTGATTAAATGGAAGTTTAGAGATGATATCTTAAGAATTACATGTAAATAAAACCAGTTTGTTTAAAATAAATAAGAAAGAACTAAGTTCTTTGGGCTGTGGTGAGACAACGGTAAAGGAAAAAGATCTGACTTCACTTTGTTTGCTATCTAGTTATGCAGCATACATGAAAATGTAGGAGTGGTATAGCAGAGAAAAGTCCTTGTAGGCATTATCAGTAGAGACTTGGAAGTGTTCTGAGAGGAAAAAATGCATAAATTGGATTTTCAGGGGTGAGATTTTCATCTAGCATTTTATTTCAAAGTCATATAACTTTACTTCTGATGTCGAACTTTCACCAATTACCATTAAGAATAGAGGTACTTTGGACTAGACAGGGGGAATGAAGGAAGGGGAGGAGGTATAGGTTAGGAATGATAGTATAATGAGTGAAACATTGTTGCCCTATGTGCATGCATATTTACATGACCTATTTAACCCTACATTATGTACAACTAGAAAATGAGAAGTTATACTCCATTTATGTATGATGGATCAAAATCCATTCAATGGTCATATATTACTAGTTACAACAAATTTAAAAAACAATAAAAAATTAGAAAATAAATAAATTTGATTTTCTTTCTTAGGAAAAAAAATTAAGACATAGAAAGAACTATTTGATAATGAGTTTTTTTTCAGTTTTTTATTCCTCAATTTCCTTAGCTGCAAAATAAAAGGGTTAAAGTAGATCATGTCTAGCATCCCTTCTGATTTTAATGATTATTGTGAAAATGAGTAAGTTCCTAACATTCTCCATTATTTGGTATAACTGCAAGAAATTAGAATTTCATTCCCTTGTTTTCAACTTCATTTCATTTATTAAAGATCACTGTTGTCTGTCAGTATTGCATAAAATCAAGAGTGAGGTTCGAGGGTGAGATCACTTTAGTTTAAAGTTCTATTCTCCTTGTGCAATTCTGGCCAAGGTAACCTTTCTGAACCTTATTTTCCTAACTTGGGAAACAAGGAGAGAAATTGAACCCTATTTAAAAGAAGCATATGAGACAATCTATGATATGGGGGCAGCAGGGGTTGGGGGGTAGGGGGGTTTCGGATCAGCTTTGTCCCTGGCACACAGTAGCAAGTACAGAGAGTGTGTTTTCTTTATTGTTATATGAGCTCAGGTCCTATTGTAATTTTGACTGCTTTCCATCTGCTGTCAGCATCTATGGCCAGTAAAGAGCTGGCTGCTTCCTTTTGGTCTGTTGGTTCATGAAGCCAGTAGACATCAGAACTCTTTCAAAGGCAAAGCTTTGAAGCTTTACAAGTAGGTTTTTGAAGCTTTTATGAGAAAGTTGACCATTTTGGGGTGAATACAAAATGTATGCATGAGTAGAAAAAGAAAGGAATGTTAGAATTGTAATAATTTTTATTCTTTTAGGTGGCCCACGTGAGCAAGTTTAGTGAGAATAGTGGGTTGGGAATAAGCCTGGAAGCAACAGTGGGACATCATTTTATCCGATCAGTTTTACCAGAAGGTCCTGTTGGACACAGTGGGAAACTCTTCAGTGGTGATGAGCTATTGGAAGTAAGGAGCTATACTTTTCTTTCTCTTCTTCAAATAAGATTCCAAAAAGCCTTGAAGGAGGCTTAATGTGATCTGTAAGTTCTTATTTTAAATTTCCTCTCAGAGGTTTCTTGAGAGAGATCTGCACATAAAAATCTACGCAAAGCAGAAATTTTATATCGGTGTCTGTGTTGAGTTTCAGATCTAGTTCTGTGTGGTTGTTGTTTTGTTTCAGGTACAGAGAACTATAAAAAATTTCTTTGAAACTTTTAAAATATATATCTGTTTTTTAGAATAGGTAATACATTCACATGTTTCAATACAGAATAAAAAGATAAACATTAGAAAAATCTCCATCCTGACCCCATCCACTCCATTCTCATCATCCTTTATTAGGTACCTGCTGGTATTGTTTATGTGCAGGCAGCCATATATTTTAAGGTAAATATAAGAAAATTGGAAGAGGTTCTTTCCCCCCATTTTAAAAATATACAATATATGCAATATTCTATTTTTTTCTTTACTTAAAATGTCAGGTTTTTGTAACTTCTTTTTTTTCTTTCATCCTTGGGAATATTTTCATTGACTATCCTTTTCTAGATTTCCACACTGGCAGATCAAATATGGATAAAAGTTAATGGTTTTCCTGTGAATTCTTTAGAAGATCCAATTACAGCAAAACTCTAAATTGTTTTAGGTAGTACTTCCATAGGTCTAACTACAGTTCTGGATCCAGCAGAATCACATTATCATCACCATACAAAAATGTATATTTGTATAATAAACAAACATTTTCAGAATAATATTTGCATTCTGAAATGTTTTCCTTACTTAAAGAATGTATCTTTTCTACAGGTGAATGGTATAACTTTGCTTGGGGAGAATCACCAAGATGTGGTCAATATTTTAAAAGAATTGCCTATAGAAGTGACAATGGTGTGCTGTCGTCGTACTGTGCCACCCACCTCCCAGTCAGAATTGGATAGCCTGGACCTAAGTGATATTGAACTAACAGAAAAGGTAGAAAATTTGTAAAGTGAGACTAATATGAAAATATAAATGGAAAGACTAAATGCTGTTCATGATTTTTTAACCCCCCCTCCCCTTTTTTGGCATTTGGTTTCCTTACATAATCTGTGTTTTATAGGATTGACCTTGAAGTCAAGCTTGGGTTTAAACCAGACTTTTTGATATTTACTAGCTGTGTGACCTTGAGCAAGTCACTTCATCTTTTGGAACCTCTGTTTCTTTCTCTGAAGATGTAAGGAAAGCAATAATATTAGGTTTTATTGCACACTATATATATATATTTGTATAATTTACTTTCAATATTTTTGTGAAATAGAGTTTCATATTGTCCCCATTTGCAGAAGAGAAAACTCAAATTTATGTAAATAGTGTGTGTATATAGTACACATATGGAAAAAGATACTTGTATATAACCTACCCAAGTCTGCCTGGCATACAATTACTGCTTAGTGAATAGCTGAAGTGTGGATGGATAGATAATTTTAGCATATATAGGTCTTACATACTTGCACACTCTATTTTTAAAGTATGAGGAATTTGGGCTCCTAACACATGCCAGTAATTCTCTGTGGTGTTCAGAAACTCCTATTTTCTTATCTGCTTATTCTTTTCTATTTAGATCAAAATGTCAAGCAATGAAACTAATGAGCTTTTTGGAAGATGCACAATACATTTCTAAACTGATTTTGCCTAATTTATAACCTAGACAAATTTCATTTAAGGTAATATTAGGATTTGATTTACATTATACTAAAATAGTATAATGGAATAATTTTGGAAACTTTGAAGAATAAGTGCCTAGTTTCCATATTCACATAAATGATTAATGTTAGAATAAGAAATATAATTCTAAATTATCTACTCCTCAAAGGCTAGCACTATATATATCCATGCTCTTTGTGTGTGTCTGTGTATGTGTGGTGTAAATGGGATTATCATCATAAGACAGGTAGAAAGATTTGCATCCATGGTCCTAGGTCATGTGATAATTGCTTAAAACAAAGATAGTATTCATCCTGATGAACACATATTTCTTATGTTTGATATGTTCCTGTAAAAGGACCAAGTTGGAGTAACCTTTATTTACTTTATTTTTATTGAAAAATTTTGAATTCCAGCTTCTGTGTCAGATACTTTATAAATGTTACCTCATTTAATACTCACAAATTTCTATGAAATGAGTAACTCTGAAGCCCATGCTAAGAATATTACTCAAGGTAACACAGATAGCAAATCATAGAGTCATGCTTTAAGCCCAAGCAAATCTGATTTTAAATCTAATGTTTGGCCACTGTTTACACTAGTTTTATTAATGAAATACTCAAGTACTCAAGTCAAAGTGTTTTAATCCTTATTTGCATTGAGTGTAAAACTTCTACATATATCTCTTATCTTGAATTATTCTTATTTATCATGAGAAATTATTTTGATTTAATAACAAAATAGCTCTCCTTTTTTTTTATGGCTATAGACGTGATTTGTATATTGAAAAGAAGTGAAAATCACCCACAAAAAAATTCTATAATTTTATAGGAGATCAACTAATCTTATGTTTTTAATGCCTATTGTAATTAAGTATTTCTTCCTCTTAACAGCTTTTGACATTTTGTACCTTAAATCTTAAAGGTTTCTTGATAAGCTGGTGCTTATTTGAAAATGTTTTGTTCTGGATAGATGTTGGGAATCTCCCTTTTCTTTGCAGGTGTTCATATGTGTGTCTTCTACTCTAGCTTGTGAAATAAGAGATATCTGGTCTGTTGTTCAGCCCCATGTAGATCTAGGTGAGCTTATTGGGTCATCGGAGACAGAGGAGCCAGTGGTGGCCATGACTGATGTGGGTCCTACTCCAGAGGAGGTTCAAGTACCTTTGGCCATGTGGGAGGCTGGCATTCAGCACATAGAGCTGGAGAAAGGGAGCAGAGGCCTTGGTTTTAGCATTTTAGATTATCAGGTAAATGTATTCTACCATTAACAAGTTTTAAAAAACAGTGCTATGTACTGAAAGCATATTGTTGATAGCAGAGAAGAAGAAAATAGTCATCAAAGATATTTTCTTGTTTGTAGTGAGTCTTTCAAAATAATAATTAATATGACTCATTGATTATCATAAGGGTTTCTTTTAATGTCAAATTTATTCAGCTATTTTATAATTCAGCTCTTAGGAATTTGAGGAACATGTAGAACACATTTTAGAAATATTATTGAGAGCTGGGCACAGTGGCACACATCTGTAATCCCAGTATTCAGTAAGGCTCTGAGCAACTTATCAAGACCCTGTCTCTAAATAAAAGTATAAAATAGGCTGGAGATGGGGCTCAGGGGTAAAGCACCCTGGATTCAATGCCTGATACCAAAAAAAAAATCATAGAGGCATATAGTATTTTTAAAAAATATTTTTTAGTTGTAGAGAGACACAATGCCTTTATTTTATTCATTTATTTTTTGCGGTGTCTGGTAAGTACTCTACCACTCAGCTACAACCCCAGCCCAGGGTTTTATTTTAATAATTTGAGGAATCTATTATTGTTATTTCCATGGTCTTGATGGCTCATAATTTAATGGTTAGTCATTAAGTATTAGATATTTCTTTGCTGCAAATGATAAATGTATAATTGGATATATTATGAATTCTGATATTCCAGTCATTTTACTAAATTTATGAATATGTTTAAATTGGTCAAGTGCAGCCTGCTTTGTGCTCTATACTGCATAAATGAGGAAATTGCTAAAGCCTGTCTGACAGAGCACAGCTGTTGCTTCTTATTAACACTGAACAGAAAGCTGTCTCAGATGACTAGGGAGATGTGTTCATAGAGCCTGATTCTGGAGCCTTGTTCTAATGTGGAGGTTGCTGTGTAAATGAAAACACTGCATCCTCAAATGCTTCTTTCTGTATGTTTTCATTTCAAAGGGACAGGTCAAACATTCAGACATTTCCATCCAGTGACATATTATTTAACAAATGCCATTGTTAATAATGAATATACCTGACATCTAGCCTCCAGTGATAGTTATAAAATTTGACAACTTAATCTAAAATTAAAATTATAATTTTTAAGTTATCTGTACGATTTAAGAGGTGTTTTTGGGAACACTAGCAAATGAGAATGCTTTTGTTTTAGATGAACTCTTTATGGATTCGCTAAAATGAAACAGAGATAACCTTTGCCCAGATAATTCATCAGAAATTTTTTTGTATGAGTTTTTAAAATACACTTGAAACAATAACCCATCCATTGCTAATCAGAGGGACAACCTATAAAAATTTTCTTCATTCTAAAAATGGACTGAGTTCTCTTTACTTTCCCATTCTGTCAGGATCCAGTTGATCCAGCAAGCACTGTGATTGTAATTCGTTCCTTAGTCCCTGGTGGCATTGCTGAAAAGGATGGACGACTTCTTCCTGGAGATCGCCTCATGTTTGTCAATGACATTAACTTGGAAAACAGCAGTCTTGAAGAAGCTGTGGAAGCACTGAAGGGGGCACCCTCAGGAACTGTCAGAATAGGAGTGACCAAGCCTTTACCTGTAAGAATTTGGATTCTATTGATTTATTTTTATATGTACAAGAAAAGTGGCTCACAGGTTTTCTTTTAGCCTTGGGTGTTCTCATGACTGAATCATCACTTTTGGTACTTTTCAGCAATATGGTCTTTGGCTCCATGAACATAAAAATTTAATTTGAGTTATATTTTTCAGAAAATAACGAAAGAAAAGAGCCAGGATATTCAGAAATGTATTTATAACATTACTTTGTGATTATCTTTTGACGTTTTTTATTATTAGCTATTAAGGTCATGATGAAGCAGAATCATATATTTCAAAGAAATATGGATTCAAATATTAAAATACCAATGTAGCGGGGGTACTAAAAATCAATAGCATTTGGACTGGGGATGTGGCTCAAGTGGGTAGCGTGCTTGCCTGGCATGTGCGGAGCGCTGGGTTCGATACTCAGCACCACATAAAAATAAAAAATAAAGATGTTGTGTCCACTGAAAACTAAATATATATATATATATATATATATATATATATAAAAATTCTCTCTCTCTTTAAAAAGAATTAAAAGCATTAACAACTAATAGTAGAACCTTTAATCATAGGGGAGTAAAGTAGGATCTCTGATAGAGTGGCTTAAGTTTCTTAATTATGTTGACTTCAACACTATTTGTTGTATAATTTGTTCATAATTTATTGAACAATACAAAGTGAGTTCATCAGTTTGTGGCTCTTTCTTCTGGGAGGGAATAGTTCCCATATTCTATACTGCAATATTTAAAAAACAATTTATATTGTATAAAGCAGCATGTTTTATCAGGTGTAGTAATTGTAACATGGCATTTACCATTGTACTGCAATTAAATATTAAGAGACATGATCATTATTTGTGAGGTTTTTCCATGGTATAAATATAGTTTAAATGAAAGAAAGTGCAACATATATATGCATGAATATCAATAAAGAGTTGTTGATTTTTGTGAGAGAATTTGTTCAAATAATAAGCTTTGTTATTATTTTTAAGTGTTAATTAGAATTATTCTATGTTCCAGTTTTACTCCACAAGGAATTTTGGTAATCTATGAAATGCATTTATGAAAAAATAATAGAAAAGAGGGAGGGAGAAAAGAATGAAGACTGGTAATCCAACCTAAAAATCAAATCAGGATTATAGAAATAATGGGAAAAGATCTGTACTAAAGGGAATGTGAAAATGAAAATGCACATCATGAGGCTCTATATATTTATCAAAGGTGGACCATAAATAGGCTCTGGTCTTTCTGTTTTACAAAGAGAAATGGTGAACACGACTTAATACATGTTTGTTTTTTTTTTTTTTTTTTTTGCCCTTAAAAGAAACTGTACCAGTTATTTAGAAGCAGAGTCTTCTGTTTCTAGCTAGCTCTAAAGTAAATTTCTTTCAATACAGTATTTGATATTTTGGTTTCAATATGCTCTGTAATATATGAATATATGTTTCCCAAAGTGAGTCTTAGTAAATATTAAATTCATGTTTTGGTAAAGAGGAAAAAAAGGAAGTTTTTCCCTGTAATACTTTTGCATGTGTTGCTGACACAGTTATGCAGACAAGGCCTTATCTAAATATTTTGGCCCATTTTTCAGAAATTGTTATAAAATTTTTAGGTTTTTCAGTCTGTGTGATCAAGTTAGAAGGTAATAGAACTCAAGACTGCAATTTAAGCAGACTGCACTTGAAGAGTTTTGCTTTATTTTGTCTTAAAAGCTATGCTAAATTAAAAGGCTTCACTGTAGGATTCAGCCACTTTCCCTGTCAAGTAAATTACATTCCTTAAATTAATATTCTGAGGAGATGACAGAAGTTGATCCCTCTTTTTATTGTTGTATTATTATTCTCTAATCTTTTTAAAAGTCTTAATAGCTAAAGTTTGCTTTTCAGTATTTGGCCATAATAATAGGCAGATAAGAATTACTAGAGGACTATTATAATGTAAAAATTATTGATTTTGGTAATCTTTAATAAGAAAAAATGAGAAAAAGAATAGAAATGGATTCTGATCTAACAGATGATGTTCATATAAAAATATTTTCAATTATATTTTCAAATAAAATGTTTAATAGAGATATTTGCTATATTTCATACTTATTCAATGTTGAAGTCATATGTTTATTTTAAAAACTCCCATATTTTCCTTTTCTCCTCACTTACCTTCATGTTTGTCTGCCTTCCTCCATTTTGTCCCCCTTCATTTTTCTCTGTCTTTCTCATGAACTGGTTTTCAAATATCATTCTCCTGCAGCTTTCACCTGAAGAAGGTTATGTTTCTGCTAAGGAGGATTCTTTTCTGTACCCGCCACATTCCTGCGAGGAGCAAGGGCTGGCTGACAAAGCCCTCTTCAGGGCTGACTTGGCTCTGGTTAGTGGCTACAACTTATTAAGTTCTCTTTTCAAATGCTTGTATGTCTTATTTTATCTTATAAAATATTCTGAAAAGTCTCACTATTTTCCTTGTTCAGTATTTTATGTGCACTGTGCACATCTTTGACCTAGTGCCATTTGTGGTCTTAATTTTAAAGAAGATAATTGTTTTTGTTAATATTTTGAAATTGCAAGCTCTTGAAACACCTGTTTGGAAAGTTTGCAGTATTATAGTCAATACAATAATCTCACATTTTGATATTTAACACGCTAGGGAACTTTGGCCTTGCTCTCTGTGCACAGTATCATTTAGTATGCAGTGAACTGTGTGAGTACTTAGGTATTAAATAGTACTCAGCCACAGCAAAAACAAACAAAACAAATAAATAAATAAAAATAAAAAATTATATGCAATAGGACACAAACATATCATTATCCCTGAAGTATCTTAAGAAATAACATTGTTTCTAGAGTTTACATATCTTCCTTAAACTTCATTCAAAGAATCCCAATCACAAAGTATATTAGTTCCAGTTTTATGGAGGCTTAACTAGTCTTTATGATAGAAGTAGGTGTCCTGGATCTTCTCTCTAACCAGTTATATAATCTTGGACTGGTTTTTCATCTTCTTTGGGCTCTAGTGTTTTATCTGTACAGTAATTAAGCAAATTGTAATGATCTCTCTGGGACTGTAAGGCATCAGTGATAGGTATACAACTTAGATTGAGGTATTCTTTCCTTAATGTCACTTAAAACAAATGTTTATGTACTGTAATGTATGGCACGAGGCTTAGCTAATACTATCTAGATAGTAAATACTAATTATTTACTATCTAGATTATTGTACATAATGTACATTTGTAATGGCTAAAGCTCCACATGGTGATTTGTTAATGCATTTGAACGTGTATTTAAAATAATTTTTCAGGCCTATGAAATTATATTTCAAGAGGATCACTTTGAAATGGCCCCAATGTATTTTTAAGAGCTTTTTATAAGAGTACAGCCTACTATATTGTGATAAAGCTTCTAAATTATATTAAACATGTAAGTTGGAATAAAAAATATATAGAAAAATGGGATTTTGCCATTGAGATAACCAGAAAATGCTGGAAATACAAGAAAAGGGTCAGTTCTTAGGTCTACTATAGAAGATTGTAATAGGATTTTTAGATAATGTGTGATGAAATTTTCTATCTCATTCTATGTGAGCTTTCTAATAGAAGTTCATAACTTAAAGCTTCACTAATCATATCATTATTAGACCCCTTATTTGTTGTATAATTTTAGCATGACATCTCAGATGTTCTCTGGTTTCTATGACTTGAATGTATTTAAAGTTTAACTAAAGATAATTTAAAATATATGTTTATGGTGAGTTTACAAATAGATAATTGCATGGCTACCTTTTTGAACAGCAGTTTATTTTAGTTGAATAGAAGACATGTCCTCATTCATTTTATTATAAAATGATAAGAGTTTGTCAGGTGAACTGGAAAAAAGTAAACACTTTCCATGACTAATGGAGCTATTTAAACTTAGAATTGATCCAGATCCTTTATTAATTGTAACCTTTGGCTCTATTATTGAGGAAATGAAGCAGCTGTGGGTTCCAGCACCCTTTGCTACAGGTGAGCAATTTGCTCTTGTGCTGCATTAGGTAAAGTACTATATAGTCAGTTTCTGACATGCTGAAGAGAATGTGGAGCAGGATAGACTGAAGAAAGATGCCAGTATGCCTTTGTGTTTCAAGTGGAGACCTCAGTGCTAGAACAGAATTCCCAACTGATGGTATTGTTTGATTCCTAGGTGGACACACATGGTGCTGAATTGGTAGATGAATCCACATTTCAGTCTCAGTACTCTCCTGATAATGACAGTGTCTACTCTACCCAAGCCTCTGTTTTATCTCTTCATGGCAGTGCTTGCAGTGATGGTCTGAACTATGGTTCCTCTCTGCCGTCATCTCCTCCCAAGGTACTGAGAAAATGTCATTTATTTTTGAGAAAGCTTTGTGAATACCTTTCCAGAGGTCAGGGATGATGGGGACTTGTAGGAGTAGCATATTAGAAACATTTTCTTTCTTTAGTCATGGATTACCTATCAGATTAAACTACACTTTAATTTAGCTAGTGTTAATTGTATAGCTTTCAGACTATAAAGGGCTATTTAATTCTAGTGTTTCTAGGACAGTGGTAGACATAAATGTTCAGAACTTTTAGGATTTTCATATCAGAAAGAAAATTTAATGAAATACATTTATTAGATTGTGTTTTTAGTGGTGTCTATGGTTACTTCTTAGTGTTACTTTTTACTAATTTTATTGAGAGGCTTGGAGATAGGGAGAAAAGACTATAGAATTGCTGAAAAGGATAGATCTCACTGTTGCCAAAATTACTAGCAGTGTCTATTTTGGAAAAATTACAAGATTGACTTTATATTTTTTAATGATTTAAAAACTTTTATGCAAAGTTGGATAGTAAAATATTTCTTACGTTAATTTAGCATTTGCTAGCTTAGACTAAATGCTACATTTTTATATAAAATAATGCAAAACTATAAAAATCACAGCGAATGACAAAGTATGTATATATCAGTATATGTAATTGAAGGGTCTAGTTACTGTTGGACTATCTGTGCCATCTATATTTTAGAAATAAATAATTGACATAAATGCCCCAGTTCTATTGATTTTCTTGGTTATATATGCTATAATTTTCCGTGAAGTAGCATTTTAAAACCCATTCAATATTGAGTGAAAAAATGGTGTGTTACAACATTTTCATTTTGTTTTCTTCATTATTGGTGAGATTGAATACTTTTCCATATATTGGCCATTTGGTTATTACTTTTTATCAATGATCTCTTCAATTATTTTGATTACTTATCTGTTTATTTGTTGAAGTTTTTATTTTATGGAAATTGATGCATAAACAATATATATTTTTATGAGTAGGTGTATACATGTGTGTTGGAAACTTAAAAATGTGTGAGCATGATACTTCCTAACTTCAGGAAAGGAGTTACCTTTGGAGAAAAAGATGAAGCATAGAAATACAGTTGTACTTACAATATATCATTTTAAGAAAAAAGTAATTAAAGAACATATGGAAAAATGTATCTATTTAATCTGGGCAAAGAGTTCATTTATGGATATATATTGTTTATTTTTCTATGCTGGAATTATACCATACTTATAAATTGGATTCAGTGGAAAGAGATCTCATATATGAATAAGTTGGAAAGTAGGATTTTCAGTTTCCTCCTTTCCTGATTAACAAGTAATTTTTTTGGCCAGAACATTTTGAAAGCATTTTCTTTTATGTTCAAGGTGCACCTGTTATCCTTTCAAATGATGCTGGGCAATCTCCTTGAATTGGTTTGTAAGGTATAATCTTGAGTGGAGCAGCTGCTCCTCTCCTAGCACACCTGAGACTGTCTGGCTGCCTCCTGTCTGGAATGTGTTCAGCCTTTACTGGCCTCAGGGCTGGAAGCTGAATTCATCTCCTAATGGAATCTCCTAATCCATAGCATAGCATACTTCTTCTTGCCAGTGGGACAGATTGCATTGTTTAACTTAGTAATTGTTACTTAAAGGGATTACACAATCTGCATACTGAGAAGCATACATTTTACAGGGTGAATGCTGGCTGTATGCAGCACAACATATTGGCTTACTGACGTCTGTTTGCCTCCTCTTTTTCTTTTCTTTTTTTCTCCCTAAGCAGTTTACTCTTTTGTTGAAGCAAATTTTGGCAAGCTGGCCTAACAAGTGAAATATTTAAACTACAAAACAACAAAGAAGACATTAATGAGGGTGTTCTAAAACACATTGTGAAACTCCTGTGTGCTTTCAGTGTTTTTAGAAAGTAGAACTGTTCTTGTAAATCTCTGAAACTCTGGTTTTTTTTTTTCCTCTATGCCTTTTTTAGTACCTTGATTTACTAGAAAAAATTTATGTGATTAAGAATTTATATAATGCATTTTTTCTGTTTTTTTTGCACTAAATTTATTTTTAAAAACAAAATGGTGATTTGTCATGCAATTTAGAATTCACTATTTTTCTTTTAAAAAAAGTGAGCTTACTTTTTAATAAAATGAAATCATTTAGTATATATGATTGTTTAAATATACATGATTTTATACTGTAATAACCATAAAGTATATATGGATATTTAAGAAAAACAAAGATACCTCCATACTGATTTGAAGGAAGGATAGAGTGTAAGGATCTCAGTCATTCCTCAGATTTTTGTGGTAATCTTGTGATCTTCAATGGTGATTGGAAATAGACATGTCATTTTACCTGTCCTCTCCTTGATGAGAGATCTTTCCACCCTGGTCAGGTATCCTACCAGAAGTTTAAAGAGCTGACCACCAGAGCATGGACATACCATTCAGAGCAGAGTTGAGGACTGAGCAGCAGCTTAAGCACCTAAGGGCCACAGCCATAACTTGTTCCTGTTCACAGAAGCCTTCCATTAGGGGTCTATTCTGTTTTGTCTTTTGGAAGGAATATGTGTTTGCTTCATTGATGAATTATCATGTAAGGATTTACATATACCCATTTCATGGCATTCAAATTCATTAGAGGTAGTTGATTGAAATATGTTATTTTAAAGGCAACATGGTTGAAGCCATTGGTTTTTTCCCTTTCTCATTGTTATGGGTTTTGATTTTTTATTAATCTTTCAATTTCCCTTTTCTTGTTACCTCCAAAGACATGATAAAATGCAAAAATAATTGTTTTCCAAACTTAAATATTCATAGACTTCTTTAAAAGTTTCACATGGTTTCTCAGAAGATGCTTTATATTTTTTCCTATTTTGACTTGAAAATACAACCAACAAAGATTTAATAGCTGTATATTGAGTCTCTGTTTGTACTCCTTGTCATGCCCCATTCTCTGCCCTGTAATGTACATTCATACTTTCAGTCTCTCATTTCGGACAGGAAAAAACTGATATGGTACATGTTCTTCATTCCAGAATATTGGTTTTACCAATTAGTCCTGTGATTTCTAGTGCAGGTTGAAGTTGGTGTCTGTCAAGATAGAAATCTTTTTTTGAACCTCACACACCAAACACAAATAGTAGATTCCTTTTGATTAAATTTTTTTTTTAAAAAAACTGTATATTACCATAGATCTCCACATAGTGTCATTCTCCAATGCTAAAATTTGTTGCCTTCACATCTTGTTTAGAATGTTAATCCTGTTTCTTAATTATTTTGGTTTTAGAGAAAAGGTTTGAATAAAAAATAAATAAATCACTCTAGTCAAAATAGTAGGAGTAATTATGAAAGTCTTAGTGACAAAATTGCAGTCTCTCAAAGGTATAAAAGATGTTGTCTTTTCCTATAATAGGAAAAGAACAAGAATGTATCAAGTAGAGGCATATATTAATACAGGTTTTTAGAAAAGTTCAGTTTAGATACCAAGTTGCATTGGAAAATCATAGAGTTATTTTTGGACATTTTATGGGGGAAGAAATATTTTTCTTTTAGATCCATAATTCTTTTAAAAATAAAACTCTGGTCGTTCAGCAACCAGAAATGTTTCTGAAGTAGGCGTATGTTGTCTACTGTGTTGATTAGCTATTTCTTTTCTGTATGTCTGTGTTAATTCCTTCATGAATAATGCATGGAAATTTCTGCTGCACGATTTTCAGTAAACCTCAGCTCACAAGGGTGGCTTGACCTCTTTTTCTGATGAAAAGCGATTTTGAATTGTTCTTTTTCTTTGAGGCGTGGGTGAGATGATTTACTGAAAATTATTATAATTAATTTAGTAATACTGAAACTAACCAGTCCTTTAGTAAGCACATTGTTATTTTTCATGAGAATAAATAAAATAAAGTTGGGTGGATGAGCCAACAGGTTATTGTTCAGATTCTGATTGGAGAATGTTATTTTACTATTATTTGTTCCTGAAGATTCTAAATATATTAATTGCTTGCATGATAGAACTACTCTGTTGATTCTTTTGTGTCAGAAATATTTGATAATTATAGAGAAATGATAACTTGTATTGAAGAAGATAAGTATAAGAATTTGTGTTGGAGCTATTAAACTAATCAAAGAGAGAGCCATCTCTTATACTATATCTGAAATAAGTTGCAGATGGTTAAAATCTAAAAATAAATTATATAAATACAAGGAAAATACCAGAAAACATTTCATTTACATTGTGTCAAGGAGATATTTATGATATTTATGAAGCTATATATAAAACCTAGAAGCACAAAAATATCAACAAATTTGATTACACAAAGAATTTATCTTTGTAATGACATAAATATTACCTATACAAACTTAGGGGACAAGTAACTGGGATAATATTTGTAGTATATATCACAAAGATTTTATATTCAGAAAAGGTCAAGAATAAGTGAAAATCTGTTGATTAAAAAGCTGGAGGAAGGACATGAAGAAAATGTTCACAGAAGATGTATAAATGATATGATCTTGCTAATTGTCAGAGGCATGCATAATAAAACACTGCTGAATATATTTCTGACCGATCGGATTACCAAACTGATCTAGAGTTGGAAAGATTAATAGATATTCACATATTCTTTTTTTGTGGAAGAAAATGGAAGATAGTCTAGCAATAAATAGCAGTATTTTAAGTGTGCATATAATTTGACCCACTACTCCAGTTCTGTAGTTTATAGGAAACGCATTATCACACATGTGTATAAAGTTGCATAATATAAATAAATAACTGTAAAAACTAATAGTTATTGGGTAATTTCTGTTGGGCCTGTACTTTGTGGTAATTAATGGTCTGTTCTAACAGAACAGATAATATGGGTTCTGTTGTTTTCCTTTATTAGTAGGCCAGGGAACCAGGGCTGTTTTAGTCAGTTTTTTCACTTCTGTGACCAAAAGACCTGGTAACAACACTTAGAGAATATGTTTATTTGGGGGCCTGTAGTTTTGGAGGTCTTAATCCACAGATGGCTGACTTCATTCTTTGGGACCTATGTTGAGGCAGAACATTATGGTGGAAGAGTGTGGTAGAGGAAAGTAGCTCAGGACATCACAGCAGGAAGGGAAGAGAGAGAGGGAGAGAGAGAGGGAGGGAGGGAGACAGAGAGGGAGGGAGAGAGGGGGGAAGGAAAGAGAGGGGGGGAGGGAGGGGGAAGGGAGAGAGATCTTCACCAAGACAAAATATAAACTCCAAAGGCATATTCCTGAGGGCCTACATCCTCCAGCCACATCTTACCTACCTGCTGTTACTACCCAGTTAATCCCTGTCAGGGATTGAGGCACTGACTAGGGTAGTGCTCTCATAATCCGATCATTTCACCTCTAGAGTTTCTTACATTGTTTAACACATACACTTTTGTCAGACACCTTATATTTCAACCTCAAAAAGGATATAGAGTGTTTAACTTTCCAAACTCAGTTAACCAGATGTGGAGCTAGAATTTGAATTCAGGTAGCCTGGCTCCAAAGTGTACACTCCAGTGCCTTTCATATTTAGGAATAATTGATAGCCATAAAACACTGGAGTTGACTTTTTCCTTTTTTGAAGTGACGTGGACATTTCTTACATTGAGATGTGAATATACTGGGGATTAAAAAGGAACAAGTTAAAAATGCCACATAATGTATGGTTCTGTTTAAGTTTTAAAAATGTATGTATATATCAACTTCAATGTGTGTGTATCTGTGTACGCGTATGTATGTATTATGCAGATGGATAAAAATATGATCAAACAACTAAGTGATGCCAGCCATTTTTACTGGAGAAGGTAATAGAGTACCTGGTAAGAAGGAAGACTTTTGTGTTCATACACAGTGTATGTCTGTAAGGCTTGAATCTTTTCTTTCTTTTTTTTTTTTTTTTTTACCTGCAAATGCCATAATTTTAGTCTCTTTTAATGCTGAGTAATATTCCATTATCTATATATACCATAGTTTCTTTATCCATTCATCTATTGTGGGCATCTAGGTTGCTTCTACAGTTTAGCAATTGTGAATCTCCTAACAGTTTTCTTTTTTATTATTATTATTTTATTTGTTTTAATTAGTTATACATGACTGTAGAATGCATTTATGTACTTTGATATATCATACATAGAAGGGATATAATTTCATATAGGTTATGTAGTCACATATATACATACAGGAATAATGTCTGTTTCATTCTATTATCTTTTCTATCCCCCTATCCCCTCATCTCCCCTCCCATCAATTCCCTCTACCTAATCTAAGGTAACACCATTTTTCCCTAGTGCCCCTTACCTTATTGTGAATTAGCACCTGCATATTAGACAAAATATTCGGTGTTTGGTTTTGTGGGATTGGCTTATTTCTCTTAACATGATATTTTTCAATTCCAACCATTTACTGGCGAATGCTTCTTTAAAGCTGAGTAATATTCCATTGAGTATATTTACCACATTTTCTTTATCCATTCATTTACTGAGGGACACCTTGGTTCCATAGTCTAGCTATTATGAATTGAGCTGCTATAAACATTGATGAAGCTGCGTCACTATAGTAAGCTGATTTTAAGTCCAAGGAGTGGGATAACTGGGTCAAATAGTAACTCCATTCCCAGTTTTCTGAGGAATCTCCATACTGCTTTCCATAGTGGTTGTACCAGTTTGCGGTCCTACCAGCAGTGTATGAGCATACCTTTTCCCCAACATCCTTGCCAACATTTATTGTTGCCTGTATTCTTGATGATTGCCATTCTGACTGGAGCGAGATGAAATCTTAGAGTAGCTTTGATTCACATTTCTCTAATTACTAGAGATGTTTAACACTTTTTCATATATTTGTTGAACAATTTATTTCTTCTGTGAACTTATTTATTATAATTAGGTATATATGATAGCAGAATGCATTTTGATTCATCATATACAGTTGTAGCACAACTTTTCATTTCTCTGGTTGTACATGATAGAGCATCACACCATATGTGCAGTTATATATGTACCTAGGGTAATGATGTACATCTCATTCCACCATCTTTCCTGCCCCCATAAAGCTTGAATCTTACATGGTTATGTGCTCATCATATGCTGCTTTTGTACTTTAAAAATATAAATCAAAGAATTGAAGGGAAAACTGATGTGTTTATTCAGCAGCAATTCAGGAAGTAATTGCTTGCCCAAAGCATGTAAGTGATACAACATATCTGCTGTAAGTAGATTACATGTATTTATACAGATCTATAGAATTTGAATTTCAGAGAATTATAGAAATTGCCTAATATATAGCCAAGAGCGATTCTGTGCTAATAACAGAGCCTAGATTAAACCTACACTTTATGACCACTCAGATTAATATTCCTTCTATTAAATATTGAAGAATATTTATATAAATTTTCCCTATAATAATCCAAGTTGCAAGCCTTTCTTTTCTTCTCCATAAATACCTATAAATTCAAGTCAAAATAATTTTCTCTTGGAGGTTCATGAATCCAAATCAATTAATGTTATAGTTTGCATGCATTCATTTCAATAAGTAGATCTTCACTGGAAATGAACTACACTTTAAATGAGATTAGATGCTAAGCTATTTGCTTCTCTATGTGAAGTCAGAATAATATTATTTATGGATAGAACATAATATTCTACCTAAATGATCCTATGTATGGTATATTGTACAAGGGTAATTCAGAATAGGAGATGTGTGATTTGCAGTAAATTTATTCAAAAGTATTTATGAAAATAAAGGCAGAAAATTATGCTAAGTGAAATATTTGTTAATGCATATCTCTATCTATCTATCTATCTATCTATTTTTTGTGTGTGTGTGTGTGATACTGGGGATTAAACCCACTGGCAAGCAATTACTAAGCTATATCCCCAGCCCTTTTATTTTGAGTTAGGGTCTTGCTAAATTGCCCATGCTGGCCTTGAACTTGCTATCCTCCTGTCTCAGCCTATTCAGCCCCCCAATAGCTAGTTAATACAGGTATGTATCATTGCACCAGCATTGTTAACACTCTTTAAGTAATGAATACTTGTGATTTATTTTTCACTAAATAGTTGCTAATGAAGCAGTGTTATAAAATAAATTGATTTAATTCTGGTCACGAGTTTTAATATTTTTTCTTTCATTTTCAGGATATAACTGAAAATTCTTCTGATCCAATAATTGATCTGCATATGTCTTTGGAAGAACTATATGCCCAGAATCTCCTCCAAAGACAGGATGAGAATTCATCTTCAGTAGACTTGAGCTTGGGGCCTCCTTCTGGCTTTAACACAAGTGATTATACACCTGCAAATTCTACTGAACAACAATATGAATGTGAAAACACAATAGCTTGGACTGAATCTCATTTACCAAGTGAAGTTATATCAAGAACAGAACTTACTTCTCCTGTGCTGTCTGATTCAACTGGAAAGGTAATATTTTAAAGGTTGTGGTCTGTGCATCATAGTGAGGTAGGGGATAGTGGAGAGTTAGAGTTCTGGCTAATCCATCTTTTGGAATGAGGCTCCTCTGACACATGCCCTGAGGCAACCTCTGATCTTGTTTTTCTTGCTGAAAAACAGAACTAAAGATGTGTAGTGTTGAAATCATGCTCCAAAGTCTAGTTTTCATGTGACTTGCATTATTTTTTTTCAGGGCTCTGAGTACTTAATTGAACAGAGTTCCCTGGCCTCCAATGTAGAGTGTATCATGCTACAAAATTCATCCAAAGAATCTTTTGAAAGGACTATTACTATAGCGAAAGGCAATTCTAGTCTCGGTAAGTTCCGCATTTACACATACATCCCTACTCTTCCAACTCCTTTGACAAAGGGAAATATTGAACATGGTAGGTTTCAACATTTTTTGTTGTTGTTGCTGTAAATAAGAAAATATATGTTAGAAAATGTCTTATAATTTTATGTGTTTTCTTTTTATGTACTCATTATTTTTCCTTAAATGGTTAACAGGTTTGTTTATTTCATACTAGCTTAAATCTCTCATTTACTTAATTAATTCAGAGTATTCAAAAGCTTCATTTACATTCAAGTAAAAAATATATGAATTGTTTGTGTATGAAACAGCAAATCAGAAAAGGAATTCTTAGAAAATGAAAAGTCAGCAATTTGGAATTCTAAATTCTTTGGAAAAGGAAATTATTAGTCTCTTTGAGTGTTACCAGTTACACATAAGTCATTTTGTATTTAATTTCTTTCATTCACTGAAATAAAGACTAAAGACAGGCAGGTGTACCACTACCAAAATATAAATGCAAATTATTCAATAATACCTTCCAGGTGGCAGGATTTTTAAGTCCTCTGTTACCCATAAATTTTTTCTGCTAGTTAATGATCACATACCCTCTGAATTGAGCAAGGAAGACTTCCTGTGGAAATAAATCCCAATTACAGTAGCTAAAATTGAGTCTGTACAGAACACATTTGTTCTCTTACTGAGTGAAGCAGTCATGTGACTTAGCCCTGTTCCTGTTGATTCGTCTTGATAAACAGAATGATAGATTAGTTGCCCTGAATGTCCAAATGCCCAAGACTCCAGTTATTTCACTAAAAACCCTGTTTCTTTTATAAAGTACCAACACTCCTTACATTAGTATCTTATGGCAGGGTCTTGTTTCCTGGTTAAATTTGAGAATTAGCAGAGGAATCTGTAAGTACTTTTTTGGTGAGTGAAATTCCAGTCTCTATCTCCTTGATTTTGTTCTGTTTGGTGATGGCTGAGTACTACTAACAGCAAGTAAATAAAGAATTGTAGCACAGATGTTTCTGCTTTGTTGTGCTCCAGGCATATACATATACATGTGTATGTATGTGGGGGGTGGGGGTATGTGTGTTTGTGTGTGGGTGTGTGTTTGTGTGTGGGTGTGTAAATGCATATGTACATGTATGTATGTACACATACATATAGAGAGAGGTAGAGGAAACATTACTAAAACCTGTTTGCTTAGGGTTAAGTATGTGAGATGGCTGGTAAAGTAAACAGAAGCTGAAAGAATGATAGGTGGACAGCATATGTGGAGGGCACAGGACTTCTGTTGTAACCCTCTACTGCAGTCGGAGAAAATAACAGTAGTGTGAGGTGATTGATTTCAGTTTTAAAATTCCAACATAGTTGGTGAATTAGATTGGGTGCATTTAGAGGCTCTTATAAAGAGCCAGAGTTTGAGTACATCTGATTTTACTGTCTTGATTATTTGAAATTAATTACCTACTTTTAGTTTATTCAATGTTGAATTTTGTTAAAATCTTTTCTTCCTCTATTGAGAAGATTATATGAATCATCTTGCTTAGTCTGTTAATGCATCAAGGTGCATTTATTTTTTTTGTGACAAAATATGAATATAACATAAAAATTGATCATTTTAACCATTTTCTGTATTCATGATGTGGCTTTAAGGGCATTCACATTGTTGTATAATCATCACTGTCCATCTTGAGACTGTTTCATCCTCCATAAGTGAAACTCTTTATTAGTTAAATAGTAACTTCCCTTTTCTTCCTCCTCAAATCCCTGTCAACTACCATTCATTCTATTTTCTGACTCTATGAATTTGACTATCTTAGGTACTTCACATAAGGGGAATTTGTGGTGTTGTGACTGACTTACTTCACTTACCATAATGTCTTCAAGGTTCATATTCATATAGCATATGTCAGAATGTCTTTCCTTTTTAAGACTAAATTATATTCCATTGTAGGTGTATGTGTTTATCCATCCAGCTGTTGAAGGATACTTGGGTTGTTTCCACCTTGGTTTTTAAGTTTGCTATAAAATATGGTAGGTTAATTTTGCTCTGGAAAAAAATAGTGAAAGGTAGAAGGATCTTTTCTTTTTTTTACTGTGTGCAAATCCATTTAAACCTCAACAGCTCCATTTTGAAATTGAAGTGTAAAAGAGCCCTTTTATTTGTTCTGTGATTGTGAAACATTTGTTTATGTGTGAAATCAGAGATTTATTAGTTCACCACCCAAATTGTACTATCGAAGCATAAGTAACTTTTAGTTGTACTTTTTTGCTTCATTTCCATTATATGATTTAATTTATATACTCACAATATTTATAGAGCGTTAGCCTTGGCTGGTTGACTTCTTGGTATACCCTTAGTGGTTTGGGTTTTTTTTTTAGTTTTGGGGGTCAGGGTTGGGTACCGGTGATTGGACTCGGCTGCACTTGACTGCTGAGCCACATCCTCAACCCTGTTTCTTATTTTTTATATAGAGATAGGGTCTCACTGAGTTTCTTAATGCCTCATTTTTGCTGAGGCTGGCTTTGAACTCGTGATCCTCCAGCTTCAGCTTCCTGGGCTGCTTGGATTATAGGGTGTGCCTCCGTGCTCGGCTCTTCTACTTTTTAGAGTTCAAATTCACCACCTGCCAGGGTGAGATCATTTCTCTTTTATGTCCTTTAACAGGAAATATTTAATGTTCAGATTTCTACATCACTTAGATAACAATTTAAAGGAATCATGAAAAAAGCCTATTTTAAATATCTGTGTAATATATTAAAATAATGAAATTAAAACATTCAGTTAAGCTTTAAAGTGGGAAGGGATTGCCTTTACAATGTGAAGTGACAAAAAATATGATAAATAATCTTTTAGAAAATCTGAACAGAGCTGACTTTGTGCTGGTAGAAGAGTGTGCTATAAGGGGATTTGTCAGTAAGCCCATTTTTTCAGATTCAGTCTCCCTTTGATAGCTATATGAGGTTTGCAATTGTAGTTTTATGGATAATTTTTTCCCTACTGATGACCAGAAGAAATTATTAGTAAGTAATGGAGCTGGGATATAGCTCAGTTGGTAGAAGTTGCTTGCCTCACATGCACAAGGCCCTGGGTTTAATCCCCAGCACCTCTCCCCCCCCCCCCCCGCAAAAAAAAAGAAAAAAGAAAAAAGAGCGCAGAAGACCCTCTTAATTACACTTGGGCTAGGGAAGTGGCTCAGTTGGTAGAGTACTTGCCTTGCATGCACAGGCCCAGCACTGCAACAACAACAACAAAAAAGCCTTACAGGTTTCTACAAAAACTTTAATAAATTCATTTATTTTGGTTTCATAAATAACTTGGGTTATACTTTCACTTTGTTAACTTTTGGGTGGGCATTCTATATACAGATATACACAGATACACATGCATATAGTGACCTTTAAAATTATCTTTATAATTTTTGATAGGTCCATAGTTCATTAGCTAGTTATGTTGTATTAGGGCTTAAGAGGCAAAAACAAAGTTTTTTAGGGAGACAGGGAAGAAAAGGAAGATGTTATATTCCCTTCACTGATTAGGTGTGGAATCATGGATTAACCCAGGAATTCCCTAAAAGTACTCATACCCTTCAGAGGTAGAATCAGGACCCAGACCTGTCTTAGTTCTCACAAAACTTATAATGCACTCAGTATAGTACTTTGGTTACCCAAGAGCACGTTGTGATTGCTGTTTGTTTCATTTTGAAGATCAATCAAGATTTGTATTTAGCCTTTAGAAAGCAGTGTTCTTTGCTTTGGGATAGAGGTGCACTTAAACATATCCTATGAGTTTTCTTTTTGTTTTTAGTTTTACATCTGTACTTTTGAGTACTTTGTGCCAGATACTTTGAGTTCTCCACGTGTTTCTAATTTAACACTTTAATGAAGAAGATGGTACATGCCTGTAATCCCAGTGACCAGAGAAGCCAAGGGAGAAGAATTTCAAGCTTGAGGTCAGCCTCAGGTCTTGGTGATGCATTAAATATAGGGGATGAAAGAGGTGGGAATAAAGAATAAACCAGATATTCTGTTTTGAGTAATGTAGAGTTGTGTGGCAGTGCAATTGATCAAAAAAGGGAAGACAGATGGGGAAATAAGAGTAGGAAAAAAATTGGATGTTCAATTTCATACTCACTAAGGTTGCATTTCTTGTGAGACATCCAGGGACATGTCAAGAAAGCAATTGAATATCCAAATTGGGAATTCATAGGAATTCAGAGAGAAAATGGGAATAGGTTAGATTTAAGTTCAGTTTAGTCAGCAGAACGCTGTGCATATAGACACTGTGATAGGCACTGGGGATTAAGTTTAGAATAAAAGCTTTAGGAATTCTGTGCTGTGCTTTTTTGTCTTAAGCAACCTATGTAGTATTTGGCAAATAATAACCATATAGTAAATAGATTGTGAACAAACATATAACCTAAAAATAATGTAGTAGCAATTTCTTAATTTATAAAGTTAATTTTCCATTTGAAGTCCTATCTTTATTCTCTTACATGTATAAGAAATGAACTAACTGCTCTTGTAAAATTGATTTGATACTGTTAAGTTATTCTGTTTGAAAAAGCTTTCTATTTAAGGGGGCAAGACATCAGATACCACAAATACATTCATCCCTCCCATTAATTCCATAATGTAAAGAGATTGCATCTCTAACGTATTACACATTGAGTATTTTTATCTACATACAATTTCACAAACATTTTAATATGCACTTAAAATTTTTTACTTAGAAAAACATTTCTTTTGTTTTTTTTAAAATATTTTTTAAAATTGTCACTGGACCTTTATTTATTAATTTATTTATATGTGGTGCCGAGGGCCGAACCCAGTGCCTCAAACATGCTAGGGAAGCGCTCAGCCGCTGAGCCCCAGCCCTTTCTCTTGTTTTTATTGACTAAAAATGTTACTCATATTTTTATCTATAAATCCATAATGACTATTATATTAAAACAGAATCATTATATTAAAACACATTTGAAAATTGTGTATTTAAATCCATATCTGCACTTCTCAATTTCCATAGGGATGACAGTAAGTGCTAATAAAGATGGCCTGGGGATGATTGTACGAAGCATTATTCACGGAGGTGCCATTAGTCGAGATGGCCGGATTGCTGTTGGGGACTGCATTTTATCCATTAATGAAGAATCTACCATCAGTTTAACCAATGCCCAGGCACGAGCCATGTTGAGAAGACATTCTCTCATTGGGCCTGACATAAAGTAAGTATCAATTGGACACCAGTTTGGCTTGGGAAAGTTTTAGGAATTCCAATGTATTAAAATATTTTTTTCAGTATATATTTCACTTAAATATGTGAAAATTATCACATACTTAACAAAATCATTTCAGAATTTGACTATCTCTGAATAGTTCTTGTTTATACATATAGTCTCTTTAAGACTACAACTGTTGAAATTTGGAAAACAACATTACTTTGTGTTTTTAATTTTAGTTTTCCAGTGATTTCTGTAATAACCCTAGATGTAGGAAGTAATCTCCCACAGAGTGGGGATGTACACTTTTAGATTCTTAGAAAGAAGTGTGAATTGGCCTCAATATAAAGAATTACATACTGCCTAATTGTCTCTATGAACCCTAGAATAAAACCATTCTTTAATAGCTAAGCATGAGAAAGATCATGCAGGACAGTGCCCATCTGACGCATAATTTACCCTTTTATGAACTACTGCATGATCAAAAGGGATTCAACAATATGTTTGGTATGGTCTGATTATATGTCGTGGGTTATTTTTTCTGGAAGTGCTTAAAATGTCCCATAACCCCATAATGTTCTAATAGTACATCATATATGTTGTTTAGTTTCTGAATCGCTAAATGTTCCTTGAGTCATCATAAAAATCAGTTCATGACTTTATTGTTACACCTCATCAGTGTTCCTCTAATATCAATTATTGAATATTTGTGTTTAATATATAAAGG
This sequence comes from Ictidomys tridecemlineatus, assembly GCF_052094955.1. NCBI lineage: Eukaryota > Metazoa > Chordata > Mammalia > Rodentia > Sciuridae > Ictidomys > Ictidomys tridecemlineatus. Next base: position 155,602,749 of record NC_135480.1, on the reverse strand, counting down.
ATAAAATCAATCAGGGAAGGATGGTATGCCTTAATGTGAGATAATGATTACTGATATGGGAGACTTTATTTATTAATAATATTTTGCTGATAGCATTCTTTATTATTGCAAAGTGTACACTGATGTAGCTTTGGTAGGAAAGGCTGTATTTACAATATGTTTTCTATTCAGCCAGCAATAAAAAGCAGAAAAGTATATACCATTTGCAGTGGTTTCTGCTGTCTTATAAAATGAAGATACTATTTTTGAATATTCACTAATGGGATTTCATATTTTTGCATGCCTGTTTTATTTTACAGTTGCACAGATCATGAGAACATGTTACTGTTTCTTAATTATCTTACAATGATAAGAGTAAAAGTGAACATTGTTTAAAAATGTCAGCCCCTCTGTTGTATGAAAATAGAAACTAAGTGCATTCCCTACCTCTTGTGGCCAGTGTTTCTTCCTTTTGCTTAAAAGAAGGGAAGAGAAGGGGAATAGGAATAGGAAGGACAGAAAAATGAATCAGACATAACTTTCCTATGTTCATATATGAATACAGAACCTGTGAAATTTCACATCATGTACAATCACAGAAATGGGATCCTAATTAGAATAAGTTATACTCCATGTAGGTATGTCAACATATACTCTACTTTCATGTATATCTAAAAAGAACAAATAAAAAAGATAAATGATATAGATGCATATGGAGACTATCGAAGGGGTTTTGGTCTACATAGATTGGAAGTAGTATAAATACAAATGACCTGTTACTGAGTACTTGATTTATTGCGCTGTTTCCTGTGTGTTTCCTTTGCATATGGTCTGTGTATGGGCACAGGTTCCCTGCCCACTTTTTGCCCTCTAAGCACCAGAATCAGTATCTGCTGCTAGCCTTACCCCTTTGTTCTAATGTACTGCAGAAATTAAAAAGTGGCCCCCCCCCCAAATATGAATATTGATGAATCAGTTTAACCTAAATCATGCATCTAGCCAGTTCTGGAGAAGTTTTGATATACCTTTTGAAGCTCAAAAATCACCCCTTCCCTCCCTTATTGTTTTGGTTTTTCTTTTCTTTTTCTTTTTCTTTCTCCTCTCCTCTCCTCTCCTCTCCTCTCCTCTCCTCTCCTCTCCTCTCCTCTCCTCTCCTCTCCTCTCCTCTCCTCTCCTCTCCTCTCCGTGCATATTTCCCCTCTCCCCCACCCACTGATCCAGCAGAATTACCCATTGATAGAGACAGCTACTTCATTATTACCTCAAAGGATATCTAGAGAGCTAGTTTTCTAATTAATTGCATTCAGATCTCAGCAGTCAAAATGTACTATGAAGTTCTATATTGAAGGAAGGAAGGAAGGGAGGGAGGTAGGAAGGAAAATACTATCGCGCTTTCCCTCCTCTGGGAGTCATTCTTTCACGTGCACACTTATACATACATACATTACACACAGATACATACACATACATACACAGAAGCACAAAACATTGATTTCTTCTCAAGTGTTTCACTAATGCTGTGATTCAGGTGGTATAGCTTGATTTATTGAGTAAATGATAAAAGGAATATAAAGTCATCCTTGCATGATCTTTTTTCAGGAAAAAAAATGTTAGATGATGAAACAAAATAGCCATTTAGATTGATCAGGGCTAAGCAGCATGGTCTCTGCATTTTGCATAAAGTGTTTTTGGCCCCATCCCTTTCTATCTCTTGCCCTTCAAGAAGTAAAAAGTTTACAATTACCTTGAATCTTGTGTGAATAATCCTTCCAAAAGGAAAGTCTAGTGGTTTCATTATTGTGCATGGAAGCATAGCACTGCCTCTGGCCAATCAAGCTTTGTACTCAGTGCCCGGATTTATGCTCCATGCACATCACTTTCTCTTTATTTCTTTTTATAAATTTAGCTTAATCTGGGCTGGTGGTGGGGAGGTGTATTATAACAAAAAGCCTGGTTCAGTTACATAACTGATTGGTTATAGGGAAAGCATTGCTCATGCAGACAATGTACTGGATTTCTTTTTTGCCATTTACCATAGATAGCTAGGAACTTTGTGTGTGTGCATTCATGCATGCCTGGATAGATAATTTGAGTTTCAAGAGTTCAAGAACAGCCAGTTTAAGTTCCAGGTTTCATTATTTTCTATGAAAAACCAGATGTGAAGTCTCACCAGAATGCATTCTATTTCACTTCTCACTCCACCTTGCCAGGAGCTCTTATATTTCTGTAATAATAGCCAGGGTTTTGTGCTTAGCAGCAGCTGCTTGTAACATCTGCCAGATAATTACCAAGCTGAATCAGAATTCACCTGCCTTAACCTAAAGTGTGGGATGAATTCCTGATCAAGGAATAAAAGATTGATTGCAGTTACATTTTTCCATGCTTGTTAATAATCACTGCTATAGACACTAGTAAAGAGCAGATGCTTTTCTGGGGGAGGTGTAGATGAGAGGGAGGTGGAAAGGGAAAAGGAAAAAAAACAACCAGGAGCACCCATTTTTAACTACATATGTATGCATCTCACATTCAGCACAAGACATTGACATTTGTTAACACCATTGTAAAAAGATGCCACGGCGTATGCTTCACATTCTAGATTTTCTGCAGCACCTGCTGACGATCGAGCCCCCTTTTATGTGTGAGTATTGGTGATTCAAAAGCTCATTATGGCCGTGTGTTACAACTTGTCTGTGAAAAACATTTCGTGCTTTTGTAACTGTCCCAATGTAGTGATAGATCCAGATATAGATTCACTGTATACATTTTGGGTTTTTTCTTTCATGTATAAAAGAACATAAATTCCAACAGAGCTATGAAATTGTTACATTTCACAGTGCAGTGATGACTGGGAACTCATTTGAAAATCATTTTTTCCAACTACTAAGCTTTCAACCTCCTTTGTAAGAGAATAATCCTGTCTGCACGTGCAGGCACAGTCTCTGGATTAATAGCTATATCATATTTCAGCATCACTAATGGTATTCTTTTTTCTTCTACTCCATGTGTAACCAAAGGTTAGTTTACATTGAAAGATTTTAATATAACTCTCAGATAATCTGTTTTCAGTGTTTATGCAGTTTGTAATTTGGTTTCAGTGTTCTTTGTTGATGATGTGACGTTTTTGTGTGGTCGTGTAACCAGGCATGTGTTGGGATTGCTCTGTGTACTGTTGCATTGTGGGATGCTTATTCTCCTGGCTTCACTGTTTATATTGGGCTAAATATTTGTGAAAACTGCTGCCTTTGCTCTTTCTCACTGCTACTCAAACTATAAAACTCCCCCTGCTCCCTCCCCTTTGTTAAAAAAAAAAAAAGCTTTAAACAAATATAGAGAAAAACTCACTTGAACATTGAGTTATAAACATCTTTACCTTCTCAAACCAGTTAAAAATCTGAATGCTTTGAGCTTATTATTACTATTGGTTTTGCATCCTACATTTGCCCCCTCACCTTTTCCTGGCTTTAACTTAAGATTTTAGGCTTTATTTATATTAGTTTTCCCAAATCTTCAGAAGTTATACAGTTTTTTGAAATAGCCTTTTCATATTTTAGGTTTTGTGTTTATCTTTATTGGGCTTTGTATAAAATGCAGTCTCCTGATACAGTGTATCACACATTTTTGACTCATTAGTTTTGAAGGGGTAATGGCAACTTTACTATTCAATATTTTTTGTAGTACCTTAGAGAAGGTATGGCCAGAATTTGAATGAAGCTTACTCACTCTACCTAGTGCTTTCAGATTTAGTTTTTGATCCTTAAGGTAAAAGAAGAAATTACTAAGAAATTCCTAAAAGTCCGTGTGTTCTGCTGGAGTTGTGGATGTGATAAGCAGAGCGTGTGTCCTGCTGGAGCACTGTCTAACATCTGTATAGTACTTCTTAGCTTATACTGCCCTCTTTAAAAATGACACTTTTGTGGTTGAGGGTATGTATGGTTAAGCTTTGGTGATTTACCTCTCAACATGCTCCTAATGACAGACAGAACCCAAACCCAAGTGACCCCACACTTTGGAGAAGTGAAAGAGTGAATGTTTTACCAATATAGCTGATATTATGCATCCTTCTCACTGCAGAAATTATGCTAATTTTGAAATTTTTATTTTATTATAAAATAAATGCAGTCTGTGTGGCCTTGCTCTCTGGTGCTGAGATTTTTCTGAACGTATTCTCCTAATGGATAAATTATGCATGGATTTCTATTTGGGGCATGTTTTATACATATTTCTTTCTTAGTTGCACAAGATATCATACTAACTTCAGGTACAATATTTCTCTGACCTTACTTTTTATTATTGTGAGGATATTGAACAGACTACTCAAAAATCATATCAACTTTGAAAATAGGCTTGTAGGAAAGCATTACACTTAAACTTTCAAATACCAGTTTCTAAATAGAATGGCTATGCTCAGAATCTAGCACAGTACCTTCTACATTATAGGCATTAAGTCAGTACTTGGTGAATTAACAAATAGTCTTTCTCATGTAAACAGTAGACTTTCCTTTGAAATAAAAGTGAACTAATGAGAAGTTACTATAAATCAGATCTTTCCTTAAGTGGTTCAGCAACTTCATACTTCTGAATTGAAAATTCATCACATAACAGAGCTAAAATAATTATTGGTAATGCTTGTTAAGTGTCCATAATGAATTATTATGAAAAAATATAAACTGAATTGAGATATTTAGTGTTTTAATAGCATACACCTAATTTGTTTCTGCTAGGGAACCCAAATATTTTTGGACACAAATGAATGGTAGTATTGACAGTTACTATTATTTTATTTTGTGATGCTGGGGATTGAACCCAGGGATTTGTGTACTAGGCAAGTGCTTTTCCACTGAGGTACATCCCCATCCCTCTAAGGATTTATGCATCTTCCTAATTTTAAAAAAATTGCTGTTAGCTTTCTCATTTGGAAATGTAAATAATTCCACTTTCCTTCTCATATGATTATTAGTAAACATATAGTTTATTATGGCATTTAAAATTTTAATTTTAGTTATTTTGCCTATGGAATACTTTTGGCCTTTTGACGTTGAATGATTTGCTGAGTGTGCTAAGTAAAGCAGGAGTGAGGGGACAATATAATTTTTTCCTACACTTTAAAAGCTCTTCCTAAAGGGTAAAACTTTGCTTCTCTTTGTTTTTATGGACTTTGTTTTTTTTGGGGGGGGGGCATACTGGGGATTGAACAACTGAGCCACATCCCCAGCTCTATTTTTGTATTTTATTTAGAGACAGGGTCTCACTGAGTTGTTTAGTGCCTCACTTTTGCTGAGACTGGCTTTGAACTCGCTATCCTCCTGCCTCAGCCTTCTAAGCTGCTGGGATAACAGGCATGCACCACTGCACCCAGCTCATGGACTTTGTTTTGTTTCAGAATTACTTATGTGCCTGCAGAACATTTGGAGGAGTTCAGAATAAGTTTGGGACAACAATCTGATGGAGGAATAATGGCACTGGATATTTTTTCTTCATACGCTGGCAGGTAAATGAAGCATTAAATCTACTGCAGTGAATGAACTATACAGCAAACTATAAAGAAGAATTTTGAATCCTGAGTCAGAGATTAAGAACAAAGTAAAAGTTTGAGTTCTTTTCCTTCTTTCAAGATTTTTAAGCATTTTTTCCACTTTTCCCTCAACTGCTTAAGTAATTATCGTATAGTGTGGAAAATTTGGGAAATATATGAATATTCAAATCAAGACATTAAAATAATCTTCAATTCTGCCACTTAGTGTAGCACTTTAAAGTTTTGGTAATTCACACCAGGTTTTTGGTAATTCAGGTTTTGGTAATTCACAACAGGTTTTAATATTATTTCATTACTTCCTTAAAACACAATTTTTATGGTTTGTATGTGTTTTTTTATCCATAATATTATCAAACATCTTCAGAATTTTATTTATTCCTTCATTAAAATATATAGATAGATGTAGATTTAGAAACATTTTTGATAGATACATTTTTACTCTGGAGAATGTTGAGCCTAACGTGAGGTATATATGCATGTTATAGCTTGACACAGAATGTTTAGCTTTTTTATAGACTCTTGATGTTCTGTATATTAAGAAATGGTAAGTGTTATTTCTTTAGGAAAGACAGCAACCTGGGTTAAATGCTGCTGCTAAGTTCAGAGTAAGGGGAAAAAAATCATATCAAATTTCTTTCCCCTGAAGAATGTGCCTTTTCTTCAATCTCAGTTATGGACTTTAAAAAAAAATTACACAGGTAACTAACTGAATGTCAAATTCCTCTTTAAGCATGCTGTAGAACAGAAAGAGCCTCAAAAGCATTCTGGGGTCTTCTCAGAAGAGTTCTGTGATGCCTGAGAGGATGTCAGAACATCCCAGAACAGTCTGGTGTCCATCAACACTGCAGGAATCATGATATAGTATAATCACTTCCTCTGCAAGTTACATAGGACCACTGTGTACCAAAAGTGTTAGGGAAGGGAAAGGCATGCTGTGTGTTTAATAAGAGGAAGGAATGTTGTAGTCCTTGGTGTCTTGTGAATTTTATGGAAAAGGAGCATATACTCTACCCTATACAAATCTCCACTACACTGTACTGTCGTATTTTTATCTCTGGGTTAGTGGCATGAATTGATTATAGTTTCCTAGTGCATCCAGCCAAAATGGGAATGGCCATAATTGAGATGCCCTTCTTTAGTGTTTCCAGTGGCATAATTAAAGAATATACCAGGTAACATCTTAGTACTGTTAAGTTCTAGACCTTCAAAATATCAAAAGATATTAGAAAGTAAGAGCTATTTTTAGTATTATGCTTCCCTCAGCATAGAAAGAAAAACCTTAATGGTCTATCCTGTGATCAGCTGCTTGCTGCTTACTATTGATGTCAGATTGCTTAAAATAAAACAAAATTACCTTCATTTTATAGGGGAGGAATCTGCAGTAGAGAGAGATTAAATAACTTACACAAACTGCACAGCTAATAAGTGTCAGAGTCAAGCTTGGAATATAAGCATTGAGACTCTGTTTTTAACCATTTATCCAAAAAAAAAAAAAAGAGAGAGAATCATAGTTGTCCATAAAAAATGTGCCACATAAAAACAAAAGGCAGCATTGCCTTTTGTTTTCCACAAAGCTCAGGTTTATTGGAAAGATGGCCTCAGTTGAGATCATACTGCTGCATTTCTATGTGACTTTGTCCCAGTTACTTCACCTGGCACTCGTGTGGGTATAAAGAGAGTTAGTGTGGATAATTGATAGAAATTTCTTTGGTTCTCAACAGTGTAACATAGGGTAGAAAAAAATCTAATTCATTTTTGGCCGAGTGAGCCCAGAAAGAAGAAAATTAGTGCATTTTGCTCTAAGGAACCCTTAACGCTTGAGTTGCTGAAGCCACACTCTTAAGATGGATAAAGAATAATCAACACATTCAGAGGAGCATATCTGGATTAGTGAAAGGATTCAAGATTGCAGAAAAATTTGAAGAGACTGAGTTTTGTGTTTCAGAGCCTTCAGGATTAGTCTTCTCATAGCCGAAAAGTCAGGACCATGGTGTAGTATGGCTAAGAGTCTTTTTGAGTAGTTCCCCCTGCTGAGACTTCAGGTCTAAGAATCTGTCCACCACCTCATGACTGTCACTGCATATTTTAGGGACTCTTCCCAAGTTCTCATTCTGTTTGTCTTCAAAACCTACCTATAACATCATATTCTCTCCAGTTCTAATTCCAGAGGGCTAGGCCTCTTTTTCACCTCTCTGCCTTGCATCTTCTGTGTTTTTCAGTCAGCTCCTTGACACAAGTTCGGAATTCCCTTCTTGGAATTTTTGCCAGCTCTTCTGCCCTAATGTGAGGTTTGGACTCTAGGAAGCCTAGCCATACTCAGAACCTTATTCTTCAGTATAGTAGAGGGGAATTAAAACACGAAACCAATGAGTAGGACCAATAGCAGGTAGATTTCCTTCAAGCACATGTGGAGGTTGGATTCAATGACTTCTGATTATATAATTTGGAAACTTCAGTATTCCTATATTGGAGAATGGCTATAGTTTAAACATACCTTTTTTTTTCTTTTAGATTTTTCAGTTTCTATAGAAAAAATCAATTTAAAATGTTTTTTAAATCAGAATTGTTGTAGCCTTCTGTGCTTTAAAGGGAAGATGTGGATATGTTCTTTAGAAATCCAATTTTTACTAATAGCTTAAGAACCTGTCATAATCAATTTAACATTTTCGATTGCCAATACATTGTCATTTGTTGATACAAAGTGTACCTTTGGGAAAACAAATAGTTCTTGATATAATTATTGTGTAGTTTTATTTATATACAGACATTTTGTTATATGCTTGGCATTTGTCAGAATCAATTGCTACAAAAATTGAAAAATGATCTGGCATAGGCATGTTATACAACTTTATACTCAGATATTCTGTGTCAGGGACCCCTGGATGGGCAGATACTGGACCAGAAGCATTTTCCATCTTTCCTCACAAGATGTTTCAGTGTGGTCCATTTTTAGGAAGAAATACTAAACTATTGGGATTCTTGATAAATTCTTTCAGGATGAGGAGCAAGATTGCACATGCTTATAACCAACTTGGTGCCTCTTGCTTTTTTGCACATGATAGAAATTTAGGAGTATTTGTGGAATAGTTGTATCAAATTCCACTATTTATTTCCTTCTTTATCAGCCAAGAAACAAACTAGAAAAGGTTCTTAGGATTCAGCTATTATTTCCAGAATAAGTTATAGTAGATTGATCATAGTGTAAGATTCTAATTTGTGGTGGTTAGTTTTCTTTTCCCACTGCTGTAAAAATATTATATAGTTATTGGCCAGATATGGTGAAAATGTAAAGCAGTTCTGCATTTTTAGCTTAACCAAAAATTAAGTATATATGAGACAAGATTAAATGGAGAATTCTCTATGTAATTCTTTAACTAGAGAAATTCCAGAACTACCAGAACGAGAAGAAGGAGAGGGAGAGGAGAGTGAACTTCAGAATGCAGCATATAGCAATTGGAATCAGCCCAGGCGGTAAGAATTTTTTTCTTTTGCCCATTTGGTGTGTTTAAAGAAGGAAGTGTGGTTTCAAGTAACAGATTATATCTTGTCATTTGTGACCTTGGACAAGTTGTTTAATATTCTTATCTCTCTATTTCTTCAAATGCACAGTGGAGAAAATATGAATGCCATACAGAGTTAAAAATCCAAGAATCTGGCATGTAGTAGGGACAAAACAAAAGTAGAAAAAGAAATAATGTGTAGGTAATTGGAATGGATATTTTCTGTATAACATGAAATGTTCAATTAAATTTACCTGGCATTTGTAGAAACTAGATATTCAGGTATATATTAAAAATGTGTATGTGTGTGTGTGTGTGTGTGTGTGTGTGTGTGTGTGAGAGAGAGAGAGAGAGAGAGAGAGAGAGAGAGAGAGAGAGAGAGGGAGGGAGGGAGGGAGGAAAGGAGGGAGAGGGGGAGGGAGAGGGAGAGGGAGAGGGAGAGGGAGAGGGAGAGGGGAAGAGAGGAGGAAGAGAAGAGAATACCTGGTTATTACAGGCTACTTATCCTAAGCAATACTCTGTCTTGCGCCAGATTCATATATAATAGAAAACATGGTTTTCTTAAATATGCTCAGATATGTTAATGTGTTTTAATCATTAAGGTACATTAAAGTCTTCATGCTGAGTGTAATCAACTTCAATTTAATAGGAATGTATTGAGTCCTGACATGGAAACAGACCTAAAGCTGATGATTTTGTAAATAGAAGAGAAGTAAATATCAGATATAAATCTTATCTCTAAGGAAGTTATATACTTGGCTGGGCAAGATATAGAGACACGTGAAAAAAAAGCAGTATAAGATATTTTGCATTAAGTGTGAATATAAGTAATCATTGGATAGTGTCTCCAAACAAATCTGTTGGTAACTATCCTGATGGTTCCTTGTCTTTAGTAAACATTGTTATTTGTTACACAGAATAAATAAAATTCTCCAGAGATGGAATACAGTTTGATGATTTTCCCAGTTGAAAAACGAACTTGAGCCTCTAACCATCATATTTAATTATTTTAAAATACAGAAATCATCATTTTCTGTTTCTTTCAGAGAAGCAGTAAATATTTATTGAATGAGCTTTTATTGAATTTCTTCAAAAATATTCAATTTGCTTAAAAAATTCAAGGTTTCTGCATAGCACTACCCACATTAAGAATTAGTTTTAGATCTATGTCAGAAAATAAAAGGTATCCTATTTATTTTAGACAGAGGCAGAAGTAACTTAAATATAATTATTTTGTAGCAGATGGTCATATGGTTAACTTAAATTTTGTCAGAGGACAGTAATCAAGGGGAAAAAGGAAGATATGTTGGTCAGTTTTTTTAACAGCATTATGAGAGGGAAAATAATTCTTCAAAAGCATATGCTAAACGTGAAAGTAAGTAAAAGCTACATTGGAATTCTGGCTTTGATGTTTTCTAAGACAGGTGTCTTTATCCGTGCTAGTTCTTAGCTGCTTCATCTCTAAAATGGGGTATAGGCAGAACTTTTTGAATTTTGGGGAAGGGCCAGTGAGTTAATACACCTAAAAGCCTTAGCATAATGCTCTGCACAGTGAGTTCCTCATGCTTTGTCTTGTCTGTAGTGATGTGATATAGAATACTGATAACTAAGCAAAGAGAAGATACCAAACACAGGAATCATTATCATTATGTAGCTCCTTACATAGACAAAAAGGAAGTTTTCATAAACCCTTCTAAACAGTATACCTTTTGTTCACAACTGTATATAGAAGCACTAAGGTACTTTTGGGGAAAAGTTTATAGAATATAAGGAGAAAGCTTACCAGAATAATAAGAACCTTTAGTCAGCGAGGACATGCTTCATTTCATCCATTCATGAAATCTGCAAGAATTTACTTCCTGTGGAAATAGAGGATGGTATTATTGAATTATAAATTTTAACATTGTAAAATAGGCTGTATTACTGTTTGTTTTACATGTGGTTTTCATTTGTAGAATTAATACTTTATGTATCATTTTCCACCTTTCTTAATTTTTCTTTCAACTCAGTATTTTGGAGATCTATCATATTTAATACTTAATATCTTATTCATTCAATTTGGAATGGATATTTTATTATATTTAATGGATAATTATTATTCTGTTGCATTCCAATGCGAATATACCAGTTTACCCATTCTCGGGTTAATATTTGATATTTGCTATTACAGTAATTCTGTGTAGTAAATATATCTATTTGTACTTTTGTAGGAAACTTTATCTAACTGTTTATCCAGAAAAGGAATTACTGTCCCATAAATTAATATATTTTTTAATTTATTAAATCATTTGTTAAATTGCTTTTCAAGGTGGCCATACCAAGTTTTCGTTCTGTTTTAAATATATGAGTTCCTTTTTTTCTATATCCTTGTTATCACGTCACAGAGTGTTGTTTCAGTCTGGTGGATGGAACATGACATTTAGACTTGATAGACCTATAGGTATAACAGCATCAGTGCGGTGGGGTGCACCTCTACTCGCATCACATGAACTGAATTTTGTATTTTCTTCCATTAGTGCAATAATCATCATCGGCAGCATTCTAGTAATAAAGCATGTGATGGTTGCTTACACCATGCCAAACCTTTTCTTTTGCACTTATATGCTTTAAGTAATTGGTTGCATAACTCTCTGATTATTTGTTCCATTTCATAGTTATGTAAAGTGATCAATGTTATGTGTTATTAAAGAGCAGAAGAGCAGACTTGATTTTAGAAACTCATCTTATACCCTAAGCAGTCTGGCCTGTGAGCTGTGTTTTACTTTTACCTAAGTTTCATTCTTTATAAATCTATGTATAAATTTCCAGAAAGACTGCCTTTTTTACTGTAGAAGTAAAAATGAACCTGTTCTACAGTGTTTCTTCTACAGGTCTTCTTTGTCTTTCCCAGGGATATTTATCGTTGCTGTGTTCAGTGACTAATGAATTATCACTGTGGTCATTTTGGCAGCTCTGTCTTTTATTGTCTTCTGCATTGTATTAAGAATTTACAGCCTTTAGATCTAAGCAGTATATGCTATCTGTACCAAAACCCACTGAAGCATACAGAACTATTACCTAAAAGTTACTTCATCTCTCTGTGATTCTCCCCTTGTTTGTTAAGTGGGACTAGTCAAGACTATCCACTTTGTGGGGATGGTTTGAGAATTAAATGAAATGAATGAGAGAAAAATAATGGATAGGATTTTAACTAGTTTATCCACAAACATTTTGCATGATCAAGTATCATGGTAAGAGTCTTTCAAACTAAACAGGTAAAATTTCTGGGATTATAGATTTTAGTTAAGAAAATGTACTGACCAAAGGATAATTGTATATCTGTGTCTGTGTTTATCTGATTCATTGCCCACTTTACCTGTTTGGAGTGCTTTTTAATCCCCAGACTCTTCTTTCTGGAACCTCCTCCATTTTGTAGGAGTTCTTACTTCTACCATTCCTCTGAGGGAGCATCTCAAATGTCAATGCTCTGGGCTTATTTGGCCATGCTGTCTTCTCCTGCCTAATGTCTAACACTGCCTTCTTTGGTGAGGCATAGAAGAGACTGCAGGTTGCCATCACTTCCTTAAGCTCTCTGTTCAGTGTGTTGTCTTCCAGCACCCTCAGCTGCTGCCTCATCTCACTGCAAATCACCGTATTTTTGTATCCCTGCCTTTTCACTTTAAATCCATTCATAACTCTTACAACTATTTACAATTATTCCATATGAGTCATGCATTTATTTTGTAGATAGGGGAAACTCTTTCAAGGCAGAGGAAGTAGCAAGTGCCAAGGCCCCAAGGCAGGAGCATGCCTATGAATTTAAGGAACAATAAGGAGATAATACAATAGCGGAGTGAGAAGAGCATAGTGCAATTTAGGGAGGTTAAAGAGATAGTGGAAGGATCAGATCATGTAGGATTTTGTCAGCCACTGTTATTCATGCCCTGACTATTAATGACCAGGTCTGCCTTGGCAGGAAAGACTTCTACACAGGCAAGTTTCTAACATAGCATGTGCAGGAGTGTTCTTTCTCTGGATTTGGCTGCTAAGCTTAGAAGCTGCCATCTGTTCAGTGGTAGCAGAATTTCCTGATTACTTAATGTCTGTAATATTAAACCTCCAGCAAAATGGTACTTTTATATTGGTCTGTGCCCCAGCCTGGTGTGTGAGAGCAATATTTACTTATAACAAATCAGCTTCATAAATATAATAGTATTTACATCAGACTCTACAAAACACATAATTGTGAAAGTACGTAAAATCAATTTAATTTTACTATTAATATGCCATTGGTTTTAAAATATTTATCCATTATTATTTTTAACCATTTTTAAGTGCACTCAACATCACTATATGACCATCACCGCCCTCCATCAGTAGAGCTTTTTTTCATCTTGTTAAACTGAAACTGTGCCCATTAAGCAGTAATTCCCATCCTTTCCTCCTCCACCCCCTGGCAACCACCATTCTCTTTTCTGTTTATGAACTTGACTGTTCCAGCTCTATCATGAGTACAATCATATTGCATTTGTCCTTTATTTCACTGAGCTGACTTATTTTACTTAGCATAGTGTCCTCAAACATCATCCTTGTTGAAACATGTTTCAGAATTTTCTTCCTTTTTAAGACTGATATTCCACTGCATTATATACCATTTTGTTCATCTATTGCACTCATTTTGATGGATACTTGTGTTGCTTCCACCTTTGTCTATTGTGAACAATGCTTCTGTGGCGTAGGTGGACAAAATGTCTATTTGAGACCCTACTTTGAGTTCTTTTAGACATATCCCAGAAGTAGAATTGCTGAATCATGGAGATTATATATTTAATTATTTAAAGAAGCTATATTCTGCTTTCCACAGCAGCTGCCCCATTTCACATTTCCTCCAGCAAGGCACATGGTCCCATTTTTCTCTTCAGTACTTCTAATTTTTGCTTTTTTGATAATTGCCATCCCAATAGGTATGAAATAGTATCCTACTGTGTATTGATTTGTATCTCTGCTAATTAGTGATGTTAAGCATCTTTTCATGTTTTTATGGGCCACTTACATATCTTCTTTGGATATTCATCCATTCAAGTCCTTTATCTAGGTTATGTTCTGGATTTTAATCCTTTACCAGATGTGATTATCAAACTATTTTCCTCCTGTGTGTTGTTGTCTTCTTTTGCTTTGGATGGTGCCCTTAGATTTACAAGGTTTTCATTTTGATGAAATACGTTTGTCTCTTTTCCTTGTATTGTCTGTGTCTTTGGTGTCTTAAACAAGAAGGTATTGCCAAATTCAGCACCAAGAAGCTTTTTCTCCAAGTTTTCTTCTGAGAGTTTAAATTTTAATTTTTTTGTAGGGTTGAACTTTGGAGAGAACCAAGCAAATCCTTGGGTATCAGCATTGTTGGTGGACGGGGAATGGGAAGTCGCCTCAGCAATGGTGAAGTGATGAGGGGCATCTTCATCAAGCATGTTCTTGAAGATAGTCCAGCTGGCAAAAATGGAACCTTGAAATCTGGAGACAGAATAGTGGAGGTACCCTCCAGTGAGCTTTCTATACTAAAGTTCACCCCTCTTCTCCCTCTGTGCCAATGGGTTGTCATCTTTACATGGTTATTCAACCCGCTGTTAGAGCATGATGTTTACGACTGAAGCATTTCTTTTTTTTGTTGTTTTTCAACGTATAATTTTATTTTATATCTATGATGAAAGATTGTTATTTTGATGTAGAGACTAATGTTTAGAGATACACTTAGCTACCTTTGAAAACATTGCCCCAAGTTCAAATAATTATGCTCTGTTTGAAAGAGTACAGCAAATTTCTCAAAGAAAAACTGAATTATATAAAATTTTATGTGCACATATAAAATGTACATATTATTATATAGTTTTCCAATGAGATTTTATTTCCAGAAATACTTTATAATTATAATTTCATTGCAGCTAAACTTTCTTGGATGAGATTTTGTTCCACATGCATCTTTTTTGGTAACATCTTCGATGAGACATTGATTATTTTTCAAATAAATGTTTCCCTCTGTCTTAGCTAGGATCCTCTTCCTTCTTGGGGCTGCACCATTCACCACTGAGGCCTGTGTGTGTGCATGTGCATAGGCATATGTTCACATGTGAGCACATGTGTGGGCTTTCTTATATATGAGGGAGAAGCAAGTAGTCAAGTTGCACCTAATCCCTTAGTTCAAGCTTAATATTTTAGGCAGATTAATTTCCGATGATTCAGTCATTTACTCACAGAGTATTGCTGGAGCAGCTGTTGCATTCCAGGTGCTGTATCAGGCTCTGGATGCCTGCCCAGCAAAAGGGACAGATTTGGAAAGTAATCAAGTAACTTCAGAGCAGTAAGAAACATTATTTTATCAGGTTAAGCATAGTTTTATTTAAAATGGTAGAAAGGTAGGTATACCTGATTTTCTGATTTATAGAAATCTAAAAGGGAAACTTTCAAAGAAAGATAACTTTATTATTGTAATAGCCATTGCATTTATTTTATACATGATTGTCTTATTTCTAAACACATATCATTTACACATTAAAATGCTTTAATTGTTGAGCTGGGGTTGTGGCACAGTGGTAGAGTGCTTGCCTACCATGTGTGAGGCACTGGTTTCAATCCTCAGCATCACATAAAAATGAATAAAATAAAGGTCCATCAATAACTAAAAAAAAAATTAAATGCTTTAATTGTTTAGAAGGCTATAACACATCAACCATACTTTAAAATTAATCTTTTTAGGATTTGCTTATCTGGTCCTTCATTGATTATCTCTGAAAGCTGAAGAAGAAAGAAATTGAGATTTGAGAGAAAGCATATTTCAATTTGTTCCTTTTTTCTTCTCTGTAGCAATTTATATTGATATGCTTTCTCCCTGCTGTGGCTTACCTTTTGTTAGATGATATGTTAGTCCCCTTTTAAAGAACTCTTTTTAATTAGAGTTCCACCTAAAATTTTCATTTTTAGATTATCAGTAAGAATTTTGGTTTATGTGTACTTCACTATTAAAAGCCTTTGACTTAAGTAAAAATGTAAGAATTATTTATAATTATTTCTAGAAAGGATTGGCCAGAGTTTACCCAAAAATAGTTTTTAAATATATTGAGTTAAAGCATTCCTTTCAAATAAAAAGGAGATCATTTTTGTGTTGTAAAATAACTGTAATTTAGCAGTGATTTGTGGAGTATTTTATGTCAGAGAAATAAGAAAGCCTCAGGCCTCTATAACACTGAGGATCTTAAAATGTGCCTGTGCTACATTTCTGGAAATGTATATTGGTTAGGTGAGCAGAGACCTTCAAAGTGTTCTATATAGAGTATGGAGTTCTTTGGACTTGATCACAGATGCATTGGCATCCTGTTAAATTTTCCCACTACTGTAATATATAGTAGATATGTATACTCCCTTTTGTTTTATAAAAGCATAAACAAAACATTGAAAAATATATTGTTATGCCTTCAAGTATCAACCTGAGGTAGGTTTTCAGATAAAGATGATAATATTCTATGCCAGGACGTAATAATTGATTTTCTTTTCCAGAATTGTGTTCATTCAGACCTTATTTGGTAATTGGAAATGATAATAATATCTACAGTTTTCTGACAGGATTAGCATTTGGCCTTTTAAACTATTTTTCTTCTCGTTCATGTAGTGTGTAAGCTGAGCTGGTCATCACCAGGGGCAAGCTGTGGTCAATAAAAAGTTACAAAATAATTTTTAAGCTGTTTATGTAGTAATTACTAACAAATGAGCACAATTTCTTGGCTTCTAGCTCCTGTCATGTCTACTGCAAAGATTCCTTTTCAAAACTAACCTTACCATCATCTGGTTTTTCTGAATATCAGAATTTTGTTTTTAACTTCAACTTCTTGTACAGAGAGAAATAAACAAAGCATTACCTACCTACTTCCCAAATCCCATTCTATATTGAATTAGGAAAAATTCAGTACAATGACTTTTATGATGAAAACAATGCTGTTAGGTAGTTACCTCATATTATTTATTTAATGATGCTGACTTAAAGAACAACTGAGCAGTGTAAGGAATGCAGAAATCAAGCTTTCATTCCAGTTGCTTAGTATTTCAGTTAACGATCGGAGTCAGAAACCTGTGTCCAAAACAGGGGCCCACAAGTCTGATGAACAGATGAAACATTTGCAGTCTCACAAGTAGTCTTAATTATTTTTGATACTGAACCAGATATTCCAGGAGCCTAGCCAAGGATCCTCAAAACTGGAGATCCACAAATTGTTCTTTTGTCCTGTAGCTTCTTGAAATGTTAAGCTGAGGCCTTCCATTGCAGGTGGATGGAATGGACCTCAGAGATGCAAGCCATGAACAAGCTGTGGAAGCCATTCGGAAAGCAGGCAATCCCGTAGTCTTTATGGTACAGAGCATTATAAACAGACCAAGGGTAAGCAAACACAGAGGGCAAGGTAGGAGTCTCCAAACAGAGCTCAACTTGGAGTCTAATGTAGCAACTGCCAAGTTGTCTGTATGAGCAGATATGGATTCTTGAAGTTTCAAAGACTTACTGAAAGTTTCTTTTGTTTTTTAAATATTGAGTTTCCTGAACATCCCTTCAACTATGTTTAATAAAGACTTGAAGTCTATTGAAAACTCTCAGAAGTAGTTTTACTGGTGACCATAGGTTTCTCGATGGTTAACTATTTTTATTCATTATGGACACAAATTATACAAGCTATTGAACAGAATGTGGTGCACTCAGTTTAATACGGAGAAACTGAGGAGCAGGAAAGAATTATGTTTTCTTTAAACATATTCTCTATACTACGGTTTCCTGTCTTTGATGTGTCTGCATCCCACTGGACAAGATTTCAATAATGAGGATATATATATATTTTTTTATCTACAAGAGTTCATGATTGCTGTTTCTAGCCACAATCATCATATATAACTTGTCATTATATGGCTTATGATGGGCAGAATCTGTTAACCCAGTTTACCTTCAGTCATCACAAGTAAAAGAGCTTTAAAATATGTTTTAGAAAATATAAGTACATGAATGAACATTATTGATGGAAAAGATTCAAAATGAGGCTTCTTATATTTTATATAAGTTCTAATGATGCTCAATGTGAAAATTATGCTGAGTTTAAAATTGTTCTTCATATTCCTTCTTTATGTCTCATTGAAAAAAAATTTCATATATAGCAGTTATTAAATATATTTGTGTCACATACCCCTGAGAAAGTTCTTCACAACATACCCACTCGTTCATAAGTTTTTATACCATTTCTGGAGTTTCATAAATCTCCTGAAGCTCTTAGGGACTCCATTTCTGGATTTAATTTCACAACCCTTCTCATACTAATTCCCTTGGAATTATCTGCTTACAGTTTTTAGAGTTGGTTATCTTTAAAAGAAAAATATCAACATATATGAGGGAAGTTAAAGGCAAGATATATTGAGTTATAAATTATAAAATTATACATTTAAGATATAAATGCTCAAATAATGGATGGAAATTAGTAAACAGCCCTGTGTGTGAAACCAGTAAAAGTAGCATCAGCGTTGTATGCCATGGAGTACAGAGTGACCAGGTTGGTCTTACTGGTCTTCCTTTTGTCCTTTAGGCAGGTGTAACTCTGTTCTGGGTTCACTATAAGGAACAAATTCAGTAGTTCTTAATGTATGCAATTATATTCACATCTGCAGTTTTTAATCATTCAGTTGTTTATTGTTAGGTAATAATTATCTATTCAGATAGGAAATCTGCCAAATGGTAGGGCTGCATCTTGCTGCATTCTTTACAAATGCTATTCAGTTTGTTTAAATAACTACAAATCTTTATACATTTGTTTCAATTTGTTGT
Organism: Ictidomys tridecemlineatus; assembly: GCF_052094955.1. Taxonomy (NCBI): domain Eukaryota; kingdom Metazoa; phylum Chordata; class Mammalia; order Rodentia; family Sciuridae; genus Ictidomys; species Ictidomys tridecemlineatus. The sequence continues at coordinate 155,583,917 of NC_135480.1, read as the reverse complement.
GTTAAACATAAACACAGCATGATAATGTTGGTAAATGGCTGTTTAAGTTAAGTTTAGCTATTTCTTGGGTGGGTGGGTGGGTTTTCTTCTTTTTTGTCTTAATTTTTTTAATTTCTAATTTTTATCTCATTTGAGACACTACTATTTAATGGAGAATAGTTATTCTTAATATTACTTTAAAAACTTAAACTAAAAACATTTCTTTCAATTGCAGTCTAGTGAGCTAAAGGGATATTGTCTCATATAACTTAAAGATATTTCTATTTTATTATCTGAGGTATAATGATGCCTAATTTTATTGTAATTATTCCATGAAAAATCTTTTTTTAAATGATGTGTTTAGTCAAGTTACGCATATTTTGCTTCATGAAATTAGAATAACTTTTGCATTTTAAATGAGGTATACTTTGCTTCCATTGATTTACTTCCCTATGGAAATAATCATGTCTCCAGTAATCTAAAGCAAAAAAAAAAAAAAAAAAACCCACAATGCACACATGTGAGTTTCTTAGTGGTAAATGTTTATTTATTTGCAGATGGAAGATGAAGTTTCCTAGGAAATCTTATACATAGATTGAAAAGCTAGTAGGCTAAAAAGCCAGTTTATCTCTTTGGCCTTTAGCCTGTTCAAGAATGTGAACTTCTCAGTCTGTCTGATAATGTCACATGTGAGATGCTTCAGAGTTCACTCTGGTCCATTGTCTTGATTGAAGAGGGGCTCTATTAATTCCAGCTAGAGAATGTTTTTGTGTTCTCTTTGCTTCTTCTCCATTAATAATGTTTCTGCTTTTATCAGCCTTTGAGACTATGAATAGAAGGTATCATTGATTTTTTTTTTAAGCAAAAAGTCATTTTTCTATATATCTTTCCCTAATAATATAGTGTCCTATATTTCATCTGCTGCTCTCCTGCTGTACATTTATTTATGTTCTGCTATCAGGGCCAAATTCTAATCCTATAAGATCTTCAAATTAAAAAAAAAACAAAAAAACTAGAGCTGCCTTTAAATATTTCATTTCATGCTATAATGGTTTTGTTTTCTGTTGTTCTACATAATTAAAACATAAATATATGATGGATGAAAATTAATCATCTTTATCCTCCATAGCATTAAACTGTTTTATCTAGGATATGTCTTTCATGTCTGCCCAGTCATTTCTTTCACCTTAATAAGTGGTCATGTTCCTTGGCATTTATGATCTTCTCTTTTGTAAAGCAGGAGTTGACATTTTAAACTGAAAAGTAGGGAGGAAGTTGAGATGAGCATAAATGTCATTGTGCCCATATCTTTTTCCTGTCTTGCCTCTGTAGGAAAAACATTGCAAGAAGAGCAGATTGAAAGGGTAATGTGGCATAAGCTTTGGTACAGGCACACTGAAGATAGCGTCTTTCCAGAGTGTTCTCCCATACAGGGTGGTGTCACATGACAACCTCTCTACACTCCATGCCTGCCAGTGGGGCTTTTTTTTTTATAGAGAAAAGTAACACAAACATGTAATTGGAGCCAAAATGAATTTTAAATGTCTTCAATCTCCCCTGAATGATATAGTCAATAAAAGAAAAAGATAGTGGTTGTGAAAAGAAGGAGAATAACTTATTGTGCTAAGGAAATTACTTTTCTTTTTTCTTTTTTTTTTTTATCCTAACTATGGAAATGCTAAATCCTATCTGGCAGGCATCCTGCCTTTAATATGTATATTCAACTCTAAAAGACTCCTGGCTCCAGGCGAATTACATACAGGCAAGCTACAAAACCTGTGAGAAATACTCAAGACAGGACTTCAAATATTATCCAAAGCCCATAAATTCCCTGATAATGTGGGAAGTTTTATAGAAACTTAAAAATATATGAAACTCCATATTCTCAACTCCAAAAAAGCAGGCAGAAATAGAGAACTCCATTGTAGAGGGGTTCATTTCTTCATGTTTTTAAATTAAAGAGTATGATTGCTTTGGAGCAGCCTTAATATCTAGTCTAGGCATGGAAGTTTCCTTAGCAGAAAACAGAGTAAGGAATAATAAAGGTTACTGAAGGACCAACAGACAAATGTTTAATTTGCATTCTTGAACAGACAGACTATTAAAAATAACACAACTAGCTTTTAAATGTAAATTAAAAAAAAACTTGGGTGGTTTTAAATATGTAACGTATTTACTGATAGGCATGAAACATAAAACATAAAATGGGCAAATGTGCCTTACTTAGGATGGTACAGCCATTCAGTGGAAATAAAAGAAATTTGGGGTCCCTTTCAACCTAGTTTCCTGTGAGGTTTGTTGACTGATTTAAACTCAGGTTTAAATGATTCAGGTCATTAGAAGAAAAGCTTTAGTAACAGACTGTCAAAGAAGATGATGCTATTAATTATGTACCAAATACACAGAATCTAGTATCACTTAGACAACTCTTTTAAGTCAGTAAGTACTTTATTCTTAAAGTTGAGTTGTTTTAAATACGTTCCTTTGCGCTCAGCGCCTCTTATGTTTCCTTTTAGAAATCCCTTTTGCCTTCCTTGCCGCACAACCTTTACCCTAAGTACAACTTCAGCAGCACTAACCCATTTGCTGACTCTCTCCAGTTCAACGCTGACAAGGTTGGATAATGCCCATTGTCTTGACATTGCCTTTTGAAAATGTTTTGTTCTTTGTTACTACTGTGCCTTGTCCCACCTCACCATTTATTATATATGTTGTGGAAAACAAACAACTGTTGTGTTTGGAGTGGGCATGCAAATCCTTTCTTAAGTGCACTGTCCTGCCACAGAATGTTTATTTTTATAGTGGAAGTTAAATGGCCCTTCTGAAAGGAAGGGAGATCATGAGTCCAGTGTTTTTCCTGAAGTTTGGTAGATTTAAATTTTCTGACACTTTAATTTTTATTAGTTATCAAAAGGTATCACTACTCTCACACGTAATTTCTTTAAAGCCTTGTATATGTTTAAAACTTTTTCAGACTTTAATAAGATGGTCATGAAAGCTCTTCCTTAAGTTAATCACTGCAAATAATTGTGTACGTGAATGTGCAGGAGTCTGCTGAATATTCTTAAAGTGCATCCGTATAAAATCCTCCATCAGGAAACATAGCTCTTTCTATGCTCCTAAATCTGTCCTTGAATATTCTCATATTCTGATGAAATTATAACACCAAAATTGAAACAAAAATTTACAAGAATTTATATACCATAATTTAATCATGGGAATGAAGAAAGCTGTCAACAATTTTTTAAGGAAACATTTTATGAATATTCATCAGATCTTCATGTTTTTGTGATATGGATAAGCAAAGATGCTGTATCTGAACGAATATGTTTTCTGTTACTATAGGAATTACAGAATTCAAGTAGAGTTATCTTCCATTGTTCCCCAACTAACCCTTTTGCTCCCACACCATTTAAGGTTTGTCTCAGAGTGAAATTTTGTGTAAGTAGGTGTGTTACAGTGTGCAGTACATGTGTGTTTTACTTAGTGGCATGGAATGATTGCAACTGCACTTGGCCTTTTTGCCAAAGAAGGATAAATGATCTTTGTTAAAGACCAATATTTTCCCAAATAAATTTTAAGAAGTGTCACTAACAAATTGATTATATGATCTTGGTAAAACAAGGGTGTTAGGGGTGATAAAATAGAAGACTTCTAATTGTCCCTCAAGTCAATGCAGGTAGCATTAGTTTTCTGATTCATTAGTAAGGTTAGAGTACCATTTTAGTTTACTCACAGTTAGGAGTATGTTGTACCTAAGATCCTGAAGGATTCTACAGATAAACAAATTTTGTTTCTTTGTTCTTAAGCAAAATAACAGTCAAAAATTATACAGCAAATAAAATGTATATCCATGGATTTGTTAAATTATGGGATGTTCAAATAGATTGTTTCACTTTTTAAAAATGAAATGGACTTAATGTATGCTTGCTAAATAACAACTTTCTGTTGTTACGTAGAAATAAATGTTGTTTGAAACTAGAAAAAATTCTGAAGTACATCTCTCTCTACTTTAGTAATATTTTTAAATGAGCAGATCAAATGATCTTTTGTTTGCTCATTTTCATTTGTACATTATTAATTTGAAAGATTTATGGCAGAGATCTTGGGAATATAACAGGGGATTTCATTTGTACTAGTAATTTTTATCTGTTTGGCCAATGATGTGTTGACTGATTGTTGTATATAGCAAATTATATAACAAACAAAAAAAATTGCCCCAAAGTTTCTATAAACCAGACCTCTCCAGAAAAATGAATGCTTTTTGAGTCATTGAAGAAAGACCTTATTCAGTGTCATGTAGTGTTAGGTATATTTTATGGTATCCTGAGTCATGGACCCATTAATAATTCCTAAGTGTTTGTACATTTGGTGTGTTCTTATTAGAAGTAGGTTTAAGAAAAGAAAAACATGGTTTCCTAAATTACACCTATAAAAGAAAAAAAAGGTTTTTTTTATGCAGAAAAAAATACAGGAAAGAAGAGTTTAAAAAAAATACAGATTGAAGACATCAGCGACAGGGTCTTATAAGGACTAGCAGTTTAGTCAGGTTTTTCTGACGCTTGAGTCAGGCACTGCCTTACCATAGAAATTGGAGGAGACAGCATAGTATAATACAAAGTACATTGGATCAAGAATTAAGCAAAAGGACGTCTAGTTAGGACTGTGTAACTTTGAACAAAATTTTTCTCTTCTCTCGGCCTCAGTTTCAAAAGGATTATTTATCTTACAAATGAATAAAGTGAATTCAGTGGCTCAAAGACAATTCAAACTCTTACATTCTGTTTGGTAATCTCTAATTTAAGAACCAGATCATACCAAACCCCATTTCTTTTGATAGGACCAATGGTCCTAAGTGACAGTAAGTATGCCACATGTGGACTTTTTATGAAGTACTCTGTTTTCGTTTTTGCCTAAGCTATTTTGGCAAGAGAAATACAGTGCTATCCCTTAAAATCACATTCCTCAGATATGAGTCCCTGTCCTATATGCTAACATCGACTGGTACTCTGGTAGAGGAACCTGCATGTGGAATGCTGTTTTTCATGGATTTCTTGAGGGCCCTTTGAAGAGAGGATTCAGGTATTAATAAAGAATTTGTTCTGTATACTCTAGCTAACAAGATTTAAAGGACAACATCTTCGTTAATTTTTTTTCTTTTTTCTTCTTTGTTTCTTGGCAGACTTTTTTAGACCTCCACAAACTTGCGCAGATCCTTGAATATTTATGATAACTGTTGAATGAGAATGTATTTTTCAACAGGGAAAGTTTGTATAATTTTCTATCTTAGGTCATTTAAGCCTTCAAATTGAATTCATTCGCTTATAATAGCAAATAACAGTTTACTGAAATTATTTTTTTCTGTATATTTAAACATTACCTGAATCCTCTCTAACATTTAATAAATGTATATTTGAGCTTTTCATTATTTGGTGGATATTTTAAGGCCATTTTTGTTTTGACATTATACTTATGTCTTTTCCTTAAGGTTTTCTTCCTCAGACTGCACATACCCACTGCATTCTTCTTGTTCCCACAGGCACCCAGTCAGTCAGAGTCAGAGCCAGAGAAGGCTCCATTGTGTGAGGCTCCTCCACCCTCTCCTTCAGCATTTGCAGAAATGGGCAGTGATTATGCACAGTCATCTGAAACCAAAATCTCAGAAGATGTGGACAAAGAGGATGAGTTTGGTTACAGCTGGAGTAAGTTGTCATTTGTGATGCATTTAATTATAAGAGGTACTAAAAAGCTTTTTTTTTCCTGAAGACTTATGCCTTGTATGAACAAGTATGTTTTGGCTTTATGATAGACATTGCAGTTCTTAGTCAAAAAAAAAATGTGTTGTTTGCTTTTGTTGAATACAACATACATTCTTGAGGCATGAAGTCATGTTCTTCCTTTCCTTTAAATGTGCATTCCCAAAACCCCTTTGCTCCTCATATGAGAATTAGGACAGGATATGCCACATCACCCCACCCTGAGATCTTGAACCAACATTATACTTCATTAGGTCTCAGATTCCTCACTGTAAAATCTGGCAGCTGTTGATATTATACTCTGAATTTCTGGTACTTTTTGTAGTAGGTTGTAACATAGTATAATTGTTGAGATCAAAACTTTGGAGATTTGATGAGCATTTTTTCAAAGTCAGATGTATTAGGATCCATGGGGTATCTCTCTTTTTTAAGAAAATTTTGCAGAGAAAGATTAAAAGTTCATCCAAAAGTTATGAATGTGTCATTTTGTTAAAAAGTTTCATTTTTAAAAATATCTACTAATTCCCTTATTTAAGAAAGCCACAGTACCAAGAATGTACTCAGGGAAAAATATGTACCAGAATGTTTCAGTTTTCTATTATCACACCACTCTAAAATTTAATGACTTAAACGAAAATGTATTATTAATCTGTAGTATGGAGATTAACTGGGTTCTGCGGGGCTAGACTTCCAAGAAGACTCACTTGTGCATTTGGCTGTTAGTACTGGCTACTGACTGGTCACTAATCTGGACCTTGCAGGACCTAAGTGTGGCCCTGTCCTCTTAGATTAAAGGGGGCAGAAAATAAATTCCATCTCTTAAAGATGTAGAGTGGGAGATATAAATGGTCTCACCTAATTAGGACCTGTCTCAAGGCTGAGGCAAGTGTAGTCAATTTGTTCTGGCCTAATGGCTCTGTGTAATAAGATAACCCATTTCTTTCATTCTGGTTGTGCACACTGAGCAACTGCCCAACGTGATGTAATATATAATGTAATATAGAGTGTAGATTTTCCTGTGGAAGAGAAGCTCCCACTGATTAGTCAACACAATTGTTCTGGATGCATTAGTACTTTTCGGCTCTCCAAATAATAAAGTAAATTTCAGGCTTAATTGTGCTTTTGAGAGTTTGTAAATGTGAATCATTTCTCTTAGGCCTGAGGTGAACTGATTAATCAGACATTATGTTCTTTGTACACTTCATCCAAATAAATTCTTCAAAGTTTGAGTACTTCAGGAAACCAGTTCTGATGTCCAGGCAGCCCATCTATTTAGCTTTTTACATTTTGATTCAAATAATTCCCTCTTGTGATGAGAGCAAATAACCTTCCATAGTAAAGCATTACTAAGAATTATGTGAATTAACTTTAAATACATATGGTGTTGTTGTTGTATGCAGAAAATATTAGAGAGCGTTATGGAACCCTAACAGGAGAGCTGCATATGATTGAGCTGGAAAAAGGTCGTAGTGGTTTGGGTCTAAGTCTTGCTGGGAACAAAGACCGAACCAGAATGAGTGTCTTTATAGTGGGGATTGATCCAAATGGAGCAGCAGGGAGAGATGGTCGACTACAGATTGCAGATGAACTTCTAGAGGTAAGTTCTGGTAGACAACTTTGAATGTACTCTTGCTGTATAAGAGCAATGTAATCTTCTCTTTCCATAAAATCACCCATACCTCATGGTGACTGAGAAAACTATCACCGGCCTAATAAAACAGATGCATTGCAGCAAATTTGGCTGTAAACCAAATCTCTACTCAGTAGAGTCTGTGTTCCTATTAACTTCCATCAAAAGGTCATGACTGTGTAGCACCAGAAACAATCTTTGCCCCAAGACAGTAATAAAAATCACACTTCAAAAACATTTTTTTGTGTGTGTGTGCATTGCATTTTTATTAGGAGTTTTTGAAAAGCCATATAATCATTCCCCAGTAATGACACTGACCCACTGGACATTCTGGAAGTTGAATCCCTAATGGGAGAAGTGATGGGGTGAGATGAGGCAGGGGCCAAGGTTAAGGCTAAAGAATGAAAACAGTAACTCAGCCTGCCAAACAAAATAAATTTGTGGAGCATACTTTATAGCATTTAGAATTTTATTTGCTTGTGTTGTTTGCCTTGTTGCCTAAAGGCAGGACCCAGGTGTCTTTGTTCAGCCTTTCTACAATTACTTTTGCTTAATGTGTTTCCCTATTGGCTTAGTAAGCTCATGCAGCACTAGGTAAACAATTAGATGACAAGAAGCTTAGGCACAATCTGTAGCCTATATCTTGAATCTCCCTAGATTCGCTTTTCTCAGAGACCTATTCCCAGGACTTGAGTCTTGGGACCAACTGGAACACACAACAGTGAGGAGGCTTACCAGAATGTTGTTTGCAAGTCACAGGGCCCTTGCTTTATAGAGCATATTGGAATCCCAGTGCCTGCCAGGAATTAGCTATCTACTCTCCTTCATTTGTTCCAAATGGTGCTTCTACCAGCAATCAATGGATATCAGATTTCTTGCCTATTACTTGAATGTTGGTTTTAACCATGAGCTTTTCTTTATTCACCATCCAAAGTCATGTGTATGTTCTATGGAGGAAAAAACATGTAATATTTTGAAGAAAGAAAGAAATGTGCTTTTTATTAGCTAGATAAGACGATAAAATCTTATGAAATTGAAATTTGAGACTTAACTAATGATGCTTATTTTTCATAGATCAATGGTCAAATTTTATATGGAAGAAGTCATCAAAATGCCTCATCAATAATTAAATGTGCCCCTTCTAAAGTAAAAATAATTTTTATCAGGTGAGCATTTTCTTTTGCTGGTTTACTAAACTTTTTTTTTTGGGGGGGGGGGGGAATTTCAACCCGGAGTTCTTTTGAATGAAAGTAAAACATATATGTTTGACTGTTGTAGTTCCAAGTCTTTATGGTTAGAGAATTTTTTCTAATAATCTGACTTCAAGTAAGAAAATGAAAATAATATCATTATGGGGATATAATAGGCTGATTCTTTTTTCCTTTTAGAAATAAAGAGGCAGTGAGTCAGATGGCTGTATGTCCTGGAAATACAGTAGAAACTTTGTCTTCTACCTCAGAGAATCTTCAAAATAAGGAGGTATTATTTGGAACTTGTGTTTGTTTCTCTGGAAAGATTTGATTGATATGCCCTCTTATTAACTCAGCTAACAATTATAGAAAATGCACTGCATTATCAAAGATACATGCATTATAGCTTCATATAATGAGTTTATATGTGAATTGTAACCTAGTACATTGTGTTTATGGCTTACTAAATGTGGATACTCATGTAAATAAGCACACTACTCATGTGAAGGCTACCAGTAGAATCTACATAGGCAGCAGTGTGAGCCAGAGAAGAGGTGTCAATTCTGCTTCTAGGAAGAGAGTGAGAATAAAACTTTATAGAGGAGTTACTCTTGAAGTGTATGTTGCAAGATTTGGGTGCAAAAACATTGCAGACAGAGGGCATGAAGTAAGGAATGGCATGGAAGCACGGGCTCATGCCAGAAATTGAAAACTGCAGAGCATTACTGAGCAGTGTAGGGCAGAGAATGGGGAGTGGTGAGGAAAAGAGCTTGATAAAGGACACAGGGCCAGATCATGGTGAGCATCCTGACAGAATACTGTAGGCTGACTTTGTGAGAAAGTATGGAACTCAAACAAATATTGGAACTTGAACAAAAAAAGTGACTGGATATTTATCCAATAAATATTTTCTGAATATTCTGCCTCATTGGGCTGGGTGAATAAAAGGATGAATAAGGCTTTCAGATATCTGATTTGATATCTGACTTGGTGAGGCTTGAATTGTCAAAAATAGAAAATAAAGAAAAAAGGAGTATATATTTGCCAAACTATCCACATTCTATTGGAAGCAGCTTAAAAATTCAGTGCCTGTTGGGAAGTCATATAGAAGTGTACCTTAGGACATTGGTCTAGAGTTTACAGATGAATCCCCATAGATACACATTTGGTATTTGTGGACCAAGAGGACGAAGCACTTGCCTATAGAGAATGTTAGAGTACAGAAGGCCAAAGGCAGACTCGTGTAATATGAACAAAAAGGAGAAAGGCTGAACAGGGAGGTCAGGGAGAAGGAAAAAGAACTAGAAGGGCATGTTGCACAGCACTGAGGAGGCATGTTTCAAGGAGAAGGGCACGTTTCAAAACCTTGGATGCTGCAGAGGCGCCCAGTAAGAACATGACAGAAAGTGCCTTGGATTTGCTAACTTTGGAGATTATTGGGAAAGCAGTGAGGAAAGGAAAAAGCAAATAATGACAAACCGATTGAGGAGAGAGGACAGTGGCTAGAGGGTAACAAAGTGTTCAAAAATCTTTTTATTGGTAATTTTGTTTTGATTTGGGAAAGTTTTGAATATATATGTAAGATGAATTAAAGGAGGTAATAGAAAGTGAAATGCTAAAAATTGGAGGAACCTTGGTGATTATCGGTGGGAGAAGGTAGGGGAACGGAAACCCTCTTCTCTGAATGAATATATAACCAGGGGGCTTATTTGTACATAGGATAAATGATGTATCCTAGCTGCTCTTGATGTTGAACTGAGTCTCATCATTACTTAAGATGGTTATAGAGGGGAAATTTTTATTTTCATATTAATAGTACTAAATATGTTCCTTAAGAAGAAGGAGTGTTTCATTAATTCTCAGGTAAAACATTTAATAATATCTAAATTCACATGATAACTAAGGCAGGAAGAATAGTGAGTGGTGCCCTCTTGGTGCTCTGAGTGTCTATGAGTTCTACTTGGGATGGCTGAGCTACTGTTAGATGTCCGCAGACTCTGGAGCCACACAGTCATTCTGTGTGCCAGAGCAGTTGCTGATCAGTTACATCTCCTAAGTACTTTAAGAGAATGGAATGTTCATAAATTCCATAAGATGTTAAAATAGTAATAATGAATTGTAATATATGAGATAATTTTGACCAAGATCCCTTATATTAAAAAAAAAAAGTGTAACATTTAGTTGCCTTTTTGGCCATTTCTTTTTCTGTCAGGTGGAACCAAATGTTGCTATTTCTGATACAGTTGTGGACCTCAGTTCATTTAAAAATGTGCACCATCTGGAGCTTCCCAAGGTAAATCTGCTTTGAATGGGAATGAAATGATGTGATGGCCCTCATATCTGTGTTCCAATTCACTGATTCTCAAAAGTGTTGTCTCCAGACCAGCAGCATCGGCATCACTTGGAAGTGCAGATGCTCTGGCCCACCCAGGCTACTTGCTGAATGAGAAACACTAGGGGTGGGCCAGAATAAACACAGGGTCATATGTATTTTAATAATCCTTCATGGTGATTCTAATACCCAATAAAAATTGAGAACCACTATTTATTAATACTTTATTCCAAGGTATGAAATTCATGATCTCTCGTTTGATTCATTTACTAAGGTTCTACTGGGGGGATATAAAAATGAAGAAATAGAAGTTATGTAGTCTTTGTCCTTTATAAAACTTGAATGCTCAAATAGGTAGAATTTTTGCTGATAGGCATCAGTAAAATATTTGCTTTCAAATAGTTCAATGACTAGGATCTACTTTTCAAAAGAGGTTTGTTGAGCAGAAACCTATGAATGCTTTCAGGAGCTACAGGCTCATGCTGGAAAGCAAATGTGCAGCAGGTGAACTAGAGGATAAGCAGAAAGAGCAGTGAGGAACTTAGTGGGAAGAAAGAGGTAGACTGGGAGAGTAGGTTGTTTACAGGAAATGCTCTCCAGCCGAGAGCTATATAGCATGATGCTTGGGCCTGGGCTTCAGATTCATTCTGTTCGAGTTGAACCCTTGCTTCATTAGTTATATACTTTACATATTTTATGATCTTTCTTTGCCTCAGTTTCCTCCCCTTGAAGTTGAAGATGATAATAGTACCTTTATCTTAGGTTAATGTAACGAATAAATGAGTTGCTTATAAAATAGCATAATCCATGGCACCTAGTCAGATTATGTTTGAAAAATGACTATATTGATTTGGTTTTGTTTTTATAATAACCTGGCAGAAAAATGGGTTGCTCTTGTCTTATAATAAAGGTATAAGGGAATTTTTTATTGTGTGGATCATCTTGTTTTATTTGGAGGGAAAAGAAGCGATGTCTTTAAAGCCTTTGTCCATACAGTGCAATAAGGATTCCTCATTCTGTTGCCATTGAAGGGGGATTTTTTTCCAATCTCATACTGATTTCAGGGCTTAGTTTTTTTAAAATCCTGAAATCACGAGTTTATAGTATTTAACTAGTGCGATAATTTACCTACTATTAATTATGAAACATTTGAACATATGCTGAATTATTTATAATGATTTTCTAATTTTGGTTTATGTTTATTTCTTGAAAAGTCTAAAATAAGATTTGTATTACATATATTTTTCCATGGCATTGATTCTAATTTATTAACCTAAAGCTTAGTATATCTGTTATTGTATAATGAATACCCAGGAAGTATTGGTGGAATGAACTTGTTAGATAAATGAGGAGCAGAATGCTGTTGTGGTTGGAAGCACAAACATAAAGCCAGGTCACCTGTATTAGAGCTCTGGATTCACCACTTAGTGATACTTTGATCTAGGTCATAGTTCTTAATCTGTACATGGTTTCTCCTCTCGAAAATGGGAATAATAATTGTGTTTACCTTATAGGGTTAAATTGAGAATTAAATATATATATTGTGAAAATTAAATATATACATATTTATATATAGTGTCTAGAACCTGACACACATGTAAAAGTGTTGCCTTTTATTATTATCATTATAATTATTAGGAAAGAATCAAATGGCCAAGAGAGGTCGCACTGCTTCTTGACATTGGTTTTCTCTGATGCTTTCTTTTTTTGAATTAGGCCACCTGTTTGATGTATTCCATCAGTCCCCTGCTCAGAACTTTTCAGCAACATCCATTGTCCAACTGATAAACTGAAATTTTTTGGCCTAGCATTTAGCCTAGCAGCGAGAGAGACAGAAACCTAATCTGTCAGAAATCCTCTCACATATTATGTGATCTAAGACAAATCACTTAATCACATTTGTCCTCACTTTTTTCTTCTGTAAATACAGCCACCCATATCATAAAGTTATTGTGAGAGTAGATGAGATAATGAGCAAGAGTCCTTCATTGCAAAATATAAACTTGGGCTCTGCCTTAGCCTCTTGCTGATGATGTATTCATGGATGTCTGTTGATAATGTGCACATGCCTGTCTGAATTAGTTGCTGTATATTAAAGAATTCAGGACCTTTGAAAACATCAGTGTTTTGCCCACAGAAAGCTTCCATTTATATGTAGATTTTAGATAGATCCAAGTTTCAGGTCTCTGGAATATTTATTGATAGAAACCAAAGTAAGGGAAATATTCATGACTTTTAAAAAATCAACTACATAGAAGCAGTTAATCATGATTTTTAATGACTTAAAGTGTGGGTTTTGTAGTTACTTAAGCTCTCTGGGGTATATTCAAGCAATTTAACTTCTTTGTGCCTCACTTTCCTTATCTGTAAGATGAAGAAAATATTTTTTGTATTAGGGATACTGTTGTAAGGATTAAATGAAAAATGTACATAAAACATTTACCACAATGGAAGCTATTATAATTATTTTTAAACCATGAGGTTCAGAGTAGCCCACAGAATGTGTCCTTGAATACTTCCTCTGAGGAAACATTGCTAAAAATGATGTCAAGTGAACAGTCACACTAATCCTAAACTCTTTAACTTTATTATGAAATGACATGGAAATAAAACTCAGTTAAGCAGATGGGAGACTTAACCAGCCTTCTAACACACATGCCTCATCTGAAATTCTTTATCATATCTGCTATCCTGTATATTTTTAATGCTTAATTATTTGAAAACATACTTCAGAGGTAATGTCACATGTTCATTGTCACTCCTTTGCAACCCTGTGGGTTTGCTGTTATACTTAACCTCTGGTATACTACCTCCAGATCTGATTTTTTTTTTTAAACCATTTAAATTGGTAGTGTTGTCCCATCTACCCTGTGGATTCCTTATAGGAATCCTCTATGTAAGTCATACTAATTTAAATGAAGAACTCATGGAGAAAAATTTAAGAATTTATTCTTCCTTGCTTTTGTTTATATCATTTGGACTGTCCTTCTGCTTTTTTTCTCCTTGTCTAAATCCTACATATACTGAAGACCCAGCTTAAGCCTCACCTCTCCTTTTAAAATAATCTTTCAATGTATAACTAATTAGAACAAATAAAAAATCAATTAAATTAAATGAAATCTTTCAATATTCTGACATATCTAATGCTTACTATTAATGTCTCTGTGTATGTGTCCCTTAATCATGTATGGCCCAAGAGCGGGTCTTTTGTGGAAAGCTTCCATGTGGTGTCTTTTCTATACATCCCAAATGCACACATGTTGAGAGAAGAAACTTTCATACTTTCTCTCCTAGACCATAGCTCACACTGAGTAAGAGGGATGGGTGTATTGAAGAATGAGTGAATGCTACTCTTGCAACAGGGAGGAAATACTGAGATCAGGAGAGTCAGAAAGAGAAGATTTTTGCATCATCTAAAAATTGCAGTTATAGTAATAGTTGTTTCTAGTTCTGTTTCAGAAATTCTCTCAACAAATTTATTATCTTTTTATCCATTTACTTTTTGAAAAAATAGTAAAATGGAAGTTCAAACAAAAAGTTCTCATATATAATCTAAATTATTAGTGATATGCTAATTCAATTTATCAGAAAACATATTTTATTAAAGATTTATTTTTATCACAGTTTATTCCAAAAATGTACTCTACATCAAAGGAGGTAGTAACCTTCTAAGATTGTCAGAGATGTTTTCATATTCATATGTGTGTGTGTGTGTGTGTGTGTGTGTGTGTGTGTGGTGAAAACCTCCAAATGCCATTAAGTTAAGTTTTTCTTTTGAATTTTAGAAAATCTTTCACCTTCCATATAATCCTCTAATAATAACAATAGTTTAGCTTTATCCCACTTTTAATTATTATTTTAATTCTTTTCTAGCTATTTAGTTTATATAGTTTTTCTTCATAAATACACTGTTTGGTAGTATTTTTATTATTTTATTTGTTTTTGTTAGTTATACATGTCAGTAGAATGTATTTTGACATACATATATGGAGTATAACTTCTCATTCTTCTTGTTGTATATGATGTGGCATTATATTGATCATATAATCATATGTGCAAGTAGAATAGTATTTTAATAACTAGCTCAGAACTTTTATCTCAGGTCTTTTATTGCTAAGGAATATATACGCTTTTGTATTTGTGTTCTCACACACACACACACACACACACACACACACACACACACACCATTCTGGGAGAAGTAATTTGGAAAGTTGAGCAGTTATTTAAGAAATTGCATACTCACACCCTACCATACTGCCTTGCATTTTTTTTTCCTGACACCAATAAATTTTAGATGTGTATATACTTCATTATTTTTGTAGTATACTAAGTTGGTTTGGACATAGTATACATGCAGATGTGTGACTTATTGTTCGTTTTAGGACTCCCTCTGTTGCAAATAGTAATAATCACCACAAAAGCTTTCTCCATCAGTCTTAATCAAAAAACAGGATTTATGAACTCAAGTAATTGGTTAACAAACAGTCTTCAAAGATAGTTGGTACTGGGCTCAGTGGTTCAAGGGCAAGATATCTCTCTCTCTCTCTCTCTCTCTCTCTCTCTCTCTCTCTCTCTCTCTCTCTCTCTCTCTCTCTCTCTCTGCACAGCCATGCGCAGTGGCAGCTTGATGCCAAGGTCAGTCTTCCTTGTAGTGTTAGTGTGACTGGCAACCACAGTTAGGGATGTGTACAACCTCTTTACATATGGTTGGTTAAATGGGGAGAAGAATGACTGCTCCAGTATTCTGAGCAAAAGAGCCAAAATTCATCCTAAATGAACCAGTCTAGTTCATATGTTTACCCTTCTGACAGCAACAGTGGCCATGGGAATAAAATTATACAAATAAGTCGTTCAAACCCTGTCCTTGGAGCTACTTACACTTTGCTACCAAAGGAATTGCTACAAAACTTAACAAACTTTAAACAAAAGGCACTTGCTGTCTCACAGTTTCTGTGGGTCCAAAATTTGAGATCGAAACTGGTGTTCTGGGTTAGAATTTCTTGTGTGATTGCCGGGTAATGCTGCAGTTGTCTGAAGGTTTGGGGCTGTGCATCACTTCTAATGTGATTTCCTTGAATGACTGTTAGCAAGAGGATTTATTTCCTATTTCTTCATGGATGTTGTAGTTTGAATATCCTTCAAAAGCTCCTATGTTAATGCAGGCATATTCAGAGTTGAAATGATTGGATTATAAGAGCCATAACATAACCAGTCCCTTCTGGTTTTAATGGACGAATTGGACTAACCTGATGGTAATTATAGGCAGATGGGGCATGGCTAGAGGACTTAGGTTACTGAGGGTGTGTCCCAGAATGGTTCATCTTTCCTGTGGTCCAGTCGTCTCTCTTTCTGTTTCCTGGCTGCTGTATCCTGAATTATTTTCTTCTGCTACACTCTTCTGCCATGATTCTGTGCCTCACGGTGGGCTCAGAGCAATGGAGTTGGCCACTCATGAACTGAAACCTCTGACAATGTGAGCTCAAAAGAAACTTTTCCTTCTCCAACTTGTTCTTGTCGGTATTTTGGCCACAGCGCAAAAAGTTGAATAACACAATGGGATTGTTTGGATATTCTCTTGAAGTGGCAGTGGGTCTTGTGCAGGACAAGCAATCTTAGAGAAGAAGCAAGGAGCACCCTGGTGCCTCTTTGGACTTGTGTGTGAAATTGTACACCATTACTTCTATTCTCTTTTCTTTGATAGGCTCAAGTCATTAAGTCCAGCTCATACTTTTAGACTCACTGTCTTCAAGGGAGGAGTATCAAAGAATTTCTGTCTATGTTATAAACTACCACCTGAAACTAGGGGGAAGAGAGAGGGAGTGAGGAGAGGAAAGACGGAAGTCAGCAAGAGAGGGGTGAAGGGTGGAGGGGAGACAGTAGTCAGGGATGGTTGGAGTGGGTGGATGGATGGACTGGGTATTTTAATGAAGGTCTGCTAGCTTTTACAAAAGGGTAAGATGGGAATGGATGTTAGACAACCCTTTGTAAAGTATCAGCAAGTGCCTATTATACAATAAAGTACTTTTCTACCTAAGTGGCAGTTACTACTATTATTTTTTTATAAGAAAATTTAGATTTTTTTCTCTGTGAGAAAATTGAGGGTTAGAGATGTTAAGTGGCATATCTGAATTTCTGCAGTGAGGCAGAAGGTAAATTAGAAGCTAGAGTAGTCTTCTCTTCCTTACACATACATGAGTAATTGTGTGGAGGGAGGTGGTGGAGAGGGATACTTGTGACAGTCTGAAATGCACACAGCATTAAGAGTCTACCTCAGAAAAACTATATTGTTGATCATCTTTAAAATGATGGTGAAACCTTACCTTGATATCAGAGCCATGATCATAAGTATCTCTGAAGGCAAGTTGGGCTAATGTGTGTATATTTCAGATAAACTGTCACAAGTTCCCTTTTCTCTATTTTACTTTTTGTGAATTTTTCCTGGATGAAAACTATAATGCAAAAGGTTATTAGCTCTGGCCAGAATGAAAATTCAAAACTCTGTTTTAATTTTATTAAAGTAAACATTAAAGAAAGGTAAAGGCCACTATTATTGAACATTTGGTTTTGATAAAAGAAAATGTGGAAAATATAGACTATGTAGCTCTCCAGCCTTGGCAGGTTTTCAGGGCATGTCTTTGGACTCAGAAGCATTGTCACTCTGCAGCAAATCAAAACTCTCTTCTTTAGAGAACCAATTCTGGGTGCTCCATTCCAGAAAGGACAGAGCACATAGCACTAATTGCATCTCTCTTTGAAATTAAGAAAGGTGGCAGAAAAGAGTGAAGGAGCCAGAATTGATTGTTATTTCTCAGATCCAGAGGAAAAAGAGAGGAAGCCAGGGTACTTCGGTGGGTTTTGAGTGATTTATTCAGTCAGCCAGTTACACAAGACTAAATCTGCAAGTGTTGAATGTTTTAGTTTAAATTATGGAATGCATTTCTGCTGTTAGCATATTTTGCTGAAGTTTCTAAAGATGTTGGACATAGGAGAGGAATGAAATCACTTGACTATTTTAGTAGAGGAGAATTTTTTTCCCCATTAGAAATTTCAAAGTTTGCTTTTAAAAAAAAATAATAGTAGATTTCTAATAGTAGAATTAAGAAGAACTTTTAATTGCTTTGTTAGCCCTTGGTGGAAGATTTTTAGCCGTTGTAAATACATACCTTCTTCTTTTCTTGTATAAGGTTAATCTATTTCAAATCTCCTGCATGTTCTTTTCACTTCTAGGATCAAGGTGGACTGGGCATTGCCATCAGTGAAGAAGATACGCTCAGTGGAGTCATCGTGAAGAGTTTAACAGAGCAGGGAGTAGCAGCCAAGGTTAGGCTTGACCTTTCTCACTGTCACAAAGTGGTGGAAAAGGGAATTACTTTTGAAAAATCATTAATAATCTTTCACATTTCCATTTAGGATGGACGACTCAAAGTTGGAGATCAGATCTTGGCTGTAGATGATGAAGTTGTTATTGGCTATCCAGTTGAAAAGGTATTTTAAAGAAAAAGAAGAGTTTCACTAAGGGTCTTCAATTTCTATTTTCTGTTTTCTAATCAAGTTGATGTTAAGATGTTCACTATTTCCTGATTGCAAATTCAGTATTCTCAGGGAATTTTAATAAATGTCATAGGGAAATTTGAAACTCCTAAATAATGACTAAATTCATGTTAGGACCAAAGGAATCATTTTCTCATGAATTTTTACTGTCCAGACTATCTACTATACAAATTGCTTTATAAACAGACTTTAAAACTCAGCCCTTAAATATATTACTGTTATTAGAATTGAACAGTACTGTTTATCTGAGCTTTTTCTTCAAAAGTGATCGTAATACTTATTTGGAGTTTCATTTGAGGGTATTTATGTATAAGTGCTAGAAGCAATGCTTTGTTTACCTTGAGATCTTTTTCTTCCTTATGGTGAAGGAGAACAATGTAACTGGGTATGTTTCTGTTTCTACATTGGCCAGCAAGAAGCTTAAAGTCATTTTTTAAAAAAATTCAGTTTTATGGTTGTATAAATTGGATCCTTTAATCCATAAATTTATGTTTTTACTTTCTATTTGCCTTGAGTTTTCTGATTCATGGTTTTCCTATCTTGCTTTTAACATTTTACTAAAAGTCCATGTGTAAACTATTTTAGATTCTCTGTATAATCAGGAAGTGAGTTAAATATTCCATATATGTTCTAAGGTTGTAGGGATTCAGAAAAATGGATGAGAGTAATTGAAATATGAAAGTTGAAAAGCCCTCTACTTATATAAGGATAAATCTGGTCAGAACTAAGAGTGGAAATTAACCACTCTTTAATCAATATTAGGCATTTGGAGAAATTAGAGAAAAACTAGAACCATTTCTTTTCTAGCTTCTCAAGTCCTGACAAGGAATCGTTTGCTTCTGTCTCTTCTCTCAAAGGTAGAATTATAGTCCAGTAATAATAGTGACTTGCATTTGTGTAAATCTGATAATTTGTTTTTGAATTTTGTTTTTCCTCCACACCAATATCCTGCCAGTTTATTGGCCTTCTGAAGACAGCAAAAACAACAGTAAAACTGACCATTCATGCTGAAAATCCAGATTTCCAGTCTGTTTCTCCATCAGCCAGTGCAGCCAATGGAGAAAAAAAGAACAGTTCTCAATCTCCTGTCGCCCCACAGACTGGCTCCCCTGAACTGGAACCTGAGTCCATTCGAAGTAAGGGTTGATTTCTACCCTGCATGTGCAGCAAACTCAGCAGAGTCCTTGCCTGGGAATCAGCTTCCTGCCTGCATCTTACTGTTTAATGGTCTTAGGGAACCCCTTTGGTAAGAGGGTAGTTAAAGAGAAGGGCTACTAAAGGAAGAGTCCTATACTGTTAGGTAGAAGATGTGTGTGCTGTGCCCTAGTCAGCCCTGGTATCTTAGGAAACCCACCCTCCTACTCCAGCCTCAATCAGCTTCTTCCTCTCTAAAACAAAGGAATCCTCTCTTTG
Organism: Ictidomys tridecemlineatus; assembly: GCF_052094955.1. Lineage (NCBI taxonomy): Eukaryota > Metazoa > Chordata > Mammalia > Rodentia > Sciuridae > Ictidomys > Ictidomys tridecemlineatus. The sequence continues at coordinate 155,564,063 of NC_135480.1, read as the reverse complement.
TTCTCCAGAAATCTCTTGCTGAGAGTATCTGTGAGTCCAAATATCTAACTAAATGTATTAGAAATACCATTTTCTAGATTTTTTTTTATACTAGGAAAGTAATTTAACTTCTCTAAACTTCAGTTAATCTATAGAGTGGATATTCAGAGTTACAGTTTCCCAGATAGAATCAACACTGCCACTAATAAGAAACTTAAAAATGCTAGTTATTTATTACCACATGCAATGTAAATTGAGTTCTGTGGCTGGTGTGTATTAGACAATCATGTCAAATTAGATGAAATGTATGTATGTGTATTGGTGTGTCATTAAACTGCCAGATGAGTATATAGAGGGAAATTATTCCCTTTAGTTACTTTTTGGAAAAATCATACTAGCTCTGCAGTAAATTTTGATTTAAAAACATTGGTTTATTTTTCAACTTAGGAGGATATCTTGGCCTACAAACTGAAACATTCAGTTCTTCTGACAGGTTTTTAGGGAAATGCTGGTTTAAAACATTCATAATATAGTTGGACAAAAAGTCTTAAAGTAATACATCTCTGATGAAAGTAATCCTGTATTTAGAAAGTAATTCTGGGTAATTTGCTGAAGTGTTAAAAGATTTTATGGAAATTTTTTCATTTTTTTCAGTTTTATGTTGGTCCCTAAATAGCATTGTCTATAAAAATATGAAATTCTAAATGAAAACTTAACATAAAAGAAAATATCTTACACCTGTTCATACCATTTCAGAAACAAGAAAATAGTCTGTTTCTGATTTCCTAAAAAGAGAACATCTTGCCTAAAGCATACGCTTCCCTACTGAGTGTCCTTGCTTTCCCAAACATGCTATTGCTATGTGTTCTTTGTTGTATCATAAAACATATGATACAGTATGAAGACTCATAAAGCAAGGTGTGGAATTATATTCTTGTTTTTATATTATATTCTTATGTGTTGAGTTCTGACCTGTCTGCATTAGGATTTAGTCTCAGAGTTTAGAAAACACCAATGAGACACCACAATGAAAACTGCAAATGCTTATGTGTACATGCATGCATATGTGCTGTGCGTATCTGTTCAGAAGTGATTACATAAGAAGAGATGCTTAGGAGAAGAAGAGGAAATCAAAAAAGTAAAAAGAGCAGGCACCATGACCAAGATTAGTGATGTGTTTTGTTGTCTAAGTACAGAATAGCAAGTGATAATTAAAATAATTAAACAAATAATTTTGTACCTACCATCCAAATTAACAATGATTACCTAGTCATGTTTGTTTGACATTTTAAAATATAAGATAACTAAAAGATTGAAGGCAAAATTGAAGAATTCTCCTTTTCCCCCCAGTCCTGGACCTGTTTCCCTGCTCCATCCCAAAGACAACCTGTGTCGAGTTTCTTATACATATTTTCTAGTTCATTTTTATTTTTATTTTATTTCATTTTTAATTTATTCTTAGGTACAAGCAGATCATCAACACCAGCAATCTTTGCTTCTGACCCTGCAACCTGCCCCATTATCCCTGGTTGTGAAACAACAATTGAGATTTCCAAAGGGCGAACAGGGCTGGGTCTGAGCATCGTTGGAGGTTCTGACACATTGCTGGTGAGTGCCCATCCAGAGTGCTTCAGCCATGCAGGCAGCCTCCAGACAGCTTCAAGAGACTCCAGGGAGATTCTATCAGTTAATTATATGAATTATGAATCACTTATTGTTATTTTCATTTATAGGGCAAACATTTGATTAGGTACTAGGATCATTACTTTGAGTATTGATCACTACTGACTCAGTAAGATTGTGTTACACTTGTTACTGTGACCTTTAGTTTTCAGAATGTCTTACTAGTACTTGACATAACTTAATTTCCTTTTTATTAATATCCAGGTTGGTTTAGTCCTATATTGAGAGGAGTTTGAAAAACTGCATGCTTTGTAGACAGAATTTCCTAAATGTCAAAAATACTTTCAGAATCATTTTGTTTGTGGATAGAAACAATAATATTTTCTTACTATATTTAAGTATGATTTATATGTTTTATGATTTTTCCCACTTCTCTATAATTGGAAAAAATAAACTTCTTTGAGACTTTTTTCCAAAAATATGCTATTACATAGTTCCTAGAATGATGCTATTTGGCTCACATATAAACCTAGTGAGTATATAAATCCCTGTGGTTATCAGAAAAGTACGCTGTGTTTGGACTTCATTTCTTCTCACCATTCAAAGGGAGAATGGGATAAAGCATACTATGTTGTATTTGGAACCTTAGGGCGCCATTATTATCCATGAAGTTTATGAAGAAGGAGCAGCATGTAAAGATGGAAGACTCTGGGCTGGAGATCAGATTTTAGAGGTACAGACTGCTTATTTTTGATCTTCAAAAAATAACAGAGAAAGTCAGTGAGAGGTTATGTGTTTCTTTGCTGCTTTCTTTCTCTCCTCTGCCCTCCTACCTCCCTTCCCTTCTTCACTTAATTCCCCCAGTTCCTCCTAGTCAATGTCCCATATCTGTTTAGGTGAATGGCATTGACTTGAGAAAGGCTACACATGATGAAGCAATCAACGTCCTGAGACAGACGCCGCAGAGAGTGCGCCTGACACTCTACAGAGATGAGACCCCCTACAAAGAGGAGGACGTGTGTGATGCCCTCACCATTGAGCTTCAGAAGAAGCCAGGGAAAGGCCTAGGATTAAGTATTGTTGGTAAAAGGTGTGCCTTTGGAATTGATTGCAACAACAGTAGAATTTTATCAATAGTTCATGTTCTGCAAGTAGCTATCATTTGCCCACTTACAGTGAAAGCATAGAATGATACTGGTTTTGAACATTTAAATCAGGATATTGGGAGATTTTGAGTAGGCTCGACAAAAAGCCTTTTGGTGTTTTTGTGTGTTAGCTATGTGTCAGGAAATACCTTACATTCTGAGGAACAAAGTTAAATAAGACATGGTTTCTGACCTCAAAAATTAACAGTTTGGCGAACAAGAATTAAAAATATTCTTATAGCAAATCAATCTGTTGAGGAATTAGAGAGACACATTATGGGGGAGCTGTGGAAGCAGAGGAGAAAGGAACCAAGAGAAGTGGATTAGGGAAATGTTTCATGAAGAGAGGTGCCTGCACTGAGGCTGAGAGTGATTGAGATGATTGTTGGTCTGCTGAAGGGACTGGAGGATCATACTGGGAGAAAGATCAGAATGACAGGAGCATGCCATCAGCACAGGACAGAAAGCATGAAGCAGGGGATGGGTGCAGGCAGATCAGTAAGGGCACATGATGAGTTTAATATTTATAGGTATGTTTTAAAATATTTATATTAAGTCATAGTAACATTAAGTTCCATAAGTATTTTTTTCCTTTTAGTATTATAAGCTCATTGGGATCAGAAAATACCAGGAAATGAAACAAATGAAGTAAATGTTCAGTAAAAAGAAACTGAATTACTATCACCATTTTTCAGGCCTCAGATATCTAGTTTCAAAGTAGGGTTTTTCTTTTTTCTCCCAACTGAGTCAAAAATTTATGAAATTGTGTCCTTTACATCAGAATATCCTTTGGAAATGGGCGTATCAAAATGCCTACCTGGTTCTGCAGGGACATTTCAATTCAGAAATAAAAGGATATTTATTCCAGTTTGTTTTTTAAGAGACAACTAATGATTTTTTTTTAATACACAGAAAGAAAGTATCATATTATTAAAATTTCAATAGGAATGTGTCTGAAAAATTAGACATTATTTTTGGGAAAACAATATCAGTTGTGTAGCTGTTCAGAAACACTGTGAGCTTAGCATTCACATGGGGACCAGGCTACCACAACATGTGGGGTCACCAAGGCACTATAAAAAGCTCCAGCAACATATCCTGTTTACATTAGGAAGAGCACACAAAGATTATCTAATCCAATACCCTAATTCTGAAGATGTGAAACTAGAATCAGAAGGTAGAGTGCTGTGTTTGAGTCAGATCCCTGGAAGAACAAGTGATATATCCCATCTTTCACTATGCATTTCTGTTTACATTTACTTTTGTATCTTAATGGGAAGTTTGGGGATTTGTTTTGTTTTGTTATTACTTTTTTGATTTCATTTAGTTTTTATTTTTCTATAAAAGGATTGGAATAAGATTAATGTTTGCTCATTTTGGAAAAAAATCTATCTTATGTCTAAGTAAGCTGTAATGATTCAAAGTAAAATACATTGCAGTAATGGTAGTTAAGTTTGAGTAACAAATGGTTTTAGTTTAAGATACACATGTGTTATTTATTTCCAACAATGTTAACAGTGTTGATGATAACAATAATGTGTTTTCATAGCCACAAGTCAGTATCCATTTAAGGATTCATAATGGTGTAGAAAGAACAATAGATTTAACATCCGAGAACTGGCTCTTTATTCCTGTTTTTACCATTTACTAGTTGTGTGGCCCATAAAATGAGAAGAATAGTATCCCCTCCTCTTCACAGTATATAATTGATGAACAACAAATATGCTTATAAAAGATCTGCTCAATCTCTGAAATACTGTAAAACATATGCCATTATTAAATACAAAATGTGTTCTAATAATGTTGCCCCAGCATTGCTCAAAACAATAAAACCCTTAAAAATAGACGTAAATTTTTCATTTTTTAAAAAAGTTAGCTTTCCATTAAATAAACATTTCATTTCAGTTGAGAAAAAGTAATAATGTTGAAATTCAAAATGGTTTGCAGAAACGATACTGGAGTATTTGTGTCAGATATTGTCAAAGGAGGCATCGCGGATGCTGATGGAAGACTGATGCAGGGTGACCAGATATTAATGGTGAATGGAGAAGATGTTCGCAATGCCACCCAGGAAGCTGTAGCTGCATTGCTAAAGGTATAAATCCGATGCCAAAAATAAGTGTGTATAAGAGCAAAAAGAAAGAGAATTTAAACTTCAACTACAATAGTTTAGTCACTTCATTAAAGTATCATCTCAAATAAAACATTTTTCCTACTTCTCTATAATTGGAAAAAATAAACTTCTTTAAGACTTTTTGCAAAAAATATGCTATTACATATTTTCAGTGACAGCTGTTTATTATGTTGTTCTGTATTTATTTAGCAGTATTAGGATTCATGAACTGAGTATCTGGAATTTTAGTAAATCTTTCTAAGATGAATATTGTGTAAATTCTTGTTTAAAACAAAACACATATTCAGACACAAAAGTCTCAATCTTTGTACCTCCATCTTTGTTTCTGGATTATTTCTTACAGCTTCTGATTTAGATACAGATTTAGACACATCTCAAACACAGAGGTGAACTTTTTTTTCTGTTTTCTTTTTTGTTTATTTAACTTTGGATACTATTTTAAACGTCTGTTATCCTTTTTTCTTAGTATAATGTATATATACATCACTGTAGTCAAAGCAGCCAAAAATGTCTTTTGTTTATTTATTTTTATGTGTTGCTAAGGATGGAACCCAGTGCCTCGCATATGCAAAGCAAGTGCTCTGACACTGAGCCACAATCCCAGCCCCACAGAGATGCTTTTTAAAAGTGTCTTGGCAGAACTGCCCAATGTGGGGATCACCGGAGGTGAGATGGGTATCCATGGCACCTCTGGAGATCATATTTTCTAGGCTTTCCTGTCCCCAGCTCTTCTTTAACCCCTATTTTGGCATAGCAGTGTCAACATCTTTATGAAGGATAATGAATAATGTGACAAAAAATGTGGCAGAAAGATTTTTATTATTTATGAGCATTAGAATATAATGTTTTGTCTAAATCCTATTCTGACTCAAAACTATTGAACTATTTGAAAGTTGGTATTTAAAATCAGGTTTGGGTGGGCCAACCTTATATAGTGAAAATAATTTAATGCAGTTTCACCTGGCAGTACTTTCACTGGGAATTATTCAGTTTGTTGGAAGGACCCCATCCCTAGGTATCATTCTAAATTTAAGTACATTTCGCATTATGAAATAGATTCCTCCAAAGAAAGTTCAAGAAGGATCATTTTCCTATTGAAAAGGCAGAACGAGTCTCATTTTAAAAAAGAATTGTAAAGTACAGACTAATCACTTAAAAATACATTTCTTAGGACTATAGACATATTTCTTATTAGGGTATATTCCAGTTTATAGGGAGGATATATATTCCTGTAAATGGGCAATGCTTATCTTTTTGTTCCCCTTTACCTCGTGTGGTTTTTAACCTGAAGAAGTATAATTCAACATTGACTAGAAAACCATTTCCCTCAGTGCCCATGCCTTGACTACATCTTGCTGTGAGTCCACGTGGCAGCTCTGCCATGGTGGACTGGGCGCCGTGGAGGGATGTTCCAGGCGAGGCTCTTATTTTTGGCCTCTATGATTTAGATAGGATTGTGAATATGAATGTGGATATAAAATCATCCATTAACAAAACATTAAAACCTGTAATTTATTGAAGTTTTTTAAACATTAAGAATTCTTTAAGGAGGAACAGTTTTCCTCTGGAGATAAAAATATGTTGGCTCTGTAGCACTGATATGTCTCTGAATAGAAAGTATCCATAAAACATAAATAATTTTAATATCAGTGCAGCCAACCATTGTAACAACCTGTATGGTTGAGAACCTTAAATATTTGTATACTATAATGTTTATGCTGCTGTTTGTTATTTTGATTGGTTAATTCTTCATTTAAAAACCTTACTCATATAACTTACAATATGGAAAAATTCAAGCACATAAAGTTCATCAGAGTATTATTTGTAATAATAAGAAAATTGGAAGTAACATAGTTGACAAAAAACTACATCAACTTTGGCATGTATTTCAAAGATGCATAACAAACATGTCTATTTATAGTGATCTTTATGACAACTATATTAATATAAAAAATGTAATCAGTGAAGATAAAACAAAAAACAATTGTGGTTTACAATATCAATACAGTTATGTAAAATGAAACCTTATAAATTTTTAACAACAATTATGAGGTAATTATTGAAATTAACTTTTTCCTCATTTTACTTTCCAATTTTTTTCTAATGAGAATTAATTGCTTTTATAATGGAAAGATTACCTTAAGTTTTTTATAATAATTAAAACCTTTGGACTTTGAAAGAGCTGTGTTATAGGTAGATGAAAGAGTTATAACACTGCATAGTGAATAATAAATGCATGAACTTGTTAACTTCTGCATTTATGTAAGCTGAAAACACAAGTAGTTCCCAAGAAAAGTTTGGTAAGTTTGGGGCTAAAAACAAAACAAAACGATGAACCAACAAAACAAATAAAAATCAACTGATGGCTATTTCAGGTTAAGTTTTGACTTCTCAAGTTCAAGCTTCCCTTGGTAGCACATCAGCAGCATAACAATGTCAGTGCCTCCTCTTTATGCCTACTCTTAGACTCTGTCATAAGCACTGTACATGGATTACTTTTCTTAACAACTTATTATGCTCTACATTCTAAAAATGCAGAACAACAACTATATTAACATTAGATATCCATTACGGTCACAGAGCTAGTAAAACACAGTCTGAATTTAAATCAGTGTGTCTGAACTCAAAAGCCCAGGGTCTCAAACACCTTGTGGTGCTACTACATCCTGTAGTATTAGGCTATGTAGCATTTCTTGCATGCCTATGGCTTATTTGTAAAGGGCTATAGGGAAATTATCTTCAGTTTTTATTTTGTATTTATGACAATATTTATTTAAGTATTATGTAAGAAGTCTACTCAGGTACTGTGTAGCTTCAGATCATTTGCCCAAGTTTATGAGCACCTCGTCTATTAAGGAAAAATAAGTTGTGGTTGTAGTAGCAAATTTATTGTTTATTTTAAGCCCTGGGTTATTCAGTTCATTTGGCCTTTCTACATCAGTGTGTTTCATGAGAAATTTGCTCAATTCTCAATTTCTGTTTGCTTTGGTAAAAATAATCTCCATATAAATCTTGAGATACAAGACATACACCTGGGGTTGCTGCTGCTGTTTGTTTTTGTTAGTTTTTATTAGTTTTAATGTTTTAAAGGCATTTTTCACAAAGGATTGGTGATATCCTTACCTGTGGAAATCCCAAATGAAAAACACTTTCAAAACCTCAGTGTTGAAGAGTAAAATGTATTGCTAAAGATGATTATAGAATTTTATTTAAGCATTTCCATAAAACAACCACTCCCCCAGTGTTCCCTAGGCACAGTAACCCTGGAAGTTGGAAGAATCAAAGCTGGTCCATTCCATTCAGAGAGGAGGCCTTCTCAGAGCAGCCAGGTGGGTAGCTGTCCATACACCAAGAAGAGCTTATAAATGGCCCCATGGTGGCACTGTCAGGGACATGGACACATATGTGGCCCTCTAAGCAGGGTGACTGAGTGACTGAGTGCAGAATTTGAGATAGGGCAGAATAGGAGATGAGAGTGGGCAAAGAGGCAAGGTGTGACTCTTGATTAGTTTAAAACATTATAAGAATGTGATTTCAAGCATTCTTCTTTTCCCATAATCTCAATGAGTTATCATCGAATATATGTAAGGTCTACTAAGATATCAGATTTTAAACATACTGTGTAGCAATTGCTAGCATCAATCAGTATTCAATATTCAGCTGAAAAACCCCAAATAGGTGAACTGTAAATTCTCTTTACTATATATAAATTAAAATATTGAAATAGTTCAAGATTTTTCCAAGTCCTTTCCTCAGTGCTTTCTTCTGAAGACAGAAGTAGATTTGTACCAATCTTGCTTTGAGTAACACTTTCAGACTTCCTTAATTACTAGATTAGTTTATCATTAACAGGCTCTAATTGTATAGTTTTTGTTTAAGTCCTAGTCTTTGTGCATCAGTTGTTTAAATTTATAAAGGATTGTCTTAAATGAGATTATGAAACCTATTAAAATTTTAGGTAAGTTGAAATCAGTCTTATTTACCCTCTTAGCTTCAATTTACCCATGTTATTAGGCAAATTATTTCTTCAAAAGAAAAAAAAATCATCAGGAATTATGTTTAAATTTCCCTTCAAATTATCAAATGCCACTGTTGTTTAATGATATTTCTCTTTAGATGCACTAAAAAAATTGAATTCTGAAATAAGAGGTATTTAGGGAGATTGATTATTTCTAAAATCTTCTAAAATAATTGGTGGATTTTGTAGGTGAGTGAAGGCAGTTTGTCATCATTTACTCTTCCCCTTTCTGGAATAAGTACATCTGAGTCACTGGAAAGCAGCTCAAAGAAGAATGCATGTAAGATTGGTTCAATATTTTAAGCATGTTTTACTGATCTGAATTTTGGTCGGCAACACTGGTTTTTTCTATCCCTCCCTCCCTCCCTCCTTCGCACTCTTTCTCTTTTTGTTTCCTTTTCCCCCATCTCCCAAATCATCCCATATCTTTACGGAGGTACAAAAACGTGGGTTGGCAAAAAAATCTGAACATCATGATTCTGTGCCTGTGGCAGCTTTTCCCATTTGATGTTTACCCTGAAAGACATAGGAAACATTATCATCAGGATTGTGTAGTTTTTTCTTACTGAGCAGACTGGTGTGTTTGATTTGCTTCTCTTCCTCTGTTTAATGTGACTCCAGCAAATCAGAAGATGCCACTAAGTGAAGCCTTCTTTTTCCATTAAGATTGCAAAATTTTGAGAAAATTAATATCATCCTCCTGTGTTTTAATTACATGAAATCGTGATGCAAAGGGTTTTTTGGCTTGATACATTAGTTGAAAGTTGTTCAAATTGAAGAAACTAACCATATGGCAGTCTCTGTTTGCAATATGACTAATATTCTAGAAGTTTAGGCACTTAAGTCCATGGATTCTTTTAAAAATGCATCCGTGACTTTATTCCTCTCAGCTGTGCATGTGTCTTTCTATGCAAAGTGCATTCTGTCCTTGACTCATTCAAAGTGGATTATATAGTTATATAATCGATGCTTAAAATGAAGAGATGAAATGAGATGGTATGTGCTTTTTTCCAACTGGTAAAATGATGAGTTCCTTTATGAGTCAGATCTAATCACATCTACTGTGTATCATTTATATTTTTAGTAAAATAAATGATAGCCCATGTAGTCCATCTAGCTCCATGTATTGGTGAAAATTTAATGTTCATAAAAATGCTTTGATAACTGTATTATATCTTTTTTTACAGTAGCATCTGAAATACAGGGATTAAGAACAGTTGAAATAAAAAAGGTAATTTGGTGTTTTCAGAGGCATCTACATTTGTATTTTTCTGTAACTATGTTATTGCTTCATAGTATCCAGCTGAATACACACACACACACACACACACACACACACACACACACACACATTGTATACAGTGGAAATAACACAGTGCAGTCTTTGCTGAATTTCCTAGTGATATGACCTCATTTGAAAAATCACTTTTGCCAAAATTGGCATCAATCTGACCCTACACCCAATCATTCCCTCCATCTCCCTTCTGCTGATCAGTGAGCCTTTCCTTTCAACAGACACTTCTCAGTTTTGCTGAAACAGATTTCCCAGACAGCCATGAACGAGAGAGAAAATAAAAGCAGCTGCAATTTTTGAGCCTTAGGATGTGTTGAGCGCTTTTCTAGACACTTCTTGTCAACATCATGTCCTTTAATATTCATTGCAGCCCTCTGTAAGGGTCACTGTTATCACCATTTTAGGAATGAAGATCATCTGGTGATCTGTTGAGGAGTGGGATTGTTCTAGATCCTAGCATTTGTAAGCATAGATCCCTGGATTTGAACTCAGATTTGATTCCCCAGATTGTGGCCTTTTCACTTCAGAGTTTACCTGCTCATCTGTCTCACAATATGATTTCCATTTAGCATATCTTGATTTTTTTTTACTTCCTGAACAGATGCTTATTTTCTTAACCCATACTAAGGACCTCTATCAAATAAAATAATGCAGTTATCTTAAGCTACATTTTCTACCCTCACACCCATAGAACATCAAGGTGGACACTAGAATCTTGAACCAAAGAATAAACAAAGGTCAATTGAAAGTAATACTTTTACTAAAATCTTACATCTGTTGCATGGCAGGGGCCTACTGACTCACTGGGAATCAGCATAGCTGGAGGAGTGGGCAGCCCACTTGGTGATGTTCCTATATTTATTGCAATGATGCACCCAAATGGAGTTGCAGCTCAGACGCAGAAACTCAGGGTAAGTTTTTACCAATAACCATAGTAGCTCTAACAAATCTAGCAAAAGATTTTTATGGGGTAGTATTTTTTTGTTTTATATAAATCCTTCTAATCTAACCATCTATTGCAAGGCTGTTCTAAGTCAGCTAACCAAGCTACAGCAGACCTTGCTTTAAGTAAAGGATAAAGAATAATAATTCAAAACAAAACGAAAGGAAAGGAAAAAAATGACCGGGAATTTGTGAGTAAGTGAAATGGGAAGATTTACAATTGTCTCTTTGTATTTTTATTATATGTTTTGACTCTGGAACAAGTTAAAATAATGCAAAGTTATTTTCAGAAAGCTAGTATGAAGTGAAAGTTTTCTGTTTTCTGTTTTATTGGCATAAATCCTGAATCAACTTTATTAAATTGAAAAGTATCATTTATTTTCATTTGATTGTAAAGTTTGCAGAAACTTAATATAAAGTGACTTGCAATATTGTAAAATTACACAAAACTTGCTTACATTGAGGGATTATTCATATTAGAAGAGTTTGATGGGCTTTATGATAACTGGACAGCTCCAAAATCATGTAAATACTCTTTTAAAGCAACTCAGTCTCTTTAAAAGTAAAGTCTCTGTCGCCTCATAAAAGTTCTCCAAACACAATCATGTTTAGTGTAAATATCCTCTAGATTGGAAATGGTTCAGCCTCTTTTGATATCTAAATTAATTACTGACATTTAAAAAATGATGGTATATATACCATGGGGATCACTCTTCTCTAAGGACACAGTGAAATTTTGGGCTTTATAGGTCATATGAGTGTCTGTTGCAGCTGCTCAGCTCTGCCCTGTGCAAGCAGCCAAATAAGCCTAGCTGTCTTCCAACCAAACTTTATTGACCAAAATAGGTAATGGGCCAGATTTAGCCTGTGGGCATTAATTTGCCAGCCCCTGATTTAGTCACATCTAACGATTATAGTGATAATATCCAGAGAAATTGAAGTTTCCAGATAATATCCATATTTTATTATTTTAATAAGAAATAATGCCTTACCCTGGAGAAATGAAGAATGACTTTCCCCCTCTCCCTCCCACTCCCTTGGTGACTATAGAAATCAATGTGTACAACTTTTTTTGTGGTTGCTCCTTGGACTTCTTGGAATTGGTCATTTTCATCATTATATTTTAATGTCTAGTGACAGTATATATGTGAAGTTTACATTAGAGAAGGAAATGACTGCACTGGTCTCCAAGTCTTATTTTCCCTGTGTGCTTTAGTAGGTGGCTATTTCTTTCTCTCCCTGGCAGGTTGGTGATAGGATTGTCACCATCTGTGGCACATCAACTGAGGGGATGACTCACACTCAAGCAGTTAACTTACTGAAAAATGCCCCTGGCTCCATTGAAATGCAGGTGAGGTTTGTATCTCAAGCACTGTTCAGAATATGGGTAACTTTGAGGGCACATGAACTTTGATGTTAAAGCAGTAAAAAGGATTGAATCTCTTTTTTTGCATTTAATATATCCTTGAACATAAATGATATAAACTGAGAGCTTGAAGAATATACATATGAAACACATTCCATTGCATTTTACCCCTATGCATTTATTGTCTCCTACTTTATTTCTAAGGGCAAAATACAGAGTCTCAACTGTGAACATTAATTGTTAGAATTTTAAGTGGTGTGAGTGTCTTATATTCCAAGAGTCTTTTAAAAATAATTGCACAGGAGACCATGTTTTAAAAGCGTCAGACAGCATTGTAGAATTGAGTTAGAATATTTTTATTATCTGTATAGTTAAAAAGCCACTGGATCTTGTGAAATTTCTCTCTTATGTTCACAGAAATGATTAAGTGGACAATAAAATACACATTTTAATCCAAATTCTCTCTTTGAAGAAAAACTGCTGTTGTCTCCCTAGCCACATGAACATGTGTCTTTTTTCCTCTCTATGCTCCTTTGTACACAGGTGGTTGCTGGGGGAGATGTAAGTGTGGTCACAGGTCATCAGCCAGAGCCTACAAATTCTAGTCTGTCTTTTACTGGACTAACATCAAGCAGCATATTTCAGGATGATTTAGGGTGAGCTCTTATGTTATGGTACATTATTTGTTACTTATGAATCAAGTCTTCCTGACAATTATATTCTCTGTCACATGTTTCTAGCATTCACCTAGAGATGAAATATATAGGGAAATGAGGCATAAAATGCAAAACCTCAGTGCTTTTAACTGTGAACAGTTATGGCATAGATTTAGCTAATCGAGGAAGGATAGATTATAGACCCATAGCTATACATAATACTACCCTTCCCACATTTTCATTTCTGATTTTTTTGGGGGGAGGGGAGCTTATTAGTCTTTATATCACTACCACTGTATGATAGAGAGTAAGTCAAATTTATTCTTTAATTTTTCAGCATTATTAACTCATTTCATACATCCTTCCTTTTGAATGAAAAAATGCACTGCCATTGGATAACAACACTGAATACCAAAAGCATAAGAAAATAAGAAGAGTAGAGAAAAGAGGAAGAACATTGGAATGTTTACAAACAATATAAGCTATATAAAATTACTTAATCAGTTTTTCTATATAAGCTTAGGAACTCCAATGTTTATGTCTTATTCCATTACAGTCCCCTGAACTTTAGCCCTCTCACTTTAAATAAACCAAAAAAAGAATGAGTTTTTCTGTGCCATGAGAACATGCAGTGAATATGTTAGTTTAAGGCAACTGTAAATGAGTAATAGAATTAGGGCGTTAAGTAGGATTTCATTAGATTATGTAAATTTCAATACTGCACACAGCATGCATTGACAATTTAAGCATCCCCAAAATATTCATAATATATTCCCTATTAGAACACAAGGAATTATGCTAGTGTTAGGTAGATGTCAGACAGTGCATAACGTACAGACTCAGATTGTGTGTGTGTGTGTGTGTGTGTGTGTGTGTAATCTATAAAAAATTCCAAACCTCTTTTTTCCTTTCCTTCACTGTAGACCTCCTCAGTGTAAGTCTATTACACTAGACCGAGGACCAGATGGCTTAGGCTTCAGTATAGTAGGAGGATATGGCAGCCCTCATGGAGACTTACCCATTTATGTGAAAACAGTGTTTGCTAAGGTAAGCTTGCAAATTTTAACCATTCTCTTCTCTGCTAAACATTCATTAACAGTGGTCAGCAGCTGGCTTATTAGTTTATGGCCTGAGGTAATGCCAAATGGTTAACAGTTGATCATTTTCTTTCTAAACTCCCTACAGGAGCAAGTCATTAAATATTTTTGTACAATTTGAGCTTAATAATGTTTAAAGGAAAATAGCTTCAAATTAAAACTCCATGGAAACTCTTGACAACATGCATAAAAATATTAATTAATTTTAGTTAGTAAATTCTGTTCTTTCCTTTGAAAACAAGTTGTACATAATTGTCATTTGAAAATGGGGCCTTTTAAATATGTATGCTACCAAGCACTGGCATTTCTTTTTCATTGCATTTTTTGTTGTTGTGAAATAGAAAATAGGTACAGAAAAGTGCACAAAATGTATATTCACGTTAACTAATAGAACATTTATTTGACAAGTTTAATTTCATTGAATAAAATAGAAAGATTACTAAAAAGAATTTAAAGAGTATCCAGCAGCCTTGTCATTTATAATAAATTGATTATTCATAATTAAGGGATTTTATTTTTTATAAAGAAAAACATTTCTATCAAGAATATTTGAACAAAAATAAAGATACTGGGACACTGATGAAGCTATTCAAACAACCGAAACCCATATTTGATTGCTAAGGCATATTTATGTTCATAAGACATATATTCTCAGACTTACAAACTTGGACAAAATTTTTTACAGGAGAAAATCCAAAATTTCAAAATTTTATAGTGAAAGAAAGCAAAATTCATGCAAAACATGTTTAAAGATTTGACATAGAGGCTTTAGATTAATGCTATGGTCCTTTAATTTATGGAGGTTTTATTATATTATTTTGAAAAAAGTATTACTATTTTTAATTGGTTTAAAGTGCTTTAGCTTAATTTTTGAGATTTTTAAAAAAGCTATTGGTGTGTCCAAAAATACAAACAGCATTTGCCAGTGAACAGGAGAGTCATGCAGTCCTTTTCCTCAGACTAGGAACAATTTATTTAAGGCATGCTAGTGAGAACATATTTTAAGAATTTCATCATTATGGATTCCTCATTAAATTCTCCATATTTTAATCTTATATTTAATTGCATAATTGTCTTCTATAAGCATGCCTTAAGATGGGATTCTTTTTCAAACAACAATGTCTGTGTTTAATCTTTTTCATGTAGGGCCCATAGTAATATAAAGAATCCATCTACTCTTGGGAAGTAAGAACCAAGACAGCTTGAGCCGCCTTTTGAAAGTCACAGAAAGAGTTAGAATTAACTATGTATGTGCATGCATGTGCGTGCGCGTGTGTGTGTATATGTGTGTGTGTGTGTGTGAGACAGAGAGAGAGAGAGAGAGACAGACAGACAGACAGACAGACAGACAGACTAGGAATAGAATCCAGGGCCTCTCACATTCTGGCAAGAATACTGCCACTAAGCTATACCCCCAGCCCCAGCGATGGATTTTAATATCAGCGCTGGTACCTTATCATGTCCTAGTCAACCTAGACATGGGCTTTGTGCTTCTGCAAACCTTTTAGTCCTTGTATCCAGGTGCTGTGAAACTGATTTTATTCCTAGTTAATTTTGTGTCTTCTTTTTCTATAGGTCTTTACAGAATAGAAAATCATGGATTCTATGAAATCATTCCTACTAGGCAAATTCCCAAATATTCTTTATTAACTTGAATTTCTACCAACTGCTGTGCTGAATAGCGCCCCCCCCCCAAAAAAAAAGAAAAGAAGAAAAAAGAAATCTATCTATTGACTGCTAGATTCTCTCCCAAATTGTAATCTCAATACTAAAACCATTTAGGAGAAAGACCTCCTTTGTGTATGTTCATCATTGCTTAATATTTGTGGAGCACCAAGAGCAATGTGCTTGTACATGCAGAGCAATTTATATTCTTATTTAGATCTTTTTTTTTTTTTTCTGTTGTGTGAAGCTGCATTCTTTTGAGAAGTAAACAAGTCTACTTTATAATTGCAGGGAGCAGCCTCAGAAGATGGACGTCTTAAAAGGGGTGATCAAATCATTGCTGTCAATGGGCAGAGCCTAGAAGGGGTAACCCATGAAGAAGCAGTGGCCATCCTCAAGCAGACAAAAGGCACTGTCACTTTGATGGTTCTCTCCTGAATTGGCTGCCTGAACTGAACCAATCCAATCCCTTGCTTACCTCCCACTATAAGAATGGAAGTGGTCTGTGGATAATTGATCTTGTGGATGACTTTTCCTATATTGTATTCATGGGTTATCCAAAATTATAGGGAAAAATAACATTTAAGTTTGTTTTTGTAGTGTGGTTTTATTGCTGACATCTAAACATCATTTTTTTCTTTCCCCTTGTATTTTGTGAACCTAAACTCAAAAGAGGAATAATATTTGTGTATGGAAATCCAGTTTTTCTTTTAAAGGTATTCAAAATTTTGTAGTCACATGGATAAAAATTATGTATCAATCTCATTAATAGAGAATAACAATTCTAAATCTAACCAAAAAAAAGTGACTTCAGGAAATTCACTTTTAGTTTGAAAAGTGAAGAGTTATAGTAAATAAGGAAAATCTTAGGAGAGTTTTTTTTAAAAAAGGACTTAATTCAGCAATCTGTCTCTTTTCCCTACCCCAAACTAAGAAAAAAAATCTAATACTCTTAGTATTTAAAAGTTCTGAACATTATAAAATACCATATCTCCTCACCTCTAATGTAAACATATATTTTTGCTGCTTAAATTGTGTTCTGTGATTGAGTAAATAGCAAATATATGGAGCAATGTTCCTAAGTTTTATAAAGGAATCATATTTAAAGCACATCTTGATGTTCATTTTCATTTTTTGACCTGTTATAAAATATTCTCATGTTGCTGTAAGTAAAGCAATGATGTTACCCCACATTGACTGGTTTTTCTAGAGAACAACCAGGCTAATCATGGAAGAATGTAAAAGGGTCCCAGAATCTTTTAGTGCTGTTTTCAACAACTGATGCAATACTGAAAATGTGTTTATGCGCTGTGCAGTTGTTTTTCAATTAGTATTACTCCTAATGACAGAGAAAAAAGCAATGTGTTAGTAATTATTTTGGTTGTATGCCCTTAGTAAATTGATAGAAAAATTAAGGGGATTAACATAACTTCATTTCATTGCCTTATATTAACATCTTATAATACAATAGTTTTAGACTAAGGGAAACAGATGGAGCTGTTTATTGAGACAACTGGCAAGGAATTATCATGTGTTCATTCCCATTTTAGAGCGTGAAACTCCTACATTAGACTATATAAAGTCACTTTAAATATTATATTTGTAACAGAAGTAGTGTACAGATATTTTATTACAGCATTCTTGTGTAAACGCATAATTAAAGTGAATAAATAAGAAGAAATTTCAGTGGTGCACAAATAAAAAAGCAAGAATTTCTGTTTGCTTACTGTCTGTACTGAGGGAAAGGTTTATTATTTAAGACTTACTATTTAAAAATTGATTTCTATCATGTCTAATAGCATGTATCATATCCACGGATGCAATTAGAAGAAATATGGACAATGTCATTATGGAAAACTCCATATTTTTTACCTCCACAATATTTTTGAGCACTAAACATTCATGGACTCCTAGGAAGAGAAGTCCCTGTGTGTTTTTCCAGGGTACTATTAATGCAATAATATTGGAAGTTATTCTTAGATTAATAAATAGCTAAAGTGTATTCAGAGAGAAAAATCGTAATGAAAATTATTTATTTTAATAGATATGAAAAGTCTGATTTACACACTGATCAAAGAATTGGGAAATCTTTACTAGTTCTGTCCCCAAATTAGCCAGTAAGAATATACATTCCCTCAGATTTATCTCATCTGTAAAATAATAATTGTTTCATCAGAAAATTTCTATTTAATTCTAAAATGCAAGAAAATATTTTTTATAAGAATTTAAGAATTCTGTGCTTCTAGTCCATATAAAAATAAATGGAAAAAACTACACACCTAGTGCAACAATTTGGGAGATGTATTCCTCAACCAATCATTGTAAATTGAGGTGCTTAATGTAAAAAAATCAGTTTACTATTTCAGTGATATATCCATTTTCTTAGCCACCACTTAGGGCCTTCCCTTATGAAGCTATGCCAGGATTCTTTGGTGGTAGGCCACTGAAAGCTAAACTGACCACTTTTAGAAGTTTAAACTAGCAAAAATGTTTATAGAGGACTCTGCATACTAACACTGTGTGAGGGAAAGTAAGCCAGTTGAATTGAAGTTTGAGTAAATATGTGAAAGAGACTCCAAAAAAGAACCCAATGGACATCTGTCCTAGCTTAAACAGTATTCTCCCAAAATTCATGTCCACCTGGAATCCTAGAATGTGACCATTGGTCATAGGGTCTTTGCAGAAGTAATTATTTATGGTCATTGTGGGATAGAGTGTGTCCTGTCCCATGACTTGTAGCTTTATAAGACTGTATGAAGACACAGAGACAAAGACAAATGAGTAATTGTTAATATCATTGAGAAGTAAGATTTTCATCATACAAGAAAGGAAGTACACAGAATGTAAGATCAATAAAACAATTTATAGTCCTGAATTAAAAAACAAAACAAACAATGATGGCAAAGAAATATGCCAAGGAACACCTGGGGCCACCAAAGCTGGAGAAATAAGGATTCTTTCCCGGGGCCTGATGACACCTTGATTTCAGACTTCTGGCCTCCAGAACTTTGAGATAATAAACTCTGTTATTTTAAGCCAGGATGTTGTGGTATTTATTATGGATGGCATTTATTATGGATGCCCTGAGAAATTAATATTATATTTTTGTATCCTGAGCTACTGTCATTGTGCTGGGATAATAAGATATTATAAATTGCTATTGACACATGAAAAGAGAAAAGGGAGGAAGGAAGGTAGAGTTTAAAAGCAAAAGAGTATAGATTCATCGACATTGTAGAGAAATAACAAAGGCTTGTGTTTCCTATACTATTTCTTTGTGGAGTTTTCTGTGGTGAAGAAATAAAGTACTTGAGCAAAGAGTTTAAATAAAGACTCTTAATGTTGTGCCATGTATAAACCAAGACAGTGGATCATCCATAATGCCTACTGAGATTGATTGAGTCAAACTGGAAACTACTACAAGTTTCTGGTGGTGTTCCTCAACACTCCGAGGGATATAATGGCAGTGACAAAGTGTTTCATTTCAGCACTGACTTGATTCATGAAAGTGGGAGTAGCACAGCATCCGTATGTCAGAGCAGCAATGGAATTGGAGGCATAAAAGGATTAGGAGTCATGAGAGACAAGAAGACAAGAAAAAGGAGGATCATTTTTTTTTTTTTCCTCGCCAGAAGAACCTTGACAAAGCAGATTTCGATAGACATGAACAAGCAGAAGGGGGCTCTTTCTGCATTGAGATAGACATACTAAGCTGCCTTGGATTTGGTCAGCTCATTTGTTGTCTGGATGACAGGCAGTGATTTAGTGTCCCTCTTCAGATCTCCATCAGCCTGAAAACTTGAAAGAATGCCTGCAGAGAGACAAGAATAAACAGGTTTTTGGGGGGGGATTTTTTTTTGGGGGGGGGGGGGTTAAGGTGTGGGAGGGACCCTCAGAATGATCATCACCAGCTTTCAGCAGTCCTGGTGTGTTGTTTCATGTCTGTGATGTTCTGGAATGCATTTGATTCATGCAAAGATGTTTCTCAACTTCTGCTAGGAATTAATATTTAATTTTGCCATTTTCTAAAGAGAGCTAGTTGGAAGGCAGGATTGAATCCATTATCTTGAGAGAAAAATAGTTGATATCAAGAAAACTTCCAAATTAAAAGAGTGTGAAAGCTAAGGAAAATGTTCTTAAAGTGATTTTAGAAGTTTTCTGTATTGTCCATTTCAATATAAACTAGAAGAAATAATTTATATTTTATTTGTGTAAGCATTTTAATTGCCAGTTAAGTACTGAAAGTTTAGTAATAGGCCCTAGCAAGGAATTCTGTCAAGAAGGAGGCAAAGTTAGCCAGGCGCAGTGGTAATCCACACCTGTAATCCCAGCAGCTGGGGAGGCTGAGACAGGAGGATTGCAAATTCAAAGCCTCAACAAAAGCAAGGCACTAAGCAACTCAGTGAAACCCTGTTTCTAAATAAAATACAAACAGGGCTAGAGATGTAGCTCAGTGGCAAGTGCCCCTGAGTTCAATCCCTAGGACCTCCCCTGCAAGAAAGGAGGCAAATTTATGGTAATGAGCTCAGAATCACTACAGCTATTTCTTGACATTTTCATGAGTACCAGAAGCGCAGTCCATCACAAGATTGATGAGGCACCTGCTAGGAGCAGGCCCCTACTTGTTCTCTTCACACTAGACAAAAGACTGTGTCATTTGTGAATACTTTGTGATCCCTGCCCTACCCTCCTTTTCCTTATAAGCATATGTCCAGAAACAAACATACTTATCCTTGGACATTTTCTTCTTTGTTTTTTTTAAAAATTGTGCTTTTTCACCTGAATTTACCTTGAAATACTTGGCATTAAAAAATTCCATTCCCCAAATTTCCTTAACATCAAGTTACTTTACTGCCTTCAATAAAACTTAGATATATATTGATTTGGAAAATAAATAGATTATGTAAGGTTTTAATACCATACAGTAGAATAAGTTATCAAGAAATGGTTGTAGTACAGTTGTATGAGTACCATAAATGTAATACTTTCTTTAAATAGTCTTCAGTTTTCATTTCTGTCAGTTGTATCTTTTTCCTCTAAAGTTGGATGGAAATTAGCTTATACTAAACTTTCCAAAATTTCATTTGTTTTGCATACAACCTTCATCATGTTTCCCATATCCTTATATAACTATACTATTACTAAATATTTTTCTTTTAACTTAAATGGGCTATAAAGAGAAGTTATCTCTCACTCCTTTGCATGGAAAACCAATATAGTTTGCCATAAATACAAAATAGCTATGAGCAAATGCTCATAAACTTTCTCAAGATACTCTTGTTTACCAAGGGTCAGAATTTCATAACCGAGGGCTGCTCTCTTTGTTAGAAAGGGAGATTTTCCTGTGGTAGCATGGTGTTGACATCTCTTTGGAAACTCTTCCTTGGACTTATTAGAACTGGAAAGTTTTTTTTTTCCTTATGTAATCCTACATACATTAGGATACATATAGTCCTAAAATGATGATTTTTAGGACTACCTAAAATGATGTACTTCCTCCATTATACCAAAATCATGAAGGTTTTGCTTTTCTAAAATATGAAAGCTACCAGATTCCTATCCTTAAGAGTATGCTTACTTATAGAATTACTATTTTGTTTATAAGAATTTAACTAAAATCAGAATTGGGTCATCATGTCCAGTATTTTAGTCTTGGCAATCTTGAGTTTGAAATAAAGGACAAATGACAAAATTAATGGAGTAAAATTAATGTTGTGGTAATATTAAATAAAGCTAATGCCTTTTGCACCTGGAGGGCTATACAGATGGCAGGCATACCTAATTATGCACCCTGCTGCCTTTAAGTATACTGATAAAATCTCTCAACTGACTTTAAAATATGTTAATGCACCAGCTCCTGAAAGATTTAGTAAGGCAACCCAGTACACAGAAAAACATTCTTACATTTTTATTTTTTAAGGGAAAAAATCGTAATTCTATAAGTTAAATAATTTAAGATTTACCTATTTTTTAAAAACAAATTATTACAGTTATTAAGTCCATTAGTCCCATTAGAAAAAGGTTATTCTCAATCCAGTTAGAAAGTACTTAACGTAAGTTTACATTTTTACTTACTGCACATCAGATAAAAAAGAATAGAATCCTAAATTAGTTGATTTGATGTCTCTAGATATAAATTGCATTGGTAAATTATTGCTCATATAGATTAGATAGAAATTCATTCAATTATTTTTAAAATTTTTTATTGGTTCTTTTTAATTACACATGATAGTAGAATCTATCTTGATAAAATTACACAAGCAATTATTCTAATTAGGACCCCATTCTTCTGGATGTACGTGATGGTGGGATTCACTTAGGTGTGTCAGATTCATCCCTCTATCTTTCCTATTCCTATCAACCCCTCGCTTCCTTCATTCCCCTTTGTCTAATCTCATTCAATTCTTTAAGAAGTAATGCTTCTTTAGGAAATTATAGTCCAGACATAGTGATGCAGGCCTACAATCTCAGTAACTTGGGAGGCTGAAGCAAAAGGTTCGCAACTTTGAGGCTAGCCTTTGCAATTCAGGAAGAACCTTAGTAACTTTTCAAGACCCTGTCTAAAGAATACAAAGGACTAGGGATATATCTCAGTGGTAGAGCACCCCTGAATTCAATTCCCAGTGCTCCCCCCAAAAAAGAAGAATGTTGTTATAGTTATATGTATAGATAATATATTTTGCTAGAAGAATTTCCAACAAGAAGATGGAGTTTTAAAATTTATTGTGAATTCTCTGTGTTTAGAGATGTGAATCTTCCTTTTGCTGCAGTGAGACGTGCACTTAGGAGCACAATCAGCCACTTCTACTTTTGAATTCAGATGATTTTTTAAAAATATTTTTTAAAATAATATTTTTTATAAATATTCTATCATTTTTTATATTTATATTTATATTTATATTTATTACTTACATTCTTAAAGAATGAATAGTATGGTTTGGATTTTGAGTGGCCCCCAAAGACTATGTGTTAAAGGCTTGGTAACCAGCCTCTGGTGCTTTTGGAAGGTGGTAGAATGTTTAGAATTTGGGACCTATGAAAAAGAAGGTCTGATTGTTGAGTATGTGCTGTAGAAGGACCGATCTTCTCCTCTCTTTCTCTTTAAGGTGAGCTGTTTCTTCTGCTTTGTACTTTTGCATGATGTTCTGCCTCTCCACAGGCCCAAAGACAAGGTTGTCAATCAGCCTTGAACTGAAAGCTCTTAAACAATGAGCCAAAATAAATCTTTTCTTCTTATAACTTGCTTATCTTATTAATCATTTACCATAAATACAAAATAACTTTGAGCAAAGGCTCATAAAGGAAAAATTCATAAATTCTATCAAGATACTATTTTCTACTATGGGTCATAATTGAGACCTGTTCAGTCATAGAATCAGAATGCTAGCACAGTGGTAAACTCTGATTCCCTTTTAGGTGCATTTTCCATCAAAACAGGAGATCTCGGGTCAAGTATTTATAAAAAGATATCAGTTCATTTTTAAGAACAAGTGGCTTATTTTTAGACTAATAAGCATATAATTTATTCACATTTTATTATTTAATATTAGGGCTAAAATATAAATTATACATTTAAAATTTTACATTTGTAATAGTTGCTGCCATTTGGATAACATACTATCAACCCATTCATCAACACTTATTTATAGGTATCTGATTATTATTCTTCCTATTCAGTAGTTAATTTTTTTTCTAAAGCTTTTTTTTTTCTGTCTACAGGTATTTAGGTAATGAAGTTACCATGGTCTCATCCTATACTTTGCCTTTTATGTGTCACTTAATGTCAGTCATATCTGATAAATGTCTTCTACTAAAGGAACTATAGATTGGGACTCTGTATAGGATTCTAGATCTCAAGACTGTGCTTCATTTGTGCCCTGGCCTGGTTCCTGGCTAGAAGACAGCTGAGATCTCTGAGCCTTGGCCTCCTTTGTTAGTAAAATAGGGTTACTAACATCTTCCTCACATGACTGTTAGCATCAAATGGGAAGAAATGTCTGCACATGAGAATGCTGATAAAAGATAGAAATAACATCACTGTTACAAAAATCAATGCAAATGAAGGACTGTGGTACATCTAGCGAAATCGTGGGAGTCATCTGAAATGAAGTGTGCTAAAACCACCATCAATTTACATCCCAACTTCCAAAAGAAACTTGTAAAGTACCTTCCTACTCTCTCATTCTAGATATTTTCTCATACTTGCTGCTAGAAAAAGAAGCTAAGACAAAACAGTTCCAGAAGAGCTAAGAACTGGTTACTGATCTGAATGTACTACTCTTTAGTATTTAAAATAAGAACTAGTTTAGATTGCAGTTACCTAAACCTAGTGAGAGCTTTCATCATTAACTGAACCTCCAATGCTTTCTTAATAAGCCAAATATTTAGCTTTAAAAGTAAATGGGAAATTGTACAATATCCACCAGTCACATTATCCCTCCTCCAGTCTTCTTTGTATTAAATTAATTGAGTAGATTCCATTTTCATCTCCTTTTAGGCACAGCCTCTTTTAAAAAGGAGTGAAATACAGGAAATCAGCTTGTTAGACCGGACAGTCTTCTAAAAGTTAGTGAGATCAGACTCTGTCAAAGGCCTCTTATTAGACAGTATTTCTTAAATTGCATGTTTGGTTTTGTTTTTGTTTTGGTGATGGGATAGAAACTAAGTAAATTGGGAAACATGTAAAATGATTAAGTTTTCAAATCTTTTTGTTTCCACAATATCTTTATTTTTATGTGGTGATGAGAATTGAACCCAGTGCCTCACACATGCTAGGCGAGTGTACTACCACTTAAGCCACATCCTCAGCCCTCAAATCTTTTAATTTAAGAGAATCAAAAGAAAGAAACTTTCTGAAGAGGATTTCTGCCCGGTGAGCACACTTGACCATAACAGAAGCTTGAACATTCATACTGTATGAAACTCAAGTTAGGGTTGGGAGAACTGAGCTTCTGTTTAGGACACTACAGCAGACTTTTCTTGGGGTGGACTGCAAAGGTGATGTCCTGTCCATTAGCAAGTGCAAGGGTAGTACACATTGGCCTCACTTCCAGGTTTGTACATTAGATGGGGTAAATTTGTAAACCATTCTTAGTCCTCACTTGGTGGCAAATGTTTTATGACATTTTAAAAAAGAAATCATACATTTCAAATTTGGGGAGATGGTGAAAGTCTAAGAATCACTTTTAAGTGTGAAAGAATTGAGAACCCAAAGAATCCATGCATGTAGCCAACTGTGGGGAAGATACATATACATATGCATGGGTGGACGTAGCACTGGAAAGTTCTAAAGCATGAAATTCTTTAGTATGTTTTCCTTTTTGAGCCATGGACCATACTTTTTGAGTGCAAGATACACTTACCATGATTTTGCTACATACAGAGCTTATTTAATTTCAACTTTCAAATGGAAAAAAAAGGAAAAGGTTACGAAAGTACCTTAAATTTCTATATGACTATTCTGAATACTGGAGAGATTAGAGACTTGAATTGCTGAAGAATTTTAATAAGATTGTGGAAAATGTTTCAGATTTGAAGGGAGAAATATGGAATTAGATTCACAAATAGGATACTTAGTTACTCTAAATATTTTTTTTCAAGGGGATAATATTTTCCCCCAGGGTTTTAAAAGTCAAAATATATAATGAATGTGAAAGCATTTAAAGTTCTACATAAGCACTGGCCATTATTACATATTAATTCAACCATGCATTCATGACTTTTGATTAAAAGCCATCAAACTGACAGGATACTGTCATGGTCCCATTATACAACTCTAGAAATGACATAACACCATCCAAAATTTTTGTGTAGGATACAGGCAAAAAAATAAACTTCTCAGACCAAAGAACACTCTGCTTAGCAACTCAGAAATAGTACTTTATTATAAGTAACATATATTCATATAATATGATTTATATATCATATGTGTGTATGTGTGTGTGTGTGTGTGTGTGTGTGTGTGTGTATCGTATAGCTATAGATAAGGTTGGTATAATGTGAAGTGGGTTAAGTTTTCGAATGGGATGACAGTCCATGAGGAGATGTGCTGGTTGCTTCTGAATTGGTTAAGATTAATAATCCAGAAAATTTTTTGTATGTAAACAGGATGAGGTGGCACCTGGGGGTCATCTGCCAGTGGTTGTTTGTGTTTTAATTTTTGTTATGTGCAGTTCTAAAGATAGAACCCAAGGCCTTGTGTATACTAGGCAATCATTCTACCATTAAACTACACCTGCAGCCCTTTTCGTGCTTGTTTTGAGACAGTCTTCCTAAGTTTCCCAGGCTGGATTGGCCTGAGATTTGACTGACGGTTTCAACATACATTCAACAACATGAAAATCTTGTGATGGTTTAGTTCATACCTATTAACTGATTAACTTTCTTCATTACTTGTCTTTCCCATTGTCTGACCCTTGTGATTAAATTTACGACTTCACAGAATTTTTCATGTATATATATATACATTTATATCACAATAGATCCTCTAAAGAAAAAGCCTTCACTCACTCTTATCATGACCTTTCTATCATTTTTATCATCTCTGTGTCTTGGACTTAGCCATGACATAATAGATGTTTGCATCATGTTGCTTTGTCTACATTATGGCCTGAAACTATACTATAAGTGATATTACACAAGAGTTTTACTCAAAAATGGGATGACCCAAAAATGGGTTGGCGTGAGATTGGGAAAGAGGAAAGAAAGGAAGAAAAAATGAAAAGAAGTTGGTTTAGAGGAAGTGGGAAGATCATTAGCCTTGAGTCTATTCTTACAAGATTTTTACCATTGAGTATAAAAGTTAAACATGGACTTTCAGTGGGCTGGTCAATCTAGTAATTCTAAGTTTTAGATGAAAAGCAGAATTTATAAAATTTCACATACAATTACTAAGAGCTTCATAAACATTTGCTAAACAATGAATGTGAACTAAGGATTATAAATAAATACATGATAAAATCACCTGGGGACAGACTTGGAAAAAAAGGAAAAAGAAACCAAGAATGATGCAAAAGGGGACTGCTGCTAGTTTATATCTTTTCTTTTAATTCTTTCCAATTTCTTTTTTTTTTTAACTTTTGAGTTTAGGAAAATGAGACTTAGAGAATGGTAGTGAGTTATGGGTTTTTTTCCACATACTGAGAAACAGAAAAAAATGTGCAAGGTCCCCAGCATGTGAAGGTCAGAAATCAACTGTTCCTTATTTCTGCAAACTTTGCAGTAACTGAGGTTTAGTGGGTAGCTTCCATGTGAATGCAGAATGTCTGAGTAAATACAATGCTATTTTAACCATTTTGAAATGTAAACTCTTGTTAATCAAAATAGAAAATGTGTGACGTGTACCTTACTTAAACAAACCCACTTTCTAAACCAGGTATTGGGAAAACAATAGCCCTTTCTAGAAATTAACATTTTGGCATTATCTCCTTGACTTTTACTTTGGGTAACATTAATGATAATCAGAATCATTCAAACCAATGGCACCATTTAATACCATGCAATTGGAAAAGAGTATTTCCTCTGTCCTTTAGTCTATGAAACATCTGAGGTCCCTTGAGAAGCATCATGACAGATGGCATGAGATGCAAAACTGAAGTAAAGCCAAAATCTAGACATTCCAGATGACATTAGTTTTCTGGATTAAATTATTAAGTAAATTGACCCAATCTCATGAATATTTCTCTTATGTGGATTTGGCTTAAAATATACTAAAAATAAAGTTTAAACAAAAAACCGAACAAGAGGGCAATGAATTTTATTTTTGAATTGCTAACCAGAGTTCTCTTTGGTCTAGGAGTTTACTGTTATTACAATTTTTTTTTTACCTGTATCCTATATGAACATTCTGAACAGTGTTTTGGTGTGGATCTTAAATGTCCATCAAAGGTTCATGTGTTGAACGCTTGGTCCCCAGCTGATGTTGTACTTGAGAGGTGGTAAAAACTTTAGGAGATGAGGTCTAGTTGAAGAACTGTGTCACTCACTATTCAATCACTTTTGTTTTCTTTGGTGCCTTTTAAAGTCTCCCATACACATCATGTTTATAAGGTAGAGCTGGCATTTAAGAATGAAAGGCTGGTTTTCATAACCATAATGAATGGTTAAATCAAAATTTATATTCAAAGAAGGATAGTCTAGCAACCAAAAATAAAATTTAAATTTTTATTTAATTTATGAATTTAATGTATAAAATCATAGCTGTTATGCCCTTAAACCTTTTCAAAAAGTCTTTTGATTTCTGTCTGGTCTTAAACTTTCCCCATCCAAAGAACAGGTTAATATCTACATTCCCTTGTCTGTTTATTCCCAGTTTTTCTTCTGTCTTCAAATGGGAAACACATTTTCCACTTGCCAGGCATGTCAGGCTGACCCCAGAACTCCAACAACTCCTTGCCTATCACAGAGGGAAGAAAGAATAGCTCTAAGAAATGTAGTTCTTCTCTAACTCTGACCACTTTTTATCATAAAAATGAATGATAGGAAGGAAGGAAGGAAGGAAGGAAGGAAGGAAGGAAGGAAGGGAGGGAGGGAGGGAGGAGGGAGGGAGGAGTAAATTAGCTCTGCCTGGAAGATGTCACATTAGATGAGTATGAAGTTGTTTTAGTCAGCTTTTTCGCTCCTGTGACTAAAAGACCTGACAAGAACAATTGTAGAGGAGGACAATTTTATTTGGGGGCTCATGGTTTCAAAGGTCTCAATGCAAAGACAGCTGGCTCCATTCCTCAGGGCTCCAGGTGAGGCAAAACAACATGGCAGAAAAGTGTGGTGGAGGGAAGTGGCCCACGTGGTGGTCAGGAAGCAGAGAGAGACTCCACTCAACAGATCCAAAATATAAACATCAAAGCTATGCTCTTGGGCAGGGATGTAGCTCAGTGGCAAAGCATCTGCCTTGGGGATCTACCTGCTCAGGCCACACCCTCCCCTCCCTCAGTTACCACTCAGTTAGTCCCATCAGGGGATTAATTCTCTGATTGGGTTAAGACTCATATTCCAATCATTTCTCCTCTAAACTTTCTTGCACTGTCTTATACATGGAGCTTTTGGGGGACTCCTCACATCCAAACCATGCCAGAAGTAGAGGCACGTGGCATGATTATATCTTAAAATGCAAATACATGTCTTTTCTACACCCTCCCACTTGATCAAAGGGTCAGTTTTCTCTTCCGCAACTCACTCTGAAACATAAGCAACATTTTCAAAGTAGCCTCTGTAAAAAAATATCTGGGTCCTTCATGCACAGTGCTTCCATTCCCTGTGATTTACATATGGTTGGATGTTCCCCGAGGATTCATGGGTTGGAAGCTTGGGCCCCAGCGCAGTGGTGTGAAGAGGAGGTGAAACTTTGAAGTAGAGCTTAGAGGGAAGTAATCAGATCTGCCCTGGGAAAGCATCAGTGCAGTTCTCCTGAGAGTGGTTAGTTCTGGCAAGAGAGCTCTTATAAGAAAGAGTCTGACTCTCCCTGGATCTTCTGGCTTCCTCTCTTGCTGCGTAATCTCTCCCTCCTTCATTCATTGCTCCTGCCACTGTGATGCCATCTGTTATGAAGACTTCACTAGAGCAGAGCCGAGCAGATGTCCTGCCCTTCAACCTCCAGGTCCGAAAGCTAAATATAAAACTCTGTTCTTCATATGTACACAGCTCAGGCATGGTGGTTGAGGAGAGAAGTTAGAAAATATTTTACCACTGCTTTAGCTAATGGTTAGACTCTCTGGATCCAAATCAGGTTGCTAAGAGGAGAATTTTCCACCCCTTGAATTGCAGGGATAGTTTAGCAGTCCCATTCTCTCCAAGGCAGTAGGAATGATCACTGCCAGAGAAATAGCCCTGTTTCTCAGGGTCTGTCCTGAGCAGAGACACAAAGGGAGAGAGTTTATTCCCAGCCTGCAACTTATAGATCTTTCTGTTCTATTTCTCTCAGAGCGTTCACGGTTTTGTCCTTACCCTTGCTCTTGATTGCCTGTTTTGATCTTCTTGGTTAGTTCCCTTCCCAGAGATGGTACTTCAGTTCGATGGGATTCAGGACACACCACCCCAAAATCTAGCTCCTTGGCATACTGAATATTTTAAGCTGAAAGAATTTGAGAAACATCAAGTCCAGGACTTTCCAAACTTCCTCTGAAGCTGGTCATAAGACTTTCATGTGGGAGGTGCTCTCACCTCATTTCTGGAGGAAATGAGCATTCTTATCTCTAGGAAAAAGGGGGCGCTCCAAGAGGAATCTGACAAACAGGCTATGTTTTCCCCAGTTTTCTACTCATAAGCTCATATTCCTTTTGTACTCCTAAGTATTCATCAAATCTAGTAGAAAAACACTCAGGGTTAACCATTTTTTCAGGTCTTCATTTCCTTATGAAGGCTCCTGAGCCACATAAAACGTACGAAATAAATGTGCTTGCTTTTCTCTTATTAATCTGTCTTTCATTACAGGGGCCCTAGCTGAGAACTTAGAAAGAAGGGGAAAAATATATTTTCTGCTCCCACAGATCCAAAACACCTACTCTCCCTAATGCCTAGGCACTGCCTTTGCATTTTAAGTGTAGCCTGCTCTAGGTTTGTCATTGTTGGCATCTGTCCATGCTTTGAGTGAAATGCCCCTCTGCGGTGTCTCTTTTCTTCTTGCTGTCTCTCACTGTCCAGGCTGGGAGTGCAGCTTGCTGTGACGCCTAGTATATCTGGACTAGTCCATCTTTCTAAGTGAGTGGGTCCTCCTGCCATTTCACTGGTGGTGCCTTTCTGGTGCTTTTTGAGGTGCATTCTCACCCCAAAATATTTAACCCAGAAAATGGGTTAAAATATTTATAATTGCATGAACAAATAAGTATTACAATGTTGTATTCTAATAAAATGAAGTAACATAGAAAAACATATTTAGGGTGTGTTGGATGCTAGTGTTTGAAGAAAACCAAGAGCAAGATGGAGTAAACACAGAGATTTTTGAAGACAAATCTTGGGTATATTCAAATGCTCTCAAAATGAACAGTAGCGGATCTTTATGAATCCTAACTTTACTTCCACAGGTGTAGCTTATATTTCCTTTAACCTACGTGTATCCTAGACAAAGCCCTTCTGTATCAGTTGTACAATCTTGCTCATATTTGTCTCAAGCTCCTTATTGCATAGAAAAGTAAGTCCATATTTTTTGCTTAGTATTAGGGGCATCTACAACTTGACTTAAGATTTTTTAGTCTAATTCCCCATTGTGTTCTGATAAGCTCTGTTCTTTTCATTCCTTTTACCATTTTCTGAACATGATTTGCATTTACTGAACTCTATGTTGTATTTATATTTACATTTTTTAGAAGGATCCTTTCATTATCATATCCCTGGTCCAGTCATCCTTCAAGGATCACCTCAAAGATCCTATACTTGACAGAACTTTCTATTTAATGAGCTAATGTGTTTAAGTGCTTCTCATGAAAAGTACATATAATATAATGTGATATTATATAATATGAATTACTTCAGAAAATAGTAGCTACTATCAATCAGAGTTTATTTTTCTTATGTTCATAAAATTTTATCTGGCATTGGATTTTCAAATATTTTACATACTACATTAATTATTAAGGATATAAAATCTTTATCCCCAAAATAAAATGTTGAAACATTGATTAAAAACAGATAATGAGATTTGTTTTGACAGGCCTATCAAAAACGTCGACTATAGCAATATATTGTAAATCTTCACTAGGTGTCGAATACCATTCTCCAAATCTATTTGACCAAAAATATCTGAAGAGACTAAAGTTTGAGGAATTTGGGGGAAACAGACATTCACCTCACCAAATTTTGATCTGATACAATGATTAAGCTATATATTCTATTCCCCAACAAATGCAGAGTTTCTGCACAGGACTAGGTCTTATTCAGTTTTTTTTTTTTTAATTCTCATAACAGCTATATTACATAGAAAGCCATGATGCATGCATTTTTGTTCTTTTAAAGATAACTGTGTACAACACACACACACACACACAAGACACACACACATACACACACACACACACACACAGATTTTTTTTTCCCCTGTAGAATTTGGATAAGAGTTGAAAGCAAAGAAAGTGTTCATTATTTTTAATGAATTAACTGAGTTTTGAGTGGTGAAGAAAAAACTCTGCACAACATCCAACATATAGGAAGCATAAAACTGTAGAGGGAAATATTGGGTCAGCTTTTGGCATATTCACAAGTTACAGCAAAATAAGTTAGTTGATGTTGGAAGGTTAGGGTGTAGAATACAAACCAGTCCTTTAATGGTCAAATGTGTTTCTAAGCTGGCTATTCTTATATCGTACATTCTTGAGCATGGGTGTATTTTTATATTCCAACTATCTATCATCTCCCTAGCTTGATAAATTTGACCAAAATATTGGTCATATACTATGTCCAGCAATGCTATGATTCCAAACTAAATAAACTAAACCATTGGGCCTGGAAATTCTTGACTTTCATTAAGATTAAAAACTTCAAATCAGGAAAAATGTAATCCAAACTCCTACTTTTATAGATGAGTCATTTTCAGAGTTTCCAACAGTCTCTTGTAAAACTGGGTTCAAAACTCAGGTTTTCTGACGATGAGTGATTCTTAATTTAACACAAATGTTTGAAAGTTATATTTTTAAAAGAATTCAATACTTAACTTGTGATGTTATTTTACCATGTTAATTTAATTAAAGAAAATTAGCCAAGCATTGATCACCTACACTTTAATCTAGAGTGAAAGAGATTAATGAATAATAGTTAATGATTATTATTAATTTATTGAGTTTTACTTGCAAAAATTCAGGCATTAAGCCATTTGAGTTCACAGTCATCAATAAAAACAGACCTCCTGAAGGAAGCTACTTGAGAGATCTTTTAGCTTCAGCTCTTTCTTCGACAGATGAGGAAGCTGCAGATGAGCAACTTGCTTAGCAAGTTCACAAATCTTTAAGTCATATTTATGATTTGGAGCTAATCTAAAACTTGCCTTTCCTGCTGATAGCAATATCAGGCAAATTCCCATATCAATTTATTATCATACAATTACCTACCAAATCTTGAAACACCTATAAATGCTATTTTGATTACTGTTGTGTTTACTATTGATAAAATAACATAAGTTCAATTAATGTCTATGCTCCTACAATAGTGATGGCAGTATCAAGTTATAAGACATAGCCATTTGGTGATAATTTAATATTGTGCAGCTTATAAAGTATGTGGACATGGTATAGTCATTTGAGGTATATGTGATTGCAAAGAAAATTCAATAAGTGGAAATGCATGGCAAATGGATAAATTTAGATTGGTGATGAACATCATGAAAATGTTTTGATGTTATTTTACAAAGAAGTCCCACTTAAGGGGAAATTTTAGAAATAAAAAATTAAGAATTCACTTTTTAGAGGTATAATAAATAGGTAGAGCAGATGAAGCAGCCTTACACCAAATTAAAATGTGTGGCCTACCTTAGGACGGTCGGTCACTCATTGAGCAGCCAGAGCTGGTTCCTGCACATGCAGTGCAACAGTGACACCACAGGGCCAGCTCTCTCCAGCTTGTTGATCTTTCAAAGTGTTAAAACGAAGTTAGATGCATATAAGAAATGGGGAACATTTAGGAAATGTGTAAAGGGTTATGAACTTCTTCTTTAGAACTTTCAATTTGGGGGAGGGATTTTTCCAGCAATAACTTTAGAGTGGGAATGTTTTCCTCAAATATATGAATACATAAATAAGGCAAAAAGGCTAATTGTGATGGATAAAGTAAAATTTGGTTATTCCTGATAACTTCAGGTACTATTTTCATTTGGTTAAAGACCTTTCCATTCCACTGAATTTCTCCAAGGGAGGGGAAAAAAAAGGGGGGAGGGGGAGAAAAAAAATCCACAATTTTTCTGGAGTCATACCACTAGAGGGCAGTGGAGTCTCATGCTATGTCTCCAATGAGCTGCATTACCCTCCCTGAAGACTACCCCAGCACATCCTTCTCATTGCCCATGAGTGACTAAATGGGCTTTTCAGAACAGGGTTCTTTCTTGTTTCTGAAGTATTAGAACATTAACTTTTCTAGGAACCTTGTACAAAAATAGTAAGTTATACCCTTTACCAGATTGGAGGATTTGATTATATCCCCCCTCCCTCCCCCTCCTTCTCTCTCTCAAATTAACTCTCATTTTGAAATGAATGGTTCAGGCAAAAAGCAGGTTATGGCCACAGACTTACCTAGTTATTGAAAAAATTGACATCAATCACTAAATTAATTCTTTTTTAATTATTTTATTTGTTCTAATTAGTTATACATGATAGCAGAATGCATTTCAATTCACGAAATTAATTCTTGAGAGAAGCCCCCCTCACAAAAATCCAATTTAATGTAGAATGGTATTAAAGCAAAAAAAAAAAAGGATCTTTTGATTCTAAACTAGACATTCTACATAAGGAACATAAAATAATATACACATAAAGTATTGATAAACGGTTGGATTTTCCTTAATATTACATTTTGTGCATAAATTTTCCACCACAGGATTAAATGTAAACTTAGATGGTCTCTTTGGCTTTGGCACACTTAGAATTAAATTTTTCTACAAATAGAAATGCTGTAGAGAAACAGTTTGAAGGAGCATAAAACCTCACATTGAGTTTTTTTTTTTTTTAAGAAAACTAAATTAGACATGGCTAGGCCTTAACCTTTATTTGTGAATAACTAACTATCCCAAAGAGCAATGCTAGGCATGAGTAGATACTCAACTTTTTAAAACAAAGTTATTATCTAGTGAACTTACTAAATTCCAGAACTTATCCCTGCCTGATAAGAGCCAAAGGTCTAAAAATTAATACATGTTACTCCTATCTCTAAGATGAATTAATTTTTAACACTCTTAGTGCATTTAACTAATTTTTGTTGAACTCTCTACCCTCCTCACATAAACACTGCATGGCATACACCGCCACCCCTCCACCATCACCACTGAATTATTCTGGAGTGGAATTTTTTTCCACATTTTTATTTGTGCATTATAATTGCACATAATGATGGGATTTGTTGTTCTATATTTGTACATCTACACAATATAATAATAGAATTTGGCCAATATCACTTCCCCAGCACTTCCCCCTCCTTCTCTACCTCCCCACCTCCTACCTACCACCTGGTCCTTTTCCTCTACTGATCTCCCTTTGATTTTCCTGAGATCTCCTCCCTGGTTCCCCCAGCCCCCCACACCCTTCTTTTTCTTTTTCCTCTCTAGCTTCCATATATGAGAGAAAAACATATGTCCCATGACCTTCTGAATTTGGCTTATTTCACTTAACATAATGGTCTCTAGTTCCATTCCTTTTCCAACAAAATGACATAATTTCATTTTTCTTTAAAGCTGAATAAAACTTCTTTTTTTGTGTGTGTGTGTGTGCATGTGTGTGTGCATGTGTGTGTGCATGTGTGCGCATATATACATACACACATACACAAAACACATTCATGCACTGGGACACACACATACTCTTTTTTGATTAATTCATCTGTTGATGAACACCTAGGCCAGTCCCACAGTTTGGTTATTGTGAATTGTGCTACTATAAACATGGCTAAGCATGTTTGCTGATTTTACTTATTTAGGATAAATACCAAGGGGGTATACCTGGCTCATACGGTAGTTCCGTTCCTAGTCTTTTGATTTCCATAGTGGTTGTACTAATTTATAATCCCACTAACAACATAAAAGTGTCCCTTTTTCTTTACATCCTTTCCAGCATTTATTATTATTTGTATTTTTATGACTGCCATTCTGACTGGCAGGAGATGAAATCTCAGTGTAGTTTTGATTTTCATTTCCCTAATTGTTAATGATATTGAACATTTTTCTATACATTTATTGGCCATTTGTATTTCTTCTTTTGAGATGTGTCTGTTTAATTCATGTGCTCATTTATTAATTGAGCTATTTGATTTTTTGGTGTTAAGTTTTTTTTTTTTTTAGTTCTTTGTATAATCTTGATTTTAATCCTCTGTCAGAAAAATGACTAGCAAAGATTTTCTCCCATTCTGTAGGTTCTCTCTTCATATTCCTCGGAGTGGAAGTTTTAAGCCAGCTTTGAAGTTATTGCAAACAAACTCACTGTCTCAAAGACAGTATTGGCAGTTACTGACTCAGATGATGGCTTTTCTACAAAATCTCTGTATGATTTTCCCCTGGTTGTTGGTTTTTTTTTTTTTCAGTGCTCATAAATAATCTTGGTCCTATGCCCCACTTGCACAAATTCACTCTGAAGATTTGCAAGGGATTTAATTCTGGACGCAGCCTAGGGCTTGACCAACTTCCTGAAAGACTTTGCAATAGGAACTTTTTAGAAAAAAAATATTCCTAGCTCAGTTTAGCTTTCTTCTTGATGTGCATGGATACTATTACTCATGCAATGGTTTGATTTATGTTGATCCTTCTTAGGGAACTACAAGGATGTGATATTAAGGAGATGGTGTACTCATATCAAAACAATCCAATAATAATATTTTAAAAGAGACTCCTTGGAAGACAGCCACCAACAATGGATTCTGACACATCTTTCTTAAAAATACTTTTGGCATTTGAAGCTAACCTCAAATATGTTATCTTTATTTCCTTGGAGCAAAAGAGAAATCCTTAGACCTCAAATCAGTCATTGGCATTTCAGATATGAAGACCTGGATTTGTAAAGTGACTTTTTCGGAAATAGAAACCTGTCAGAACTCCTGTTTATCTCATGAATATTGCCCCATCTGAATAAGATAATTTTCATTTGGCAACTTTTACTAAGGACAACTTCTTTTCAGGGGGTGGGGTGGGAGAAAGAGAAGGGGTCCTTTTCTTTCCTCAGGGTAAGATTATGCTTAAAAGAGATACTTGATAATGTTCAACTGGAAAGAGGATGACCTTAGTTAACCTGATGCTTCATCCAGTTTAACCAGTGTTCCAACTTGTACTGCTCTGCCAAGATTCCCTCGGTTGGACTTGAGGACCTGGAGAAAATAATCAATTAATCCCCTTTTCCTGTGCCATGATGTTATCCCTTACCCATATATTACCTGAAGCATTATTTTTGGATAGCCTCCCATTTGTTACTTTTCGCACAAGGTTTTGCTTTCTTTTGCTTATTATTTACTCAGCACTTATGATGACTTGGTTTTCTCATATACATCATACAATTCAAAATTCAAAACACTGCTTGGTGAGAACAGCCATCTCCATTTTACAGATGAGGGGTAAAAAGATAATGAAAATAAATAGTTTGACCAAGGTCACATGTTTTAAAAAGGGATAGAGTGATAATCAAAACCACACCTTTCTCCTTGATATCTACACTAGTGTTTGCCAAAACTGTAGCTGTGGCTATGTCCTAAGTATGTGTTGGGAGTGGGGTAAGTCTGAGTCTGAAAGCACAAGGCAAGTTAAAGTGTCAATTGCTACTAAATGAGAGCAACTGCAAAAACCTCCTACAGAGCTGGATACCTCCAGCCTGTACCCCAAGCCCAGCCACAAGGTTGCAGCTTGGAATGCCTCTATTCTGCTGGGGCCTTTAGACAGCAAGGTTGCACCATGATTCATGCCTAGTGTCAACCACACTGCAGCTGTTTTATAAAGCAGCACAACAAGTTTCAGCAACCCAGATCTTTATCTGCTTCAGCTGAAAAAGACTGAAAGGTAGATTAGGCTGCTTACATTCTAATCTGTTATATAAATGATTGTTTTGAAAGCAAACTGGCGTGTCTCTGGAAAGATTTTTTTTCTTCTTTTGATGCCCACTAAATCAATCAATATCTCTGTCTCTGTCTCTATCTCTGCACACACATACACATACACACACACATACCCACACCCCACCTAGTAAAAGACAAGAGGTTACATTAAGGATAGAAAATATCGCAGATCTATCTATAGAATGAATGTTCTTTCTGGTCAGATGTTATATCAGTCAAGTATAGCTTTTTTTTTTTAATATTTATTTTTTAGTTCTTGGTGGACACAACATCTTTGTTGGTATGTGGTGCTGAGGATTGAACCTGGGCCGCACGCATGCCAGGCGATCGCGCTACCACTTGAGCCACATCCCCAGCCCCTAGCTAAGATTTCTTAAACATCATCTTGAATAAGGTTTAATTTATATGCAATCACATGTGCATCCTATCCCTAAAAATTTATGTTCCTTTTCAGCCAAATTTGCTCTGCCTCTCATCATTGCTCCTAGTTACAGGCAGCCACTGAATTGCTTTCTGTCATTATAGGTTACTTTTTCTTTACTAGAACTTCATATTTATAAAAATCACAAAAAGTATCTGTTCTATTTGTATTGGCTTCTTTGGCTTAGCACGTTTCGGGGATGGTCAGTGTTGTGTGTATCAGTACTCCATTCCTGCATAGCCTTCCATTGTTGGAATAGTATTTGTTTATTCATACCACTGTGATGAATATTTGTTTCTGGTTTTTGGGGATCATAAATAAATATAAGATGACTCATGAAAAAGATTTTTTTTTTGATAATGGAATACTTTTATTCCTCATGAGTAAAAACTAGGAGTAGAATTCCTGGATCATAAGAAAGCTTATATTTAACTTTATAAGAAATGCCTAAACTTTTCCAAAGTAGCTATAACATCTTACGTTCCCATCATCAAAGTCAGAGAATTTTAGTTTTTTTAATATCTTTACCAACCCTTAATGTGATCAGTCTCTTTAATTGTATGCATAGAGTGGTTTTGAAATAGCATTTTTAAATTTGCATTTTCCTCATTGATAATGATGTCAAACAACTTTTTCATGTGATTATTACTATTTATATGCCCTCTTGGGTGAAGCATCTGTCCATATATCTTGCCCTTTTTAAAAACTTGACTTTCAGAGAAATGAAAAATTGTGCTCTATTTGTGTACAATGAATTGAAGAACATTCTGCTGTCAAGTATAACTGATTAGAACAAATAAATTAAAAAAAATTTAAAAACTTGACTTGGTTGTTTTCTTTCTTTTTTAATATTTATTTTTTTAGGTGTAGATAGACACAATACAACATCTTTTAATTTTTTTTTTATGCAGTGCTGAGGATTGAACCCTGACCCCACCCTTGCTAAGCCAGGGCTCTACTGCTGAGCCACAATCCCAGCCCCAACCTGGTTGTTTTCTATTAGTGAATGGATGTGTATAATACAAATCCTTCATTTTATGTATTTCCTTCTAGTCAATGATTTTGTCAGTTTCTTTCAAAGAGTACAAGTTTTATTTTTTATGAATTAAAATGATCACTTTGTTCTTTTTTATGGATCATCTATTTGTAGTGTGTCTAAAAAACTTTGCCTACCTCAACATCCAAATGTTTGCTTCTATGTATTCTTTTAAATATTAAATAGTTTTAGGTTTTGCGTTTCTGTCTGTGATTCATTTTGAGTTCCTTTTAGTGCGGTGTGAGGCATACATCCAAGTTCAGTTTTTGTGTGTGGATGTTCAATCATCCTAGCATCACTTGTTGAAAGACTATCTTTCTCCACTGCATTCACTGCCTTTATAACTTTGTTTATTTATAACTTTGTGTAAAAAGTCATTTGTTCATATATGCACAAGGTATTTCTGTTGCATTTGTTTTCTATCTTTGCATGATAGCACAATACCTTAATATATGTTACCATATTTCAAGGCCTATTTTAAACATAAATGCTTTCTTCTAAATTTTCAAAGTGCTTTTGGCTATTCTAGACCTTTTCCCTTTCCATTGAGTTTTAGAATCTAATTTTTCAATTTCTGAAAAATAAGCCTTTGGGGATTTTTTAATGAGATTATGTTGAACCTGTTAATTAATTTGGAATGAAGTGACATCTAAATAATATTCAGATTGGGCACGATGGTACACACCTGTAATCTCAGCAGCTCTGGAGGTTGAGACAGGAGGATCACAAGTTCAAAGCAAGCCTCAGCAACTTAGTGAGAACCTATCTCAAAATAAAATAAAAAATAAAAAGGAATGGTGTTTTAGTCAGTTTTTTTTTTTTTTTTTTTTTTTTTGCTGCTGTGAATAAAAGACTCGGCCAGAACAATTGTAGAGAAGGAAGCATTTATTCGAGGTCTCATGGTTTCAGAGGCTCCATTTCTCAGGGCATGAGGTGAGTCAGAACAACATGGAAGAGTGTGGTGGAAAGAAGCAGCTCACATGATGATCAGGAAGCAGAGAGAGAGAGAGCTCCACTTCCAAATACAAATATATACCCCAAAGCCATGCCCCTAGGGATCCACCTCCTCCAGCCACACACCACTTGCCTCCAGTTACAGATAAGTTAATTCCATCAGGTGATTAATTCACTGATTTGCTTAAGGTTCTCAGAACCCAATCATTTCCCATCTGAACCCTCTCACATTGTTTCATAAAGTGAGCTTTTGGGGACAACCTTACATCCAAACCTTAACAGCTGTGGCTGTAGCTAAGTGGTTAACCACCACTGGATTCAATCCCTATTATCAAAAACAAACAAAACAACAAAAATAAATTAATAAATAAAAATAGAAAACAAATAACAAATAACATCAGTTTTTGACCCTTTGTCTTCTTTTTTTAGGTCTTTTTGATCTCTCCCAGCACTTTTTCTAGTTTTCAGTGTGCAGTCTTTGTGACTTAAATGTTTTTTGATATTATTGTCATTGGTATTGTTTTCTAATTTCAATTCTTAGTTGTTGATCACAATAAAAATTGATTTTGTATGTTGCTTTTATATTCTGCAAACTTACTAAATACTTACTAGTTCCAGTAGCTTATTTTAGATACCATTATATTTATTATGTAGATAATCATAAAGAAAGTTTTATTTTTTCCTTTCTAATCTGCTTAACTTTTATATTTTTTCATGTCATATCATACTAGCAAATCCCCAGTATAATACTGAATAGAAATTTTGAGATATTATATCCTTGTTTTCTTCCAAAGGGTTTATTTCTACTTAGTAATATTTTCTTCTGTTTGAGGAACTTCCTTTAACATTTTTTATCAGGTGGGTTTACTTATAATTGATTCAGTCTTTGTACTTTCTTAAAAAAAACATTTATTTTGCTTTTATTTTTTTAAGTGTATTCTTATTGGGACTAGAATGGTAGCTTGCCAAAGTTTTGTTGTTTATTCCTTCACTACTTTAAAGATGTTATTCCACTACCTTCTCACTTGTATGGTTCATTGAAAGATATCTGCCATCATCTTTATTTTTGTGTACATAAAGTGTCTTT
This sequence comes from Ictidomys tridecemlineatus, assembly GCF_052094955.1. Taxonomy (NCBI): domain Eukaryota; kingdom Metazoa; phylum Chordata; class Mammalia; order Rodentia; family Sciuridae; genus Ictidomys; species Ictidomys tridecemlineatus. Next base: position 155,522,929 of record NC_135480.1, on the reverse strand, counting down.
TTTTTTTTTTTTTTTTTTTTGGTCCTCTTGCTTGTGAGAGATTTTTCTGAACCACTGGGAGTTAACAATTTTTTCATGTTTTTTGATTTCTTGATCTAGGGCTTCAAAGATTTATGAGGTTGTAGTTTTTATCAAATTTAAATTATGTTTTGGCCATTTTTTCTTTTGTTACTTAAATTTGATACAGCTATGGTTTGATTTGATTTGTTCTCCAAGTGTCCATATGTTGGGAACGTGGTCCACAGTGTGGTGATTTGGGAGATGACTAAAACTTAAGAGGTGGTCTTTAGTGGGAAGTCCTTCAATGACTAAAAGATCCACTCAGGGACCCGGAATGAGGTGATTTCTGTGTAATTCCCTGGTAATTCTCACAGATGGTTGTCATGAAAGCCTGAGTCTGGCCCCACCCAGTTGTCTCTGGCTCCTCATTGAAATATGATCCTTCTTCCCACTAGTCCTCCTTCTATGATGTGACATTTCTACGAGTCTCTCACCAAAGCCCAAGCTCAAATGAATTTGTTCTAAATGGTTCTGAACTTATCAGGAACAATGATTCCAACTTTGAACCTCTGAAACTATGAATGCATTACATCTCTTTTCTTCATAAGTAGCTTGCCTTACAAATTTCATTATGGGAACAAAAAGCTGAGTAATATAGATGCATTGATCAGTACTCAGCTAAATACTTGAGGGGAACTTTCTGAAAATTCTGGAGTTCTTTCTGTGTACAGATCTCTCCTCTCAGTTAATCAGTCCCCAAAACTCTAGTCTCCCTAGACTCCTACCTCCACAGTCCACTGTGTCCTGTCTAGGTTTCTCTTCCCTTCATTGCAGTCTAGAAACTCTCGAAGCAGTAAGTGGAAACAATTTATAATTCACTCCTTTTGTTTCCTATTTTCCAGGGTCATAGACCTTTTTTACTTTATATATAATGTCATGCAAATTCATAGATTCTGTTCATTTCTTTATTGCTTCTCATGGGGGAATTGTGATCTGTTATTATTCTATCTTTGCCAAAAGTAAAGTCTATAATGTGGTGAATCTGAATTTCCATCTTCATATTTAAAGTACTTCTCTAATACAGACTTGCTCGTGATGAATTTTTGTAGAAGTTGTTTATATGAAAATATTTTTATTTTCCTTTATCTTTAAGTCTTACTTTCACTTGTTTTACAAATACAAATTTAAAAGATTTTATTTTCATTCATTATTTCAAAGATGCCATTTCATAGTTCTCTGATATTATAGATATTGTATAATTATATAGGTAATATATAATTTTATATTATATTACATAGTCTTATAGACTGAAGCATGGGTGTTTCCAGATATGTCTGTGAGGGTTTTTGCAGATGAAATTAGCATTTCACTGGTGAATTCAGTAAAGTAGAATGCTCTCTCCAATGTGGTTGGCCATCAGTCAATCTGTTGAGAATGTGATTAGAACAAAAGGCAGAGAATGAGGAATTCACTCTTTTCTTCTTGCCTCACTCTTTGGCTGGCTGAACATCTCATCTCATTTTCTCCTGCTCTTGGGCTTCAATTTACATCACCATCTCCCCTTATTCCTAGATCTTTGGACTGGGACTGATTTACAACACTAGTTTTTCAGGGTCTTCAGTATGCACACAGCAGATTGTGGATTTTTTCTGATCATATATATGTGTATATACATTTATGATATATGTACATATGATATATATGTATATATGATATACATAATATATATAAAACATGTATACATTATATGCATGAAATATGTAGTGTTTAGCATATTTAATATATATATTATGCATTTGTAACAAATATAACATAACCTATTGGTTCAATTTCTCTGGGAAACCCTGACTAATAAAATGTTCATTTACAAATAAAGGAGAATGATCCTCAGAAAATTTTCTAACCTCCAAAATCATGATGAAATAAATTTCTATAGTTTAAGCCGAACATCCATGGCAGTTTGTTATAGAAGCTCTTAAAAATGAATACATATTACCTGCATAATTTCTAACAAAAAGTCTGAAATCTTTCTCTTCTTTATTGACTGATATGCACTCTGTCCATTTTTTTTTCTCTTGCCGCATTTAGGAATTCCTCTTTATGACTGTTTTTCTGCAAATAGAATATGGTTTGTTCTGATGCAATTTTCTTTGTGTTTATATTGCTTAGTATTTAGGATTTCACCAAATTTGGAGAAAATGGACATTATTATTGAATTATTTTATCACATCCTCTATTTTTTCCTGGGAGTCAAATTATATGTACATTAAATCACATACTATTATACCATGGACCACTGAATTTCTGCTCACTTCTTTTCTCTGTACTGTAATTTGTGGAGTTTTTCTTTCTTTCTTTCTTTTTTTCCTGTCTTTAAATTTAGTGGTCTTTTATTCTATCATTAATCATGTCTGGTGAATTTTTCACATTAGCTTTTAGTTCTAATAATATTTGTATATCTCACATTAATTTCCTTATAATTTAAAATTTTCCTTTGTAATTTAAGTGGATGTATAATAATTCATGTAAAGACTTTGCTAATTCCAACATAATTTTCATTTCTGGACCTTTTCTAGTGTTCTTTTATTTCCCTGGATAATGCCCATATTGTGCTACTTTCTTGCCTGTTGACTGATTTTTTGTTTATAACAAAAACATGCTGGACATGTTAACATTGTGATTTTCATCTCTAGAAATTGGATACAGATAATTTTCATATTTGGGTGTTTGATTTTGTTGTTTTCCTTTAAAGTGGTGAAGTTTGGTGGGGGGGCAGGTAGTTAAATACCATGCATCATCTTGATCTTTTAGAATCTTGCTTTCAAACATAATAAAGAGTGATCTAGAGTAGCTTTTCCTCTACAGCTTGTTTAATTCTATTCTTTCAGCATAATAATTTTAGGGTCGGTACTGAATATCCTGTGTTTTAGTCAGTGTTTTCATTACTGTGAGCAAAAGTCTTGACAAGAACAATTTTAGAGGAGGAAAAGTTTATTTGGAGGCTTATGGTTTTAGAGTTCTCAGTTCATAGACAGTCAGCTGTATTCTTCAGGGCTTGAGGTGAGGCAGAATATCATGGCAGAAGAGTTTGTGAGCAGAAAGCGGCTCAGGACATCACAGCCAGAAGCAGAAAGAGAGCTCCCCTCAATGACAAAATGTAAGACCCAACGGCATTCCTCCACTGACTCACCTCCTCCAGCCACATTCTACCTGCCTATAGTCACCACTCAGTGACTGGGTTTAATTCACTGATTAGGTTAAGACCTTCCTAAACCAATCATTTTGTATTGTCTCACACATGAACTTTTGAGGGACACCTAATATCTAAACCACAACATTCCCTCCCTAGCCCCCAAAAGCTCATATCCATCTCATAATGCAAAATACATTTACTCCATTTCCAAGAATCCTTATAGTCTAAACAGTTGAGCATTTCCTGAAAATCCAAGTCCAAAGTCTCTTCTCTGATTCAAGGCAAACTCTTAGCATGAGCTCCTATAAAAATGTTTTTTTCCCCCCCTAGGGTGCTGCCGCCATTATATGTTTTCCCAACACACAGTATATATTTCCATTCCAAATTAGAGAAATAGGGGCATAGAAAGAAAGGATGGGAAGCAAGACTGAAATCTGGTTGGGTAAACAATTCCTGTAGTTCCTGTCTAGCATCTGGAGCACAGGGCATCAGGATGTTCTCACTAAAGGCTTGTGTAGCTCCACCCCTACGGCCTTGCTGGTTGCACTTACAAGGTCTCTCTCTCTCTTGGCTTGTTTACAATGGATTTCTGCAGCTTTTCTAGGCAGTTGTTCTATACTGGCATTTCTTAATCTTGGGGGTCTTCATTGCAGCTTTGGATTCCTTCTAACATCTCCATACACTACCCTTTCAGGGGCAACCCAAAGGAATTCCAACTCTAGGGCACTTTGCTTGGCCTCCCAGGTATTCCTTTGAAATCCTGGTGTTTCAAATCTTTCTTCTTTGCTTTATGCTTCTGATTATCACAATAAAGTTGGCTCTCGGCCACCAGCAATACCCAGGCTAACCCCTGCAGGTTGTGCTGCCTTGAAATTTCCTCTACCAGATTAATTAGTCTACCACCATTCAACTGAGTCTCACATAAAGTCTAAGGATATGGGCAACATGTGGACAATTTCTTAGCCAGAATGTCACACAAATAACCTTTAGTCTAATTTCCAATACAGTCTTCCTTCTCCTCTGAAATCTCATGAACCCGATGTTTACTGTCTGCAGTGCTATTGGCATTCTGGTTTTCTGAACTCCCACCAGAATCACACATTAAGATCCACTCACAACATTCCAAAGCTTTTCCAGCTTTCATCACTAAGCTTTTCAAAATTTTCTTCCACAAATTCCAAAAAGCTCCAAAAGCTTCTGAACCATATGGTCGGGTTAGCCACAGCAATGCATTTTTGGTATCAATTTCTATTTCAGTCAGCTCTTTCATTGCTGTGATCAAAAGACCAGACAAGAACAATTTTAGAGGAGGAAAAGTTTATTTGGGGGCCTATAGTGTCAGAGTTCTTAGTCCTTAGCTCCATTCTTTAGGGCTTGAGGTGAGGCAAAACCTTATGGTAGAAGAGTGTGGTAAGCAAAAGAGGCTCAGGATATCCCAGCAGGAAGCAGAGAGAGAGCTCCAATCATGGACAAAATATAAACCCCAAGGGCATGCACCCATAGACTTGCCTCCTCTATCCATACCCTACCTGCCTACAGTTACTACTCAGTTAATCCCTATGAGGGGATTAATGCACTGATTAGGTTAAGGGCCTCACAACCCATCATTTTACCTTTAAAGCTTGCACTGTCTTAGGCATGGGCTTCTGGGGAACACCTAATATCTAAACCATAACATCCTAGGTTTCCAACAAGAACTCTGTACTCTGACAACTTTAATCTCCTCTTCTGGTTCTCTAGGAGCTCTGGAAACTCTGCATTTTACAAGACTGCAGGGGCTCTTTATCTTGTAGACTTTTATCATATATGTGTGTAATTTACTATTTAGGAACAGACTCAAGAAGACTTCTATTCAAATTTCTGGAGGAATTTTCTACATTGGTCTCTTCTCTCCTACGATCTGCCTGCAAATTCCAACTCTCTCAACCTTCATAAACTGTGATTTTTGTTGTTTGTATTCTTCTTGGTTTTGGCTATCCAGAAAATAAAATCTCAAGGTTTTTGTAATTAAAGTGAATCTAAGAATCAGCCCAATAATATTTTCTCTTGGGCCTAGTCTTACTCTGTTATCCACTATTTGAAAATAGCATAGCAATTTTATATCTTGTCCATATATATGTATATATATATATGTGTGTGTGTTGAGATATATGTGTGTGTGTGTGTGTGTGTGTTGATATATATACATACATATATATATATTTTTTTTTTCTTTCAACAGCAAGAGGGGTAAGTTCAGTTCCAGTTACTTTAATATGGCCAGAAGTGGAAAGCCTATAACTTGGATTTAATTCTTAAGAATTTGTGTATAATTTGTGTTGTAGAATAGGATGATTCCATTAAAGACTGTTTTATGTGTTTGTCAAATTTCATATTTTATTTCTAGACACATTCAGACCTAAGTCAAAATACACATCAATAATGACATGAAAATTACACCTATTCATTCAGAGTGTCTATATATTATAAAATTCCACATGATTATATATTACACCACCCAGCTTCACAATTCCCTGACTATGTATCTAAAGTGTACAGGGAGTATGGATGACATCAATGTGAGAAGATTTGTAAATGTTCTCAGAGAAAATAGAGAGATGAACTAATGTTTGAGATATACTTTTGAAATTAACTTAAAGAAATACAATACATTTATGAAGGAAAAGGACAAACACAATAAATTTAAGACCTGTATCACATGTGCTTTTGAATATATCTATTTAAATAAAATCAAAGTGAAACTTAAAAATGTAATTTTAAAAATTAAACATGTCTTCAGTGTATATGATGGTCAATACAGTGTATCTCCTAAGAAATTTCTTATCTGGCTAAGGAAATAAGACAGAACAAATAAGGCAGGTGTTGAGTGAAAGTGTCAATAGTGTACTATGGTCTTTGTAGTTTGTAGAGAACTCAAAACTTGACCTACATCAGAGCCACAGGACTCCTGTGGGGTTCAGTTATGGTAAGGAACTGTCTTTGAACCCTGGGCAGCACAACATGGTACTCACAGGCCTCCAAGGCTGAAGCCATTTACTTTCTTCAAAAATGAGTGTTGTTCTTCTTAGTGACATTCTCTCTACTATCCTGGGCAAAGAGAAGGAAATTTACTCAGACCGAAGCTGCATCCTAAACTCTGTCCTAGCTTGTGTTTCATGCAGCCACAGGCTGCCGCCTTTTGTTCCACAGTCCATTTCTAAATCATTTATCAGAAGTCTTTTTGTATGAAGACTTAAGAGGCACTCTGGGGCAATTTAAAGCACTGAAGGTGTGGCTCTATGTGATCAGAGTCTATGAGAAAGGGAAGTTTGTATCAACAAAGAATGTATAAGCATGCCCCCAGGGTACATTTCACAGAGGGGAGGATCACTCCAAATTTGTTTGATCCATATAATTTTTCTTATAAGCATTTGAGAATCATTTGTGTTCTATGAGAAAATGATGTCAGTGTATATATATTTAATTTTAATCTGGAAATAGTATTATTTAGTGAGGTATAAAATGGCTTATAAACAAACAGGTCTTGCTCTTCTTTCCTCACTTCCACAATTCCCTCCCCATTTCTTCTCTTGATATTTATCTCCTCTGCTAACTTACTGATTCTTAACACTTTGCCTTTTTTTTTATTCTTTCTTTCTGAACCCTGAAACCCAATGCCCCCACCTTTTGTTTTGTTTTGTTTTGTTTTTAGGTTCTGGGGATTGAACCCAGGAGCACTTAACTGCATCTCCAGCCTTTTTTTATTTTGAGACAGGGTTTTGCTTAGAGCCTTGCTAAGTTGCTGAGGCTGGCTTTAAATTTGTGAGTCTCCTGCCTCAGCCTCCCAAGCTGTTGGGATTACAGGTGCTAAACCCCTTCTTCTGTGTGTGCACAGGGAATGGGTTTATACTGAAGACAAATTTTATTATAATCAGCATGTGAACATCTAAACAAAGGCAATATTCCCTAGTTACATTGGGAAGTTGTGCAATGTGCTAATAATAGTATCATTATTCATAACCTATTTAGCATTGATACTTCACAGATAGGTTATTTATCAACATTTTAATTTTATTTCTTAAACCAGAATTACATTTTCTAGATTTTATTTCTGGAATTACATTTCTAGAAGTCTTCACTATTTACCTCTTAATGACTTTTAGTTATTTCAGAAGCTCAAAGAAAAAAAAATTCTTGTTAACTTTGATGATATTCAAAAGGTTTCACCACAGCCTCTGAAAGTGGTCTGAAAGAGTCTCCAGGGAATTTCATGAATGATCACACCATCACTAATCCCTGCCTCTCAAAATAAATACACTGTTTAAAAACTCTTTGAGAAAATAATATAGAATCTTCATATATGCTTCTTCCAAACAACTTCCCTATTATTAATATCTTTCATTATGTGGTGTATTTGTTATAATTAGTGAGCTAATACTGATATAATAAACTGAATTCCATAGTTCATACTAAGGTTTACTTTTTTAAATTTGCTGTAACTTTTATTGATATTAGATGGCATCAAGATTTATGTTGGAAAGTCCTCTGTGTCTTGACAAGCATATAAATGCCTTTTATACACCAAATAGAGTTATAAATGATACTTTCATGGCCCTGAAGTCCCTCATGTTTCACCTATTTATCTCTCCCCCTCCTCTGGGCACCCATCTATTTACTGTTTGTACAGCATTTTCTTTTTTTCCTAAAGAATGTCATATAATTGGTATCATTTGGCATATGATCTCTCCAGACTTGACTTCTTTCACTTAGGAATAGGCATTTTAAGAGTCGTCTGTGATTTGTTTGCTCAAATAGCTCTGTTCTTTTACCACATAATATTCCATTAAATGGCTGTAGCATAGTGTCTTTATCTATTCACTGACAGAAGAATGTCTATCTTGGTCACTTCCTGTTTCAGCAATGATGAATAAAGCTGCTAAACACTTGTGTGCAAGTTTTTCTGTGGACTTAATTACTCAACTCAATTGAGTAAATGCTCAGGAGTGTGAGTGCTGGTTCATATGGCTAGAGTATGTTTAGCTTTGTAAAAACATGCCAAACTTCTACTAAAGTGGTGGGACATTTTGCATTCCCATCAGCAGCACATGAGCATTCCTGTTGCTCTGCATCCTCACCATCATTTGATGGTGTCTGTGTTTTGTATTTTCACTATTTTAATAGGCACCTATTGATACTCCATTGCTCTTCTAAATTGCAGCGCCTCTAACGACATAATGTTAAGTGTATTTTCATATGTTTATTTGCCCTAAGTCTTTATTCTTTGGCAAAATGTCTGTTCAGATTTTTTTACCCACTTTAAAATTTTTGTTTTTAGTGTTGAATTTTAAGGATTCTTTGTCTATTTTAGATATTTAATATTTCAGGCATACATTTTGTAAATATTTTTCCCAGTCTATGGCTTGTTTTTACATTCTCTTATCAGAGACTTCCATAAAGCAGAAGTATTTAACGTTAATAGAAGCCATTGTATCAGTTTCTTTCTTGCATTTTTCCGTATATTTGATGCCATATCTAAGAACTCATTCACACATTCCTTTTCTCCTGTGTTATCTTCTAAAAGTTTTATAGTTTTGCATTTAAGCTTAATATTATGATCCAATTTAAGTTCCTTTTTTTGTGGGGGTGGATCGTAAGTCTGTATCTAGATCCATAATTTTACATTTGCATGTCCAATTCTTCTAGACCTGTTTCTTGAAAAGACTATACTTTTCCTATTAAATTGCTTTTGCTATATTTGTCAAAGTTCAGTTGAGAATATTTGAGTGGTCCTGATGTTTCTCTTGTTTAAGAAAATAATATTTATTAGGTTTTAAAAACAAAATGAAATTAAATAAGAAATAATGTATTGAAAGGACTTTCTATTTGTTAGATGATAGAATAAAATTGCTTTTAGTTTCTTGGTTCAGAAATCCTTCCACAAAAACAAGAATAATCATAGACAGATTTTACTTTGATGATAGTAGGAGATTTTAAAAATAAATTTGAATTTATAGTATATAAGAAGGAATTGTCAAATGAGGATGCCAGGAGAAACCTAGATTTTCTACGTGGGGCTGTGAAACTTTAAACAGCTGGAATTTCCCAGATTTGACATACCTCTTAAGCGCAAAGCCTTCTTTTAAACAATAGAAATGGGTAATTGGGCTAGTGATAGGTCTTCCCTGAAAGCTATTTTATACATTAATGAACTTCAGTAGAACCAGAATTTCTCCCATCTTGGAATACTGACCTCTGATGCCTGAACTTTATTTCATTAACTGGTAGAGGATACAACTGCTTCACTCAAAAATGACGAACAGCTCAAAAATTAGCAATATTGTAAGATGTCAGAAAAGGTACAAAAATAGATAGTAGCCAAAGAAAATTTATCAAAAATACTGCCATAAAACATAAAGATTGTGGTCATAGGCAAACATTTAATAAATTAAATTAAATGCTTGCTATTGTTATAAAAAATCCTTCAAAACAGAGATGCAAAAGGTGAGAGCTTTTAGTTTTCATAAAAGCTATCATAATCTAATTATCTCTAGGAAATGAAAACATTAGGGACTCATGAAGATATAAGTCCCTCGAAACTTCTTCAAAGATTTGGTATGATAATCACTCAGTGTAATTTCAGAAGGATCAAAAGGCAAACCTGCCCCTCTAATTCCTCCTCCCTTTGCCAAGCATGGCATTACCCTCTCTTGCCTATTAGGAGAAGTAAGAAGTTGGTTACGGGGGAGGGCAGGTGGACACCTGTGAGTCAGCTTAACAGAACACTGAATGGCTGCTTCCCGTGAAGACAGAGGCAGGAAGGGAAGGCTAATTGGGTGACCTGGTCTCAACACACCTCAGTTCATCAGTATAGTCTTATTGAACATTGAGGGGAGCCTACTGTGAAGATGAGGTACTCCTCAGATGAATTTTGGTGCAAAGGATTGCCTAAGAGTGATAAGCACAGATGTTATTGGACAAACTCAGAAACAGAGCCTTGGAAAATCGGAAAAAACAAAACAAAACATTTTTAGTTAGTTTTGGAAGAGGGATGCGAAAAAAATGTGTTCTTTTTTTGTTGAAAATATTTTTTAGTTGTAGATGGATACAATATCTTTATTTATTTGTTTTTATGTGATGCTGAGGATCAAATCCAGTGCCTCACACATGCTAGTAGGCAAGTGCCCCACCACTGAGCCATAACTCCAGCCACCCAGCAAAGATGTATTCTTTATCGAAGGTAATGTCTTTTAATTCCTTAAGTCCAAGTCTGAATGTGGGACTCTACTAGAAATTAACTAAGTAACTATAGGCAAATTACTCAACTTCTGAAAGCTTGCTTCTTTCTCTGTGACATGCATAAAATGATGCGTGCATCATAGAATGCTGGAAGTTTTGAAATGGCATTTGGGAAATACTTAATAAAGAGCTTATTACACAGTAGGCAGCTCATGACCATTCAGATTGTGATTTCCACTCCAAAGAAATCACCATTCTCAGTGTGGACAGCATTAGAAGCTGTAGAATATGGAGGCCCTGGGACTCAAAGAGAAGAACTATTATTATTATTTATTGCTGTCTTCTCATTTTTCCTAGAGGCAGTTCTAACCAGTTTTATACTGGAGTAGCATTTTGTTCTCTCTCTTTAATTCCTGTCTCTTTATAGCCTTCATAGACAGTGTAATGCCTATTAAAAAAAAAAAGTAAACATTGATTGAAAATAGTCCTTGTTCAAAGTCTCCACTTTTCCTTAGCTAATTTGGGAAGATAAATCAATTGAAAATTTGAGTTTTCAGTTTCTTCTCCTATTGAGAGGCTTTGACCAGATAGTCTGTGGTGTTCTTTCCAGAATTCTTTCATTTACCGCCCTAGTCCCATTCAACCCTTTTATCCTGGTACTGCCCACAGACAGGAAATCTTGCTCTCAAATTGACAATGAAAATCATTGAACATGAATTCCCAGGGGGTAGGGGAAATGGGCCAGACTTTTCTTACAAATGTGTGGCATTTAGTCTTTGGCAAGGAAAGGAAGCTGTCAGACTAAGCTTAAAATATTTCCCTTCCCTGATACAGTACTAATTAAATCTGCTTAATCATTACTGCAACTGTTCAGCAGAAAAAAACAGGTATGGAGGGTCAGGAAACAAGTAGGATGTGGGGAAATATGAGAAAGTCAAGGGCAGAATCATGTTTAACCTATTCCTCTTAATTTTAAGGGATTGAGCAGTTGCTAGAAGACCTTAGACAATGGGCTGGAGCTCTGTCCTGTTGGAATGTTGCCCCACGCCCCTCTCTCTCTACCCAACATAACCTACACAGAGTGATGACACACATGAGTCTCCTTCAAAGGAAAGGCATCATATCCACTCCCACTTTCTTAACAGGTTTTCTAAATCTTCAATAAGTTTATGTTAACTCAGAATGTATGTCTGAATTTAGGCTTCAAAAATGTTCCTTCCCCTCCCCAATCTGTATAATTACTGTTTTTTTCCTGAAGTCTTTCAAAATACTATAATTAACAGATTGGCAGATAACCCATATAACTGCAGTTAAGGCAAATATAGTATGCAGCTGTCTTTGCATTAAGTGATTAAATCAAATAGCATAGTTTTGAAGTACATTTATAAAGCATAAATTTACCTCCTGGCAAAACTGTCTTAAGTAACACACCCTACACCATCTGTTCACTCAGTATTAATATCATATTTCCCAGGACTATAGCTATGGAGAGCAGAGCTACCAGCTGTGCAGAACCAAGAGATGCTGAGGGATCCTTTGGAGTAATCAGCAAATTTTGGATTCTCTTACAGATGCGCATAGTAATTGTGCATCTCAATCATACACACCATCATGCATTTATGAATACACAGGCACACGTACATGCATATACACCGTGTACAAGCACAAACATAAATACACCTTAAGATAGTCCATATTTTGATATCTTGAATGTATATTCATTTTCCTTGAACAAGATAATATGTGGGTGTTAGTTTAAAGGAATTTATTTAAGTACTTGTTCTTTAATTAAATTAAATTATCCAGTAAACAATAATTTATTTAGTGCTTCTATGTATCAGATGAGGTACTAAGGATGCAGTAATAAATAGTGATCCTCCTTACCTTCATGGAGCTTATAGTCTAGCTCAGAAGACTTTTGTTAAAAGATTGACTCTAAAGTTGATGGCTTGAAGATAGAATAAAAACCAACAGAAGCTTAGCCTCATGTGGGGTTTATAAAAGCAAAAGCTAAGAATATATCTTGAATTCAGGAACACGGACAATAAGTGAAAATGGTTCAGCATTAAAACTTATGCAGAATCTGCCTGGGGACAAAACAAAGAAAGATGCTTACAATTCAGTGAAGAAAACTGCCAATAATAGTAAAAAGAAATGCTAGATTGAATGATTCAGACTATTTCCTAGGGTTTCAGAGATATCCAACAAGTACTGAGAAATTGCACTTATGGGGCTTCCTGGAACAATAGCACAATCCCGACGTCGCATTAGAATCATCTGTGGAAACTTTAAAAATATATTCATACAAGGAGAGAAGTGAAATACAGTAGATGGGGTAGAGAGACAAGATGGGAGGGGAGGGGGGGATAGTAGAGGATAGGAAAGGAAGCAGAATACAACAGATACTAATAGGGCATTATGTAAAAATGTGGATATGTAACAGATGTGATTCTGCAATCTGTATTTGGGGTAAAAATGGGAGTTCATAACCAATTTGAATCTAATGTATGAAACATGATATGTCAATAGCTTTGTAATGTTTTGAACAACCAATAAAAAAAAAAAAAAAAAAAGCAAAAAAAAAAAAAAAAAAAAAAAGAAGAGCTCAAAAAAAAAAAAAAAAAATATATTCATACCCAGGTCCCATCTCAGCCGAATTGTGTTAGAAAATCCATGGAATATTTTTCTCTTCCTTTGCAAGGTCTTAGAGTATTTTAATGAGCCTTATCTCTTAAGACGTGAAATTTGAGCTAGATTTTGAACATTGTCTAAAACCATGCTATCCCATGTGTTAGCCCCTACCCACAGGAGGCTGTTTGAATTTACACGAATGAAAATGAGCTAAAATCAGAACTCAGGTTCTCAGTCACATTTTCTATGTTTAATAGTCATGTGTGGCTAATGGTTAACATATTAGATAGCACAGACTTTCCCAATCTTTGCTGAATTTTAGTTGGACAAGGTTGATCCAGTGGATAAATATAAAAGAAGGTGGACAACTGTGTGGGTGAAGAAGGGCATTAGGATTGACATGAGCAGCTGTTGGGGAGGAATAACGGAGTGCTTAGCAGGGCAGAACCTGTGGTGAACTGGGTCTGTGAGCTGGAGAGTAGATGTTGGCACACAGTGGGGTTCCTCCGTCAGGCAGGAGTACTTAAAGTTATCGGAAATGGAATGTAGGAGAGTGATAAAATGAAAACTTGTGTCAAAGAAAAGTGTCTTGTCATAATTCAGGATGACTGGAAGAAAGAGTGAATGAAGTCTAAAACTGACTCTTTCTGTACTGGGTTAACTAAGAGTGAATGAAAACCTAACTCAATTAGCTACAGCACATTTCACTCCACTTCTAGATTTCTTTGGGAAATCACACAGGAAATAACTCAAACATCAAAAGACTCCAGAATGTGATGGTTTCAAATGCATGTCTGCATTCATGGAGATGCAAAAGTAGGGTTTATGAATGAGTCTTATTTTACAACTGCATAGTTGAGGCTGTAGAGATTGTGGAGGTCATCCAGGGCAATATTCTAATTTCATAAATCCAAAACGTAAAAGTACCAAAATGGTACATGAATTTCCCAGAGTCTTTTAGTGAACTTGAGGCTACAATCCAGATTTTCCAGTAAGTTTCCAAACTGGGGATTCCTTTACTATACTCTACTTTCCAGATTCTCAGCATATAGTAAAAAGAAAATCCAACCACAAGAAATTTACTTTTTCACCACTCTTTAAGATGAGATACTTTGGGCAGGAAAGCAAAGAAAAGGAATACATATTATTAGATGGTAATAAAACACCAGATATTTCATGAAGAACAGTGGGAAAAGATTCTTAAATTTTGCCTCTTTGTCACTTACATGAAACACCAAGAATACAAGTGAACTTATCTTTTGTTATTGTTATTATATGGTAGCTTGTTTTAGAAGTACAAGTTATTTGACATTTTTTTAGCTTGCTTTATACAAAATCTTGTCTTCCCAAGAATCCTTTTTTAACTATAATGCCTTATTGTTAGAAATAGAACTTTTTGTAATTTTTGTTGGATCTAAAAAAAAATAAAATAAAATAAAGATTTTTTTCCCTCTCTTAAGCTCTGAGCAATATAGAGCTGCCAGTCTGAACTGTAGGATTTAGGCAGGAAGAGGAAATATTCTTAGTTTTGTTTAACATCAATATTTATTAATGTATCAGTAGCTACATTTAATTTGCTCATAATTTATTAGTAGTCTGTATCTGGAGGCAAAAACAAATTCCATAATTATTGTGAATCACATATCCTCCAGGCATTTTTTTAAATCTAACTTTTGTTTACTGTCACTTGCACTGAATGCTTCACATTGCAATTCATAAAGAAGCAGTTTGTAGAAAATGAGGATCTAGCTTACCTCAATACTTCCCATTTTATTAGTCAATGGGAGTTGGCTTTAACTTATCCAGCTTATAATTTATAACCGGAACAGGTAATATAATTATTTTAGGATGTGTTCAAGCATAGCTCAAAGTTTTAACAAGACCACTCCCTTAAGTTTAGTAGAACCTTTCCCTGTCAGGAAGACTCTTGTATTTTAACAAAGGAAACAGCCCTTCTTTTCAGTTCCCCTTGAGTTAAAATGTATATTGAAACACTTAATGAGAAAAGTGAGGTGGGAAGTAATACAAATCTCCAAGAAGGAAAAACCTGGGAGTTTCTCAGTTCATATAAAAATTAAGTAAGAAGACGACATGATTATTTTGACAGCAGGTGGGATTGCTAAGCTGTTAATTAAGAGACCAACCATTAAGAACATGAGACTTAAGTTTCTAGAGGTTTACTGATTCTTTTCTAGCATTTTGTACCATATTTGATTATATGGTACTATTTTAAGATGTCATTTTATAGCTTAAAAAAAAAACCGACAGAGAATGCACCTTAACAAAATGTTCAACCCTGGAGAGACAAGAATAAAAACCACTATTGGATAGATTCTCACTTTATGTAACTGAAAACTAATTACTCTCTGGACAAAAGATCATTCATTAAAAGAAACAGTGATACAATTAAACATGTCTATGCTCAGTCAGGTAATAAATCAGGCAAGTTGGCAGCCAAGGCAATGGAACAGTATCTTCAGCTAATGGGCTAAATAGGTAGATGTATAAATGGCCTGATGGATAGATGGACAGACAGTAATGTACTCATGGAAATAAATATCACAAAAAAATTAGCTGGGTCATGTCCATGTCAAACAGACAAAAGCAGAAGAACCAAAAGGATGTGAACTAGTTGATAAAAAAAATAAGTAGAGGGAAAACTGATTTCCTTCTGGCAAGGTTTTGTCTTAACTGCTCTTTCTATCTTGAGCATCTATATAGTTCCTCTCATCCAGGAGCAGCTCAGCAAATATTGGAAAAATAGAAGGAAGGATGCAATTGTGATCAAACTCTATCTTAGTGAACAAGAATGGTATTTTTCCACTAGAGTTGAAAAGAATCTAATATCAGAAGGAAAGGACCTAGAATGGAAATAAAAACTACTTCAAGTTGTTACTCTGAAGCAGCCTGTGTAGAAAGCCTGAAGAGGTCTTGAGGAAGGTCAGGGACACTGGAGACACAGCTGTGGAGCAGGTGAGATATCTAGAACCACAGAGCAAGCATACCAGTAAGGGCCTGGCTGTGCTGTTCACTAGTTGACAAGTCCTGGCAAAACTTCCTTGGGCCTTGGGTTTTTTTTTTATGTAAAATACAGAGTCATATTAATTTCTTGCTTAAATCCTTTCTGGATTTGAGGTACATGTTTTTTTGGGGGTATCAGGGATTAACTCAAGGGCACTCCACCACTGAGCCACCCACCCCCAGCCCTATTTTGTATTTTATTTAGAGATAGGGTCTCTCAGAGTTGCTTAGTGCCCTGTTTTTGCTTAGGCTGGCTTTGAACTCTCCATCCTCCTATTTCAGCCTCCTGAACCACTGGGATTACAGGCAAGTGCCACTATGCCCAGCTTGATGTACATTTTTATAATTTCTATATTTCATTCTTGAAATCCCTTATCCAACTTCCTGGAAAGAAAGGCAATTATTTTCTTTTTGGAGGAAGGGAGGCAGAGAGAGGAAATATTCGTTATTATACTATTTTCCAGTTATATTTTGAGTTGAAAAGATTTTCTTGTTTCTCAAATATGACTTTGTTAACAAAAGCCATAAAATGCTAAGAGTATATATCATTTCTTAAAAGTAACTCCTGAAAAGATTGGACCTGAGACCCCAAATAAGATGGCTTTAAAAAAGAAATTTCTCTAGAAACATGCTTATATTTTGATATGCATTTGCAACTACATATGCCAAGTATCAAAACCTTTGTATTCTTTCTTTTCTAATTAAACTTGTTTAATTGATATTTAGTGTTGTGCTATGTGAGAAAGCCTCATGTTTCATTATTTTAAGCTTTCATATTTGAAATTTCCATAGCCTCAGTCAAGAATCTGGTTGAAGCACACCTTTTCTTCCCAAAGTCCACAAGCTGTCATTACCACATGCAGCTACACCCTACAGGGAACAGTAGCATTTCCTCTAGGTTCAAGCTCAAGGGGCGCGGTGAGGAGTGCCTGGACACCTGCACCTGAATGTTTGCTTCTATTCCGAAGGAGAGTAGCAACAACATTTGTCTATTAGTAGGAAATGACAACTATAAATTGATTTCCAGAAAAGATGAAAAACATGAGAGAAGCGGGAGAAGTACCAAAAGTTCTTGTGATACCTGGTAAAGCAAACACTGGGCATTGGTTGATCCCAGTGTGGAAAAACTTTGAAGAGAAATAGAATTTGAGTGACATTTGCTAACCTGACATGGCAAGGCGAGAGTGGGGGTGGAGGGAGGCTGGATCAAAGGAATAGAGCAGTCAGGGTGAAAGGGTCACCTTGAAAGGCTGGAATGGGATAGGGTCTGCCATGGAGTCCATGTTTAGCAGATCAGCTCAAATGGGTGGGTGTTATTAATATGCAAAAATATGAAGAACAACATGCTCCATCTTGGCAGAATAAGTCTACAGGCTTATAGGATTGTGCCCCATGAATTCCTCATGCTAAATGCTGCTTCGTCATATCTATCCAGACATATTAGTGTCTTTAAAGTAAAAAGATTTCAGGTCCAGTAAAGCTCCTCATGATTCTGTTTGCATTCTTAATCAGAACTACCATTTATCAAGTGACTATTGATTTTTATCTCCACTTTACATATTAAGAAATTGGAAAAGAACCGTGTCAAATAATACTTCCCAAGTCACAAAGCTGGTATGTGATTGGGCAGGAGTTTAGAATCATGATACACATATAATTCCTTTTATTTTTATAGTTAGTATTTATTTTTGTTTCATTTTGTCTTTTTTTTTTTGCCTTGTTCCATTAACTTAAGAAGTCTTTATTGATAAATAATGGGAACACAGTTGCAAGAAGAAGTTTCTAGTGTTTTCCTGGAATAGAGCCTAGTAAAAATGACAATTGGAATTTCTATTTAGGAGAGGTATATACAATGGTTATAGTGGTGGGTATCAACATTTTTTTTTCTTTTTATCTCAAAGGGGATTAAAATTCAGCAGGACTGACCCATGGGCCATTTCATAAAATCACTTACTAGAAGACAATTTGAAACTCATAGAAAAGCTGCAAGAATAGCAAAAAACACCCCAATAACTGTTTCACTTATGGTTTATAGTTTGCCCCATTCATATTTTCTATCTAAGCAAATATCATTCTTTGTCCCTGAGCTTTTGAATGTATTCAGCTGCATACATCATAGTTCTTTCCCTCTAAATACTCTAGTGGTTCACTAGAATATAATGAATATATTTTTTTTCATAATGCAGTTATCAATTTACTACATTTAACATGAACACAGGACTTTCATCATGTGTATTTAACTTTTGTCCATGTACCTTCCCAGCAATGACCTTTGCTACCCACATTTCTTTTAATATAGAATCCAGTAAAGATCACATGTTGGACTTACAATTTTCCTTTAGTCCCCTCTAATCTAAAGCTGTCTCCCGGATTTATTTCTGTTATGTTGTGGCTGATGTTTTAGAAGAGTTCAGTCAATGGATCATTTTTAGTGTCCCATCCCCCTCCTTTTTTTTTCATCTGGAAACAGTTTTTCTTCAGCTTATTTTTGCTGAAACTTAGAAGAATATTTTTAGATATGAGTGCTTTGACCTTTAGGTTCAGTGCAGGTGTGTTAAGATGCAGAGAAATTTTTCCAAACAGATGTATATCTTGTGTTGAAGGGAGAATAGATAGTGTGGGTTGGAGCTTCAAGTGTGGGCCTGTTGTGGTCTGAATGTGTGTGTTCTCGCTAAAGTTGAATGTTGAAATCCTTATTCCCAAGGTGATGGTATTAGAAGACAGAGTCTTTTGGGTGGTGCTTAAGTTTGGGATAGAATATTACCTTTATAAAAGAAGGTAAAGAGCTGCCTAACTTCTTCTATCTGAGGACCAATTGAGAAGACACTCTGTATGAGAAAGTAGGCCTTCAACAGGTGCCATATCTGCCAGCATCTTGATCTGTCTACAGAAATGTAAGAAATAATTTTCCTTTGGTTATAAGTGGTATTGTTTATACTAATTTGTTTTTATTTTTTTTTTAATTTCAATTTATTTATTTATTATTTATGACAGTGGAATGCATTACTATTCTTATTACACATATAGAGCCCAATTTTTCATATCTCTAGTTGTATACAAAATATATTCACACCAATTTGTGTCTTCATACATGTACTTTGGATAATAATGATCATCATGTTACACCATCATTTCTAACTCCATACCCCCTTCCTTTCCCTCCAACCCCTGTGCCCTATCTAGATTTTGTCTATTCTTCCATGTTTCCTCTCCCTATACCACTATGAATCAGCCTCCTTATATCAAAGAAAACATTCAGCATTTGGTTATTTGTGATCGGTTAACTTCACTTAGTATTATCTTCTCTAACTCCATCCATTTACCTGCAAATGCCATGATTTTATTCTCTTTTATTGCTGAGTAATATTCCATTGTGTATATATGCCACTTTTTTTATCCATTCATCTATTGAAGGGCATCTAGGTTGGTTCCACAGTTTAGCTATTGTGAATTGTGCTGCTATAAACATTGATGTGGCTGTATCCCAGTAGTATGCTGTTTTTAAGTCCTTTGAGTATAGACCGAGGAGAGGGATAGCTGGGTAAATGGTGGTTCCATTCCCAATTTTCCAAGAAATCTCCATACTGCTTTCCATATTGGCTGCACCAGTTCTGCAGTCCCACCAGAAGTGTATGATAAGTGTATCTGTTTCCCCACATCCTTGCCAACACTTATAGTTGTTGTGTCTTCATAATAACTGCCATTCTGACTGGAGTGAGATGAAATCTTAGAGTGGTTTTGATTTGAATTTCTCTAATTGCTAGTGATGATGAACATTTTTTCATATATTTGTTGACATAGTAGTTTGTGATAACAGCTTAATGGAGTAAGACAAAGACCTTTGAAGTAGATAACTCAGGAAAAACTACTAATGCCAAAGGAAAGTGTAGAAAAGAAAAACTGCCAACTCTGTGAACCCTCATTCAATGGATGGGAAAGATTTGGGAGCCCTGGGTAAAGTGATTCAATAGCACAGTAGAGGAGTTGAGGAAATCAAAGGAAGGACATATAGTATTTGAATTAGCCAATTTAAAATCTTGAGAATTTGAACATAAGTAGTATGAATCTCTTAAATGTGTGGCTAACTTTGTGTGTGTGTATTAAGGTATATATTTATATCATAGTATATGATATAAATGATGTCACCAATTTTAATAAGTTTTGAAAGTATGTTGCTGAAATGTTATCAAGTACATGGAAAAATTAGAAAAACCTTTATAGAATAATTAACTGATAGATGTAATTCAAAATATGCATACAAAATATTCCTCTGCATGGCTCTGATGACTCCTAAAAAGTTGGGCTTTCCTCATTTTCTCAATATGTTGGAACAGAACAACATTTGAGGTAAAAACTGCAGGAAGTAGTAGAACCCCATCATTCAAGGAGAACAAATTGGACAAAGCAGAGGTGAGAGTGGAGACCAGGATTTCCATGCAAAACTCAAGCACCATCTACCCGGGACTGGTAGAAGTTCCTGTGATGAATCTCAAATACCACTTGACTTATTAAGGGTTGAGAAATCTCAACATTGTTCGTCAGTTGCCTTTCTATCTTAGGTGTCTTTAGGCCAATCCTGCTGACCTGTTAGTTCTGACCTGGAGAGCTGTGCTGAACCTCTGATCAGATGCTACCCCATCCATGCTCTGGAAGTAGAATCCTATTGAATATAGCATAAATGTTCCTAAGTATCTGAGAGTTCCATGCTTTTTTTTTTTTTTTTAAGCAGAGGACTGCTGGCAGAAATATCAAGTGAGAACCTCATGTAGGAAATCTTTGTTATTTGAGTTTTCCTAGGGAGGGAACAACAGAATATTATTTTATCTACTTTTAAAAAGGAATAATGAAGAGGGAAATTTGATCTTAATTATTGTAATCCAGATAAGCATATTAAATTTATGAATAATGAATGTTTATAGCTTTCCCAGAAAAAGGAGAATGAGAATTAAGCCCAAGACTCTTTATTCTTTTCTTGTCCTTCAGCATCAATGCAGAAAGCCAAGAAGAGGATCAAAGGTAGACTATTAAAAGGCAAGGTTCTGCCTATTCAACTAGTGCCAATCATAATCCAAAAGATGTAGTCCTGAATGCCATAACCTCAGGATGTTGAAATCTCAAAGATCAAAATTCCTAAAGTGGAAAATCCCTAAAGATCCAAACTCTGACAATCACAGTTCTGAAAGATGCATATACAGAATGTTGAAATTCAGAAAGCTGAAATCCAGAAAACCACAATTCCCATTGAAACCAAAGGCTATCGAGGGGTAGAAAGTTGAATTCTGAGGAAGGGATTAATGAGTTTTTGGTGGTATGCAGGATAAATGTGAAATTATCCAATTATAAACTACATTTTCCCCTTCATAAAGCACTATCCTTGCCTTCAAAAAATGCCCACGGTCAGAGAGTAAAATAAATTCAATAGCTCAACAACCTTCTAAACCAAATACATTTGCTGATATAGAGGTTCCACCAGTGCTACAAATCACATTAAATGGTGAACTACTCTTGATTAGGGAATTGACTATTGAAGAAGGTAGGTTTATATTTACCATTAAATCTAAAATAGAAAAAGAAGGATCTTTCACTTTGGTTAATGCATAGTACTTTCAAAAATGTACCTATTTTTTATGTCAAATGTATAAAATCCACACCCCTATTGAATCCTTAAAGTCTAGAACTTTTCTGCTTGTTAGCATTTTACTAATTGGAAGTGAAAAACCTTACAAACCCTTATCTGGAGATTTAATGAGATTTGCAGAAGAAAATGGATTTCAATTGAATCCCCAAACTATAATGACTGATTTAGAATTAAGTGCAATCTAAGCTTCTCCAAACGAATCTCAAGGTATTACCAGTAAAGTTATTTTTCCTCCCCACTCAGCCCAATGCATTTGGTAGAAAAACTCAGGTGAGTAGATTAGCCACAAGATATGGCAAGGATACAAACTTCAGTTTAAGAATGAATCATTTGTTGGCATTGGTATTCCTCCAGCTGAGGAATTCCCAGAAACTCTCAATGAGTTAAACTACCTTTGCCTGAGGAAAACCAGCAAAGTTACCAAGTGGTTTGAAAATAATACATGCATGATACAATTAGAAGACACTTTTGCAACAGTGCTGCTTCTCTAGCACCACTATTGTTTCTACCAATTTTGTGGTCTGTCTATGAGTGCATGTGGAATGGATTTCTGCTTACCCCCAACAACATAGGAGCACACACAGATACTGCAGAATCTAATAGGGAGTGCTCATGTTAGTGCATGTCTAATCACGGATGAATTTTAAAAAGAGCTGTGCCACATAGAAAATAACTGTGAACTTATTCAAGTGACCTAAAAGAAAGAAAGAAAAAAGCTATTCACTGAAATGCAAGACTTCAAAATTTAATTAATGATCATGAAGTTTGCCCACTCTTATACGTGATTTCCAGGTAATTTCTTATATATAGTCTATTTCTGTAATATACTTTGTCAAATGTCTAAATTCATTTTAGTTAGTTTCTGTTTTTTTAAATTTTCCTAATCTTAAATTATCAGCATCATTTTTTACAATTTGCATTTTTGCAATTTATATTCTTCCCAACTCTAGAGATAACTAATTGTGTAAAGACTTATACATAATTCATTATGCTTTTTTTGCAAAGGTAACTGAAAAAGTGCGACATCACAAAGTTGTAAATATTGTGTGCTACATAAAAACATTGAAATTTCTTCAATAAATGAAGCAATATCCCTTTTGTACATTTGTGTTTGTGCAAGCCACATTTCTGGACATATATGATCTTTGAGTGACATGTTGTGGTGCCTGATCAATTTTTAAACAATCTCATCAACTTTGGTTGTCTACCAGGGTATTTCAGATGACTGTAGTTATAAAATCACATGCACACAATTGTCAACTATAAAATATGCATTTATAGATTTATTAACTATTTATCAACATGGTTCATTTGCTTATAATTTTTATACCTGTGTAACTGTTGTTAATATGCCTCAATGTTCATGAAAAAAAGTACAGACTTTTAAAGGAAATTTAAAAATTATTTTTCTTCAAATTATATTTTAGGAATTTTTGTCTACTGGGATTCCCACCTTTGAGATTATGCTGTTTGTGATTGTGTCTTGTGAGATATCATAAACCACTGTACAGCTCTATGCTTTTAACCTTAAAATCTTTCTAAGAAGTCTCAAGTTTATAGTTTCTGCTAATATTGGTGGTTTCCAGAGCCAGGCCTCAGAAACAGCTATCAACTATGACATCATTGGAGAAGGACCAAAGCCTGAGAAGTTTTAGGCTGTTTCCTGAATTGACCACTCACAGGAATGCAAGAAGGATTCAAGTATGTAATGGGATGCCTATCAGGTGGTGCTGTGTGTTTTAGGTGTCTCCAGAGAAACAGAGCCAATAGGATATGCATATATATATATAGAGAGAGAGAGAGAGAGAGGATTTAAAAAAAAATGATCATGGAGTCTGGCAAGTCCAAAATCTGCAAGATGGACAGGCATACTGGAGTCCTAAAGGAAGAATTGGTATTTTAGTTAAAGTCCAAAGGCCATCTGCTGGAGAATTTCTTTGACTTGGATAAAATTAGTCTTTGGTTGTATTTGGCTTAAAGCTGACCAAGTGATGGCCACTTCCATTATGAAGGTCAATATGCTTTACTGAAAGTCCTTCAATTTAATGTAAATCTCATCCAATACCCTCCCAGAAACATCCCGAATAATGCCTGACCAAATATATGGGCACTGTGGCTTAGTCAGCCAAGTGGAATGAGCAAACCTCCTAGGTGCTATTGTTGGACAAGTCATGTAACTTCCCTAAATCTAAGTATCCTCTTCTGGGGGAAGATCTGGCATAAAAATCTCACAAGATTGTTGAGAATTACCTAGGATAATGCATGTAGAAGCATTATATAAAATGCTTCATCTTTCATCAAGTGCTTCCTGTATATCGCACTGAACATTTGTGAGCCTGTTAGTCAGCTTTTTGTTGCTGTGGCCAAAATACCTGACAAAACAAATTAGAGGAGGAAAGAGTTATTTTGGCTCACAGTTTCAGAAGATTCCATGGTCTGTTGACTCCAAGGTGGAAAGGCATGTTGGAGGAAAGCTTCTCAGCTCACAGCAGCCAGGAAGCAAAGAATGAGCAAGGGGCTAGGTCACATGGCATACTCTCAGTGACCTACTTCCTCCAACTAGGTCCCATCTCCCAGTAGTCCATTCAACTATCAATGGATTGATGGATTAATTCACTGATGGAGTCAGAACCCTTATGATATAACATTGTCTCAAACCTCTACCTCTGAATTTTGCTTTATTGGGGATAATGCTTTTAACACATGAGTTTTGGGAGGAACATTTCAGATCCAAACCAAAACAGAACCTCACTTGTTGTCATTCATCCCTTTGTCTTGATTCTAATTCCTTGGGTTTTTAGTGTCTAATCTGAAAGAGTCCATTCCCGGTGGAAATTTCTACTCTGTGTCTTCTCTTTATCTGGTATAACCCATGCTTCTATTTGCCCTACTTGGAAGAGCTCTTCCTAAAAGACTCCCTAGTGGCACTGAACCTACTTTCTCTTCAAAAGTCTTAATTAATATCTTTTAGTATTTCCTGTACTTCTCTTTGTAGATTGCCCCATGGAGTTCCAGAAACCTGGTATCCGCCTGGGTTTGACCTGAAAGGGAGAACCCACAGGGAAGGGAATGTTGCAGTAAGCCTTAGTAGCAGGAGAAAAGAACATTAAAGGAAGATGTGACCTCTGTTAAGCCCAACTGTCTCCATTTTACCGTAGATAAACTCTGTATTCAACCCCTGTAGTCATCTCCATAATCTCCTTTTTTTTTTTCAGGGTAGTTCTCCAGGGCAGTTATAGTAAGGTCTATGCAAACATGGAAGTAGGCATTCTGTTGTGTGGGAAGCTGGAGGAAGACACCACTTTTTCTGTCACCTTTGGGATCCACTGTGTCATTGTTCATTCTATCTTATTTTTGATGTCTACCTGGCCACTAGACCAAACCATCTCCTCTCTCTCTCTTTATTTCCTTCCTTCCTTCCTTCCTTCCTTCCTTCCTTCCTTCCTTCCTTCCTTCCTTCCTTCCTTCCTTCCTTCCTTCCTTTCTTTCTTTCTTTCTTTCTTTCTTTCTTTCTTTCTTTCCACCACTGCCTCTAGATGACTTTCTATCATTGAAGACATATTTTAAACTGGATTCTACACTGGTCATGGATCATTTTCATCTCCACAATTTGCCTTTTTCCTTCTATCCTCAGAACATACTCAGAAGTTATTTCCCAGCTTGACCTCATATTTCCTTGGACTTTACATCTTTATGTGGAGGATGTAAAGAGAATCCATTCTCTTGGGATCTTAACCACTCATCTTACTGTAGTCACTCATGGAGTCTGATGATTCACTTGATATCTCAACACCCTTCCAATGTTTCATTGAGGAATCCAGTAAAGTCTCAGCTAGAGAAAGATCTGGGCAAAAGACTTTTCCCTAGCTTTAGAGGAGTCCAAAATACAACCTATCAAGGGACCCAGAAAACTACCAGTGATAGGGAAGGGCATATCTCTAAGAGGAGTAAAAAGGTGGCTGGGTGATTCACTCACAGACTGAGTTATCAGTAGGCTCAAAGGAGAATCTAGACCATAAAGATCCTGAAAGCACTTAGAAGATGTACTTGAGCAAGAAGATGAAGCAGATCCATCACTGTGGGATTTTTGTGGTTGTTCATTCTTTTCACTCTATGTTGCTCCATCTTGGGTAGTCCCCTAGCTACTAGAATATTATACTTTGGTGCACTTTTTTTTTTTTTAACATCATCAATATCAGAACACCTCTTCAGGACTTGGCTTCTTTGATCCAGGTCCTCAGTAGTTTCTAGAAACCCATATTATGCAGCATTTGGTACACCAGAAGTAGAACTCAATATTTGAAGCCCTTGAATCCAAAGGCCTATTCAGCACTGTTTTTGTAAAATATCTTATCTGATCCTTTCTTCAATGTGTAATAATGTTTTCCCATAACTGACATACTAATTTCTTGTATGTCATATCTCCATCTAAGATTGTTTTTGTTTGTTGTGCAGCCAAAAGTTTATTTGGGCCAGAACCTCCCACAATCCTGACTACTATCATTTTTAATTGTTCCTCTATCTGTGTTTGAAGGGCTCACTCCTTAGTTAATATTTTAAAATTCCAAGATAAAACCTTTGAGCAGGTCAGGGAAAAGAGGCAATCACAAATTTTCTCCCTGATCTGGTTAGCTTCTTCCCTGCATGTACCCTTGTGTGAAAAAGGCAATGCTTCTATGGATGTGATCCTCTCTTTTGCAGATAGGCTTACAGAGGAGGTCCCTGAGACTGGGATGATAGCAAACAGAACAAGAATCTCTTTCCTCTTAAGAGAAAGCAAAGAGCTTGGGAGACGTGGGGGGGGGGCAAATCAAAGACGGGATTAAGCAGCATAAGCACTGGGGAAACATATGAAATGTAATTGAATTTGTTGTTAGACTTGGGTCTTAGCCCCAAGTTATCTCAGTAGGCATGTGTTCATTCTGAAATGGGTAAACATTTGAGATCCTTAATATTTTGATTTCACACATTTTTGATAAGGTGTATTCAACTCACATAAGTTATTGGTATCAGTGGAACTGAGGGAAGGGTATAGAAAAATCTCTGTAATATTGTAACAACTTTTCAGTAAATCTAAAGTTAATCCAAAATAAACAGCTTATGAAAAATAATTAAAGATGATAAAGTAGGCAATAATAAGGGAGGTTGTCAGTAAATACTCAGGGAATTAAACAGACTTTTTAAAATAATCATAAATGAGCCGATGAATATATATAGTCACCTGAAATCAGAATTACATATCTAAAGAAGAATTTAAAGTTTTTTGAATAGTATTTGTGATTGTTAACTTTGCATTTAGCACACAAAAATAAAACAATTTTAGATGGAGAGATGGCACAAGAAATTACTGTTAGTTATATAAATTTTATTATACAATGAGGAAAAGATTAGCCAAGGTATTACATAAAAATGGTGCTCATAGCCATCAATAAATTCTCTCTAGAAGTTCTTTCTACCAAAGATCAATTAATTGAAAATTTGAAGCATCATAAGGATAATTTGAGGGACTCTATGTTGATGTTGATCATAGAGTTGCTTTTTAATTTATGTAATGTATTTTATCTTAATAAAACTGAATTCACTTAAATTTATTTAACTCACAGATCAATCTTTGAAACTGATGTGCTTTGCTTCAAAGTTAAATCATCTGTTAAAAAGAATTAACCAGTGCTGTTAGCATAGTTGTGAATATTAAACGAAAATGATTTCTCTGACCTTAAATCTTCAATTGGAAAACCTTTAAGCATGTTTGAAACAACTTTGTTATGTGACTCTTTGACTACTGTAGATTTTATGAAATCTAATTGGAGATCACATATTGTCAATGAAAATATAATATCCAAATTTAGATGTTTTGTAATGAGATATAAATCAAACTATAAAGACTTTAGATAATGTAAAAGAATCTCAAAGTTTATGTTGAAAAAGTTTTGAGTATTTTAATTAAAATGTTTTTTTAAAATGAATTCTCCTCTTTTAAAAAATGTGCCTACTAGGATTTCACATGTGTGCCTATTATAATACTTCTATTGGATGGTTTTGACATATACAATTATATTTTTTTTCTTTTTTAAGAAAATCTATAAAATTGATTTCTTTAATTATTTCTTACCTCTCAGCTTCTAAAATATTATTTAAAGATAATTAATCATGCTTTGGAGAATTCCTCAGTTCATTGAGAGCAACCCAGATCCAGGGAACAGAGCTTCTTTAGTGCAGTTGATTGATTTCATAGCCTCTTTTCATGTAGCCTCAGCTCTCTTTGCATCTTCCCACTTTATACATTTGGCTTTTTATTTTGATAAATAAGACTCAACACATAAAGAGTTAATTCACGGTCTGTCATCTGTTCATAACTCTCCAAATCCAAAGCTTTTTGTCTGCTTTTTTGCTGTCTGGTTTTGAACAGAATATTGTAAATGTCCTTTTTGTTTGCGTTTAGTATTTTCCACAAATCTTGAGCCTTTTGGTGCTATTCTTGTAAGTCTGGGCCATTCATATTAGTCCTTTTAAAATCATATTATTTCCTCCACTTGGACATATGTATAGTTTGTTTATATTTATGGTTTTTTTTCTTTTTTTATTTATTTTATTTTTTTAAATACACGACAGCTGAATGCATTACAATTCTTATTACACATATAGAGCACATTTTTTCATATCTTTGTGTATAAAGTATGTTCACGCCAATTTATGTCTTTATACATGTACTTTTTTTTATTATAATTCTCATTACACATATATACCACAATTTTTCATATCTCTGTTTGTATATAAAGTATGTTGACACCCAATTCGTGTCTTCATACATGTACTTTGGATAATGATGTCTATCACATTCCACCATCCTTGTTAATCCCCTGCCCCCTCCCTTTCCTCCCATCTCTCTGCCCTATTTTTATGGGTTTTTATAATCTCATTTTTAAAGACAGTACATGCAGTTTGTAGAACGCTCAAGTAACATGCAAGAAGACATCAGAGTATAGAAAAAAGTTGCCTGCAGTGGGAAAGGGAAAGCTTGCCATTTGATTGAAGGACAGTCACCTAACAAACAGCCTTTTCAGGATCCACCTCAGCTTTTGAAGCAAGACCACAAAGATTCTGGAAAGTCCCTAGCCAGGGATTGAGCAAGGCAGGAATGCTAAGACCTGGCCATTTTTGCATATGTCTAAATGGGGATCTTCTGATCGTCTATCTGTCACTCCAAGCATTGGATGAGTGTTTATCTGATGCTCCCCTACCCTGTCCTGCACTCTCCTGGCTTTCATTCCAGAGGATCAGATCTGCATGGTGACCTAAAGGCTCTCCCTGCCCAAACCTGCTTCCTTTTCCTTTTGTCATCCTTAGGAGTCATCACCCTTCCTATCCCCAATAAACCTTGTGCTCTCCAAATTTTGTTTCATGTCTGTTTCCAAGTGACATCACTCTTGAGCTAATTCCCCTTTTCTTCCTTTCTGAGACTGCTTGAAATTTTCAGTGCCTCCCATCCTTTCTTGGGAAATGTTCAGATTCTCTAGCAGTATAGTCCCACATATTGCTGATATGAACTTACTGAAATCTTTGCTGAAGTCTACATCACCAAGAATTCTAAGATGATCCATCTACGTTCTCCTTTTCTGAAGGCCTTTTTTTCCTTTTTTGATGATAATCATACATTTAAAAGGTAATCTAAATCAAATGATCCTACAGTTGTAGCTGTGGGGCCCAACCCTGTTCTTTGACAGATGCTGTGATTTAGCTGAGGGCCAGAGTGATTAAATGATTCATCTCAAATGGCAAGAACCATAAAATTAATTTCTTTCATAAGTTAATTGTCTCCAGAGAATTTCTTTGCTTTTATGACATTTCTAATCAGAAAACTTTCAGATCCTAGTCCTACTGCTCATTTACTAATCTTATTAAATTACTTCCTAATGCATTTAACTAAGATTATTTTACGCATCGGAGGCCCGATAGATTAATTCTGTGTATATAATGAGAGCTTCTCCTTGAGGAGACATGCTCCACACATTCCAGGGAAAGCCCTTTGTCAATGGCTAGATTAGCAAGAAACAAGGGAGATCATGGAAACCCCATTACCATATATCTATATGTCAATGTTTGATTTGATTAGGCTAGGTCAGCAAGTTGATAAGAGGACACAGTATCAAAAGACATACAGTGTAAGTGCCGAGAATGAAAAATAAATTTAGATAACCTACGAAATATTTGCCAAGGTATCCTCTCTTCCTTGTTCCATCCGGAGCCTCCTTGCTCCTTCCCCTTCTTCCAAATGGCTACTTCTCTGATTGTTTATTATTTGATCAACAATTAACCCCAGGGAAGAGAATCCAGAATTTTCTAGGAGGGCATTATTAGCCTTCTTTCCTGCAGACATGGTGGTGCATCTTGGGAAGAGAAACTCAAATTAGCCTCCCAAAGGTAAGATAGAACTGGGGGGGTGCCTACTCAGACTTGAGCAGGAGGCAAGGAGGGTGGCAGTTTATAACAATTAGACTTACAGTCTTGAAAGGATTAAACACATACACACCCAGTTAATTTGCCCCCAGGAGGCATGAAAGCCATTTTCTTCCCCTAAGTAATTCTGTCAAATGTATCCATGTTTTCATTAACTGCTGAAATAATTTTTTCTATTCAATGTCGGGTTATACCATACTTTTTTGTGTTAATAAGTATTTATCCTCTTACCTTATACTATTACAATCATTAACTGTGGTGTGTAAATGTACTAGCTATTACTCTAACTTTTGTTGAAAAAAAGCACAATAAAGGAGTGAAAGTGAAAAAAAAAATTACACAAAAAAAACATGCAGCCAGAGATTCCTGCCAAGTAGCAGGGCACCAAATTCATGACATTTAGTTTCTGTGCCCAGCAGCTACATCCTGTGGTTTTATTGAAAGAGAATACTGATCAGCCTAAGGAACATAATATTCTTGAGAATTGCACATCATGGAATTGAAGAAAATGAGAAATTGGAGCAAAAATATCCATGAGTTACTTTTTTCCTCTTTTCTTTCTTTCTTAAAAAAAAAGAAAAGAAAAAGAAATAATCTTCTTTGTGGGCTGAGAAGGCATCAGATGTGAGGTAGAGATGAGATAGGGTAACTTGTGGTCAGGAGAAGCCATTTGGAATGTTGGCTACCCCAAGGAGAAAGATGCATAATGCAAAACTCGAACCATAAGGAAAAGTAAAATAAAATGACGGTAGGTGATACTAAGAAAAAAATCATCACGGAGGAACAAATGCGTGTGTACATGGCTCTGTTATTAGGGAAAAAGTCTCAGAGCTGTCAAAGCATTTCAGGGCTTTTGTAGATGAGCAATAACTTGAACATGACTTTTTTTTTTTTGGTACACAATATTTCAAACGAAACAAAATCTGGGGAGAATGTAGCAAGTGCAGTCTTTTAACTATGCAGTATGTTAATGTGTCAGATTGATTGTGCAATTGAACAGCTTGAGGGAATGGCAGTATTTTAATAATATTATATGTTAACCTGGCCTTTATAAATAATCTGTTTACCTGCAAGATGTTATTAGCTTAAGTATATGAAATATAATTTCTGTAGATTTCTTCCTAATTTTAAAAAAATTATTAATGAAAATTTAAGTCTTATGAGAAGAGGTTAGATTAGAGGTTTGGGGGGTGTTGATTATTGATGATAAAAATAGAGTTGATTTTGGTTTGTCCAGATTGGATGTGGGTTCTAGTACTTCCATATAATAAAAAACAATGTTGACTAAATTTCACAATACTTGGAAACTAAATGTGGAAATGATGTAGAATCTTGGAAGCGTACGTACATGCAATTGCATCCTCTCTGATTGTTTCAGAAGCCAGTTCTAAAAGACCATTGACATAGATAAAGATCCTAAAATGAAAAATCACCTGTGTCTTGCTGTGAGCTGCACCTATTTACACTTCTAGTGAAGGATATATTTAAAAATTCACGTGATTTTATGTCACTTCAGTGGTTTTCCTTTTTCCACTAAATAATTTCTCTTTATAGACAACTATCTTTGTTGATGGGCTTAAAAAAGCCCTAATCCGATATTGCTGGGAAGGTGCTAATGAGATATAGGCACCGGGTACCACAATATGCCTCTCAAAAGCATTCCTTTGAAAACTAAGGCAGGTCTTGTCCACCACAGTGAATTATGCATAACTGCCAGGCTATTTCTTGGCATGGAAAAAATGTGACATGTGAGGTTAAAATTAAATATTGAGTAGGCTTTCTCCTAGCAACATGAATTAAAGAAAGACGCTCCTTTTTGCACCAGTGAAGTATGGAGGCCTCGAGTTGCGAGTGTTTGCACAAAGGAATTAGATTGTCACAATGTGGTGCAGAACATCGAGTCCATAATGCACGGCTCAGCCCCCCACTGCTGTCTGGTTGCAGAAAGAAGTCCCAGCAGTGTTCAGAAGTGACTCAGTGATCAGCTGTTCTGCCTTTTCCACAGACCCCTTAGGGCTGGTGGTCACGTAACTCACAAGCTGTCACGAGGGGCAGTCCTGAAGCAAATTACAGCAATAGTGTCAGCCACAAAGAAGTCCCTTTCCCTTCCTCATCCAGGAATGTTCAGGGAGCAGTCACACAACCAGGAACAGCCTATTGAGAGCATAGGTAGAAAAAATTAGGAGCCAATTTGATAGGCCTGGGAGTCAAAGGAAGGATATGTAATAGCTAACAAACCTTTTTGAAAATCTCAACTCCAAATATAACTTGCATGTGTTGTCTTATTTCTTTAGTAGTTCCTCTTCCCTCTTTTTAGTAACATATTGGAAAATAATTAAAATATGACATATACTTTTCAAAGCAAAACAAACTAAGCACCAAAAAGAGGTTATTTTAGGATATGACTATTGCAACTTTGACTTTCCCCAAAAGATCCAGTCTTTTCAAAATGCTCGATTAAAATCTCTTACATACTTCTCAAGGCACTGGAACTGATAGCAGGTCCTAGACAGTTGGCTAGGGATAGAATAGGTCATTTGTCTTGCAGGGGTGGGTCTGTAAGTGTTTACTTCTCAGCTACCTAAAAGTTTCTTTGCATATATATAGGACTGTTGTCTCTGATGGTCTTCCAGTGCCCCCGAGGGCTTCCAAGTGTAATAAAACAAACAGGAGAGCGGCTTCATAAGAAATAATTCACTACACAAGAGTGAAGCTGAATCTGTGACTCAAAGGACCTCTGAAGTTGAGATTAACTGCCAATCATCAGAAAACCTAAAGTCATTTAAAGTAAGAGGTGCCACATCCAGAAGATAGAAGCCATAAACACATACAATATTAATAAAGCAATTACGGTAAGTGGTAGAACATTCTGCTTTGCAAATCTCTTGCCACTTCAAGAAACATCTGTCTCTGCCACTAGAAATTACTGTTAAAAAAAAAAAAGCAAAAACAAAACAAGCTGTGCTTTGTGTTTTAGTTCTGCATGCAGTATCCCGATCAGTCAGTTGGCTGCCAAAGATTCAATACCAATTTCATAGCCTATTCCCTGGGTTGGTTTTCCAACCAGTGTAGCCAATTGTGCTTATAGTAGGCAGAGGAGCAATTAGCTGATCCACTGCATTGTCAAACTGCCTGAATGCAATCATACATAATGCCTCGGGAGGCGAGTAGGCAATTCAAGTGACCACACGAGTCCTTATTTAATAGAAACTGGCTTGGGCCTTAGTCTCTCCAGTTCCTGAACATTATTGGTTCCTTTTTTTTTTTTAAAGCAAATTCTTGTGTTTAGTTATGGTGCACATGCATGACTTTGTTACTGATCAGTGAACTTTGGACCTGGCTAGTAGAGATAGAGAGAAGTCATGGAGACCAATGAACACATTTTCAGAAAATCTGTGATCTGGGTTCTATGTGAATGTGAAAGGCACAAACTCTGAGACTTTCATCATCTCTATTTTAAAATAAGGAATTTTATCACTGCCCCCACTGTATCAAAGTGTGAAACTGTAAACAGTTGTGGAAATGCTTTGTAAGCTAAAGAGAGTGGTAGCAATGTTAGGACTTCCCACATGTTTGGACTAAGGAATGTTTTATTCTGGAATAGCACTAGGTTTCTCTGAGAAAAACAGAAGAAGGAACCATATCCGTACATTATCACTGAGTTCAAATAAGCCCTTCCATTGATAAAAAAGCAACAATAAGGCTTTGGTTGACCACTTTTCTTCCCCCCCTTGGGCAGTGCTAGGGATGGAACCCAGGGCCTCAGGCATGCTGGGTAACTGTTCTGTCAATGAGCTGCATCCCCAGCCTCCAGTCACTTCTTAATCAATTCTTCTGAATTTTTACATTACCTGGGATAAAATTTGGTGGCCACCTCTATGTATACTCGCTTTAGGGCACCTTTCTGATATATGAGCGCAGTGGAAAGAACTTTCTGGTACCAAACAAACTTGGATTTAAATTCTAGCTTACAACATACTTCCTATGTCAATATTTTCCCATTTGTCAAATAGAAATATGAATTATCCAATTTTTTGAGATTAACAGTATCATATATGATATACCCAGTGCTGTACTTGACTCATAGTAGGGCTTAATAAATCAGCCCTAGTATATTAAAACTATTTTATTAACATATTTATCTTCCACTTGAATATAAGGATTTTCCTTTTTCACCTTTGTTCATTTTTCTGGCCATAGCATCTATTAAATAGGCTGGCACATGGCAAGTGTACAGTAAAGATGTATTCAAAGGATCAACAAATAAATAAAGGATACATGAGTGATAAAATCTTTAATAAATCTTAAGATATTTGAGAATCTCAGGAGATTAAAAATAATGACATTGATGGTGGCTACAAATTTCAAGCACATTTAAAATGTCATTTGATTTTCTGACTCTTGAGCTTTCCTGTTAGGACAAATTGACATGTCTGGTATCTGTGTATCTTCTCAAGGACAGACCAGTAATAACAAGAACTGGGAGCTTTGCATGTAGCCCAGTCTGGCATTATCCTCTGTTCTTCCTTTGCTGGATTGAGGATTAGTCTAGGATGTCTAAAAGCATTATATTTTCCCACTGGAGTGAAGCACAGAGTGAAGCAGAAAGTGAGGCGAGAAGAAGGCGACTGGTCAAGCAGAGGCCAGGTCAAGGAGCATCTTGAAGTTCATGTTTAAACTTGGACATGACCCTGTAGGGAGTTTATTGAAGGGTTCCATAGGGAGGAGAGAGAACTAGATATCTGCTTCAGAGACTTTGTACATGGAAGATGTGTAGGATGGTTTTGAAGGAGAAAATCTAAAGAAAAACCATCATCAGTAAGGAGGTTGTCGAATCATAATGAAAGTACAATCTGCTGAACCAAGATGGCGGCCAGGGCCAGCTCCAGGGATGTGACCTGGGCAGTTGCACAGGGCCCCACACTTGGGCCGTTCCTGGGTTTTAATGCTGTGTTGTGACTGTCTTGAAATGCTAACTAATTTTTGAAAAGGAGCCCTACATTTTCATTTTGTTCAGCATATTATTTAGCTGTCCTGGCAGAGGGAGTAGGACAGAAATTAGGACCAGTGAAGTCTGACTTAGGGAGATAAGTGTTCTTCTCCCCTTTGCTTTTCTGTATATATGGCTTCCTTGGTGTCCCCAAGATAACCAGCTACATGATCTGGGTGTTAGGGCTGGAGGAGTAGAGAAGATTTTATTATAGTACTATTAAAGTAAAAACAAAGTTGATATTTAGTCTCTGTTCTTCAAAAAAATTTTGAGATCTTATTTAGGCAATGGAAAGTCAGGATTTATTGAGAAAGAAAAGGATTATGTATCATGGTCTTCTATTGTTTCATAGCTAAACATAAAATTGTATTCTGAGCCTAAAATCAAGGTAAAAATCATGTAAAGAAAGTAGGAAGTCCAAAGCCAATTTGGACTGAGGGACTGACCAGGATGACATTAGAGGATCCCAAAGGAGAGAGGCCTCTGGTTCTGAGGTTCCCATCCTGACAGAAGTTCACATGTCCCAGAAGAAACAGTGACCAGTATAGCCTTTCAGAAGCTGCCAAGTGTTTCCAGGTGACTGATGCTGGCTCAGTCTCCATGCTCCACAGCCCCTGTCCCAGCTTCCAAGCTTTGTGGCAATCTGCGACTTGGGAGCAGAAGAGAGGAAGTCCCCATAGTGATTGAGGTGGGATTTCTTAACAGCCTGTGGGATGGGTGATTGGAGTCAAATTTAATTAAAAAAATAAAGTGTGCCATTTCTTATTACCCCCAAACTGCAACTTCATACAGCCTACATATAAATATAGATATAGTTATATAGATATACCACCTGTTTGGCATTAAGAAGATAGTCATATTACGATAGTCTTAATCCCAATAAATTTATTACTCATGGGAATAGTTTTAAATATATAAAATTACAGCATAATATTATTTCTTTACAAATAATTTAAAATACTTTTTCTTTATTAAGGGTTATACAACTACAACATATGTGAATAGTTAGATATTGTTGAACTGGTACTTTCTGCATTTCCTACGTGCCATAATATGGAGTTTGGCATTATAATACTTTACCATGACTTTCTAACAACTTATTTATTATAAGCCTCTCTTTCATCTTTATATAATTAAGAAACATTTGTTATCATGGGGTCCTAGAGGAAACCAATAACTACTAGCATAAAACCAGTCTTATTCTCTCTTCCCTTATTGGTATTCATATATTAGGAAATGCTATGTGTCTTTAATTCTCAATGCCATCCCAAACTCAAGAATATAATCTCTTCTGCCAAAAGTATAGACTCATCTCTCTCTCTTTTTTTGTTTTTTGGTTTTTTTTGCATTAATGATTTCTTCTGAACTCTATTAGAGGATTATAATAGTGATAGGTACTTACATGCTCTGAATGATGTCCACTGCATTTTTGACAACAGGAGATTGGCCAATTAGCAGCTGCTTTCTGATAGCTGGGATGTGGCTCTTGTAGCTTGCATTAGAACTTAGCAGTTACTGTCTTATCTGTAACTATTTGTTATTGGCCAATAATATCTGGTTTTTAGAAACATTTTACTTAACTTCCCTGAATTAATGACATTACTTAATAATACTAATTTTGTTAGGGTCTGTAAACAAGTCAAGATGGCACCTGGCATTTTGCCAGGGGGAGAGGTTTGTGAAGTAACGCCATTGAGCCATTAAGTGTGGAGATTCCTTATTGGTTGACTGCTGTATCTAGTTTATGTTAATTAAGATAAGCTGTGTGTAATGTATATATACCCCTCCTGTCCTACAATAAACAGCTCCTACTCCTGCTGTATCAATCTACACCCCCCCCCCGTTATTTTGCTGCAGCCGGACGGCGGCAAATTTAATTAATTGCTAATTATTGTGTCAGTTAACTGTTCATTGCTATGACAAAATGCCTGAAAAAAACAACTTTAAATCAGAAAAGGTATATTTTGGCTTATGAGTTCAGATGTTTCAGTTCATGGTCACTTGACCCCATGGGTTTGAGCCTTCAGTGAGGCAGAATATCATGGCAGGGAGCAAGTGGTAGAGCAAAGTGGTTCATATCATGGTGGCTGGGAAGCAAAGGAGATGGAAATAGAGGTAGGGGTGGAGAGAGAGAGAGAGGGAAAAAGAGATCCCTTTTAAATTTTTTAATTTTTTTTTTTTTTTTAGTTTTAGGTGGACACAACATCTTTATTTTATTTTTATGTGGTGCTGAGGATCGAACGTAGTGCCCCATGCATGCTAAGTGAGCACTCTACCACTGAGCCACAACCCCAGCCCTGAAATTCCTTTTATAATAAAATCCATTGCAGGATGAAGCCATCGATAGATTTATCTATTGATCAACATCCCCATCTTTGAGCATTGCTGCCTTTGGAACCAAGTCTTCAACATGTGAGCTTTAAAGGTGCATTTCAGATCCAAATCAGAACAATTGCCTTATTGAATAGATATGTGTAAGCTAAAAATCATAAAATGCAAAACTCTGTAATTAGAGTAAAAGTTTCTCTGGTTAATTAATTTCTGATTTTTGTTCTGGTTTAATGTAGTTATTTTTCCAGTAAGCTCAGAAATACCTCAAGGGAGGGTATAGTCTATGCCAGGGATTGTTTTAAGGGATTCACATTGATTTATTTTTTCTATGAATTCTGTAATTTTCAACAATTTTTAATGATGAAACTGAGCTTCAGAGTGATTATGGAACTTTTTCAATGTCACACAGAAAATAAATGGAAGTTGGAGGATTTGAACCCAAGGGTGCAAAATTCTGAATTCTTAATCAGACTATCAGAGTACTTTAGGATGAGTTTAAATGATGCAAATGTTTCATTGTCTACTTGTTTCTTCCATTAATAATATAACGTAAACAATTCCATTAGTCACTGAACATTTTTATAAACATCATCCTAAATAACTCTAAATCATCACGATAGCAAATTTATGGAATCAGCTTGGGGGCCTGTCAATAGATGAATGGGTAAAGAAAATGTGGTATATGTACGCAATGAGTTTTATTCAGTCATAAAGTAGAACAAAATTATGTTGTTTGCAGGTAAGTGGATGGAACTGGAGGGCATAACATTAAGTGAAATAAGCCAAACTCAGAAACTGACATGAGTCATGTTTTCTCTCATATGGAGAAGCTAGAGGGAACTAAAGAAAAAAGGGACCTCATTAAAGTAGAAAGGAAACCATTAGGTTGAGGAAGAGGATTGGGGGAAGAAGGGGAGGTGTTAGGGAATGAAAATCATCACATTATATTTCATGCATGTACAAATATGCCACAACGAAATCCATTGTTCTGTATGATTAATATGCTCCAATTAAAAACTGGATAAAAAATAACTGATTCATATTATGGATTTTTCATAAATAACTTCATTAAATTTTTATAGTCTTTATTTGCAAAACAGGCCTATTCTGACAACCTTCACTGTGTTGATTTCTGTAATCTCAGTTCTGTGCTTCTGTGATTGGAGGGAAGAAACACTATTATCTATGTTCGGTTTTAATAGAGATTTTTTTCAGGGCATCCTAACGTCGGAAGCATTAGAGGTGAGGAGGGGACTAAACTCGAAGTGCAGGGGATGCTGGATCACTGCTTCTGGCTCCCTGACAGTCCCAGCAGGGAGTCACATGGCACCTCCACGTGCAGACTCATGTTCTAACTGTTTAGCAAGGGCAGCAGGGTTCTGGGGATCATTGTGATGCTCTGCACAATTCCTATTGTGAAGGTCTTATTTCTCTGAAGAAAACAGCACACTATAATCCGGGTATTTCAATGGCCGCCAACTGAGACAAGTTGGGATACCCAGGTAGTAAAGCCAGGGAAGGCCTGAGCTGGTAGCTTATTTTCAGCAGCTTCAGTGATGTACAGTGAGAGTTGGAAAGACATGCAGGACAGTAATTAGGATGTTGTTGGAAAGATTTCAGCTTCCTGAACATTGAAATATCTCATGTAGCAAGAAATACAAAAAAGACTGTGACTACCCTAAAATTGAAAATGGGCTGGGAGTTTTCCTCTGTGTGGTTTATTTTTTAGGCATTCTGCACATATATCTTGTGAATATAAAATTAAAGTGGATAGTAACATAAGATGAAGGAAATTAAATTTGTTGTAATTTTTAGTGACCTGAATAGACTCCCTTAAAATAAGGAGAAAGTACTTTCCTATTAGACCAAGTCTATATAGAAGTTTTCTGAAGCAGCAGTTAAATGAAATGGAAATTTATATTATTTATTAAAAAAACTCTC
This sequence comes from Ictidomys tridecemlineatus, assembly GCF_052094955.1. NCBI lineage: Eukaryota > Metazoa > Chordata > Mammalia > Rodentia > Sciuridae > Ictidomys > Ictidomys tridecemlineatus. The sequence continues at coordinate 155,483,512 of NC_135480.1, read as the reverse complement.
AAAATATTTTTGAAATTTATGGGTTTACATGTACTTTAAAAAAAATCAGAAAAAAATCCTTTCCCAGATTTGAATTATTAGGAATAAGTTTTTTTTTTTTTTTTAAGGCAGAGTAGCTTAAAATGGATTGGATGATTTCCAAGATTTCCAAATAAGTTCTAACCTTATTTAAGCCAATCATATATACTTTTAAAAGATAAGAAAAATTTTAAATATTAGAAAGTGAAACCTTCTTAGCAAGAAATGGCCTTTATAAATTGTTAAAAGCCTAGCTATTATAGAGTCAATTCAATATGAAAAATAACCAAGCAGGTATCTCCTAGACTTCTTCCCTCCTTCCCTTGTTTCTCACTCGCTAGAAACTGAAAAGCTAATTCTGAAATTTATGTGGGAAACAAAACTCCCTAGAATAGACAAAACAATCTCTGGAAAGAGCAGAGTTGGAGGGCTCACACTAACTGATTTCAAGAAAGTTAATTAAAATGATGTGGCAAGAATAGGCAAACAGATGATTGGGAAAAAAAAAAAAAACATGTACCATCAATTAATTTTCAACACAACATAAAAAGTCAACAAAGTCTTAGCCAAGGCTGTTTAATGGGGAAAGGAGAATCTTTTCAACAAACAGAGCTGGAATAACTAGATAAGTGTAGAAAAAAAAAACACTTTTACTCTTACTCCATATGCAGGAATTAATTCAGGAGTGATCATAGACCAAAATATAAAAACCAAGACTAGAAACTTCTGGAAGAAAATATCTTTGCAGCTTTGGGTTTGAATAGCTTTCTCAGAAGGACATAAAAAGCACTTACAAAAAAAGTTGGGATTGGATTTCATCTGATTTTAACTTCCACTTAACAAAAGACACTGTAGGAAATGAAAAAACGAAGCCACGGGCTGGGAGAGAAAATATTTGATTTGCAGTATCTGACAAATGGTTTATATCTAGATTACACGAACAACTCCTACAGATCAATTTTGAAAGAACCCAAATAGTTCAATTTTAAATGGCCAGAAGACATACTTTATAAAAGAGTGTCTTTAAATGACCAAGTACGTGAAAAGATGCTCAAAATCGTTAATTATCAGGGAACTGAAAATTAAAACCCAAATGAGAATCCAGCACACACTGTAGTGGCTAAAATTTTTAAAAGTGACAATGACGATAACCAGTGTGGTCCTGATAAGGATGTGGAACAACTGGAACTCACACACACATTGGTGGAACCCTGTACTGGGTTGAACAGTGTTCCCCCACATTCACGAATCTGGAACCTCAGAATGTGATCTTACCTGGAAACGGATATTTGCAGGTGTAAATAAACAAATCTGCATTCATACTGGGTTAAGATGGGCCCTGAATTCAATGGCCAGCATCCTTACAGGAAGGAGGAGATAGAGACAGAGAAGCAAGAACAACTTACAAGGAGGAAGGCCAGGTGACAACACAGGAGCTTGTGCAGACGAGAGTGATGCTGCCAGAAACCCAGAAGCACCAAGGGTTGCCAGAAGCCACCAGATGCTGAAAATGTCAAGGGACTGTCCTCCCCTGGAGCCTTCAGAGGGAGCTTGGCTCTGACAGCTTCAAGGTCTTGGACTTGGGGATTCCCGGATGCTGAGAAGATAAATTCCTGTTGTATCAACCCACCCAGTTTGTGGTAGATTGCTATGACAACCCTAGGAAACTAATATCATCACCTTGGAAAACTTGGGCAGTTTCTTAAAATATTACACATATACACATACCCTGTGAACAAGCAATGCCATTCCTGGGTAATTACTCCAAAGAAATGAAAGCATACATCCATATAAATACTGGAATACAAATGTGCACACCAGCTCTGGTTATATTAGCCAAAGTAGAAAATGAAGAGACTGAATGAAAGTGTGCTATGTTCATATGATCAAAGGCTACTCATCAATGAAAAAGAATGAACTGCTAATCTACTCTTTAGCATGTGAACATCAAAAGCATATATTGAGCAAGAGAAACCAGACGCAAAATGGGGCCACATACTGCAAGAGTCATTTCCTGTAGATGTCAAAGTCAGGTAAAAGTACTCTCAGATAATAGGTATGAGATTAGCAAGGGCAGGGATGGACCTGAAAGGACACCGGGGATCTTTCTGAGGTCTTGAAATTATTTTATCTAGGTTGAACATCCCTAACTCAAACATCTGAAATAAAATATGCTCCAAAATCACAACTTTTTGAATATAGCATGATGCCACAGGGGAAAATCTCCACACCATGAAACTTAAGTCTTATGCACAAAATTGTTGAAAATATGTTATAAACTTGCTTTCCAGTTATTTGCCTAAGATGTATATATAGAAAAGATGAATTTAGTGTTTAAACTTTGGTTCCATCTCCAAGATATTGTCATTATGTATGTGAATATACTCCAAAATTTGAAAAAACCTAAACTTGAAAACACTTTTGGTCCTAAACATTTTGGATATGGGAGATTCCACTTGTATCTTTATTGTAATGTTTATAATAGTGTGTATACATTTGTCAGAACTCATTGGACTACTTTCATAAATGGATACATTTCATTAAATGTAAAAGGTTATCTCAAAAAAATGTTTATAAGGAAATATAAGTCTTGGGGTATTTCATCTTAAGTAATATTTACCTCAATTGAAAAGAAAAGATAGACTAATGGAGACCTTTCTCTTCTAGTTTTAAATATAGCATTAACTACTTTCTGAACTCACTTTTCATTCTTAGCAAGTAGGTAATTTGCAAGTACTTTTGGTTCTGCAAGTTTTCCAATCTACTTTGCACTCACATATTCATATACCTTATACTCTGTAATAGTGTACTTCTTTCTGTGTTGACAAAACCTTAAGTCTCAATTTCCTTAGCTATAAGGATTCTAACTTGTCAGGACACAATTTGCCTTGTAGATTATTTTATTTAGGAAGGAACAGGTTATTTGCAGGGACCAATCGAGTGCCAAATAAAAATATATGTATCTCAGACCAAGAAGACACAGTTTTAAACAGCATTCAATGTTCTTAGATATTTTTTCAGCTGGGAGCAATCCACAGAATTTGGCCTGTCAGAGAACAAAGAGAATACCAGCTTCAGGTGGGCAGGACCCTGGTTCCCAGCTCCAGCCTGACAGCTTCTTGGCAAATATTGTCCTTATCAGGCTTGATTGGATGAGAAGGAGGACCTGAGGGAAGCACAGAAAAGGAGCTGGGGCAGGAAGAGGAGAGAGGGAGGTTGCAGGAGGCGGCAAGGGATCTGGGAGGCCTGGCTTCTTCTCGATTTGTGGTGCAGTACCAGCGCCATCATGTGGTCAACATGTGGAGCATTAGCGGAAGAAATGAATTCTTTTCCCTCTCCATTTGAAGAAGGGGAAAAAAAAAATTAACCAAAATTGTCCAAACGGCCTGAAAATTTTTGAGAAGGATGTCACCCTGCACTTCTATTTTATCTAAAAGTTGCAGATCCCTGACATCTCAATTAGTAAGCCATCTGGAATATTTGCTGTCTAGGTACCTGTTATTTGTTTCTTCCTTCATCAAATATTTATTGAACACCATGTGCCAGACACTGTACTGAGCAGGAGAAAGGCAGACATCGTGGTCTAGTGGGGCAGACAAACATGTGAACAGATGATCTGAGCAATCTGACAAATACTCTGACGCAGGAATAAAAGGAACATTTGGAGCATTTGGGAACATTTAATATTTGCCAAAGATGCCATTACACACACCCCCTTCACTATAATATCCATATCATTAAAAATTCTGGCCACAGTTTTTGATAGATTGATTCAATAATTATCTATTGAGAGTCTGTTATGTGTCAGGTAGCATTGTTGGTGCTGAGGGATGCAGATTCAGATCTGAGACCCAGAACATGATTTTCTTTCTTCTTTTTTTTTAAAGCTTAATTTCTGTGTGTAGGAGGTGAACCATCAAGGAGAAAAAAAAGTGTTTTGTAACTATTATATGTAAGCTATTATCTTGTTTATTTTTGTTGTTTTTAGTTTCTTTTTTCTGCTCATTTTGACTGTTCCCCACTCATTAGAATTTAAACAATTGTGCCAAAATGCCTTAAATTAGTTTGAGATTTTGAATAAACATGATTTCCGCCAGGGCTTTGGGAAATTGACTCACCTTCCTTCCTACTGCGTGGAGGGGTACTTGGGTTCCGTTTTATAGTGAAGCCATGAGGGGGATTCCAACATTGGCTGTGTAACTGCTTCATTCATCACCTTAATTCCCAATCTCGGTTTTTTTCTGGCCATCTCGGGGTCATCCCTATAATACATACAAACCATCTCTGAGAAATTTAGAATCAAAATAGCAGATAATAGGAAGCTGAAAGCACATTTGTGTCAACTCCAGCTGTCCAAACTCAGCACAGCCTCACGGAGAGGGTTATCTTTGTCCCCAAATCACACATGGACTTGGTTCTCTGTCTCTCCAACACTGTGGGAGCAGGAGAGAGTAACTCTTATAAAGAGAGAAAAGACCTGAAAATTTGTATAATCATATGAGCTTGCTAACAGGGTGGAAAGAGATGTGATCATAATGAACAGAGTGTATTCGTTAACAAGTATTGGAAAAATAAACTGTAACCATATTGTACTGCTATGCCCTCAAGGAGTTGAGACTCTTTGCTAAATCACTTATGCATATCATTTTGTGTTAATTTCATTCACTTACATTATTTGTGTGAGCTTAGCCTACATAGTTGTGTTTATGCTGGGGTCATCCTGCTATTAAAAATTTCATAAAGAACTCCTTCGATTCCTCTTGTGTCAAATTACTTCAAATTGGTGATAAGGATGAGGGGGTCTGGGAAACCTTGCATTTTCCATTTAAATTCAGCTAACTTCCATACCAAGTTCACCTACAGCCCAGTACTGGGAAATTTGAGAGTATATGAGAGTCTCATTCAACTTATTTGGAAGAATCTTTTTACTTCCACTCAAATTTGTAGGGAAATTATAGCAAACTGAAGCTGAATAGAGGTTATGTATTATCCCATATAAAACATATAGTAAATTACATACTTCAGCAGCTATTTCTTTTAGCTCCACATATTCCAAGCCTTAAACACCAAATTGTCTTTATGTCCTTCATGAATTTAAAGACAAATGTCTATTCTAATCATATTACCATTGGGGAAGAAAGAAACATAGCCTTTGTTTTAAAAGGCAAAACAAATTAAATTTGCAATCAACAATTGAAATCATCTCTCTAAATTTTTAAGACCTGGTGGCCAAACAACTTGAAATATATTTACATTTGATAATGAAATTCACATATTAAAAATTTCTTCTGTGTATCTCTGACTCAAACTTTTAAAAGACACAAATAATCTAATGGGCTTTTACAGAAAATAGAATAGTGACATTCCATCAAAATTTTAAACAGATGTTATGGATCGTTATTGGGGCAAGTTCAATAAAATGAACTGAATCATCATATAAAATAACACATTAAAATATTTTTCAGACATGAAAAAGTGTGCCTTGCTATTTTATTTTTGAAGGTTTTGAGGCTTAAGATGGATGAACCAATCATTTTTCCCTTTGCAAGGAAGAACTGTTCAGTTCTCATCTGAGCCTGTCTCTTTTAGGGAATTAACTGCTTCCAGAAGGCCATCATCAGCTGGCTGGGTGAAGCCTCTGCACTGCACAGCAGAACAGGATGCACTGCAGGAGAGACATTTCCTTGATGAAGGGCCGCTTTGAGGGGTGGGTGGGATGAATGGTCACTGAATTTTTTGAAGTGGCTGTTCACAACCAGGTTCATTAAGCTGCATTAATGATTTTTACAGTTTTATTACACCAATAACTGGTGAACATTCTCATGCAATATAAATGGTCTTTTCTATTAAAATGGCTCATATTTTCCTAAAGACTTATCCATCCCAAATTTCCCCAGCTCTAGCCCTAATACTACCCCTAATCCCAACACATCTGAACTTTGTCTGATGGTCATTAAGAATGTGAACAGTTAAGACCAACTCTTCATGAATAACATGATACTTTTCCCAGTCATCCTTCTGAACTTTCAAGCCCATATCAACTTAAGAGATCTAAGTCTGGAGTTGTCTTATATATTATTTTAACATCTAGAAGGTCTGGTCTATATGTTGCTTGTATGGTTTCATTAATTAATTTCTACAAAGAAAGTAACAAAGTTTTGGGTGCAAGGCAAGGATGTAGTATAATGTGTCTTTAATATGCTCTTTTTTTTGAGCTTGGATTTGAAAATCAAAACATAAGCTGCATTACAATATATGATTTATTCATTCTCATGAAGAATAAAATGGCTTAAATAATTAAATACTGAGGGTAGGGAGAGTTATTAGAAGATATTGCTCTAGTTCATTGTCTAAAAGTCCCTTATGATGTCACTTTAACAAAAATAATGACAATTATGGTACTAGAAAATACCCCATGCCAGATACTATTTGAAGAATCTTCAGTAGACGAACTTGGTTAACCTTGTAAGGCCAGTAGTAAAAAACAGAATTGCTGCTTTATTTACCCCATAATCATGGTTTAGTTTGGTGGCCAGGATTAGTGCCATACTTTCATAGAAGAGGAAGTTGAGTTGCAGATACAGGAGGTAACTTTCACAGAGTCACACAGGGTCTCAGCAGGCATTCCTAACCCCTGTGTTGAACAGTCATCTCTATAATTCTTCTTTCTAGTCCTGAAATCTTCCTTCAACTTCAGATCTCTTCCTGATTAGACAGCCAGGTATTCAAACTGAACATGTTCCCGATCGAGCAGAAATATCTGCCTTCACCCTTAATTTTAAATTAACTCCGTAATCTTTCTTCCCAATTCTGACAACATCCTGTCTTGCTGTACTCTTCTTTCTCTATCTGTGCTCCCTACACACGGGCCTGACCAGTCTCCATATTCTACCTGTGAAACAGCTTCAGCCCCTCTCCCCTCTCTTCCCTTCCTACTGCTCTGTTCTCTCCCTTCACCCATTGATCCTAGACCCTCGTTCCAAATCATTCCATGCCCTACTGAGAAGGCTTAAGTAGCTTGCTTATAAAGTGGCTAATAAACAGCCAAAGTTCAAGATCCAAACAACAGCACCGTCCCTCCCCAATGCCACCCTTCTGCTTTATTTTCTTCATAATACTCATTGTAATTTGATGTGATGTTTCTTGTTTGTCCATTGTTATTTTTTTCCTCTAATATATAAGATCCACGCAACCTGGCATTCTATCTTGATATTTAACTCTCACTCCACCAGGATAGTGCCTGGTATACTACTTCTTCTTATTATTACTTTTTAGTTGTTGATGTGCCTTTATTTTATTCATTTATTTATTTGCGGTGCTAAGACCAGTGCCTCAGACAAGTGAGGCAAGCCCTCTACTACTGAGCCACGAGCCTAGCCCCACTTCTTCTTATTTTTTGAAGGAATATATGTCCTCCTTAAAAGCCTTGCTTGTCCCCATTTCTATGTCTTTCAACATCACTGTCTGAACTCAGTCTGTAATGTTATAAGGCTGAAATGAAAGTTTTCTCATCTTTCAAACTGAACCTGGAGGCCTAACTCATCCCAATTAAAGAGTTCCTGTTCCAGAGAATTTCTGTAATATTAGTATCTGAAAACCTCATTTTATTTTGAGTAGTTAATTAAAAACAAAACAAAACAAAACAAAAAAAACCAGAATTGCTGTTTTATTTACCCCATAATAATGGTTTTGTCTGGTAGCCAGGATTGGTGTCATACTTTATCATTTCTAAGGATTTAATAGAGCTTCTCATAAGGCAGATAAATAAAAAAAAATCTATTGCTTGATTCAACAGGTAATTCCATGCCACCCTTTCTAAGAATGCAGTGAAGTGCTTCTCTATGGAATCTCTGGGTGGGCTCCTTCCCAGCAGGATGTATGACATGGACCATGCAGGGAAGGAGATGGATAGCAGGTTTCTAAAGCAGGGGACCCCTGGGGACTTTCTTCTGTCTCTTACACACAGTACCTCCTGGCTTTCACTAACATTTGTCAGCACTGTGGAACAAAAGTGGAGGGGGAGAGGGGGTTCTGTCGTACCTGTAGCTTTGAAAGTGAACTAAAGGAATCTGATCAGTCATGGAGGGAGGGAATTCAGACCTGTCAGGAGAGCAAAGAAAAAATAGGCTCTTAGTTCCCAGAGAGGTATTTCATGATTATATGGTAATTTTAAAAAATATAGGTGCCAGGATATTTAGGGAACATATGCCTTTATAATGTGCTTCATTTGTATTATTTCATGATGCTTCTACAGATATTATTTCATGTATAATATGACAGAGAAAATATGGAAGACCCAACTGATCAAATATTATTGCTAATGGCTTAAGAGATTTGAAAAATTACATAATGCATTGCAGTTCCTGCATAGAGGAGATGCTACACATTCTCACTTTTAACATTCTCTTCTAGTTTAAGAAGAAGTACCTGTATTTGGAAGGAGTGGAAATTAAAAAGTATAATGAAGCAGTTAACTCGAGTGGGGAGTTTGTGATCCAATAATAGAGTATGGTTGGAAACTCTTATATATATGCATTGTCTTAAATTAACAGACAGAACTTCTCTGCAAACGGGCCTTTGACTGATACAATACTTCCTGTTACAAATCAAAGGCCACATGCATTTTTATGTAAGCCACTTACATACCAATCTATCTTAAAAATCACCATGGGAATTTCATTTCCCATGTTTACTTTGAAAAGAGATGTTCTCTGCTAAGACAGGTTAAGCATTTGCTCTCCATCTAAATGATGTGGACAAGACCATCTGGAGAATCTAGCCTGTTTTTTTTTCTTTGTTTTCTTCTCTCTCTCTCTCTCTCTCTCTCTCTCTCTCTCTCTCTCTCTCTCTTCCTCCCTCCCTCCCTCCCTCCATTGTTTTCTCTTTCTCTGTCTCTCTCTCCCTCTTTCCCTATCTCTCTCTTCTTTCTTTTCTTTTTTTTCCTTTTTTTTTAATGGGAAGCGTGGAAGGCTTAGTGATTTATAGCTTCTGTGAATTTTAACACACTATGATTTTCTTTTTTATCTTTGGAGAATTTTATTTCATTTGGAACATTTATGTGATGATGTAGCATACAGCATATGAAACTTCTCTGATGCTAGAGGCCAATTCATCTTCTGCATGTTGAGTCACATAGCTGGATGGGACGTGATTTGGAGCAGACTTCACTTGTTCTCAGTGCCTGGATTGTCTGGAATGCAGTGAGGGTGCTAGTTGCAACCTGTCTCAGATCACCCTATTTCAGCCTAGCTTGGGACCTTAAGATAAAAAATACCCAATTTTCTGCATGTCAGTAAATTAAGCTTCCTGCAGTGGATTTTGAAGGGCTCTAGTACTTTGAGAAAGTCTGTAAAAGCAAGCAAGCAAACAAACAAACAAATAAAAATCCTGGCATTGATTTATCAAATGCATTTGAGGAACTGCAGAATTCCATTGTGGTTTTGGGGAATTCACAAGGCTCATAAGTATATTACGACTTCGACAATTCCTAGAGCACTGAAACACTTGGGTCTGAGCAGCAACACTTTACTGATCTCTCCTGTGTCTCTGTCACTCTATGCCAACCACACTGTCTTTCTCGTGATTCTGCAGTGGCAGTGACTCTTGCCATAACCTGTTTCCTCAGCTTGAACTGCTCCACTATCTCTCCTGGGTTCCTCCGTGATCTGTCTCTCACCTCCATGAGTCTTCTCTGAAGTTCCATCTTCTCAGTGAGATCTTCCTTGGTTACCTTGTTTAAACTTGCAAGCTACCCCTCCTTCTGCTCCTAATTGACTCTTTCAGCTCTATTTTTCTCTGTCATATTTATTATTTTTGCCCCAATAACACTGCTACATTCACACAGAGCTTCAAATCCTCTTGCTGTGCAACAGTAAGCATTTATTTAGTTCCAAGTATGCTGTGTTTATCTGACATGTCCTATGCCTGAGGTTAATGGTGGATAATCTAGTCAGTTCTATCGATATGGACCATTTGGTTCTTTCCCAGATCTATTATCCCTGGGCTGTTGGCTATTCTACTGGGGATGTAGCGCAGTAGTTGAGCACCTATCTGGGAGGGTACCACGGAGATGACTGAGGGTCTTAGCTTTGCTGCAGGAGTCTCTTAACATTCAGCAAAACTAGCCCAGGGCCTTATTGGCTATTTCAGGTCAAATGGCCAAGGACAGAGACAGAGTTAGTAGGTGTTATGATGCTACACCTGGAGGTGAAAATTTAGGAAGAGATGAACAAATTAGGCCATTTTTACGAATTATCACTCAAATCTTTTATTGTTTTGTTTGTTTATTTCCCTGCTTTAAAACATATTGCTTGTTTTTTGTTTTTTTTTAAAGAGACAGTGAGAGAGGGGAGAGAGAGAGAGAGAGAGAGAGAGAGAAAGAGAGAGAGAGAGAGAGAGAGAGAGAGAGAGAGAGAGAGAGAGAATTTTTAATATTTATTTTTTAGTTCTCGGCGGACACAACATCTTTGTTGGTATGTGGTGCTGAGGATCGAACCCAGGCCGCACACATGCCAGGCGAGCGCACTACCGCTTGAGCCACATCCCCAGCCCAGTAGTTCTGTTTTTAAAGTTTTGTTAACTACTATATTCTCATTACCTAGAATGGTGTCCAGCACATTGTAAATATTCAATAAATATTTGTTGAACAAATAAAAGAATATATAAAAATGATCCTATTTAATTTTGTTTAATACAGCTTTTTCAAATATGTTTTCCAACTGACCCCCTTTGTGGAGGAAAGCCAAATGGAACTTCATTTGAATAAGAGAATACTCAGGTATTTTGTGAGTTTCTTACTGAGAATGTATACTCCAGAAATTATTGGAAAATTATGATCTTTATTATAACCTTTGAAAGTAGGTAAGTTTTCAGGAGTTATTTCACCTCTTTTCACTAATATAATATTTAGTAAATCATTTTTAGGTATTGAATTATATATGGCTGCTAGTGAAAACGGAGAACAAGCATCTGTCCTGCCGCTGCTAAGTCTCCATCCAATGACCTCACAAGCCTGTAAAGCAGAGCTTTGAGCCATAGTTTAAGCTTACATGTTTCTAAAACATCTCCCAGGAACACAAAGGAAGAATTCCTCCAGTATGACATTAGATACTAGATAGAACATTTTAATTTTGGTCTCCTATTTGCTTGAAGTCACTCTGTTCCTGCAATATGCTTACTTTAATATTTCTATTTGCACCATTTAGTCTTTTCACCCACGCATGTATTCACCTTTATCTTGGTTCTTTCAAAATCTTGGGTGTGTGTGTGTGTGTGTGTGTGTGTGTGTGTGTGTGTGTGTGGTGGGGATTGAACCCAGGGCCTTGTGCATGCAAGGCCAGCACTTTGCCAACTGAACTCTAACCCCAGCCATGTTCTTTCTAAATCTTATTCATCCTTCAAGTCTGACTAGCAACCAATCTCTCTCTCACCAAGTTTCTGGCAGAGTTTCCCTCAAATTCACTTGAATCTGGTATGTTTTCTTTCCCCTGTATTAACATGTACAGTCTGGAAACATCCATCTCCTGTTTTATAGGCTATTGAACTTCTCTAAGGTTCATCTTTTCACACATTTTTTTCAAAGAACAACCATCTTTAGGGCAAAGATTTTATTTTTATTCAGAACTGCTAAGAATAATGCTTGCCATAGTAGGTACTCAGATAATTAATTGGAAGCATATAATGAAAACAGAAATGCTAAACTTCTGTTCATTGCATAGTTTGGGTCAGATCTGATAATGCATATGTTGAACTTTTGGCTGGAGGTATAGAGACATTTCGGCTTAGGATGGTGTTTATGTAGAAACCTTAACTATGTTGGAAACCAGTGACTATATAAAGCAGTAACTACAAGTCCATATTTTAAGCAGGTTAAACTAAAACTGACAAATTTTGAGAGGATTTGGGGATGAATAAGAAAACATAAAAAAGATGCCAAACTACAAATACACGAGAAGTAAAGAAATTTTTCTTAGTTGGCAAAGAAGCTGTTGAAAAAAAGGAATAAAGAAAAAGCAAAGATATAACGTGCTGTTCTGTGGCTGCAGGGCAACGCCATAGAGCATTTATTATCTACAATTAGTTTAGAAATTTCTACACACCTGCATGTGCTATCCATCAGCACCATAAAACTGCCCTGTAGGTGTAAATTCTGATTAACATGACACTTGATGTGTGGGATCTCTCCCTGAAATAAACCACAACACTAAGTCAATTCATTTAGCTCAAGAAGAATCTGAATGCTATATTGGAGATGGATGCGTTTGCAAAAAGCAAAAAGGGGGCTTATCAAATAGTTCACATATTTACTGTTAAAAAAGATGCTACCAATCATAAAAGCAATGATAAGAGCAGAGTAATTGCTAGTTTATTTATAGTCATAGTAATTCAATCATCATAATTCATTTAGGCTCTGTTAGGTAAAGATTGTCTCACTCAATCCGTTTGTAGACAGGTATTAAGCAACAGGACATTGCAAACTCCTTTTTCTCTTAGTTGTGCATTTTTCTGAGGAACTTCTTAAACTCCCTAACCACCATTCACTTCACGGCTCTCTCCAATGAGGGAGGGGACGATGCTCTATGCATGTGGCAGAATGCCTGATGGCTATATGAACTTACTTCCCCTTTTAAGTGAATATGCCTGGCTGGAGGTCTCATTGGTATTTGCATGGTGTCAGTCACTTGTCTTTCAGCTTTCTCCTCTTGGAAGGAGCTGATGGTGATGATTTCACACCTGCCTAACAGAAAACTTCTACTGGACTCAGAGTGATTCCACACAAGCACTGATCACATACCTGCCCTGATATGACTTCTTTACCTCAGAACCCCTATCCGCTACAAACACGAGCAAACACATACACAGACTATATCACACAGCCTTTAAAAATGATGTTATTTTCCCCATATTCTATTAAATTTGAATCTCTTTCATTTTCACATTTTTTCTTTCCTTGTCCATACATATGGATAATATGGGGGAAATATTGAATTACTTAATTACATTTAAATTAGTACATCTTAACCAATTACAAATAAATAAGTAGTAGAAGCAGTAGGAAGACTTTTTTTTTTTTTTGGTGGGAAAGTGGTATAGGAAATTGAACCCAGGGGCACTTTACCACTTTGAGCTGCATCTAAGCCCTTTTAATATTTTATTTTGAGAGAGTCTCACTAAGTTGCTTAAGGGTTCACTAAGTTTTTGAGGCTAGTTTGGAATTTGTCATCCTCCTGCCTGAGTCTCCTGAATCATTGGGAGGGCATCACTTCACCCATTTAGGAAGACTTTTTTTTTTTTTTTTTTTTTTTTAAACATAAAGAGCTCGTATGCCAGGCCCTGGCAATCAGTGTTCTACTCTCTGCTTTTGTGAGTTTGTGATTTCAAATGTTTTATGTTCCATACATAGGTGAGACTGTGCAATAAATTTCTTTCTGTGTTTGATTTGTTGTACTTGGTAAAATATTCTTCAGATTCATACATGTTGTCTTCATGGCTGAATAATATTCCATTGTATGTGTGTGTGTATGTGTATATCATATATTTTTTTTACCTATTCATCTGCTGATGGATACTTAAGCCATTTCTTTAACTTGACTATTTGAATAGTGCTACAATAAACTTGGAAATGCAGATGTCTCTTTGACATATAGATTTTATTTCCTTTAGATATAAACCCAGAAGTAGAATTGCTGGATCTTACGGGAGTTCTACAATTTTGAAGAAACATCAGATTGTTTTCCATAATGAGGGTACCTATTTACATCCCCACCAATAGGGCATTTTATGCTGTATTTTTCTTCCATTACTTTCTGCAAAAGCTTGTTCTGAAACATTTAGTTTTGAAATTGTGAGGAAGGAATGGAGAGAGATAAGCCTTATTACTGTGTTCCTCCCCTCCGCCCCACCCCCTTCTCCTACTCAGGACTTTCTTTCTCCCTCCCTCTAACCTTTCCTCCCTTTCCCTTTCTTTCTTTCCTAAATGCTAAAAAATGGAGATATTTAGTCACTGAGGACCAGTGCAGAAATTTACAACTACTTTGCTCTAATATAAGGTTAAGATACACGTAGAAATTTATTTTCTGGATTATTTCATCTTGCCAAATGGCAAAGAGTTTCTCAAATATACTTTAAATTCTTCCTGCCTGCCCACTCTTGGTGTATTGTATCTTCAAATTTCTGGCATAAACCATTAAAATGAATCAAAAGAAAATATGATTCACTTATTTTGTTAGGAATATTTGCATTTGATAGGAGTAAGAGTCATGCACAATTTATTTGACATTTTGCTGATTCATTTTAACTTCTCGCTAATACTGGAGGGCAGAAAGTGACAACTTAAAAGTCATCTGGTTCCTTTGAGTAGTCAAACAAACTAGGGCTTCCTGGGGAAAGGGGACAATCTGGTGATACAAAATGGATCTGAGGGTGCGGTTCGAGCTGGAGGGTTGGTTAGCTGTGTCAGAGTCTGATAAGGACACACAGCAAGGCAGCACCAATCACACTTCCCCAAGGAGAGATTCTCAAACAGCAACCTGACACCCAGATTCGCCAAGAGAAGCAAATTTAGGAAATTGAAATTGTAGAACAGAGAAAAAGGTATTTGGTGCCTAACCCAGACTTTCTGCTTCTCAGTCAGAAGTATTACATTATAATTTTCCTTCATCTTGTTCTGATATCAGTCTTTGTAGGTAAAGTTTCTAAAGTGGAGGTAAAAGTGAAACTACTGTCAGGAAAAATTTTTGTTAAAAAATATATGGTGCTTCCCTCATAAAAGTACATTACAACTGACACACAAAGGTCATAATTTAATCTTGAGTGCTGTCTTTCATAAGAGGGTGTAAAAGTGCTTCCTTAGATTTTAATGAACTTTCATGCAGATTTAGAGGTAAGAAAACAGATATTCAAATAATGTGGACCTTCCTAGGCACCATCCAGAGTAGATGGTAGAGAGTCTGTCCTCAGTGACCATGACAAGGTCCCACCCACAGAACATCAACCAACCTCCCTAAAATTAACTTCTCTTCTTTCAGGGAGCAAAAGAATGTCCTGGGAAAATTTGAGAGGAATTAAACAAAAGCAATGAAAGCATTTTAAGAAAGAAGCTTATGAGTCTCTTGGGAAACTAATATTTTAGAAAATTCAAACTATAAAATACCAGGCAAAAAACCATGACTAATTAAAACAAACAAACAAAAAAAAAGAAATGCTCTGAACATTTTTTAAACTTAAACATTGGTTCAGTATATATGTGATTAGTACCTTTCCATGTGCCGTTCTACACCCCTTTGAAAATGGGACAGGGAGCATCAGGCATCAGATATTTTCTTGAAGACTCAGAAGAAAATGTCTTGTCTAGAGCCAAAGAGCTATAATTTCTGCTTTGATTACAAATAAGAAATCCATTTTCCAAAAATTACTTGGTTGATAAACCCACTCCTTGTTTCCTTTTTAGATATGTGATTAAAAATCCTCTTTAAATGACAATCTACAAGGAATGTTGAAGTGTCTTGGAATATCTAAATGCTTCCAGCTGCTTTTAAAATATTTTCTTAAAGGAGATTTCTAGCCTGTGGGCAGCAACCAGAAAGAAGTTCTTTATTGTTTTCTTTTAATCTTGTTTCTTTTTCTATTTTTGGATATCATAATGCATTATATAATTTGCTTTGGAGACACAATAAAATGCATTCATTTAGAAATTTATATTACTTAATTACAAAGTGGGTTTTTATTTTAGTTGCAAGTTGTCCAAATTATTAGAGTGATATATTAAGCCATAACATTTCCAAAATGTTTTGTTTTTTAATTTTTTTAGATGTTGATGGGCATTTATTTATTTATTTATTTATTTATTTATTATTTATATGTAGTGCTGAGGATCGAACCCAGTGCTTCACACATGCTGGCAAGTGCTCTACCACTGAGCCACAACTCCAGCCCCCCAAATGTTTCTTGACATTGGTCGTGGCAATGATTCCTTGGAGGTGACAACAAAAATAAATTGGACTTTATGGTGAGTAAAGTCACTTCACAGAAGAGGAATTCCCCCAAGAAAAGTAGAGACAAGAGACACTGCAAATGGAGCGACAGTAAAACAGAGGGATACTATCTTCAAGATGTGACTTTTCAATTCAGCCAAGACATACTGAGGACTGTGCTCTAAGTGGGGCAATGGTTGAGATAAACAGACTGATAGTAGATCCCAAAGGTGTGCTTTCCCCCCAGAACTTGTAAATACTGCCTTATTTGGGAAAAGAAAAGATCATTGCAGATTTGGTGAGGATTTTAAGATGAGAAAATTGTCCAGGTGGACATTAACTGCCATCCCAATGTCCTCAAAAGAGGGAGGATGAGGTGGCAAGGTTAGACACCCATGCATGGAGATGGAGTCAGTGTGACTGTAGGGGCAGAAGGTGTAGCAGTGTGACCAAAGTTAAGGAACCTCACAGCCACCAGAACCTGGGAGGCTCAAGAAACAGATTCTACTGTAGTCTCCAAGAGGGTGTGGCTCTGCTGGCACTTGATTTCAGCTCAGTGGACTGATTTCAGACTTCTGGCCTCCAGACCTTGGAGAGAATAAATTTCTGTTGGTTTAAGAACCCAACTTCATGGTAATTTGCTACAGCAGCTGTGGGAAACCAACATATTTTTAGTAGAATGAAATAAAAGATACTTTATGCTTTCAAGTAGTTCAAAATCACTTCGGTTAGAAAAACAAGCATACAGTAATTTTAAAAAATGCTATGAATCAACAGGAGGATGAACATAAAATTACTGTTATTGATCCCAAAGGTGTGGGAGAGCTGACATTAGAATTGGGCTAGGAAATCAATTACAATTAGTTGAACTATGAATATTTAAAAATTTCAGGTGACAAAGCTTGTAAGTGCATTATCTAATACTCTCAAATGAAAGAGTGTATCAAAAACAGAGATTGAAATTAAAATAAAATATTTCATGCAATATGTTAAGCTGGGCTGTGAGCAATGATCAGTGCATCCAGTGATAATGGTCTGAACTTCTGTCAAACCTCCCCACTTACAGAAGGAAAAACAAAAATTATCAATATTTACAGAACAGATCAGAAGTAAGTTTTTTTAAAAATTTGATTTTAGATTTAGTTTCTTTTCCTCCCAAAGGTATAGCAATGCACAGATGATATTACTGACCCTGAAAATGACTTTTCCTATTCCTTGTATCATTTGAGTGATTTAAATTTTCCTTGTGACTATTTAATTGCTTCTTTACAAGGAAAGGAGAAAGGACTATATGTTTGTTGAAAAACAGAAATAAATGCAAATGTCCACATTAATGCATAAGGAATAGAATTCAGATTAGTAATAAACTGAAATGCATTATTTTCCAATCCCACAGCTGAGTGACTCCAGTTTTGGAACACCGGGACTGGAAATTCTATGAGGCGACTGCAGAGAGTTATGGACATTATGGACATGAAGGGCGCCCAGCCCACTTCCTTCCAGGATGGATTTCAGCTCATATGTGTCAGCTTAATCCCTGGTATATTAAGCTGATCCTTTCCAGAAAGGATTTAGTAAGTAATATGCTTAGATTAAGGAGTGCCAACATAACTGTATAGATGGAAATTCTCAGTGATTCTGAGACAAGCATGGATCAAATAGAATGAAATAGTATAAGGCCAAATTCCTTAGAAATTATTACCAAGAGAAAACACCACTACTCCAAAATAAAAAGAAAAGAAAACATATTATCTCTGGTAGACATTTTAATACCAATATCCAATTCTCTTTTCTTTGGAGCATAAGGCAGACTATCCTTTCCAGGTTCCTTGCAACTTTGTGTGACATTGACTTGTTCATTTCTAGGAAATGCGAGCAGAAATGCAACAGTGATTTTCTAGTATTCCCACTCTTTTGAAACCAAATTTTCCACAGTAGAGTTTCCAGCAGCTGGAGAGTATGGGAGTAGAGCACAATATCTTTAAACATTCAGAGTTAATGATGAATATTCCTTTATTATATTAAGACATGTAGGTATGAGTTGAATTGTTACTGTGGCATGGCCTAAGATACCATGAATAATATAGGAGCTTACTAAAGAAACAAACAAAACTTTTTTTTTTGTGGGGAGATACTAGGAATTGAACTTAGGGGCACCCAACCACTGAGCCACACCCCCATCCCTATTTGCTTTAGAGACAGGGTCTCACTGAGTTGCTTAGCACCTTACTTTTGCTGAGGTTAGCTTTGAACTGACAATCCTCCTGCCTCAGTGTCTCAAGCTCCTGGGATTACAGGCATGTGCCACCACACCTGACATCAATATGTTTTTTTAAAAAAAACAAAACTGGAAGGAAATGCATTTGACATTTGGTAGTGTGACTTTGCATATATTTTCTCTGTTTCATATCTAAATACGTGCAAGTACACATAATCCTTTTATGAATGGACAAATTATACTTTAAAATCATTATTTACAAAATTCTTCTGAGCACAAAGTGAAGACAGCTACCCTTTAGTCTTAGATATTTGTGTTCCTTCTTCTAATCATAGTCCTAGAGATGTATAAAAGAATAAACTCGAAAGGTAAGCTTGCATTTATCCATTGTCAAATTTCAGATTTCCTATTGGTGGCTTCCTGCAGGTGGTTCCTTTAATGGCTCCCTTCCTTCCTTTAATTATTTGTCATCTCCAGCATGTTGACACTTGGGTTATTTTCGTTGGTATGTGGTGCTGAGGATCGAACCCGGGCCGCACGCATGCCAGGCGAGCGCACTACCGCTTGAGCCACATCCCCAGCCCATGGGTTATTTTCATTAGTTCTTCTGTAATGTTTTGTGTGGAGAATGAGGAAATTGTTTGAAGGTAGTTAATAATATTTGCCTTGCTTGCCTATTTAACTTATTGTAAGTCAAGGAAATTCCCTGTGACTTCTCCATTCCAGGACATAGCCTCACATGAAGATTTGCAACTTGCCTAGAAGCAGAAATTTCACCTTGTGAATATGAATAGTTCAGGAGTGTATGTGTTAGAGTAAACAAGTCAGGATAGCGCCTGGCATTTTGTCAGAGGGAGTGGTTTGTGAATTAACGAAGTGTGGAGATTCCTTATTGGTTGACTGCTGTATCTAGTTTATGTTAATTAAGATAAGCTGTGTGGAATGTATAAATACCTCTGTTGTCCTACAATAAATGGCTCCCACTCCTGCTGTATCAATCTACACAAGTTCCTCGTCACCCCCCGGTTATTTTGCTGCAGCCGGACTGCGGCATGTATGGATATTTGTATGTCTGTGTGCATGTGTGTGTCTAATGGGGAAACACTGGATTGGCAAGCCAATCTAATTCCCACTGTCCTTCCATAGATGAGACCTCTATTTTCAGATAATAGTCTATTTTTAGATAATAGTTAGTTGCATTAAAAATTGTTTTAACCCCTTTGATATAAGGGGAGTAAACAAGGACAGGGTAAGGACGAAGAGCTTGAGAAGAAGATTTACATTAAACAGGGATGAGAAAAGGGGAGGGGAGGGGAGAGGAGGGGAGGGGGGATAGTAGAGAATAGGACAGACAGCAGAATACATCAGACACTAGAAAGGCAATATGTCAATCAATGGAAGTGTAACTGATGTGAAACAGCAATCTGTATACGGGGTAAAGTTGGGAGTTCATAACCCACTTGAATCAAACTGTGAAAGATGATGTATTAAGAACTGTATAATGTTTTGAACGACCAACAATAAAAAAAAATTGTTCTAATTATTAAATGTGTAAAATACAATAACTACCACGAGTATCCGAAAACTATAAACACTTCTCCAGGTCAACAAAAAGTGACAATCCAAAAGAAGAAATGACAAAGAACATAAACAAGTAATTCACAAATGAAGAGACTAGAATGCCTGTTATATATATTTGTTTATATACACATACATATGGATAAGATAGCATATGTATCACATATAACATATGTATATGTATATAATGAAGGTGTTCAATATAAATCTTCATATATATTGCTTATATATTCACATGCATACATATGTGCATATATACTTATGAAGATGTTCAATTTTCATGGGTAATCAGGAGAATACAATAGATTAGTACACTTTTTCAGCCATCAAATTAGAGAGAAAAAAATCTAATAATGTTTCCTTAAAAAAAGCATGTTTTAATACATTGCTTCTGGAAGTGAATATTGTTGGAACCAATTTAAAGAAAAATTTGGAATTTTCTAGTGTTACAGGTTGAATTGTGTCAACTCCAAATACATATATTAAATCTTAACCACACTTCTCTCAGCACAAAAAGATTATTGCAGATGTAATTAGTTAAGATGATGTTGGTACTTGAGTAGGGTGGGTGGGCTACCAATTGAGTAGGACCCATGTCCTCATAAGAAGATAGACATGTGAAGACAGAGACACAAGAGGAATGCCACCTGAAGATGGAGGCAGGGATGTCAGGGTTTACTAGAAGCAGAAAGGGGAGAGAAAGGATCCTACTCTGGAAGGTGTATGGGTAGAACAGTTCTGCCATTTTGGATTTCTAGCCTCCCAAACTAGGAGACAAAATAATTTCTGTTGTTTAAGCCACACAGTTGAGGCCCTCCTATGGCAGCACTGCGAAACTAATATATCAAGTAAAGCTGAAAATATGGGTACTGATGACCCACAATTCTGCCTCTGTTCCCTAAAGAAATTCTGCCACATTCATATGAAATACCTCGTGCATTCAAACCAAGGTCCCTCTAAAGTATTGTAGGGCCTCTGTGATGGATGTTCATGTGCATGTATAGAAAGACAGTGGTGAGGAATATAAACTAATGTGGTTTTTGGCTCTTTAACTTCAACCAGAGGTATTTGTTTTAGTTTGGCTTAAGATTTCCCTTGTATAAAGAGTTCCTTGACTAAAAATAAGCTTAAAAACAACTGGAATGAGAAAATGTTCTTTTCTAAAATGATGACATTTCTTTTTAGAATTCCCTTTGATCTAATTTAAAGGCTTTTCTTTTTGTATCTCCTTTTTGTTATTAATTTATCTATGTGCCATATATATTATACTCTTATTTTCTGTGAAACGTTGCCCCTTCTGATATTTTTACCCCTATATAGGTTTAATATTATTTTAAATATATTGGCAGTACTAGTTTCTCTCCCTCATTAATAAACATTTTTAAGTCACATTTTTTTAACTAACAGTTATAACCAGTTTTTGGATGATGAGAGGTATGGATCAAAATTTGTTTATTAATGTTTGCATATGCATAGTCAAATGTCCTGGCATAATTTACTGAAATGATTTTTCCATTGAATTTCCTATGTGCCTTTTTAAGAAAATCAACTGACCATGCCTATTAGAAGGCCTAAAATTAAAAAGAAAGATCATCGCAAGTGTAGGATATGGAGGAAACATAACCCTCAATGCACATATAATACTAATATCAAATGAAACAAACACTTTGGGAATCAATTTGTCAAATTTTTTTTATAAATTTAAACATACAATAACATAAGATGTAGCCTTACATTTCTAGGTATCTACCCAGGAGAAATAAAATCCTATATTCATACAGTGACATATGAATATGCAGTTATTCATCATGGATTTTTATTTGTAACTGGAAATAATCTGAATGTCCACTAACAGGTGAATGGATGAATACAAAGCTGTACACCCATGTGGTGAAATACCGTTGGACTACCAAAGGAATGAACTAAGGACACGAGCTCCAACCAGGGTCCCTCCTGTAGCTTTCCCTTCCATGGCACTCCCCTCCCTGTTTTCTAGCAGTCCTGCAGGTCTTGCATTCCTCTGCCAAGACCATCTTGTCTCCTGTCTTTGCTTAGGATGTTCTCTTTATCTAGCACACATGGCCTCCTCTTCAATTAGCTATCTTCCATCCATCCTTAAGTTTCCAGTTTTAACCTTGGCTCCTCTGAGAACCCGTCCTTGGTCATGGAAGTCATTGTGATATTTTTCTGTTTGCTTCTCCTATCAGAGTAGCATTTAGAGTGTGGCTCAGTATAGAAGAGCATAGATAGGCCTCTCTCAAAATCTCAAGTCCTTACTTCCTAAACTGTGTTGATTTGGGATAAGTTACACTGCCAGACTCAGACAGAGCCTTTCCAGTTATAAGGTAGTGCTGTAAGTTTTATGAAAATTAGAGGAGATGATGTGACATGTTTAGCATGATACATAATTTGAATAAGTTTTTATGAATTTGTGATACTTGTTGTCTTACTGAATTTTGTTTCTTCTTTTCTTTTTTTTGGTTGTTGCTTTTAGATACACATGGCAGTAGAGTTTATTTTGACACATTATACATACAAGGAGTTCAACCCATTCCAATTAGGATCCCATTTTTGTGGGTGTAGATAATGTGGAATTATGCTGGTCACATATTCTTATGTGAGCAAAGGAAAGTCATGTCCGATTTATTTTACTGTATTTCTCATTTCTACCTCTCTTCCTTCCATTCATTCCCCTTTGTCTAATACAATGATTGAACATCTATTCTTCCCCTTCCTATACTCCTTTGCTGTGGTTTGGCATCCACATATCAGAGAACCATTCAGACTTTGGTTTTTGGCTTTTCATTTAGCATGATATTCTCCAGTTCCATCCATTTACTGGCAAAAGCCTAAGTTCATTCTTTTTTTATGGCTGAATAATATTCTTTATTCATTCATCTATTTAAGCACACCTAGGTTATTATGAATTGAGTAGTAGCTTGGTTATTATGAATTGAGCTGCTATAAATTGATGTGGCTGTGTTACTATAGTATCCTGATTTTAAATATTAAGATATATATCAAGGAGTGGGATGGTGGTTCTATTCTAAGTTTTCTGAGGAATCTCCATACTGCTTTCCAGAGTGGTTGTGCCAATTTCCAGTCCCACCTGCAATGTATGAGTGTACTTTTCCCCCCACATCCTCACCATTACGTATTGTTACTTATATTCTTTATGATTACACTTCTGACTGGAGTGAAATGGAATCTTACTGTAGTTTTAACTTTCATTTCTCTAATTGTTAGTGATGTTGTACAATTTTTTTTCATATATTCATTGAGCATCCATAGTTGTTCTTCTATGAAGTGCCTGTTCAGTTCATTTGCCCTTTATTGATTGGATGATGATGATGATGATGATGATGATGAGTAGTAGTGTTATTTTGAATTCTTTATGTACCCTCTCCAGGGTACATAATTAATGCTCTATCTGATGTGCAGGGGGCAAAGATTTTCTCCCATTCTGTAGGCTCTCTCTTTACGTTCTTGATTGTTTCCTTTGCTGTGAAGAGTTGTTTTAGTTGACAGCATCCCATTTATTGATCCTTGATTTTAATTCTTGTGCTTTAAGAGTTCTATTGAGGAATTTGTTTCCTGAGCTGCCGTGACGGAGGTCTGGGCCTACTTTTTCCTCTAGCAGGTGCAATGTCTCCAGTCTAATGCCTAGGTCTTTGGTCCACTTAGAGTTGAGTTTTGTGCAGGGTGAGAGATAGGGATCTAATTTCATTTTATTACATATGGATTTCCAGTTTTCCCAGCACCATTTGTTGAAGAGGGTCTCTTTTCCCATATGAGTTTTAGTCATAGTTTTTACTGCTATGACTAAAGGACCCGGCCAGCACAATTATAGAGGAGAAAAGGTTTATTTGAGGGATCATGGTTTCAGAGGCCTTAGTCCACAGAGGGCCGACTCCATTTCTCAGTGCTCAAGGTGAGGCTGAACATCATGGTGGAAGAGTGTGGCAGAGGTAACCAGCTTATGTGATGATGAGGAAACAGAGAGAGAGAAAGAGAGATGTTTCCTCTATCCAGATATAAATATACACCCCATAGACATGCTCCTAATGAACCATTTCTTCCAGCCACATCCCCTGCTCCTCCACTTACTACCCAGTTAATCCTATCAGGGATAAATTCACTGATTAGGTTAAGACTATCACCCAATCATTCTCTTCTGAACCTTCTTGCATTGTCTCGCACATGAGCTTTTGGGGGATACCTCACATCCAAACCATAACAGTATGTTTATGGTGGCTTTTTCTAGTATGAGATAATTGTATTTGTCTGTATTTATGTGGGTTTCTCTCTGTGTATTCTTTTCTGTACCATTGGTCTTCATATCTGCTTTGGTGCCAATACCATGCTATTTTTGTTAGTATGGCTCTGTAGTATAATTTAAGGTTTGGTATTGTGATGCCTCTTACATCACTCTTCTTGCTGAGGATTTTTTTGGCTATTCTGAGTCTCTGTTTTTTCTAAGTAAATTTCCTGACTGCTTTTTCTATTTCTTTTTTTTTCTTTTTTTTTATTGGTTGTTCAAAACATTACAAAGCTCTTGACATATCATATTTCATACATTAGAGTCAAGTGGGTTATGAACTCCCATTTTTACCCCATATACAGATTGCAGAATCACATTGGTTACACATCCACATTTTTACATAATGCCATATTAATAACTGTTGTATTCTCCTACCTTTCCTATCCTCTACTATTCCCCCTCCCCTCCCCTCCCATCTTCTCTCTCTAACCCATCTACTGTAATACATTTCTCTCCTTGTTTTTTTTTCCATTCCCCTCACCACCTCTTATATGTAATTTTGTATAACAATGAGGGTCTCCTTCCATTTCCATGCAATTTCCCTTTTCTCTCCCTTTCCCTCCCACCTCATGTCTCTGTTTAATGTTAATCTTTTCCTCCTGCTCTTCCTCCCTGCTCTGTTCTTAGTTGCTCTCATTATATCAAAGAAGACATTTGTCATTTTTTTTAGGGATTGGCTAGCTTCACTTAGCATAATCTGCTCTAATGCCATCCATTTCCCTGCAAATTCCATGATTTTGTCATTTTTTAGTGCTGAGTAATATTCCATTGTAGATAAATGCCACATTGTTTTTTTATCCATTCATCTATTGAAGGGCATCTGGGTTGGTTCCACAGTCTAGCTATTGTGAATTGTGCTGCTATGAACATCGATGTGGCAGTATCCCTGTAGTACGCTCTTTTTAGGTGTAGAATCATGTCGTCCGCAAATAGTGATAATTTAAGTTCTTCTTTTCCTATTGTTATGCCTTTAATTTCTTTCGTCTGTCTAATTGCTCTGGCCAGTGTTTTGAGAACTATATTGAATAGAAGTGGTGATAGAGGGCATCCCTGTCTTGTTCCAGATTTTAGAGGAAATGCCTTCAATTTTTCTCCATTCAGAATGATGCTAGCCTGAGGCTTAGCATAAATAGCTTTTACAATGTTGAGGTAAGTTCCTGTTATACCTAGTTTTTCTAATGTTTTGAGCATAAAGGGATGCTGTACTTTGTCAAATGCTTTTTCTGCTTCTATCGAGATGATCATATGGTTCTTATCTTTAAGTCTATTGATGTGGTGAATAACATTTATTGATTTCCATATATTGAACCATCCTTGCATCCCAGGGATGAATCCTACTTGATCATGGTGCACAATTTTTTTGATGTGTTTTTGTATCCTAGCTTTTTCTATTTCTATGAAGAATGTCATTGGAAGTTTAATAGGAATTGCATTAAATCTGCATAGTGCTTCTAGTAGTATGGCCATTTTGACAAATTTAATTTTGCCTAACCAAGAACATAGGAAATCTTTCTGTTTTGTAAAGTCTTCTTCAATTGTTTTCTTTAGTGTTCTATAATTTTCATTGTAGAGATTTCCAACCTCTTTTGTTAGTTGTTAGATTGATTCCCAAGTTTTTTTTTGTTGTTGTTTTTTTTTTTTTTTTTTTTTTTTTGCTATTGTGAATGGGATACTTTTCCTGATTTCTCTTTCAGCTTATTCATCATAGGTATATAGGAACACAATTGATTTGTGGGTGTTAGTTTTATATCCTTCTATGTTGCTGAATTTTTTATGAGTTCAAGAGGCTTTCTGGTGGAGGTTCTTAAGTCTTCTGAATATAGAATCATGTTGACAAATAGGGATAGTTTGAACTCTTCTTTCCTGTTTATATCCCTTTAATTTCCTTCTTTCGTCTAATTGCTCTGGCTGAGGTTTCAAGGTCTTTGTTACATCCCTTTCTTGTTCCAATTTTTAGAGGGAATGCTTTCAATTTTTCCCTATTAGAATGATGTTATAATAGCATATATAGCTATTAGAAGATTGAGGTATGTTCCTACTATCTCTAGTTTTTCCAGTGTTTGGAACATGAATGGATGCTGAATTTTGTCAAATACTTTTTCTGCATTTGACATTCCATTGAGGTAATCATATGATTCTTGACTTTAAACATATTGATGTGACGAATTATATTTATTGATTTCTGTATGTTGTACCAACCTTACATCCTTGGGATGAACCCCCTGGATCATGGTGCACAATACTTTTAATATGTTTTGTATGTGAATTTTTAGCATTTTAATAAGAATTTTTGCATTTATGTTCATCAGGGATATTGGTGCAAAGTTTTCTTTCCTTGATATGTCTTTTTCTGATTTGGGTATTAGGTGATACTAGCTTTATAGAATGAATTTGAAAGGGTTCCACCCTTTTCTATCTCATGGAATAATTTGAGGAGTATTGGTCTTCTTCTTTGAAGGTCTTGTAGAATTTGCCTGAGAATCCATTTAGTCCTAAACTTTTCTTTTTGGTAGGTTTTTGATAACAGCTTCAATATATTACATGAAATTGATCTATTTAAATTTTATATGTCCTGTTTCAATTTGGGAAGGTCATATGTCTAAAGAAATGTGTTGATGTCTTCATGATTTTCTATATCATTGGAGTATAGATTTTCAAAGTAGCTTCAGATTATTGTCTGTATTTCAATAGTGTCTGTGGCAATATTTTCTTTTCATCATGAATTTTAGTGACTTGAGTTGTTTTTCTCTTTGTTAGTGTGGCTAAGAATTTATCAATTTTATTTATTTTTTTCAAGAAACCAGCTTTTTGTTTTATCTATTTTTTTGATTTTTTGTTTTAGTTTTATTGATTTCAGCTCTAATTTTAATTATTTATTGCCTTCTACTACTTTTGGTGTTGATTTGTCCTTTTTCTAGGACTTTGAGATATAATGTTAGGTTATTTATTTGGTGACTTTCTATTCTTTGAATGAATGTGCTCACTGCACTAAACTTTCCTCTTAAAACTGCCTTCATAGTGTCCTGGAGATTTTGATAAGTTGTGTCACAATTATCATTTATTTCTAAGTATTTTATTTTATTTCATCCCTGATGTCTTCCTCTATCCATTTGTCATTCAATAGCATTTTATTTAGTCTCCAGGTGTTAAAACAGTTTCTATTTTTTACTTATTTGGTCTTTTCATGTTATCCCATATTTTTTCTCATGGTCTCTTAACGTCTTTTCTCCATGGTCAAATTTGTTTTTAAGATTATATATTTGGTCTTCATTGCCTGAAACTGTCTTCCAAGTGGTCTAGTCTGTTGGTGATGCTTCCAATTGAATTTTAATTTCATTTATTGATTCCTTTATTTTGAGGATTTCTGCTTGTTTTTTTTCTTTTCCAGAATCTCTCTTTGTTGAGGTTATCTTTCACATCCTGTATCTTCTCTCTGATGTCACTTCTCATACCATCCTTTACTTTGCAGACTATTTTAATTATGTACATTCTAAATTCCTTCTCTTACATTTCTTCCACTATTGTGTTGATGGATTCTGTTATGGAGTATCTTGGTTTGTGTGGGATAATTTGTTCCCTTTATTTTTCATGTTGTTTGTATGTCTACCCATCTAACAGTATGGATCTGAGGCTGTAGATGTTCAGCCTTGTGGACTTATAGTGTCTTTGAAGATTTCTAGTACCTCACTTGCTGAAAAGCTGCCTGTCTGCTTTCTTGGTTTCATGCCACAAACAGGTAGTGCTTCTTAATACTAATTAATTAAAGGTGTTTTACTTCATGTTTGGTGCAGTGTGAGGACATTTAGGTTACTCACACCTTTGTCTAACATAGAGATTTTTGTTCTTTGATGTGGAATTAAGTCCTGTAATCAATGTGACACTTTGTTGATTAAAACAAATGGGGACACTTATGCATGGAAAACACTTTCAATTTTCATTATTAAAAGTCAAGTTCATAAAAGTGCAAAAGAATTGTGCACAGCACAGGGTGTTAATTGAGTAGATGTGTCTATGTTCTATTGTCATATCTCATATATTAAGTATATAAAATTCTTCTTTTTTAAAATATGCTCAGTTATCTATGGAAGACAAGATAGTTCAAGATAAGGAAACAATATTTATAGCCTCTACTTTGTAAAAGAATAAGTGAGTTAGAAGAAGAAAGCAAATATGGAGTTTTCTGAATCAAGGTTAGTGGAATTAAGAAAACTGCAAACTGGCAAAGGAAATCTAAGAAATGGACCTGTGACAGTCATTTATTTTTTAATCCTTCAGTGGTTTTTTTTTTTTTTTTTTTTTTTTTTTTTGTATTTTGAGAGTCTCTAGGCACCTAGCAGAAATCTTTAAATGTTCCCCTGTCCTCAGGCTTATTAACTCTTGCAAGTAGTTGCCTGAGGCCCATAATTCAACCTGTTAGCAGTCAGCCAGTATCTGCATTTCAAAAACAGTTGAGGTTCAGCTGGAAGTAAACTTTCATACTCAAAATAGAATGATATGGCTTCTGAGGAGATTATTTATGATACAATTTAGGAAAAATTCATATATGTTCTTCTCAAAATATTTTATAAGCACGTATCTATTGAAAGATGTAGGTCATGTCAAGAAAAGTAGAAAGCATCATATATCAGTTGCTATTTTATTTTCTTTGGGGGAAAAGTTGAACATAGAATTCAGAAAAGTAGGCTAAAATTGTCCTTTAAACATTCTGGTCCTCTCATTTATAAACATTCTCTCCTTTTCCTTCTACTTTACCTCCTTGGGCCTCTACTTCTTTGTCTCTTTCTTGAAGATAAAAGCCTGTCATTGCAGAAAAATAAATGCCATAAAAAATGGAAACCCAGTGCTAAGAAGAGAGGTAGAGTACAAGCAGATTTTTTTATTCATACAAATTCCTTTTAAAAGAAAATGAAACACAAGTATTTCTGGCACTTTGCTGTAGCAGAGTTCCAGTTTGAGAATCCATGATTGGTGTTTCAATTTAGATCATTGTTCAAATAAACATAATAATATATAACAGGATACATAATGGAATTTTCCTGCTGTCTTGGAGTTTAGCTAAGCTTTAGATTCAGAATAATAGATGTGTCCTCGTCCATTTCCTGTTTCTATAACAAAATACCTAAGACTGTGTAATTCATAAAGGAAAGAGGTTTACATTGGCATATTGGTTTGGAGACTGAGAAGTTCAAGAGAATGGTGCTGGCATCTGCTCAGAGTAAGGGTCTTTTTGCTGCAACATAAGATGGCAGATGGCAACCTATGTTGGGATAGAGCTGGCATGCTGCTCCAGTATCGGCTCCTTCTTCCTCTTCATATAAAGCTATTAATGACATCAGGAGGGCCCCATCTGGATGACCTTATCTAGTCTTAATGACTTTCCAAAGCTTCCACCTCCAAGTTCATTAACATATGGCTTTGGAGGATAAATTCCAACACATGAATTCTTGAATAGAAACATTCAGGGCTAGGGATGTGGCTCAAGCGGTAGTGCACTCACCTGGCATGTGTGCGGCCTGGGTTCAATCCTCAGCACCACATAAAATCAAAGATGTTATGTCCACTGAAAACTAAAAATATATATATATATATATATATATATATTTAAAAAATCCTCTCTCTCTCTCTCTCTCCCTCTCTCTCTCTTTAAAAAAAAGAAACATTCAAACCAAAGGTGGTAATTTTTCTATATTCTGGAATGTGTTCACTACAAGATACATGCATCTAGAACTGAACTGGTACAGTAACTATTATGCATCTCTAGACATCAAAGAGGTGATTCCTTGCAGGGAATGTTTAGTAGTAGGAAGAACTTGATTTTTCTCTTCTGCAGTCTTATGCAGGCCCAAGTCAGAAAAATTCTAAGGGAATCAACTGTAGAGAATGGAAGTGCTGGTAGAAAGTAGTCCCTGGCAGAGTAGCTGGAGTGAGCTTTAGATGCACACAGTCCAATCTCTGTGCAGACACTGGGATTAATCTTGGTGAGAAGATTCTCAAAGGACAATCTAAAGTGTGTCTCCATGAGGTTAGGAGCATGGTGCCTTAAAGTGGATGTTTTCTTTTGGCTGAAATAGACATATAGAGAAAGAGGGGGCTATAGCAGATTGAACCGTAGGCCTACATTTGGTGTGGCAAGGATGCTATTGATATTTGGCCCATCTAGAAGATCTTGCCTACGGGTACCTGGTAAGTGTCTGGAGATGTACTAAAGCTGAGGAAAGATCTGAAGAGGTCTTCAATAAGAGCATTGTCCCTGCCAAGGACTCTGAAGAGCCCACCCAGGTGCTGCATTACCACAGCATAATGTACCTAGTTGCCTTCTGTCCCTCATACGGTGTCCTTGGCTCTGATAAAAGCAGATGAAACATGAATGTAGAGACAGACTCCATCTTGAATGAAATTGGATGGGACTAGACATTTTAATATGTAAATGTGGCCAGAGATCCGGGGATGCCATTAAGGGGTGCCTGCTGAGCTCTTACGGCTGTGATGGAGGGAAACCAAT
Organism: Ictidomys tridecemlineatus; assembly: GCF_052094955.1. Taxonomy (NCBI): domain Eukaryota; kingdom Metazoa; phylum Chordata; class Mammalia; order Rodentia; family Sciuridae; genus Ictidomys; species Ictidomys tridecemlineatus. Next base: position 155,452,904 of record NC_135480.1, on the reverse strand, counting down.
TTTTCTCCTGTGAATACTATAATCAGGGCCAATGTGACTATCTATTTGCAACCCATGACTGTTATGGCAAAACTACACAGATCTGACATTTGACCTCAGCATTAAGTAATTAATGATTAGACCGAAACACGTTCACTTTCAACTCCTTTGAACAGAAAAGAAAGCAGTTTGTGTGAAGGTGCACACAGGAGGAACAGAGACTCATCTGAGAACACAGGGATCTGCCAGTCTTTACTGCTAGCTGCTCCTCTGAGATAAACATCTGTCTTACATTTCTGGCATCCAGGGCAGCTTGGCTTCTCTGTTTCCAGATTGTTGCGCATCCCAGTGACTAATCCTTTGGTGGGATTCGTGCATGAGCCCTCAGGGTGTGCCTTAGAGGAGACACTGCTTCTGCTCCATGAAACCAAGTGATTTATTTCCACAGCTTCATATTGTAACTCCTCACAGATTGAAAAGTTGGATAGTATCATGGTCTGAGCTGAGGGGAGCTGCAGTTCTGTGGCAGAAAACAGACTTGTTTTATTGCTGCTGCAGACCTCAGTTTTAAGAAAACAAAACAAAACAAAACAAAACAAAACAAAATAAGACAAATAAACAAAACCTATCCTGTTGGATTACTTATTCATCTTCTTTCTTACCCATTGAAATGAAATGTAAACTCTACAAGAATACAGTTCTGTCACCTAGAAAGAAGGTACCTGTAAGTTCTTTGTTAATAAATAAAAATCTTTTCATTGTTTACAAATCATAGTCACAGATACAGTTTATTGAATACCTCTTATACACCTAGGCACTGCTTGGCACTCTGTATGTGGGGTCTCACCTAAGTCACACACTCTTCAGGAGGGGTTATATTGCATTTCTATTTCAGTTCAGAAAAGTGAGGCTTATCCTTAGATTTTGCAGCAAGGGAGGGAAATAGTTGGGTGAACCCAGTTTTTTTCCACGGGTTTATACCACTTTTGTACCATGAAAAAAGCCTTGTTTTCACAATGAAAACAAAATTGCAAAAAATATAGCAGTCATACAGAAATATAAATGGAAAATTATTGCAATGTTGTAGAGTTTGGGGTCCTGAAGTACATGCTAGATTGCCTCTTAACAATAATAATAATAAAAGAATAAAATGCTAATATTCTTATTCATGGTTTAGTTTCCTGTTTTGTGAAATTGAATATGTCAGTAACAGCGCACTCAAGATAAATCAAGTTTTCTGAGTCTTGCTGACCCAACAAAGGAGTACATGTTTATCTTCTAATGAGCTTATTAAAGATTGTATACACATCAAACTGATGTAAACTTGCAGTTTTTGTCCAAAATATTGGAAGTTTTAATCATTAGGTAGTTGATACATCCCCAAATATGGATAGCCAGATTTCAGCTAGTTCCTTCTGTACAAAATCCAGCAGTTTAACAAATTCTTAACACCTTCACAAAGAACAGACACTCTGTCAGACCTCAGGAAATTTGGAGCACTTAGAAGATAAAGAAAATATATAAACATGTGAAACAAATAAGAAACAATATTCTCCTGTGTGCCTACGCTGAGAGAAAATGTTTTCTGCCTTGGCTTCAGACGTAAAGGCCATGTGTATCAGTCCTATGGAAATGGCAGGTTTCCCAGTAAAAAGAACATTTTGAGCACAAAAACTAGAATTCTCTTGAAAACAGAAGAGTTGTTTCAAGACATGAAATATTACTTCCATATAGCTCATTTAACCAATGTCTTTTCATAAAACAATAAGGTACTGAATAGAAAAAGCCCATGATACATTTAGTCTTTATTTTATTCCAGAATCATTACCTATGATATTTTAAGAGGTATTCTTGGGAGGAAAAAATAAAAGAGTGAAGCTGTCCCTATACTCTTTTATTAAGCAAAAAAATAGAAAAAAAAATGTGAAGAAAATCTGGGAAACTTAAGTAAGTCTGAGAGCAAATGGGAGACTTAGGTATGCAGAGTGGTTTGTAATAAATTGAGGGCTGTGTATACAGCTTTGACATGAGGGAAGTAAATGTAATGGAAAATTTTTGCTTTCAAAAAATACACAGTATCTTTAATTCATCTCAGGTTTTTTTTTTTTTTTAAAGTCTTCGAATTGTGATGTTTGAGATTAGTCCATGATAAATAAAAATGTGTATTTCTGTAGGTTGGAGAATAAATGTGTAGCTTCTTGGCAAAAAGGAAAACAAAAAGATACCACAGCCAGTGAAGGATTGTGAACTCTTTCATGTGATGACTCTACTAATAATCTATATCACAGCCTTTCTTTTTCTGGCTTCTAAGCTTCATTCTAAACCTGAAATCATTCTCAGACTGTGTAGGTGTGTGAGAATGTCATGTATTGTTCAGAAGTTTTCCACTTAAGCCCAAACTTCCTGTGTGTAGAAACCCTGTATTGTGGAGTTTAAATGGGGTGATCGAATAGCACTTTCTTTTTGTGCACTCAGTGCTATGATAAGCAATGGAAACCATTTTCCCAATAGAATAAAACAGCACACATTTTAAATCCATTCCACAAACTTTGGTTTGCTTTGCCTACTCACAATATCAAGTACAGGTCTAATAAGTCTTTAGCTCTATGATAAAGCAAAACTTTTTTGTAGAGGATGACAACATCACTGGGAATGAATTTAACAAAGATAATGATGTCAGTCTGATTTGTCTTCAAAGCACAACAGATTGGTCATTGGACAATAAAATCCTGGCCAGATTAAATAGGATAATCTCAGGAGACTACAACTCTCATCTCTTCTCTCTGATCATATTTCTTTCAGTCATCTGTTCCCGTGTCCCTTCTCTCTTCAAAAATCACTGATTCCCACTGACTTCAGGATGGAATCTAACTTACCACTCAACACAGAAATTTCCAGAATCTGACTCCTGTGCACCTATTCTCTTAGGGACAAGTCCTGCATCAGATTGGATTTTCCTGTACTGGCTTCAATAAAACTTCACATTCTACATATTATTTTTACAATATGACCTTGACACTCCTCCCAGGGAGCAGTGGAGTCTATGTCCCTTTCCCTGGAAACTTAGTGAAAATGTATGACTAAATTGATCCTTAGAACCTGGTTTTATGTGATGACTTTTGTGATGCTTGAAGTGGACATAAAAATACCATGTTCTTCCCTGACCTTTAGGGATATTCAGGCCATGATGTGAGGAAGTCCAAGGTACCACAAAGAAAGCATGTTTAAATGTTCTAGCTATCAATCCTGCTCAGCCCAGGCCAGTAGCCAGAATCTTTCACCAGACAAATGAACAATGATACCTCACGTCCTCCACCAGTGGTCACTTCTAGCTTTTAAGTCATCCCAGCTGAGGAAGCAGAAAAAGTGATCCCTACTGCCCTGCCCAGATTCCTGACCCCCGTAATATCAAAGTCATAGATAGTTGTTTTGTGCCCCTGGGTTTTTGGGTGGTTTGTGCTATAGCAATAGTAACCAGAATAGTCCCCTTCATTAAGTAGCAGAACCACATTTCCAACTAGCTCAATCCAAGTAGAGGAAACTTGTGAGGATACAAGTGCATCTCATCATAAGGAACTGAAAACAAAAACTGAAAATGCACCAGAAACAAAGGAAAGCATTAATTCTGCTTGTCTGTGGCTCACTGGTCTCTGAGATCTCATGGTCTTGGATCTGTGCTTCTCTGTAAATATGATTTATTTGTCTCTCTTAGGAGGTAACTTCCTCTGCTGTTCAGTGTACATTGTGTTCTATATCATCTCAATTTTGGTGACAAGCAGAGACTGAAATAGCATTGACCAGCCCAATTTTGCATTTCTGGGAGAGACTTATTCTCTAAGGTCTTTCCAAATAATTTTGGCCCATAGCCTAAAGGTTGTCTTAAAAACCTGTAAGAATTTCTCTTTATGAAAAGAAAAGTTAAAAATCAGATAGTCTTAATCAACGTCTTCTAAGATGTACAGTCCAGAATTACAAGCACTATCATAAAAAGGGTTATAGGACTGATATTTAGGAGGTAAAAGCCCAAGGTGGAGGAAAAACACAAAAAGGAGTATAAAATAAATAAGGATATGAAGTAATGATGTGGTGAATTACTATGCTGCCACCACTTCACAATAATTATATATTGGTTTAGGCTGTTAAATTTGTAGTCATTTATTGCAACAGCAATGGAAAACTAATCCAGCGCCTGAGGTTTAGGTCCCTGCACAGGTGTCAGATATGTTGAAACTTGCCTCACATCTTCTATTCAAATATCTCACTGTTTTTCCACTTGAACCTTTGGTAACAGGGAGGTCTCTTGGCCCCATGCTCACCAGATGGAATGTCTGCTGTTACATCCTCATTTTTATTCCTTTGCCCACATGCTTCTATAAGCTCAGGGAGACTTCCTTGTGTCAGGTATTTCCACCAGAAGTCTGTTATGACATTTGGTCATATACAACTTCTAAAACCTATACCAAATTTTTATAGTATAGTTGGTAATGTAAGAGACTAAAGAGAGAGGAAGAAACAGGAAGAAAAAAAAATGAGCAAATCAAATCCGAGTTGGAATCTTAAGGTCATCCAGGAAGCCAGGTAAATTACAATTACAAATTTTCATATTTGTGATTATAAATTTATAAGGTGGCAATAAATAGTGCCAGCAATTTCCATTTAAGTTTATCTCCATTTATTTTTATAGCTTTTGTTTTCTCTTCCTTTTGTTATTTCTTCTCTCTTGCCTTTTCTCCCTCTAGTTGACTGTTAGAACTATGATTTGCACTATCATGAGCTGGCATGGCAAATCACTAATGGAAAATTCTTTCCAAGAAAACTACCAGGTGTTCAGGTTTCTCCCTTCATAGATATTTCCTTAGTATACATTTAAATAAATGTATGGTAAGTTGATAAGATTAAAATAATTCAGTTGATACCAACTATAACTGAAATCTTAAGAGACTCAGCTGCATTCTTTGAAATTATACTTGCCTGGCATCTTGTGCAAAGTCACTGAGGTAAAGCACTTGCTTACAAAGTATAACAAAAAGAACAGCACACATATCCACAGCCTCTGTTAATCTCAGCTGTTGGCCCCATTGTTATTCTAGTTTAGAGAAGTTTACATTCACACATTCTTTGAGCTTTCTGAAGAAATGTGTTATGTATTCCACAGTTAAAATTCTTCTTCTAAAGGGTGCTTCTACATTTCTGAAATTGTCAAACATCAAACAAGTTTGATTCTGGAGTTAAAAGGAAGCCATTTTTAATCAGTTACAAGACATTGTAAATATTTAGCTCATGTTCTTTGACAAGTTTTAACTCTATATTTCTTTCAATGTTATACTAGTCTACGGGGAGCTGGTACATTTCTAAGGCACAACTTTATAGATGACATTAAGGTTAAAGTGTTCCTGCTGTGGCGAGCAACTGCAATGATGTATTCATTTGGCACTGTATCCGGAAGAAGCAGAGCAAGTAGGATAAAAGTATTTTTTAAAAATTCAAATCGGCCAGATCACATTGGCAACAGAGGTAAAAAAAAAAAAAAAGATTCTTGTGCAGTCTGATAAGAAATGTTTCTTCAACTTGTCACATAAAACATTCTGTTATGCTTCAGGCTGTTGAAAATAATTTCATGCACAGGGCCCTAGTCACCTGAGGCAATTCTGTTGTTCAGAAACAGCCTTAGGATAAACACACAGCTCTGAGGTGGAAAATTGAGGTTATCATGTAATTGTAATCATTATCCAGACTGAACGTGAGCAATTCAGTATACTGAGAGCTATAGCAATGTGAATTAACCTACTTTCACATTTTAATGACTATTCCTTCTATCCCAATGATCAAATAGTATTTGTCATTGAGAAAATTTCAAACATTCTTTAAAAAGCAGATTCTCTTCTAGAAACTGATCTGTTCTTCATTTGTCCTGCAAGATTTTCAAAGGTTAATTATTCTGTTTTATCAAGGAATCAGGGGAGAGTCTAACATAAAATTTAAGGACTTTAAATGCTTTTATGTGGAAAAAAGAGAATGCTCAGATCACCAAGGCATTGGCCTAAAGATTTTTGTGGCACTTCTGAATATTAAAGAAGGTGGAAATCAAGACACAGAGGCAGCCAGAGGGAGACGCAAAAAGTATTTTGTGGGACCTCAGAGAATTCTTTTGGTTGGGGGTAGAGGGTAAGAAGATTAATAATTATGACTTTGAGACTTTTTTCCCCTAGGTGTAGATTAGTTAAAATTAGTGACCAGATCATAGTTAGACTCTAATTATAACAATGGCGACAGAAAGAAGTTCTGGAACTGCTACATGTTTGCAAAGAATTTCCATAATTCTTTCTTCTGTGTTTGTACTGATTACAGAATCTACTTGCATATCTACAGAAAATTTGAGATTGATAGGAGAAATGGTGGCTCAGGTGTTTGGCATCTCATCTATGACTCTATTTTCCCAGGACAGTAACAGAATATTTATCAAAACCCCATAAGTGAGTGATACCGTAGAAATGTAGTTTCTGAGGTGTTATAGGCCATCAATTAAATGGTCACAATGCAATGCTAAAATTTATTTTGAATTTCAGTATATCATTACTTGTGTACTAACCCCCCCCCCCAAAAGACTGCATAGTAGCTAAGATAATTAAGGAGGAATGGATGCACACATTTACAAATTATAGTGGTATATAGTCTTTTAAGTAGGCCAGTTATTTTAAATCAGTGTTGCTGCCAGGATTTCACAAGTACCAGACTTACCATGTGTTATGGTTTTTGGATCTGGAAAATAATACCCCCAAACCTTTCGTGGGGAAGCATGGCCCCCAGTGTAGCAAGGTTCAGAGGTGGGGCAATGATTGGATGAAGATTCTGACCTCATCAGTAGACTACTGGTAGCTGAATGGACTACTGCTAGGTGAGATCTAGTTGGAGGAAGTAGGTCAATGGAGGATATGCCCTGGAAGGTTTTATCTTCTCTGTAGCCCTGTGTCTTCTTTTTATCTCTCCTTCTTTGCTGCCATGATCTGAGAAGATTTCAACTGCCATCATGATATTCTATTTTAGAGCCAGTTCACCATAGGCTGAATCCTTTGAACTCATGGATAAAATATATTTTTCCTCTTTTAATTTGTTCTTGCCTGGTATTTTGGTCACAGTGACAAAAAACTGAATAATACACCCTGCTCACAATTCTAATCATTATTCAGCCTCTGTCATGAGCTGCAGCATGTGATACCCCGTAGGAATATGGTGTGATTAATTAGACTGTCCTCAAGGGATATGTTAAATCAAGTTTTGGGCTTTTCTTTATATATAGGGACTTACAGAGTTGAATACTGAAGGTTTTACCTTTTTCCTCTTCTTTTATTAGATACATATTACATGCAAAAATGTCTACTTATCAGATTTTACATAATATTACATTATTTTTTTTAACTATTCTGTGCTAACTTTAGGTCCACCAAAAAGAAAAAAAAAAGAACAAATAGACATCTTGAACAGACATTGTACTATGGTTTGGATGTGAGGTGTCCCTCAAAAGTTCATGTGTGAGACAATGCAAGGTTTAGAGCAGAAATGATTGGGATATGAGAGCCTTAAACCAATCAGTGAATTAATCCCCTTGATGGGATTAATTGAGTGGGAGACAAAGGGTGGTAGGGTGTGGCTGGAGGAGATGGGTCATTGCAGGCCTGCCTTTGGGGTATATATTTTGTATCTGTTGAGTGGAATCTCTCTCTATTTCCCTCTCTGCTTCCTGATAATCATGTGAGTTACTTCTCCCTGCCACACTCTACCGCCATGATGTTCTGCCTCACCTTGGGCCCAGCAAATGGAGCCAGATGTCCATGGACTGAAACCTCTGAAATCGTGAATGCCTAAATAAACTTCCTCTTTAAAATTCTCCTTATTGTTGGTCTGGGGATGTGTCTCAAGTGGTAGCGCGTTCGCCTGGCATGCATTCGGCCCAGGTTTGACCCTCAGCACCACATCCTCAGCACCACATACAAAGATGTTGTGTCCACCGAAAACTAAAAAATAAATATTAAAATTCTCTTTCTCTCTTTAAAAAAAAAAAAATTCTTGTTGGGTCTTTTAGTCACAGCAGTGAAAAAGATGACTAAAACACATCATAATATTTTGATATAATCACCAAAAGTAGCTTGTATGACTTGAATTAAATATCAGACCTATATAAACCCCCCTGGTGATAAATATTTTTTTTCACCATATTATTAAAGAAATATTTCCTATTTATTCATAATCTAAAAGCATTATGAAAGTTAATTTTACTTAGTTTGGAAAAATTTTTTCTTAATGCTTTGATTCAGATACTGGCTCAATGAAGACATTCATTTCAATAGGGTTTATTTCATATTCCTATGAATATTAGAGATGAAAGGGGCCTCTTTAAGGACCTTAGGATTTTACTTCATATTAAAGTCAATGAGAAAAAGATAATATTTCTAAAGAAAAATAATAGAGCAAAGAGGAAAAAAAATGGAAGAACTGGAAATTAACTCTGGGATATAGAAAAGTATCTGCAAACAACTAATGTGCATTTCACAGCGAGGGGTTTTTATAATTCATCCAGTACCACCATCAAGGAGCTACCAATAAGGAATATACATAATAAATTCTGCCACCTAAGCATTGGTTGGTAGTTCCATTCCACCACAACACACCCCTGGATAACAGTTCTGCTTGAGCCAACTCAAATAGGAGCTCAGCCACCTAATGTTAAGTATGCTTGTAGTTAAGAGGTTGAAGTATCTTCTTCACTGGAGAGCCAAGACAGGAATGATCAGAGCTCTTTTCTCTGCATTTGCCATCCTGAGCCCTTCTGTATACAGCATCCAATATAAGGGTAAGGGTGATCTTATGTACCTACTTGATACTTTTCTTCATAATTGAAAACAAAACCAATAAGCCATTCTTTGGGGTCAGCTAGTCATTTCATTTTCAGGGATTTTACAGGAATTGAAAGCATAGACTTATAATAAAAAACAGTTTTGTTGGAACCTTCAAGGAAACATGCTTACACACCCATGTGTGCATACACATACCCAACTGGTCTGGGTAGAATTTGTTTTGACTTGGGATAATATAAAAGAACAAAGCTAAGGAAGTTTATTTTCAGACTTGGTTTATTATTGCTTTCTGAGAACTGACCAACTTCCAATTTTTTAAAAAACTAACATTTACTCTATTTCTATAGTTTTTCTCAGTAATTTTACATCCTGTAGTGATAATTTTCTTTACTAACCCTTTTGGGGAAAAGTAATGTAAGATAAATCCCACCTACTTCCCTGAGTCAAGTAGAGTAGAGCTTTTAGAGTCAGGATGCACCTGGCCCATCTCCAATGATGGTGGAATTGTGAACAAAACTTTTCAGGTGCATCTGGGCAGTTAACCGCTTCAACTTGGGTACAGTTGCCACATCTGTTGCTGAAGATTGCCATGGTTCTTAACCCTGGTTGAACATAGTACAATAGTGAAGATGTTACATTTTTTCCTCTCCTTTTATTAGACATATATTACATGCAAAAGTGTCCACTTACCAGATTTTATAAAACACATACAGTTGTGTACTGACTACCACCATCAGGCTATGGAGTTTTCTTTACTTCAAAAGGTTCATTTATGTGTCTTTCTAGTCAATCCACTCTTTTGCCCCCACTCACTAGAAACCACTTTGTTTTTCTCTTCTGATACTTTTGATATTTCTAGAACGTCACATCATGGAGTCATACAGTGTATGTCTTCTGTGTTTGTTTGTTTGTTTGTTTTTCTCAGTTCAGTGCTTTTGAGAATAAGTCTATTTTGTTGCATACCATTGTTGAAGAGTATTCCATTTATGGATCAGTCACAGTTTGTTTACTCACCAGTTGAAGGAAATTTGGGTAGTTCACAGTTTGGGGGCATTTGTGGCTAAAGTTGCTAAAATCACTTCTCTGTCAACCTGTGAACGTGTTTTAAATTTTCTTGGATTAAAAACCTAGGAGTGGAATTGCTGGGACATATAGTAAATGTATGTATATCTTTAGAGAAACACCACCAAATGGAGGGCTGTAGTTCAGTGGTGAAACACTGGCCCAGCATGCTTAAGCCCCTGGGTTTAATCCCCAGGACTGTCAAGAACAAAACAAAACACCAAAATGTTTTATCAATGTGTCTATGTTACTTGCATTCTTCCTTAAAAAAATAAAAGTCCTGCTTTTTTTTTTCATATCCTTTCCAAAATTTGGTATGATTAGACTTTTTATGTTGATATTTCTAGTGGTAGTGTAGTAATAGTTCATAGGGGTTTTAAAAATGACAATTTTCCTAATGATTAAAAATGATGAGAATCTTTTATGTGCTTTTGGGGAGACATTCTTACATCTTCTTTGGTTTAATTTTCTTCTTGTTGAATTGTAAACTTATGATTTTCTTCTGGAGATTTTTATAGTTTTAACTTTTCCAGTTTGCATTAATTTTGGTACATAATGAGGTGAGGTTCATTCTTTTGCAAGTCAATATTTTTTAGCCTTGGCTTGCTATTATCTTGAGCTAGCTTGGAGCTTGAGTCCCAGCATGTGTTTCTGTGCTTTTGTTCCTCTACCAGCCTTCAGCAAGTCCTGCATACCTGCATCTTGAAGAGTTCCTTCTCCATGCTCTTGCAGCACTCCTAGTAGGTAATTTGTTGAAAGGCTTTTGAATGAAAGGAGTGGCCTCTCATTTTCCTCTTCCATCTTCCTTTTGTAGACCTGAATCATTGGAGCAGGGCTTTCTCAGCATTCCTGTGTGTTTCCCATTGCACTTGGAGAGTGTGAACAAATTTCCTATTTTTTTCTCCTAGCAAAAATTGAAACTGTCTTGTATAGTTTGGAAATCTTGGGTATCAATAAGGTTCTTGCCTTCCCTATGAGGCAGCTGAGTTCTGTTGAAAAAAAAAAAAGTAGGATTCTATATGCCAGAGGGGTTGTTACACTTTTCCACCTGCAGCAGATCTCTATGTGGGATGGGACATGGAAAGATTTCTGCCCCTCTCTAGAGGAAGCTAGTTTTTGTCTCAGGGAAAACTGAGGCCAGCTTTGGGATATGGACATGGTTCTTACCTTCTTTACAGTGGCAGATAGTCTTTGTTTTGTTTCAAGAGGTTCCGGACATGGGAGGTTTTCTGTATCCTTAGTGGCACCCTATCATTTCCTTGTATTCACAAAGCTTTTGGGGAATGGAGGGGTTTCTGCAGACACTCCTGCTCCGCTGTCACTCTTTTGAACTTTCTGCACAATTATGCCACTGAGTGATGCACACAGGTCTTGTGCCTGGCTACCAATGTTTCTGGTGAGTGCCTGGTAGAAGTTCTTGGAAAAAATGTTTCTATATGGATATAGATTCCATTATATCTGTGGCTCCTAGAGACTCTGAACTGTCAGTCTAGCCCTAAATTAATATTTAATAATTCATTGCAATTTTAAGAGATAAAAGAAGGCTTATATCTCTGGGCAACTTCATCCTCCTGTCCCATGCCCATCTCCTGCTCAGGGACTGTTCTTATCAGACTTTATGTGACCTGCTCCCTTTTTATGGTATTGCTAGTATTTCTTTGACTTAACAGTTTTGTTGCTCAGATCATATGCTTTTGGTTTTATCTTGCCTGCAAGTTTATTCCTTTCTTATCACACTTATCTGGCATCTTTAAAGGCTGGCATTCACTTTAGACAGTAAGACAAATAATAGGTAAATCATTTTCTAGGAGAGATTTTCAAGTTTTTAGGGATGTATAGACACTTCTATTTAGGAGAGAACATCTTATATTTATGTTTTTGTTTGTATCCTATTGTTTCTTGGAAGAGGATATATATGATAGAGGTAAGTACAATAGTGCACAAGAGTGGTCTGTAAACCTTGAAGGTGGCAGTTCTATTGTCCCTCAAGTGATGTCCCACCAAATCAATCCAATAGATAGCATATAAGCAGGATTTTACTTTCTCCTAAAGATCTGTTGTTTATGCAGCTAAATTGAAGGCATTCTTCTTGCATGGAGTCTTACATGATCAAGCAAAATAAATATTAATGCACTTGAGAATTATTTTAGATCAGTTTCTATAATAATTCAGTGTTTGGAATGCATTATTTATTTCCAAAGTAGAAAAAGTAGAGGGCTTTTTTATATAGGAAACATCATACTCACTACTTTGCATATTTGTATTTAGTATTTGTGTGTGTGTGTGTCTCTCTCTCTCTCTCTCTCTCTCTCTCTCTCTCTCTCTTTATATGTTGCAATTGGCTGCAGTCCACAAAGATAACTTTCTACATCCAACTCTGCATTGTTCAGATAATTTAAATGAACTGTTAGGGATCAGAGAGGAGATCAGCCATCTGTCCTTAAAAAGAATCAGAAAAAAAAAAAAGAATTGCAAAAGGATATTTCTGGAGTTAATGTTTTCCAATTCAGAAATCAAGATATGATTTTTATTTGCAGGAAATGACTGAGAAACTATTCTACATTATCTATTCTATTCTTTCATGTGTTTAAACAAGTGAGTAGACTTCTCATGTATCTAGAGGTAGTCGGTGGTTATACACCTAAAATAATTGGTTAGACTGTGTCAACCTTTAAATTTTGCCCCCATTTAACTTAGTATGCTAGAACATTAAATCTGATGCTTAATCATTAGTAGCCTTTTAAATTTATTAATATTTACACATTGCATTTTATGTTGAGATACATCTCAAAGTAAATAAAACTTAAAACAGATGGGAAATCTATGTTGAGTTAGTTCATAATTCATTAAGTACTATTCTAGGAACCCAAATAATACAAGTCTTAAGTTACATTTGAAAAAATAGAGATATAATTGTCATGAGCATTGGTGGTTTGAGAAATTGCTCCAAGCAGGGAAATGAGAGATAATTTCATAAGGTGAATTGTATTTAAAGGATGAATGGATTTGGATAGATGGAGATAATGAAGAAAGATATCCTAAACAAAGAAAAGAGCAGGTTTCTAGCTGAGTTACTATAGAAGGGATTTTAGAACTGGTTATGGTTTGGATGTGAGTTGCCCCCCAGTAGCTCACAAGTGAGACCAAGGGAGAGGGTTCAGAGGGGAAATTATTGGCTCATAAAATCCTCAATCCAATCAGTAATCACCTGATGGGATTAATTGGGTGGTGGCTGAAGACCTGTGGGGTGTGGCTGGAGAAGGCAGGTCATGGGGGAAGGGTGTGCCTTTGTATCTGGCAAGTAGAAATGTTTCTTTGCTTCCTGATCATCATGTGAGCTGCTTCTCTCTGCCACACTCTTCTGCATGTTGTTGAACCTCACTCAAGCTCCAAGGAGTGGACTCGGCTGCCCATGGACTGAGTCCCCAAATAAACTTTTCCTCCTCTACAATTGTTCTGGCAGGTCTTCTAGTCACAGTAACAAAAAAACCTGACTAAAATGGAACTAGAAAGGCTTCTTTTCAGTTGTGATGCCTTCAATTAACAATGTCCCTGAGGATAGCAATACCACTTGACTTCCATTTATTGAGCACTTACTGGCACAATGCAAAAGGGATGTAGATGAAGGGAAGGAAATAATTCGGAACATTTTTGCAAATTAAGTCATATTTTCCATAATCACATTACTGTTCAGGTTCTCCAGTTTTTGTGTTTCCCTTAAGAGAAAAACTCGACCAAAAAATTCTTTATACTCACTTTCTCTGCTTTCTCTTCTTTCATTATTTAAAAAAAGAAAGAAAAAAAAAAGAATCAGGATAATCTTCCTCACACTCCTTTGCACTACTCTTGTAAACACTGCCATGATCTCTGAGTTTCTAGATTTAAAGGTCAGTCCTCGACTCTCCTGTAGTGAATCTATGAGAAGCATTTGATTCCAGTTGCTCACTCTTGTTTATTATTCTATCTTATTCTACTTTTCCTTAACTTTTAAATTAATTTGAAATATTCTAGGGTTAGATCTTGGAACTTCCCTGAGGTCTTACTCAATCCTAAATAATTTCATCCAGTCCTATGGCTTTAATGCCATATATTTACTTCCTATATCCATCTATGTTTCCAGCCCAAATTGTTCACCTCACATTCTTTTTTATGGGGGAGGGGCAGGTACCAGGGATTGAACTCAGGGGCACTGAACACCCAACATTCTGACTTAAACAAACAACTATTTACTTGGATGTCTAGGTATCAAATTGAAAATGTTCAAATTTGGTTCTTAGATTTTTTTTTTCCCTTCAAACATTTTACTCTGTATTCTTTCTAATACTGGTAAATGTGATTTTTTTCTCCAGTTAGTTAGGTTAAAAGTTTTGATATCAAAAACATTTTTATGTCATCGTAACAGGCGGTAATTTAGTAAATCTAATGGTGTTATCACTTAAAAAGATTAAAAATGCAGACACTTCTCGCCATCCTATCACTGCCACCTTGGTCCCTGACATCCTATGGAACTTAGCCTTGGCGTCTCCTCATCATGGCCTTTTAAGCCTGTTTTCCTTATAGCAGCCAGCGTAGACCTCTATAAATTCATGGGCCAGATGATGTTTCTCCTTTCCTCAAAACATTTTACTCAGAGTAAAATGCACTGTCTTTAATCTAGTCCACAAGGCCCCACATGTTTGAGTCTCTCATGATCTTTCTGATTACATTTCCTACCACTTTTCTCGTCACTTACTCGGTTCCCACAACACTAGCCTACTTGGGGTTCCTGGAATCTAGTGCATTTCTACTACAGGGCCTTTGTGCTTATTCTTTTGGCCCCAGAAGTCTTCCCTGGTGTATTCACATGACTCAGTGTGTGACTTCCTTCAGTTTGCTACTGCAATATCACCTTTCCAAGGTGCCCTTTGTGATCACTCCAATATAATAGCTCCCAGTCGCTCTCGGTTACCCTTCCCCTGCTTTATGGTTTCATAGCACTTATTACCAGCTGACGTCATGTTTTTTATTCTTTGTTTATAGTTTTGTTGTTTCCCTTCACTAGAATGCTGGCTCTGTGAAAGTAGAGACTTTGAGCGTTTGGGTCACAGCTTAATCGCCAAGGATAGGGACATTCTGAAAGATAGCTTCTCAATAAAATTTACTTGGATTATTAATTTATAATAAATCATCTTTCTTTTAATCTTTAATTTCATCTAATATAGTGCTTATTGGATGCTATCTCCATCCATATTTTAGGTGAAAAGTTAAGGCCCAGGAAAGCTAAAGAGGTGTTGGAGTTGTGTAAAATACACCTGATTGTAGCCTTAAAAAAAGTCTGATTTTTAATTCTTGCTACTGCACAATAGTATGTCCTGCTGACTGACAGGACTCTCAGGTGGTGGGGGTTGGGGTGGAAATCAAATGAGATAATTCATGTATGACAGCTAACACAATCTGGTATATTTTAGGGTCCCAAACATTTACCATTGTTCTTCTTTTTTTCCCCCTGAGATGATTTCTTTTTACTTTTGTTTCTGTATTTACTTTAAATATTTTTCTTTACGCATAATTTTACTGTACATGAGTCCAAATTATCTTTGAAAATGAGAATGCTTTAAATCTTATGAGTAAAATCAGTACTGGTATATTTCAGAAGTGTCTCCTTGTGCAAAATATGCTCATGGCCTTTGCACAAGATCAGCCAAAGTGAGTTCTGGAACAAAGATCTATATAATATATCTGATCATGAGAATGAGTCCCGACCTTAGACTGAAGGAATCCTGTGATGATAAAAAAACAGATGCATACTATGCTAGACAGATAAAAATAATGATAACTACATAAACAGTATAGGATAGTTTAATGAGCTGTGATGAGAAGTAATGAGTAATTAACATAAAATAGGAATAATGGAAGTTATGGAGCATGTGAATCATGGTAATAATGGTACTAATGTTATTTGCTTCAGGATTCTAAGTGCAAATGCTCTGGGAAGAGATTAGTCACCCTTTAATGATACTTAGGAGTAGAAAATCATGTATGTGTAGCATCTTCAACAAGTTGTTTTAGAAGATAGGAGAAATGTAGCATGCAAAAGATTTTAAATAAGCTAATATGTTTAGTTGGACCACAACAGTGGAGAAGTGTTCTTGAATTGAAAAGCACAGTGGAAAGGATGAATAGCATATAATTAAACATATGGAAATGTGTTGGGTTTATGGAAACTCTTCCTCATTTATAAGAATGAGTAGCATATATTTACAGGAAATTAATGTGATGGAGAGAAGTATGTGTATGAAATTAAAAATACCCTCAGCTCCAACCATCTAGAAATAATAAATCAAATAACTTTTGCCAACAACATCTCAATCCTTTCATGCCTGTGTGTGTGTGTGTGTGTGTGTGTGTGTGTGTGTGTGTGTAGGCTTAAGTTCTTCGAAGTGGGTATGCTGTTACAATTTAATGATGCATATACTTTGAAAATGTTACCAAAATAAAAATTTTGGATTGGTATATTTTAAGCACTATTATTTTTAAAGTATTTTTTTGTGGGAAGAACAAAAAAATGACTTTTTTTGTAATCACTCTTTTGTTCTAGTCTCTTGCTTTTATTCAGCCTTTAGTAGCTCTTTGAATACCAAGAACCTTTTGTGGGTAGAGCACCACATTCGATTCAGCACTTGATTATAGATTGCCATCGTGACTCAGAATGTTCCCTTATAAAATTTTAGGAGACCTGGAGAAGTAAATGTCTGGTAAAGACAAGTTGGTGCCCTTGTCAACACTGGACGTGAAGATGCTGTTAAGTTTTCCTTTGGATAACGAGGGATTGGTACAAACACAGAATCACATAATTCTGTTTAGCAAAAAGAAGTTTCTGGGATACGGTTTTTATTTATAGCTACCTTTGAAAACAAAAGCACATATAAATATATGAATTCATCTTCTGGTCTTGAATAGGACTGACTAAGCATACTTTTCCAGGTGTTGCCACAGAGAGCATTCACTTGGAATTGATAGACTATTTTACTTTCATAATTTAGACCTGATGTTTCTGTTCAGGGCAGCTCTGTTCAACATGGTGGCTATCAATTAGACATGGCTATAGAACATTTTGAACGATACCTTGTCCAAACTGAGATGTGCTTTAAGTGTTCAATATTTATTGGATTTGAATACTTTGGATCTAAAGAAGAAGGAAAATATCTCAACAACTTTTAATATTGATTACATATTGAAATTGTATTTGAGGGATGTTGGTTTAATATATTTCATGTAATATGATTGATGATAACAAGATATTATTATACTTTTTGATAACATGATACATATCAGATTAATATAATTATAAAATATAAGATTGAAATCAATTTCATTTATTTTTAATTTTTTAGAATGTGGCTACTAGAAAATTTTAATTACATATGTAACTACCATTATGTTTCTATTAAACAGCACTGATCTAGGTTCAATATTTAAAGTATTCTCTTTGGACCAACAGCATCGGCAATACCTGGGAGCTTGTTATAGATGCAGAATGTCAATCTTCTTAGATAAGAATCCACTTATAGAAGGATCCCCAAGTAGTTATGACCAATAAGAATTGAGAAAAACTGATATAATGGACATAAAATATTGTAGCAGTTATATTAAAAGAGGTATATAATAATGGAATATAATATAATCAGGGAATTAAATTGGATGATACTTTTGCTACATTAAATTTTCTTTCTTCAGAGCATGAAACACATATTCTATTTGTCTACCCCTGATGTAAGGCTTGTTTATTAGGGTCCAATGGAAAAACATGTTTGAATTGATCATAAAGCATACAGAAAAAATTTAGATTTGCAAATTTCTTAATCTCTTTTGAACCTATTAGTAATAATTAATGCATTTAGCAATACATATGATGTAATCTAATAAAGTTGATTTGCCTATTAAAGGGAAGATGATTATTAAATAAAAAATGGTAAAGAGCTACTCTTTTCATAATAGCAGAATAAAAATTGACTAGAATTCTTATAAAAATCTTTCTGAAAGAACAATTTGCTAGGTTGTTCAGTAGATATCATTAAAAGTTATACAAAATAGCACAAATGTGTTATGGGATAAAACACAGGGATAATTTGCAATAATTTACATTTTTAATCCCCAACTCTCCTGTGAAATTGGGTTTAAATTCACTGAAAACAGAAATTAGAAAGTTTGATTTTTTTTCCTTTCTAATCAAGTTGTAGTTATAGTTATGTGTAAAGCACATATCTGTTGGAAAAGAGAACCAGGTGATACAAGAATTCCAGAGGAGGGCAGCAAAGAGAAAAAAGACAAAACAAACTCAGGTGTAAAGAACAGAGACTCTTGGCAAATTGCATTGTTTTTCACAATAGTAAGCGTTTCTATAGTGGAGCATGCCCTAGCATTACATTATTGTTTTTAATAATTTATTTTTATAATAGTCATAGATTTTTAAAATTTATTTCTTACATACACTTCAATAATGGAGTGCATTACATTTATAATTATCCATTCACAGCCTAATTTTTCATAACTCTGTATATAGAGTATGTTCATGCCAAATTATGCCATTATACATGAGCTCTCTTATATTTTTTTGCATTACAATGCTAGCATTTCATTATTAATTGGTTTGCTGAAATAAGGAAAGATGGTCGTACATTTTATCACTCTGTTTTTCTTGGTCTTTTCCTTTTATCCAATTAAGTGTGCCTTATATTAGGTTGTAGGGGTAGGATGTCTAATTTCATTGAAAATACAGTGCTTTCTTTTGTGAGGTTCATAACTTATTAGTGAATTATTTATAAATTGAAGTGGTTGCATTGTTATATAAATGACAGCAGTTATATAAATGTTGCT
Source organism: Ictidomys tridecemlineatus (assembly GCF_052094955.1). NCBI lineage: Eukaryota > Metazoa > Chordata > Mammalia > Rodentia > Sciuridae > Ictidomys > Ictidomys tridecemlineatus. The sequence goes on along the minus strand of NC_135480.1, from coordinate 155,434,155 downwards.
ATTTTTCACATTCTGATGTGAAAATAGCAGGAAGTTAGAACTGTCAACCTGGAACTTGGGTTTAACTCTGAGTATGCTCATTGGAAAGCACGGGATCATTTTGTAATGGTAAAAGTGCAAAATGTTTAAGGATGAAATTTTATAAAATTTTTAACTTTGGTTCTGATCTATATCAGTATCATTTGAAAATAGACTGGTTCTAGTAAAAAAGGGAGAGAGAGAGAGAGAGAGAGAGAGAGAGAGAGAGAGAGAAAATAAAAGACTTGCTACATTCAATGTGGTTCCCACTTCTTATCAGCAAGCTTGATACTCTGAGGTATGACATAGTTTCATTTGAGAATTAGCTTTGTGACTTTATATTGAACTAAAAGGCTGCTTGGCTTCTACCTAAAATTTCTGACTAGAAGATTTTTCCCACTGTGAATGAGTCTGTTGTTTTAGGCTGATGATATCTGTATATTGCTATCAAGCTATAGAAACTAGTTAGCAATAGAGACATAAAACACTGGATATCCAAAATGGAAAGCATCTTGATAGAATGTCATTTAACACATTATGTGTTATAATGTATTATCAATAAACCTGTTTATGTATACCATTACATGTATTGACTAGTGTTTCCATATTTTATAGCCACTTGCTATAATAAGTTAAATTTAAACATTTGCATATAGCTGTGTTTATTTAAGCTTTCTTATGATTAACTAACTGAACTATGCAAAAATAGTCACAATTTACTTTTTCCACTGAAGTTTTTAAAGTAAGAAAAAAAGGAACAAAAACAACAGAGAATACAGTGCAAATTTTTTATGACATTCAATTCCTTCAAGAATGAGGTTGATTCTTGAATTTCCAAATTCATTTCAATTCATCTTTCTTTTGCCTTTTTCTCTTGTCACACTGAGCTGACTGTTGAAGACCCCAGCACTCAGTATACTATCTGCTTCTTATACTTTATCTCAAGATCCTTCAATGAGTCTGGGAAAAACCTTGTTTCTTTTTATTTTATCCTTTGCAATCATTTGTATTTTTTTATGGCTAAGCGGAATTATCACCCCTTCCACTGCGTGTCAGGGCCAAAAAATGCCTGCAGGATTCAAATTGATCCACAAGTCAATTGTTCTCCATGCTTTCAGATTATTTTTCTGGAATTTTCATTATGGTACTTAATTTGCAGATTTTAAAGAGTCTGGTGGAAGAGTCTTCATGTTCTTCATCTTTGCTTCTTCAGTGTACTGAACAGAATTTGCAGCAAAAATGTCTCAAACAAATGATAAATACTCAACTCAGCCCAATTATTTAACTTGTAGTTTATCTATTTTGTGAATACCCACAAAAAATGGTAGTTGCCTAGTGTAGGTAGAAATGTGGGAAGCAGAGGGAAGCCAGGGCAATGAGTACATGAGGTGTTGGGGTCAGAAGAAGCTGAAGCCCCATTCTGGTTCTGTTAGTTACTGGTGATGGGAAACTAGGAAGTACTTCACCTGGTTGAGCATTGATTTTGTCAAATTCAAAATGGGAAATATGAAACCTACATTCCAGGCTTATTGTGAAGATTAGAAATAAATTTACAAATCACCTAGCAATGATAATAATTTTTTTATCAGTTTAATTTTATTTATATTTTTAATATAATGTGTCCTAGATAGTAGGATATCCCTGTTGAGAATCTCAGATTTTCAAGAAAATATAATGAGTCTTCATTTTCAAAGGATAAACTCTGGAAATACATTTGAATAAGTGAATTTGTTAATGTTTCAGGGAAGAAAAGCCCACATTCTTTTGGGATTAGAACAGTATCTAATCCCAAACTGTAGGTTATAACCCATTACAAGTTGATAAAATAAACTGGCATTGATATAATGTAATAGATTAACATTTTATAAACAATATTAGAGTGTGTTTCACTCCATGAGAATGCTTGATAGAAAATGTAGTTTAATTACATACTATGCACAAAAGTGTTTTAGATAGATCAATGAAAGTTATTTTTTATTAGTTGTCATGGTAAAAAATTTTGTAAAACACTCATCATCAGATTATAAATAAGTTACTGGTTATGAGGTGATCTCTCCAGATTAAAGCATCAGAGAAGGAAAGGTTAAGGAGCACTGCTAATTAACACACTTGAAAGTAGAGAGTGCTAGAAGTATTTGAAATCACAAGGGTTTCTGAGCTAAAAATACATTGTGCAGAATTCAACTTGTTTTGATGATTCATTGACCTTTCATAAATTGTGTGAGCCACACAGTCATTATCATGATTATCAATTATTAGTTTACACAGAAGTATTCTGGGAAGATCCAGTTAACAGGTGTGCTTTAATTAATAAAAGACACAAGAAATTCCTTTATGTGGATGTAAATCAGATTGAAATAAAAGAATTATTCTGTTCCCATGGTTTATTGAGGGTGTATTCTATGCCCTTGAATACAAAGGAGGAATTGAGTTAAAATGAGAATTTAAGCTCTTTTTGTTTTAAAATACTTGAAAATATCAAATAATAGAAAAAAGCTCATCTTAGACCACAGATTATTAATTAGAAGTCCATGAATGACATGCAATTTTATATACTTTTCCTGTTTCAATGAAAATTATTTTTCAAAATCAGTGCTTTTATATGAAATCATATTATGGGGGTATGCTTTATTCTGAAGAATTGCAGTGTTCCCAGAGAAGCTACTCTACAATTTGAATAGCTATGATCATCATGTTAAGATGTTATAAATTCTACAGAAGATTTCTGTTTATAAGAATTACTACATGTAGCCAGATGTGGTGGTTTTATACCTGTAATCCCAGTGACTCAGGGGCAGGGGGTGAGGCAGGAAGATTGCAAGTTTGAGGCCAGCCTTTGCAACTTATCAAGATCCTGTTTCAAAATAAAAAGGTCTGGAGATGTGTTTCAGTGGTTAAGTGCCCTGTGTTCAATCTTCAGTACCACGCCCCCACCCCCCAAATTTAAACTATGCACTGAAATTATGCTTGTAGGTCTCTATCTTTATTGGCGTTAATATAACTCAATTAGAAAGCACTCAAAAGAGAAATTAGAAAGAAATTCGCATAGTCTGTCATTGAAAAACATCGATGTCAGATATTGCTCGAATATTATGACATTCTCGATTATGGAAAAAGGGAACCAATGAATTTGCATCTGTATTTCACGTTTGCCCATTGTGAAATATGTTGAATTATGGTATCTACCCTTTTTCATGAAAATGACTTTCAACTTGAAAGGTAAGGCATTCAAAAATAATCTCAAATTTGATGAAACATTAAAACTCTCCCTCTCTTTTTTTTTTTTTTTGAGAATGCAATTTAGCATGACTGTGCCTTTAGTTTTTTATTTGGTGCATTGTAATTATACGTAATAGGGGGATTTCATATCCACACATATACAAACTCTTTCTTAAGTGTTGCTGAGACCATCCTTTAATAGAGAAAGTCATAACCTGAAATAACATGGTAAAATCATGGCATGATTTGTAACTAGGAATGAGAATAAATTTAAAGCAGTGACTTGTTCTACCAGTGTCATCAACTTCAGAGTATTGACATTTCTTTTATAATTTAGGAGAAGGCCACAGAAGTACTGGCAATAACTGAAAGAGATTGCTCTTGTCTCTGAGTGAAGCCAGCTCCTGGTTTTCAACTGCTCTGTGTTCACTAATGCCATTAAGAAAAATTTTCTATTTTTTTTTTTTTTTGTGGATCTCTTTGGGAATACCCAAAGTCTCCAAGTTGAGTAGTTTCCTTGCCAAGTAAAATTTTATCTGGATGAAACTCTTTGTACTTTGTGCATGATGTAGCACCTTAAGAGTTTGGCAGCCTTTCTTGTTCATGACTTTGTGAAGAAACAAAGCTTCACTGACCAATGTGGTTTAAGACTTTCTACATCAGTACATAGAGTAAAATCATGCTGCCTGCAATCGGATATAAATCTCTTCTTCCACAAAGAAGTTGCTGATGTGTGAGAACTGGGGGCATGAATCATCATCTTGTGAATAATTTGATCAAAATAAATAGTTCTTTTCTAATTTGCAGACCTTTACTGATTTCTTTTAAATCATATCTTGATGTGCTTTGGTGAACTCTGGGCAGAAGTTTCATTCTTTTGGAATCCAGCAAAATGCCTGCCCAGTTATTTCATTCACAACATGGCTTACGTGCAGATTTGGTCTCATAATACATTCATTCAACATTTAATGAATAAAGAGATATATCTTTTGCTTCAAGGTCATACAATGAGTGTTATGGATGTTACTGGAAATCCCCTGATACCTTTGCCAAGCTTTGGAAAAGGAGATTTAGGAGATTGCCTTGTGGGATTTTCACTGCTGAGGGCAGGTATCCTCAGCTAGCTCAGAGGGTCAATTACTTTGCCTGTAGAAATCTGCAGACATCTATAAACAGGCAACACTCTTGAGATTTACTCCTGCCAAGAGGACATTAGATTCAAAATACAGCTTTTTATTCTTTTATCCTTGACATTGACATAGTCAACACTGACACAGCAGACATTCTCAAAGACTTCATTGCAAGGCCTCTGTGTGCACCGCCATATGTAATAGCCTTATCTCAGGAATATTAAGCCAAAGAAAAAAATTAACTTAGTTCAGACATCTTGAAGAATTTTAGGGTACCTTGATTCAGACTTCTTTAGATAATATAGTGAAAGAAGTCCATTTCTCTTTGCTCTTATATCCTTTCATGGGCTGGGGGTTATGGGCACAGACTATAAAGAGAAGATCAACACAATGTAAAAGATAACATACAATTTCCATGAGAAGAAATTTCATGCTATACTTTGAACTTCCTGCTCAAGTTTAAAATGTCATTTCTAACCTACACTTTTTAAGTTTATTGGACACATAACCAGTAGCTATAATATAGGTGACAACCAAGGACTCAACAAATGAAACACTTCACAGAATTTTGATTAAATATAAGTATATAGTAATTATATACAGAGACTAAATAGTAGAGACACATTTTTCAAAATACCTTCTTTTTTAAAAAAAGAAAAAAAGTTCCCTAAATATTTCATTTTCTACATTCCTACAGATTTCCCCCTTTTTAAAGCTTTTACAAAATTCCAGTAGTACTCATGGAATTATTTCTCATTTTCTACACTTATGCATACAAAAAAGCAAGATAAAACAACATCCCCAAAGAGAAAAAAATCTCTTAAAAGCCTTTTTTACACACATTATTAATCTTCAGAGAGTTGTTGTGATTTCTCCTAATAATAGGTTTTAGTTGTAACACATAACAATAGCTCATATCATAGATTAGTCAGCAGATAGTTACAAATTTTTTTCCAGACAGGTATGTAATATACAAACACCTCAAAAATGCCCCAAATGGAATGATGTGATATAGCGCTAGATAATATAATGATGAAACTGTAAGATTTTCTAAACCCTTTGGGTAAAGACTAAAAGTGGTTTTGGAAGGTGATGCAAATTATCCAGTCATTCACAGAATGTCATGTTTGACAGGTGTCTGCTATTCTTTACAGCTGTCTACTCAGGATGCCCCAAAATATTTCCTTGGTTTAGTACAACCAAGAGGCGGCCAAGAACCTTTGAGAATGGAGAAAAAGTGGGAGAAGAAAAAGTGGCTACTTGGGAGCAGAAACCAGGTGCAACAGTTTTTTAAAAAGTAATAACCTGGGAGGCTTTGCCTAGACATAGGAGACATCGTGGTGGGCTGGAGAGTTTAAAAGGCAAAGTAGTTTTTCTCTTTCTGTAGTTAGATGTTAAAGCACTCTAAGTTGAGGTCAAACCAAGATGTGGGCAGGTATAGGTATCTAAAAAATAACTAATAAAGTCTTAATGTGCTTTATTAGTACTCTGCATACTGAAAATGAGCCCTGGCCAATGTGGAAGGCAGATTCAAGGGATAAATGTCTCAAGTACTAGGCTTATCTCTGATCTAACGTCAGTTGAGTACATCCTGCACTGATTATTTCAGCCTGGGCAATGGCAGTTTACATGGTACAAGGAAGTTCCCAGATTATATGTGTATATGTTTATACCTATGCCGAGAAGTGCATACATATACGTAAAGGCATCAAGATTGTAAGTTTGGTTTTCTTTGTTGTTTCTGTTCAATTTCTTGAATGAATCCCCTTATTCCTAGCCAGGAAAAAAACATTAAATTTTGAATCCACTTTGTAACCACATCTGTGGAATTACTGAATCCAGACTGTGTATGTGTTTTTTGGACTTGGATTTTGCTTTTGATTCCAGACTGCTCAAATGAATGGGGATTCTGTCTGGGGTTACCAATTTCCACTTAATGCCAGTTCTTTTGTAGCTCATGTAAGCAGACTTAGTTATTGGAGTTGTCTTACTGCAGGAACTAGACCAATAGGTTAAGGTCCAGACAGATTGAATATCTTACTCTGGAAATCCAAGTCCAAATTGGGGATTAGACTTCAATTTGATAGTTATTCCATTCCTTGCTCAGGGTTTTGAGTCACATTACTTCTGCAGAACTTCACTCTGGAGCAAAAAAGTAGAGATGTGTTTGTCAAGTGGTTAATCAACAACTCCCATTTTAAATTCTCAAAGACCTCTGTAGGCAGGGTATGTATCTTAATCTAAACAGCAGAGTGTGGGAAAATACACTTTGAGAAATGCTCATTGAATTGAGCTCTGAGATCCAGCATTTACCTGCAATGCTAGCTTTAAAAAAAATCTAGTCACTTTGAGCTTTATCAGTTTCACCTGCAAAATGTATATACAAATACCTACCTTTGGAAATTATTGCGAGATTAAACAGAATAATGGGCATATAATCTTAGCACAGTGACTGTTAATAATAAAAGTTGTTAATTCTAGGTGATGTTGATTTTTACTCTAAATACATCAATGCTGTAATTTTATTGTCTTTATTATTGGGATTTTTATTTTACTTTATTTTTTAGAGTTTAAGGGATTCTTTTATCTATGAAAATGCCATATGTTATTTAGAACACAAGATTGATTGCTTTAATAAAAACATGGCCTTAAACAAGAGAGAGTTTCATGTTATTTTTCTTTTCTGTAGCAGTGTAGAGTTGAAAATTTAGTGGCTGGATAGAATTGGCATGGACATCCCATCTTGTGGCTCGGCTATCCTCAGGTGTTTAGCCAGCGGTTGAAATAAGACAGCTTATCACACACCTTCATTTCAACCAGTGAAAAATGGAAATAAAAAATGATGGGTGTGCTCATTTCTTTTAAGAACTACTTGTATATAAATCACACAAACCCACATGCCCATACACAAACATTCATATCGTGTTTTCCAGGTACTAGTCATATGGTTCACATCAAAATAGAAAAGGAGGCTGGATACTAAGGACTGTGATGTTCTGGAGGAAGTTGTTTGTTCAGTGAAAACATTTACTACAATTGAGGAAGGGGGAAAACAACATGGTGTATATGAGCAGTGTGAGGGATAACTAGTAGTCTCATTCAAGACGTTTGTTTTAGGGGGATGTGTTCTTATATATGGAATATATTTTAATCAGTAAAAGGATTTCAAGGATAATATCTTCAAGGATAATATCTTAAAGGTAATATAGTATTATCCTTTCTTATTCTTAAGTCTCCTTTACAAGAAAAGACAAACTAAATAATCTACAATAATCTATCACCAACCACAATTGCCCCAACTGTGGTTTTGAGAAGGTTTGAAGGTGTGTGTAGGACTATTGATGATATGTACCTGTTAAATATTTAGTTTGTTTTTAATTTCATTCTTTTATTCAACAAACATTTATTGAGCTCCTAGTTGTTGAGGATTCCCTCAGGATTGAACAATAGGCAAAAGTGAATAGCACATAGTGAGGAAAGCATGACAATAAATTCCTGCCCTCATGAAACTTGCATTCCAGTGAGGAGAGATACACAAGAAAATAATAAGAAATATGAGCCCATTGAGTAGATTGTGATACATAACAGAGAAAGGCAGATTGTAGATACAACCACGTTGGAAAGGCCTCATTGAGAAGGTGATGTCAGGGTGGTCATGAAAAGCTAAATAGTATTAGGCCTTCTAGGACTTCTTAAGTATTTGGATTTTATTGAATATAGTTTTAATATGACATATATTTTAAAATGTTCTCTCCTCATTTATTGAAAATAGACTCTAGTAGAGCACTGGTAAAATCAAGAACACTAGTAAGGAGATTATAGCAATAATCCAAATGAGTTATAAGAGGGATGGAAGTGAACATAGTGGGATATGTTGGAATGTTGGATGTGTTTTGAAAATGGAGCATTCAGTTTTCACTGATGGGCAAGTACAAGTGATCAGAGAGTGAGTTCATATGAAGAACAGCTAAGTTTTAAGGACTGAGAACTGGGTCACTGGAATGTGAAGAGGCAGGAAGATGAGAAGGAAGCTCCAGAGGAGATAGAAGAAGTAGATACTTTTCATGTTGAAGTAAAACCAGAGCATTGGGTGTCCTAGAAACTAGAGGAAGAAATTGTTCAAAGGAGGAAGGAATGACCCACTGTGTCAAAGGCTGCTGTTGATAAGGAGGATGAACCTGAAACTGGACCATTGCACAATTAGAGATATGGAGGCCAAGAGCAGTTGATGTAGAATAGAGAAATTAGTGCCTCATCATATGACCAGGTCTCTGGGGTCATATGACTGAGGGAAGAAACCTATGATTTATCTACTTTCTCAACACCTAAGTAAAATAGGAAGTTCATGAAATGTCCTTAGTACTAAGATGCATTTTTTAAAAAATCATAAAATATTACGTTGAGAATTATGAAGTAAAAACATGGGAGAATTCAAGCGTGAAAGATACTAACTTACAAGCCAGTGAAGGCTGTTTAAAAAACAGTTTAAAAGCCATAGAATTTGGTCGAAATGAATGGTAGGACATAAGTTTTAGTAGGTCTCAACATTCTGTGAAGAGGAGATTCTGATTGAGGAGAAGGAGACCCAATTGAATAAGTTTTTAATCCTGAAAAAAAATGTTTCCTAGACTGATTTCTGATGGGAAGCAAATGGCCTGGAGACTATTGGTGAACATTTTGCTGATTATATATGGATATAATCACATACCTTCTGCCTATGGATTTCTATAATTTGTTAACTATATTAATCACAATATGTTTGCTACTTTGAAAATGTCAATTCTTGGGAATCCTTAGTGCTGTTGAAATGAGATTGTCTGGGCATTTCTAGAAGTAGAAATTTTAAGCAAACTTCATAGGGTATTATCTGAATTTTATTTCCCCACAAAAATGCATATATTATAATCCTTACCCTCAAGGTGATAGTATTAGGAGAAGGGGTCCCTAGAAGGGGATTATATCATGGACATGGAGCCCTCATGGGAAAGAGTAGTGCCATTATAAGAGAGGTCTGCAAGAGACTCTGTCACCCCTTCCACCATGTGAGAACATGTCAAAAAGGCATCATTGAAAGTAGTTAAGAAATCTGGTCCTCACTGAACACACCCAGAAATAATGGTTTACCAGCTGTCTGGGCATCCCTTAACCCAATCAAAAATGACACATAAAATTAATCATTATGTAAACTAAGACTCAGTACCACTGTCTTAGGGCTGTATGAAAAAATGCCTAAATCCTCTTGTATAAAAAACATTTCTGCCAACTCCTTCCTCCTCTTTTACACCATCTGAATCTTTTTGTTCCCTGGACAAATATCTATTATCCCTTTCACCTTGAATAGAATGGTTCCACATGAATGTTCCCAAGAAACTTACAGACGCTAACATTATATTAAATATCATGGGAGGGGGGAAATACAGTTTTAGTCCTTATTCTCCAACTGATTAGTTTATTTCATAAATTCAATTCTTTTTTATTATTTTAATGAGCAGCTTATCTTTTATTTGTAGAACTGTAATTGATCCAAAGAGCCAAAAAAATGCATAATAATTATTTATATATTTTATAAAAATTTCAAACAAGTAATATTATATGCATTTTTAAATAAAATATGGCCATTAAAATGTAGTGTAACATTCTGGATTCATTTAAAAGGAAATTGGAGGAAAATGTTACCATGACCTTTCTCATATGAAAACTCATTGCCTTCCAAGTATTCACAAGCTTTTTTTAAAGTTATGAGTTGATAGGTCTAAGTTCAAGAGATTTTCTACTCCACTAAAACATTTGAGGTTATATCTATGTGGGAATTTTGTTAATAGGAAACTTTTTTATTTTTCTTATACTTAAAGAAAGTCTTGGATTTCAAGGGTTTACTTTAATTGAGAAAAGAATCAATATACCTGCAAATGTTATTAAGACCTTTAAAATCTGCTTTTCCTTTTATAAGTGCAGATTACTTTTCAGTAAAATGTACATGGCTCATGATATCCATTTGGTGACATAATGGAATGCAATTTCATTATGTGGAAAAATAGAATATTGAACATTTTTTTTTGTTTTTGCTTTATAGATGGAAATTGGCATGCTAGATTTAAATAAAATCTCAATTTAAGATAGCTGGATTTTATTTGAATGTAATATTAGCCTGTTATTTTATTTGTTTCATTTCTCTTTCTTTGAACCTGGAAGAGTCATATATTTTAGAAAATCATCCTCTTTCCACAGAGTGTTGTAGCCCATTTCTTCCAAACCTGAAATTTTCTTTTCTACGTGGTCCCTCCCTTTAGGTATTTGCTTCTAACTTTTTATGCAATATCTTAATTGAATTTTTAATGTACAAGCTCTTCTATTTCTTTTCATAACTTGGTTCTGTGTTCCATCCAAAGTCTACCTAATTTAACGTGGATCAAAAACATATGTACTTTTGGCCTATGCTGTTGAGTTCATAATTGCTTTTCTCTTAATTAAAGGGTAGAAGTACACACTATTGAAAAGCTTGAAGAAACAGAATCCAGAGTTGTGGTACCTCATTTTACAACCCACTTTTTTGTGTCTTTTTTTATTAAAATTCCTAAAATTCTCCTTCTTGAGTTTTGTTTTTGGTTTTAGAGGTAAAATATAATTATAGCTATTTCATAAGGTTATTGTATGAGTCATATGGTAGTATACTTGAAAAGACCTGGTCTGGTGTTCAGTATTACTAGAAAACAAAACAAAACACAACACAACAGTATAAACTTTTTGCTTCTATTGCCTCAAATATAATTAACTAGTTTGTGTGTGTGTGTGTGTGTATCACATGTCTCTATATATTTCTGTCTATCTATCTATGTGTTTATATATATGTATGTAATGAATACTCTATACATGAAACCATTTAATCTTTGAGCTGGTTTTGGACATAGATATTTGGATTTTTTGTTCCAAAGTTAAATTTATTTTAATAAGGTTCAATTCTAAAAACAGCTAACTTTACTGTCTAATCTGACTGAGAAATACTTGCCACTGGTGATGAAAACTGTGAAATCTGACAGCTTCACTCCAAATTGAGTTTGGGCAGACTTTTTTATTTAACTTAGACCTCGTGAGTGCACACCCATTGAAACAGGTTCCAAAATAGACAGTACTTTTATCCCATCTTGAAAATACAGCTTACTTCAGCATGAACTACCCATACTTGCCCAGTTTTATTCAATTCCACATACAGGTTCAATGTTGCTTTAAAATTAGCCCTTGGTTTTACTGTAAGTTCATCGCCTTGTAGAACAAAAATTAACTTCATAAAATTGGCTTCAGCTTCAACTTGGAGTCCATACTCATATTTATGCAAGTTTCCTATTTCCCTAGAAATATTCTATTCTGCTTGCTGCCTAGAATTTCTCAAAAGTCAATATAATTTTGCTGTTTAAATCTCAGGAATTGCTACCACTAAAAATGTGAGTATTGTCTTTTAAGAATATGTGCTAACATAAACTAATTCTAATTTAGAACTTCTAGCAAGCTTCAGATTTTTAAAAGTGGATCAACAAAGAACACACAGAAACAATATCAACAACAAAACACAAATCAACCTGTGAAGTTCAAAAGCTGGAGAATGCTCTCTGTGTATGTATTTTCATGACAGAAAGTATGATTATTATAAGACATGAAAAATGTATACTTATTATATTGTATTTCTTCATATTTGTAAAAACTTTCTATTATCACTTTAACACTGTAACTAAAACAGTTTATCAAATTTTATTAATTACAAAGCTATTCTATAGAGGAAAATGGACTTTCCCATATATGTTGCTGTAATTGCAAAATAAAATAGCCATGTCTTGAAGAAAGCCAGGTAGATACTAATTGATGTGCAATTAATTAGGCATATTTGCTGGGGACAAATATCTCTAAAAAGACAAATAATCTATTTTATGGAATAAGAATAATTATTCTGGTTTTTCTCTATGCTTCTTCTTTAACCTATTGCTGGTGAGTGAAACCTAATTGGCCCACTGTTGGCACTCAGAGCTGAAGAGTTGGCTGGCTTTTCTAGAAAAAAGGTAGACTATTATAATGTGTGTAAAAGTCTCTGATAGCTATGTACATAACTCATGCATTTCACTCACCAACACATTTTGTTTACAACAGCAGCAAATTTAGTGGTTTAATTAAGATAAAAAGAAAGACTTAAAATTATCTTCTGGAATAAAGGACAGTGAACATATGATTTCAATCTTGGATAAAAATAAACAGTTCACAAAATAGAGTGAATACAGTGTTTTTAAATATAATTCCAATCCCCTCTCCTAAGTAAAGTCCCCTGAAAATTAATGTTTTTTGTTTTTATCATATATTATGTCCCTTAGTTTCTACTGACATAAAATAGCTTTTTATTTCATTGGTGTCTACACAAAAATTGCAATCAATTTGAAATTGAAAAAAACATAACTGCTTAACATATTGTTGCATTTATAGCATATGCCTCAATGAGAATACCTATCATAGTGCATATTCTTGTTTTACTTTGTTATTTTTAAATGCAAAGGTTATATGTGTTGTTATCAAATAGAAAAAAATTAAAATAGCTGTACTTAAAAAATAAATATTTTCTCACTCCCTCTAAGTAGATTTCTCCAGGATATATAATATTTGTAACTCATTTTAAATTTTTTAGTCTCTATGTTGATATGAATAAATAAATTAATTAAAATGTATAAAAGACTTTATTCTTATTTTCATTTTATAAAAACATGGCCATCCAATATATTTTATGCTGTAAGTTGCTTTAATTTATTTTTTAAAGAATATATTATGGATATTTCTCATTCTTTCTGTAGATAAGTATTTCATAATTTAATCAACCTGCCCCTAATTGGTGTGCAATTAATTAGGCACTTTGGCAGGGGAGCAAAATCTCTAAAAAGACAAATAATCTGTCTTATAGAATAAGAATAATTATTCTGGTTTTTCTCTCCGCTTCTCTTTTTTTCCCTCCTTCTCCTCTATTTTCTTCCTTTTTTCTATTATTTTTCTTTTTCCCCTCATAGTACAAAAACAATCTGGGGCAAATATACTAAAATAAAATTCCATTTGAATGGGATTTCTAGGCCAAAGGGTATGTAAGGTTTAAATTGCAATGTATTCTCACTTATTACTTCTATAATAATATAATGCATTTTCAATTTTGTTTTGTGTTACATAATTTCTTTACTTATTGAATTCCTAAAGGGCTGGGATTTTTCCTTTGTATATCTATGTAGTGATCAATAAGTATTTAAGTTTTTTTATGCTGAAAATGAAAGTTTTGGTTAGTCAATAATATTAACATGACTCTATAATTCATAACGCCTTCCCTTAGCCTGAAGCCATTACTGGTTTCTTCCTTTCTCTAACATATTCTTAGGGTGTGGCACAACTTTGTTAAATACCGCACTTAATCTTGGCTGATTATGTAGATATATTAAACTTCCATGTAGAATAGGTGATCAACTATTTGGGATCATGGAGCTAACATATGTGTTTGTATGTGTATATATATGTTATACATATATACACATGCATATATATACATACACACATGTGTACACATATATATAACAATGTATAATCATTAGTATTTTCTATACTAATTATATGTATCATGTATATTTTGTGTTACTGCTATGAATCCCGATTGACCACATTTTCTAAATGAGCCTTCTGTTCATTGTGTAATGGAGACACAATTAAAAGTACAAACACAGTTGGAGATATAGCTTACTAGTTGAGCTCTTGCCTTTCATGTGAGAGCCCCTGGATTTTATCCCAGCATGGCAAAAAACAAAGTGAAATAAAACAAAAAACAAAAGTTATAAGCAGTAACTTTCAGCCAGGCTGCACATTAGATTCAAATGCTCGGCCTCCACTATCTGATTAAATCAGAGTCTTGTAGTGTGGTCTGAGAGCTCAGGCAACTGTATTATTAAAATCTCACCAGCTAATTCTGATATACGTGAAGGTTAAGACCCACTGGTAAAAGAACAGGACAGTTGTCTCTTAAAGTTGTATTTTTCTAGCCCAATAAATAAATATAGGGTCTTTCATTCAAATATAGAGCTAACAATACAGGCTACTGTAAATAGTACAAACTGGTGTCCATATTAAGAATTAGGATTAGACTAGAAGGAAATTGGGGGCAAGATGTTTATTAAGCAGGTGGAATTGAAGCAAATTGAGGTTGTTTCTGTAATGATTTGAACAATATTCCACCAAAATTCTTATTTACAAGGAGCTTGTGCACATGAATCATTTAGAAATATGCTCTTCTCAGACAAAATCAAGTTTAGTTTTGAGGTCATACTGGATTGGAGTGGACCTTATAACCAGTAACGTGTGTCTTCATTAAAGGTGACATTGAGATGCATACACACAGAGATGGAAGAGTGCTGAGTAAGATGAAGGCAGAAATTGGACAGATGCAGCTTGTTGCCCAGGAATGCCTAGGGATGCTGGCCATCACCAGAAGCATGCAGAGGCAAGGAAAGATTCTTCTCCAGTGACCCAGGGAGCATGCCCTTGCTCATACCCTGGTTTCAGAATTCCTGCCTTCAGAACCGTGAAAGAACCATTACTATTGTTTTAAATCACCAAGTTTAGAGCAATTTGTTAGCCAGAAGAAACTAAAAGGATGTCCCAACTTTTTAAAATGGATTCATAAATGGTAATTTAGCACTGCCTTCCCATGGCCATGGGCCATATTTAAAGGAGAACATTTAAAGCAGTCATGTATTGGAGATTATTATTATTATTATTTTTTGGTACCAGGGATTGAACTCAGTGGCACTGAGCCACATCCTCAGCCCTATTTTGTATTTTATTTAGAGACAGGGTCTCACTGTGCCTTGTTTTTGCCCAGTGTGGCTTTGTATTCTTGATTCTCCTGTCTCAGCCTCCTGATTTACTGGGATTATAGGTGTGTGACTCAGAGCCCTGCTGAAGATATCTATATCTATCTATATATCTATATCTATATCTATCTATATCTATATCTATATCTATATCTATATCTATATCTATATCTATATCTATATCTATATCTATATCTATATCTATATATAAATAATTCAGAAAGGCTTACTCTGTTGCTGAGCTAAGTTGTTTAATTCTGATAGATTCTAGTTTATTCTTTCAGGTTTTCTAGGAATGTAATCAACCATGGGCAGATATTTACATCTAATTTTACTTTTCTTTTTTTTAGTATTTTTTTAGTTATAGATGGATACAATACCTTTATTTTATTCATTTATTTTTTATATGTGGTGCCAGTGATTGTACCATTTTTCATGCATGCTAGGCAAGCTACTGCTAAGCCGCAACCTCAGCCGGATAATTTTATTTTTCTTTTAAAGAATTTGTCTTTTGTTTATTCACATCCTGCTAATTTGATCATCAAAGCAATATCACCCATAAAAGGTATAGAAAATATATCAATTCTACCTATTTTATTAGAAATAACATATTAAATAATACATGCACATAATATTAATTATTTGTTCTAAAAAAATTTTGATGATGATAAAATACTCTTCTATTCCAAATTTTTATTATCATTTGGAATGGGTCTTGAATCTGGAGAATGGATTTTCAAATTTATATCAAAGTAATTTATTTTATTATACTTATAAATTATTTTTCTGTCTTCATATAGATTCCCTAATATTAAATTACTTATGTCCTGTGTATTGTGGAATATCAATTTAAAAAATTTCCATCTTTATTCATAAGATTTTTTTCATTACTTTTTGGATAAATTTATGCATTAGTTTTTGCTTATAGTTAAAATGTTTATATCTGCACTTTCTTTCATACTCAGATTTTTCATTCTCTTTATTCTTTTTCATGTTAATTACCTTTATTCTTTTTTTATCTTAGCCTTTCTAGAAGTTAATTTATTATGCTAATATTCTCTCTAGTTATTGGGTTAACTTATTACTTCTACTTCCACTGTTTGGCAATTCATCTATTCTCTTTTGTTATTTCCTTTTTCATATTTCCTCAGATTGACCTTTTTGTTCTTTTTCTAAATCTAGATTTTAGGTCTAAGTTTTTTTCACTTTTATAATGAAAATATTTTAGCACGTATATTTGTTTCTGACTGTATTTAGACAGATTTGCTGTGTTATTTTTTGGATATAAGGTGTTCCCGTTCCCCCAAAAGCTCATGTGTGAGACAATACAAGAAGATTCAAAGGAGAAATGTTTGGCTTATGAGAGTCTTAACCCAATCCATGAATTAATTCCCTGATAGGGATTTATCTAAGTAGTAACTGAAGGCAGGTAGGGTGTGGCTGGAGGAGGTGGGGATTCAGGGCATGGCTTTGGGGTCTATATTTCGTATCTGAGGAGTGGACTCTCTGCTTTCTGATCATCAGGTAAGCCACTTCCTCCTGCTATACTCTTCACCATGATGTTCTCTCTCACCTCCAGTCCCAAGGAATGGAGCCAGCCTTCTATGGACTAAGACCCCTGAAACTGTGAGCCATCAAATAAACTCCCCCCACTAAAATTGTTCTGGTTAAAAAAGATTGTCTTTAGTCACAGCAGCAAAAAAGCTGACTAAAACACTATATAACAATCAATCCTTTTGATTATTTTCTGTGTAATCTTTTGGCATTATCCCCTTGATAGTGCTTCAAATAATGTTCAGTGATGGAAAAATAATTCTTTCTCATTTAGTTATTTAGCTAGTTTTCACATACATTGCCAGCCTCCATCTTTTATTTTGTGATATAAAAAAATATCATAATAAATTATTTTAACCATATGTCTTCCATTAATATATATCACATTTAATAAGTATTTGTAGATGATTCCTGAATATTTCAAATGAAATGATTGTCTGGACAAAGGTACAATTTGATATCCCAGTATTTAAATATTCTGCTATTCTATATATTTCAATATTATTATTTATTATGGGCTGGTAGAAATTTTAAAAATCTAGTTTCATTTGTATTTCTATTAATTTTCCTTAGCTTGAAGGTTTAGTACTGTGCTATTTACACTTTCAATTCTTATTTCAATTAAAAACAAAACTTTTATCCTTGTTTAAGTTTTTCTGTCTTAATTCTGTCTTAAAAATGACACATCCATTCTTGCTTGAATATATTTGTTCATTGGCTAATGAACAGTCTTTCTGATTGTTTTGTCCTTCTGTATGCTATAAAACATAAAATGCTATTTTTTAAGTCAGTCTGATTAATCCAATGTCTGATTTTTATCGACCTATATTATCATCCATTTTATTACCGCCATTTATAAATTACTTAATACTTATGTTTCTAGAAAATGCTCTACATGATTTTATTTCTTTCAGTGATTTGGAAGACATTTGGTTTCATTTATTATATATCTGTAGTAATCTAATAATTAGAATATCCATTGTTTATATCCTTTAATGATATATTAGGAACATAGTGCTTGTAGTATTTTGATTTTAGATCACCATTTCATCTTGGAATATGAATCATCAATTTTTACATAATTATTTTAATAGAAAATTTTACATTTTTGTTATAATAGGCATAATAATGTTTGTGAGATTTAGCTTTAGTCTATAATATTAACTTTAATTTAATATAATTTATCATTCTATATCCTATTCTTAC
The DNA here is from genome assembly GCF_052094955.1 of Ictidomys tridecemlineatus. Taxonomy (NCBI): domain Eukaryota; kingdom Metazoa; phylum Chordata; class Mammalia; order Rodentia; family Sciuridae; genus Ictidomys; species Ictidomys tridecemlineatus. The sequence continues at coordinate 155,416,154 of NC_135480.1, read as the reverse complement.
TATCAGTTACTTGCCACCACATCTTCCCAGTCTTCAGTGATTGCTGAAATTGTGTTCTTACTTTGATAAATAATGTATAAACCATTTTAAATAAGTAAATACTTCGATATTCCATCTGACTTTTCTTTCTTTCACTTTTGAATTTATCAGATTGACTAGGCATATAATATTCATAAAAATATAATATAATAGAATAAAAATTTTTTAACCATAGTGTCTATTTCATTATGAATGAATGTTGCAGAATATATTTTTCATCCTTAAAATGTAAATTTTCACTTGTTTATGTCTTGAAATTCATCTCGGTTCATTTTTTCAAATATTATATGACTTTTCAATTTCCATTTTGACAGCGGTTTTTTAATTTGTATATATATATATTTTTTTTTACTAGATTTTCCTCCTGGCCCCTCTCTGGGGAGAAAGCCTGTTATTGGTAGACTAGATCTCATTTATTTTGTGATATAAATAAATCTGTGTTCATATCATATTTCTGCATCTTTCCTTTCATCTTCTCCCCTCCACTATTCATTTGATGTTTCAGTCTCAGGTTATTTAATGCTTTCAACATTGATTTTTATTTTTGTTATTGTAATTTAGTTTTATTGCTCTCTTATTTATCCTACTTTCCTCTTATTTCATGCAAAAGCTTGTCTTTTTTTTGCTTATACCTAAGGCTAATATATTCCTTTCTGGAATATCAGCATAGTTAAGAGCTGAGTTTTCTTCTTATCATTTGGTTCCATTTCTCCTACATTGCTGCATGTTTTAAAGCTGATGCTGATTTTTGGACACAAAGAACTCTATACTAATTAGTTCAAGAAGGCAATTTGTTTACGGTGATTTGCGTCAATGTCCTGGTAGTTGCTTGACTGCAATTTCCCAGGAAGGGAGCTGCAGCTGAGCTAGTTCTCAGGTGATAAACTTAACAGAGTTCCTGATTATTATGTTTTCAGTAAATGCCAGGGCCTGCTTGTAGGTATGCTGTTCAATAAGTTCTTCAGACCATACAAATAGTACTTCCCTTGTAGTCTAATGAATTATTTAAGGGATCACTGGATTCTAATGCTATTGAACACAAAACTGGGACATAAGTTTTCTTTGGTTCTTGGGCTATAAAATGTGAATCAGGCTCAAGGTAGTCCATAGAGCTCAATTTTCAAGTAGAATTTGTTGCCAGAGTCTGAATGCCTAAAAGAGAGATGAGTAAATGAAAATAATAGAGAAGGGCTAAAAAAAAAACTGATTTATAAAACTAACATAAAGTCAACAGGATTATATACCTTCCTATCAAAATTTGTGATTGTTCTATTTCTTTTTATTTTTTCCTCTCTCACTGCTATTGTTTGAAAAATTGTCTCAATTTCATTGAAACTTAACAAACATTTCTTCTTGTTTGTCCTGCCACTATCATATTTTTTTCCATTTATAGAAATAATATATTCCTCAAAATTATTTTTCTTCACTTAAAACAGAATAAAGAAGTAGAAATCAGTTTAAAATGTGTTCTTTTGTGAGATAATGATTATCAGTTTGAATTTATGACTTACTTAGTTGATATTTTATACTTTTACACATGCATATATGCACAGATATTACATATTTTTTTAGTTTTCTAAAGATCTCAAATTTACTGTTTTCTTAGATGTCTTGGGATTTGTTTCCCTTGTTAAATTATAAGTCAAGCCTGTATCTATTGAAAAGTTTAAATGTCATATATGTTTCTGCTGTGGTTTTAAAATGCATTTGCAAATTTTTTAACACCCCTCCATATAGGAGATGGAGCCTGTTTTTCTTCATCTTGAAAAGCTGTATCTCACTTTTAACAAGTACAATGTGGTGACAATGACGACTTCTGAGGCTAAGGCAGGCAAGGCAATATGGCTGCTGCCTGGCTCTGTGTATCTTGGAATCCAGCCCTTGATGTGGGGAAACTAGGCCAAATGGAGTTGCTATATGCAAATGTTCCAGGAGAAAATCCCAGCTGAGGTCAGCGCCCACAGCCAGCAGTAACCACGAAAGGTTTGAGCAAGAAAGTCCTCAAGACAACTTCAGCCACAACAAGCTATGACAGCAACTGCATGAAAGACCCTGACGAAAATTCCATCTTTGAACCCAATTGACATTCAAAACTGTAATAGAGAAGGGCAACAAATGGTTGTTGTTCCACATGAGTATGTTTTTGATGTTTTTTTACGCAGTTAGAGCATGTGGTATCTGAACTTTTTCATTAAACTCAAATCAGCAGATTTCTGATTCCTCTTAGCAAATATTCCAAATCTGAACATTGGAAAGTAGATATGCTTAATTTGTGTACTGAAAGCAGATTCAAATATCTTAGAAAATAATAAAGGCAGAGATAGGTACTTTTTTCTCCAAATGCATCTTATGCTTGCGGCAGGCACATCCCAAGTTTGCAAATACCTAAATGGAAACCCAGGTATGGTTGAAGAAGAATTTCTGAATTCTGAATTTCAGAATTTCTGCCCTGGTGTTTTTCTCATCTGTAGCAGTTTCTATATGCTTCCACATTGCAAACATTTAGAAAAATGGTTTAATTTTCTCTCCAGCCAAAATAGCTAAGTGGAGAATACAATAACTTCTCAAGTTTATATCAGTTTCTACTGAATTTCAAATGGAAAATCAAATTCAGTAATTCCCTTCACATTTTGTTGTCATTTTTTCTATGTAAATATATTTAAATTTGAGCAAATTTCTAGGTCATTTCACATTGGCTTGTGACAAAGATCTGGAAACAAACTGAAAATTTAATTTTGCATTTGTTGTTTATAATAAAACTGGGTATATGACAGGAGGTACAACCAGTATCCTTTGTTGAGATGCCAGCCACTCTGTTGGTTTGGGCAATACAGATGCAGCTTTTGATTAAGGCCACTGCCCTGGTGTTGATAAGGTCTCTCTTGAGTTGAGAGTATTATGATGGAGACATGTCTAGCTGCTGTATTGATAGGCAAACACCAAGGCAGGAATAGGGCCCAACAAGGTAAATTTCTATAAGTGTTGCTACTCAATTGGATTGTCTCCCTTAGGACAATAAGTCTTAACTTTATTTGACAATGATCACATAAAATATTTATACAGTTTGGTATACATTGTTGGATTTAGTGAACAAAAGGAAGGAAGACATAGGGAGACATGCCATTATTTAAGTCTTGTCTTGCCCCCAGAACAAAATGATGTTTGAGATGATTTAACTTCTGGTTACTTATAGCTGACAATATTTAATATCTAATAAAAACTATCATTCATTTTGTACTTCCTATGTTCCAGGCAGTTTAGAAAGATTAATTTAATTCTCACAACAAACTATGAGTCGGGAACTATTATATCTGTTTGTAAAATGGAGAAACTGCAGTAGTAAGCTTAAGTACTTTTCTAAGTCCACATAAATGAAAGTTGGCAGAGTTAGGATTCAAAATGAGGAGGTCTGGTTTGCGATGCTTTTCTCTTATCCTAGGTCATCTGTTGGATTGTCATTTTAGGAAGAGTTCATTTTATGGCTGCTGATTTTGTTCTAGTTCTCACTTGTTTCTCAGAGTCTTGCAGGAAATGTATATTGTGCATCAGCCTCTTGCTGTAACCCTGGGAAGTCCTTTCTTCTGAGTGTACAACTGCCCTGAGAATGGTCCTTATTTAAAAACATTTATCAGTGGTGTCTGTGGGAGGGTTTTTTTTCTTTTAATATGCTCTGCTGAATAATGCATGCTTGCTAAATTTGTTCATCTTAATGCCTGTGGGGGCTTAGCTCCATGGTCTTCCAAACTTATCAGGTTTCTCTGTGTGTGTTTCAACTCTTAGATGGAAGCATTTTCCCATCAGGGTCTGTTTCCTGTATTCTCTGATGATCCAAGGGCACAGGAAGCTTATTTTGGTCAGAAAAACAAATTCTTGTTGGGAGACTAAACTAAAAATAAAACACAGCATAGTTTTTGGATGTGACATCACGGTGACACAAAGCCTTTGCTACGACTAATCTACCTTAAAAATGAAAGCAGAACTTCTGCAGAGGAGAACATAGAGAAGCCCCTAGATGAGCCCATGGCTCATTCTGTCAGCTACAGCCACATTGTCATGTGTTCCCTCTTCTCTCTCTTTTTCGCTGATTTCCATTAACCTCTGTCCAATACCTATGAAGTTACTTGGAAAAGCCTCCCTTCTCTTGAAATGCTAGTTTTCAGGAAGTCAAAGCGCTCCTCTATTTTCTTTCTGGCTTTCTCTCTTCAAGATGCCTGAAGGTGACTGCTTCTACTAGGAGGCAGAAGGAAGTCCTTTCCTCCTGCTCTGTGCCGCTCACCTCCTTAGCTGTGTCCTCTTGTTCCTAGAGACCTAAATATTCTTTATTGAAATGTTTCAAAAGCATATGAATTACTCAGGACTTACTAGTAGTTGTCAAGTTCTGACCAGAGCACTAAAGAGGGAGTAGCTAATTGAGACTTCTGCCCATTCTACCTCACTTTGTCTGGACCATTCATTTTTTTTTTCACTCCTCAGTTCCAAAACAAAAAAAAATGTTCAAGCACATGCATGGAGGTAAAAAGAGTGCCGGAAGATGAAATGTTTTCTACCACCACCATCAGCATCTAGCCAGAAATGTCTGGTAATATCATCCAAGTTTCCCCAGCAACAGTGGTTTGGGATTTAGCTTTTAATCACTTCACTTCTTACCTAATATCATATGAATTATTACTAGGAGGCGACAAAGATCTCCAGGCAGAAAGGAAGAGGGAAAGACAGGAGGGTGTAGTTTTTTATGTGTAGACTTCTATAGTAGATGGTGGTTGAAATGATTCTTAAAATATGACAAGAATTTAGGTAAAGAACAAATAAATGACAACACAGAAGTGCACTTTTCTGTCTTTGTCCTCAATTTTTTTCTTCCTTTTTATTTATATTAACACTGCTAAAGCAAAAGCTTAATACAGCAGTCCCTTGGCATCTGCAGGGGATTGCTTCCCAGACCCTATGAATATCAAACCCCATGGCTGTCAAGTCCCTTTTTATAAAATAGCACAATATTTGCATGTAACCTATACGTATCCACCCACATACTTTTAATAATCTGTAGATTATTTACAATAATAATACACTGTAAAATATGTATAAATAATTGCCATACCATATTGCTTAGGAAATAACAACAAAAAAGGGTCTATACATTTTCAATTCACAACCATGATAAACCTGACTACATAGCAGGAGAATAAGAGGCCAGGTAGGTAATGCTTAGACAACTAGTGCTGGAGAGACAGGATCTATGCATGAAGGAGAATTCAGCAAAGTATGCCCATATGTTGCTTCACTCCAGTGGATTCAGTATAGTGTTCCATGCATAGGAAAATCAGGTTTCGATTCTTGGGAAAATTCTAGAATTTTAAAAATACTTTCAGTCAGCGATTGATTAACTCTTGAATATGAAGAACCTTCAGATATGGAGGGTCAACTGCATTTATTCTAGAAATAACAATATAAACTAAGACTATCTCAAGGCTTAAAGTTTTGATCATTTTTACTGAATGCTAACTCTGTATAACATTTTTATCAAATTTCCAAGTAGCAGAGGTTGAGCTTCCCCAATCTGAAAATTCAATTTGGAAGTGCTCCAAAATCCAAACCCTTTTGAGTGCCAACATTATGTCAGAATGGAAAAATTCCACATCATGAAGTAATGTTGCCCCTGATCCAGGATCCAGTTGCCCTATCTCTTTCCTCTACTAATGCAAAATAGTCAGTTACCTGCTTCACTGTATTTAATAACATTGGCAATTTTGAGAGGTTCAGGCTAGCTGTTTTGAAGAATGTTCCACATTCAAATTGTGACTAAATGTACAATTTGGTAACAATACATAGTGATGTGGTACTCTTTGGAGGATTTAATTTTAAATTGAGGATTGATTTAGCTAGGTGTCTCCAATTTTGAAAGTAGAGATATAATCAAAAGCAACAAATCATTCCTTTAAAAGTTATTTCTCTGGCTATAAGCAGAAGAAAATCTAAGATACATATTTCCTACTGATTTACAATATAGCTCAACTGAATAGCTAAACTTTCAAGATCACAGAGACTATGGTAGAGTGGAGTTGGCATAGTTTGGATGATGTGGTTTTGGCTATGTACTGATTCTGCTGCCACTTACTAATTATTTTATCTTGGATGACGTGCTTTGTTTCAATTTTCTCATCTGTATTCAGTGGAGTGATGTTGACTCTTCCTATCTCATGGCTGTTGTCATAATGTCCAAATGAGATAAATATATGAAAGTACTTTGTGGACTGTATGTGTCTCACAGTTTAAGCATGCCCCTGTGTTTGCACCCATATGATGAAAAACATCCCTGGAAAGAAACCTGATTTCCTGATAGTTGATTGGGAGTACGTTTAGTGTTTGGAGAGGATTATACAAACATTTCCTACTGTTTATTTCTGATTGCCTTTCAAAAAAGTCTTAGCCATGTAGCTGACAGACTTCTCTCTCCCACCACCCCTCCTCTGGGCTTTCATTCTTTGAGATTCTGTCAGCAAATTCCATTTCGTTAGCAAGCTGTGTCCTCATTTTTCAGGGTGAAATGCTGTAATGTATACTGTTGTTGTGCTAGTGTGAAAGTACAGACAGCTTCTGATAGTCAAACTTTGATATGTCCGTATGCCAACAGGGACAATTATGAGAAGGAATGCACTCAAGACACTTTTTTCTGGCTTATATGAGACTATTACTACTCAATAAACGGAGGAGGCAAAAGCAGGAAATCTATAAACTATACTGATGGGAGTCCTGCTCTGGTCCAAGTCGTGAGAAACAACATGAGAAAGTCAACTTGTTGGCATCATTACTTTTCCAGCCCTTAGTGTTGAAATAACACTACTTGAACCATCTAGAAAGCAGTTTTTAGAAATGCCTTATTATCCTAGTGTTCCCAATTAAAGCAGAGATGGAGTTAAAGGACATCATGTCAGCACATCCTGCACTAAACACTGAATTAGGAGACATAGGAATTCAATAAGTGCTCTGCTGGATTGAACTACACAGCTACCAAATGTCTTTAGAGGTGGCTATTCCAAGGCAACAGGCAAAGTCACATTAATTTAAACAAAGTTTAGCTAAATAGAAATGAGGAGTTACATAATTATGAGATCAACTGTTTCAGCATTCTGCCAACGAATACATTTTCTTCCTAGAGTGAATTCCCCAATGTTCATTCTAACTTTAATGACTCGAGTAATGGTTTTTATACTTCAGAGATAATTGAAGAACAATATGAAAATCATCACGTTATTGCTTATTCAAAATTGTCAAATATATTGCTCCTAGTAGACTGTTTCTATGCAAATTCCTTTTAGAGAAGCCAACCAAGCACTCAGTTATTTTTTCTGCTATAAAGGAAGTGTGCAGTATACTTTGTGTACACAGAAAGAGGAAACAGAGAAGGCAAAAGCAGTGGAAGTATCTGTAAAATATATAAAAATGATTCACCCACTGAAATTGAACAAGTAATAGACTAAACTTGACAAATCAGAAGAGTATTTTATATTTTCTTTAATTAATAAAAAAACCCCAAATATCTATTGCTTCCTAAATAGAATCTAAACCTTTTCTTCTCATAGCCATATTTTTCAGTTTAGTCTAATGGGGTTACTTCTAACTTATTCCCATTATACTGTAGGCATATTTCACTTATACTCTTTTATTACATTTCTATTATAAACCAAATTATCTATATCACTTTTACAAAAATTTATGCTTTTATACATTCATGCTATATTATTATCCCTTATTACAAAGTTTCCTTCTTCCTTTCTCAACTTTCCTGGTACTTGAAATTTGTCTACTGTTAAGAAGCACAGAATAACAATGAAGTGATTTACTGTTTAGGTCTGTTGCCTACCTTCCATCTAAAGAGGTTCCGTTTACTTTGCTGCTGGATGTGTTGATGGAACAGCTCACCAGTGAGTAACGATCAAGAACTTAGGGAACCTCCTGGGTCCAATATTTTATCTCTTGCAGAGAGGTCCACTCATACCAATGAGTAGTTGAAATAATAGTTCAAACTTGGTTCCTTGTTCCAATTCAGAAGAATTTAGTATGCTCGTCTCAATTCCAGGGCTCTTTGAAGGGACAGATAAGGTCTCTGTTGCAACAGCATTGCAGTGCAGCTTTTTTGTAAAATTAAGTTAGGGAAAGTTTGTCAATAAGAAAGCACTTTCCTGTTGTGCGGATTTAATGCCATGACAAGAATCCGGGGAAACACAGTTAACATAGTTAATGTGCTCTGAGGATAAACTTGGAAGATTTCAAGTTCTTAGAAAAAGTGAAGACATCCACTAAATGAATAGAAATGCAAGAAACTCTTTGGCATACAAAGAAGGAGGAACTCGTGAGGCTTAGAGGATTTGGTGAATTAGAATGAATATACTACATAAAGCTGGAAAATCCAGCAGCCAGGTGTGTTCTGCAGAGGATCTACTGTTTTAGAACTAAGCTTCTTGGCATGACTGGAGATGAAAGGACCTAATACACTAGGGCACAGGTGTGAAGGCAAATGTTGGCAATTACTGCAACAAGTGGCAATGGTTAACATCTCAACCAAAGTTCTTGATCTATAGAGAGCTAGAACATAGTTCACAGAAAATAACAGTCCATGGACAAGATGAACTGGCAGCCAACAAAGATGTTGCTTAATTTATGAATATATGAATTAATAAAAAAAATTAAGGAGGCTCAGTCAGGGAAGCCTAAAGTTCACCCTTGGAAATGCTAGCTCCTGACCCTTCTCCTGGCTTTGTCAACTGAATCTTGGTTCCCAATGGATGGCAGGGTTGGGGGCTGGGAGAAAAAAAAATAATGATAAGGGTGTGGGGAAAGGGAAAATAAGGAGTTCGGAGGAAATGATAGTTAAAAACCTCTACCAGAGGTATATTCATCTTTTCCCCCAAACAGGCACACTGGTGAAAAGTCTCATTCAGGTCACTTTTTATTTGTAGTGTGATCTCTGTGAAATGATTGCTCTAGGATTCAGTAGGGTCCAGATATTTTACACTATAGAGAACAAAAAGGGGCCATTAAGGACTGAATAAATCTGAGGTTCTTTTCAGTCCGAGGATAGAGGAACAGTTGTGCATTTTCTTCCCTTACTATTAAATGCAAATAGAGGCAGATATAGACTTATAAAGAAAAATTGCTCTTAATATCACAATCCATTCTCTTAGACCCTTTCTCTTATGTACCTAGGAAGTCATGGCTTTCCCAGTTGTAATACAGGATTGCAATTCCAGATGCTTGATAACTCATGGACTTTAGGCACTCTCTTTTTTCTACTCTCTTTTCTTTTTTCCATCTAGAATAGTTGGGTGCCTAAAATGTTAAAGGCTCTTTACTTTGTGATTTGTATGTGAAGTTCAGACAGTTTCTGCTCAACAGAAACTTGAAATACAGGGTGGAAATGGACAAGGAAGCATATGGCTAAACAGAATGTAGAAAGTACCTTTGCAAGACCCCAGTGAGTGCCATACATTTTACTCTGATTTAGGAGGTCAGGAAAAGATTTTGGAAAAGTGTGGTATTTGTGTGCGTTCTGAAAGACTAAGATGAATGAAATAGAAAATATTGAGAAGAACAAGTGATGAAGAACACAATTCATGTGCAAGGGCATGTGAGGGGAAGGGCTGCTCCATTTAGAGAAATAAAGAATGCAGAATGGCCTGATGGCTGATGCAAACAGCTTTATTGCGCTATGATGAGAGGTGAGCAGGGAGAGGCAGGCTTCATGAGAGGATGCTTACGTTACACTAAGAAGAATGGACTTTATGTACTATGAGGAACTATTAAGGAATATTTAGCTCATAAGGTGTAGAATTGGACATGATCATATTTGCTTATTTCAGCAAGTTTTGTGTAAACCAGTTAAGAATGTACTGGAGGAAGCACACTAAAAAAAGCCACGCTACCACAGCCAGTTACTAGATTTTCTGTTCCAAAGACTTAGATATTAAGTGTTAGACTCTATAGTTATTTACACAGTTTTCAGAAAAAAAAGAACTCTGTTGTCGATAGGAAGAAATGATTGAATCAAATAGCCAAGTAATTTTCTCTTGGTTGTATTCACTAAGGAAGACTTTGTCTGTTAAATTGATTTGCTCTCCCAAGACCATTCTGGTCACCCTGTATTGCAAAGCCTCCATGCCACATGAGTGGGGTTGCTACTGTGCTCAGCTTCTGAGATGGGACTGGTTTGTTTGTTTCAATCAGGGCAAAACTATCTCCTTAAATGCAGTGATTGGTTTAGAAGTTACACTATCTAAAGAGTACCCATGTGAAAGAAATTCAGGAATGCTGCTCTCTTGCATAGGCTCGTGGTACACTGGAGACAGAAAGTGGTACTGGTAGTTACTGAGAGCCACCTTGGAGCTATGAAGGAAGCTGGAGAGAAGTCTAGCTTAGACCACAATGGAGGGCTAAGAATAGCTGAAGAAGGCAACAGAAGGTCTGATCATGTATATATACATACACACATATTATATATTTCTTAACAAAGTACATCATTCATTAGTTTATTAATATCCTATATTTATGTTGACTATCCCATACATATTCAGTTTTCACATTTCTAAAAAAAAATTCTGGTCTTGGCAGGATCTTGTGTGCTTCTCTTGAGTAGTGAGTTTGTATTTAAGCTTCAAAAACTGGAAACTGGAAAACTGACCTGCTTTCCTTTTTATGTTGATAGATACCTAAAACCTGCTTTGTGCTCTATCCAAATAAAACAATGCTATCACTGATACTCAAGGGATTAATAGCATATTAGCCCTGTCCATATAGAGCTTAGCTTTTCAGGAAGGAAACATTAATTATATATATATATATATATAATTATATTTATATATATTTCAAAGCATAATTTACCTTTGCTGTTGCTTTTCTACATAATATCTTGGAAGTACATTTTTAAAGGTTAGTGGAGACTGAGTAACTCTAAAGGCTAAGGAATAAAAATTTTAAAGTAAAGAAAAAGGGAAAGAAGACAGGATCTGAGTGATAAAAATACAAAACACTACAACTTTTCAAGAGCACTGTGTTACTGTTGAATAATAGCAGTAGAAGCAGCAACAACACTACCTGGCTGTATATGTCAGGCAGTAGTTTAGTTGCCTGATATTTATAACATTTAATTTTCATGACAATCCTTCTTGTGAAAGACAATGTAGTCCACAGTACTGAATATAGCTCAAAGTCAACTGAGGTAAAAAAAAAAAAATGTCCTATGGTGTTATAAAGCAAATGAGGAAGCACTCCTAACAAAAGATTTTAGAATGTGATGGAGCAGAAGCCAAGTGTGAGGCTTCTTGATGGTTTGTCCTAGGTATTGGCACCTACCTAATAGCAAGAGTATAGACTGCTATAAAACAGGCCACATTGCCAAGTGATGCCCATGAATAAAAACTAAACTTGATATAGTGGACTCTTTGTTTAAAAAAGAGTTGATTTTACTACAAATAGCACAATAAAAATAGAATGAAATTAATGGAGTGTAAACATAATATCGAATAGAAAAGTGAAAAGAAATAATAATATCATTATAGCAGTAAAATGTGATACCATAATAATTAGATTTGGTTGAGGAATGCAGAAATTGGCCACATAGCCTATAAAAATGAACATTTATCTTTTATTTCTCAGGTTAGCAAACACAGATCTGTATGGTTAACATATAAACTGAATGGTTTTATTCAAATAAAAAACTACAAAGATCCTATTATGTTTTTAGAAAAGATTTACCTAAAAAATGGTGATAATTATAAAAATGGTTTCCAGGATTCCTCTGAAATTCTGGGACTTAAATAAATTCTTGTTTGTTAAATATATTGGGCCATCAGATCACATCTGTTGTTCTGCCTGACTTATCCAGTCTTTGAATCACATATTTGACCAATAAGAGATAATAACTACCCTGAGTTTATTTTGTAATCACAGAATAAACTACATAATGTTGAATTAATAAGTGAATGCAAGTAAGTTTCTAAGTATTTTATTTCCATTTTATATTAAGAATTTAAGTGATGATTCATTCAATAAACTTTGGATAGGTCATAATTGAGAAAAATTTTGAATTATTTTTCCTACAAAACTCATCTAAGTTATAATTTCCTGAGGGAATTCTGATAGTGATTCATTACAGTCCCATGTGCAGCCAAAAAAGAGTTTGTAAACTCAAAAATGAGTAAGATTTATGAATAGTTGGCAATTGTGCTTATAAATAAACCTAAATCACTAATTTTCTAGAAGTTCTGAGTTGACAGAATTATAGTACTCTCCTCATATTGTCTAACTTTGATGTTCTCTTTTATTTATCTTTTTTTTTCTTGACATGATTAGTCATAGTCCAAGTGCTCTGAGGCACTACCCTAAGTTTTCAGTTAGAGCAGATGATTGAAAAGAAAAAGATAAATTCAATTATATAAATTTGATGTCTTAGAGTTGTTTTTTGAACTATCCAACCAAAGCTATTCTATTAATATCTACCTTTGTTCATGTGTAATCAACCAAGTTGATACACCCATAATGAGTCCTTTATAAGCAACTCTTAACATTTAACAGCATATTGAAGATCAAATCTGCATCTTCCCAAGCCAGACTTCTTGCTGCTCCTGAGTGTGTGCACTACCCTCCAGTTACTCTGAACAATCATTCTTCTCTAACTTCTTCCCATCTCCTCCTTACATAAACCTTTGTGTGTTCAACCAATATTCACTTATTAAGTGCCAAGTATTGTAGCAGTTGTTAGCTGCAGTAACAAGCAAGTATTCATAAATTTTGTGAAAAAAAAATTAGTGAAACTTTCAAACAAGGAAGTAGATAATTGCAACATCATATGACATATTTTTTACTCGTTCCAAATCACTTTCCCTTGTTGCATTTCAACAGCAAAGATATCAAGCATTTTTCAAAATCAAGTTGAAATTAAATTTACTATATGAAGTTTTGCTGTAGAATTCCCTCTGTTATTGTTAATTTTCAGAAATGCTAAATTATTCTCTGAAGCCATCTAGTACCAATTTTACATCCTCAGCAGTGCCTCAGTGTGTTATTTTGTATTTTGTAAATGTTCAAATATTTGCATGATGTTTATTAAAATGGTGTCATAGCAAGGCATTGATTTTAGCAATCCTTCTTTTTAGGAATGTTGGGGTGCTTGCATCTAATGTAATTGGGACTCCATTTTAAGGAAAAGCATCATATTTTACAAATTTTTAAGTCAAATTCTAAAGTGTCTTTCTATGTAAACTAAAAATCTCGTCTTTCTTATAAAATTTATACCAGCCCAGAATATTTGTGTTGTTTTTTTTCCTTCTAATAACAACTGCATTTATCAGAGTCTTGGGTTTTAGTGCTCTTTTTTCCATTTATGGTTATTTGAATTGCTGCAGACATCTAAGTCAATCTTTAGCACAAGGAACTGTATGCTTTATTTCTTCAAATTTGTTGTTTCTCCTAGAGTCTAATATGAATCATAAAATTAATAGAGAATACTTGGGCTTTAGTCCTGTTTCATTCTACTTCCATGAGGAAGTTGACCCTTCTGGTTTGTGTCCTAATTAAGTTCTTTAATGTTAAGGGGTGTATATCAACCCTACCTTTCTCAGAAATGACTGTTAACTTGGGCCTCTGCGCTTGGGTATTGCTATAGAGTTTCCTCACTCCAGTTTCTCGATAAGAAGATGAATCTTGAATTATCAGTCACTTAATGGTGAGAAATGTTATTCGGGAAGGATGTTAAAAAAGTATGCAGTCATCTAGTTTGAACTTTTATCCTTGGACCACCCAAAGAGAGAATTCTAGAATTTTTTTTTAAATTTTAAATTATGCTTTATCTCTGGCTTCATTTAATAATATAAAGTAGTCTTATGAAAGTTGCCTTCTTAAATACTTTATCCCTATCATTGAAGGTTGACACTGTGGTACTATCTCTCTTTATTATGAACAGATGGAAGCAATATCCCATCTGTCAATAATTTGTGTTTCTTTTACGTAGCAACATTTTTTTGTGTGACAGTGTAGTCTAGGGGTCAAATATAAACGTTCTGAAACAAGTCTGCCTGCCGCAGTCTGACTGGGCACAAAATCACGAGCCACTCACAGCCTTGTAGATGCAAACGGCAATTCTTCATTCCCGAACTTTCACCCGCACTCTACATGCACGCACGTTCTGGGGAAAATCCACACACTCCACCAGGCTCTGAATACCAAATACTCTCTGAATCACGGGAGAACTAAAGGGGGGGGGGGAGCAGCAGGATAGGCCCTATTCCCAGCAGGATCCACCCTAAACCCATATCCACCCTAAACCTGGATCTGCCCTAATCCCTGAGCAAGGTCACCACCTTTCATGCAATGTCACTGCAAATGACCTGAGTCCAAGGCAAGCCTATTTCCACAATGGAGAATCCTCCCTCTAAGCAACATTGGGTAGGCTGACAAGGAAATTGCCATGCGTCATTCCTACTTGGCTATGGCTCTCAGCATCTGCCTATGTCCAAATCTTGTGGCTACTACTTACACACCGAGCACTTTGTTTCCTTCAGGGAGTGATTGGAAAGTATTTCTTACCTCATAGAATTATAAAAGGATTAAGTGGTGTCAAGCATACAAAGGAGCTACAAAAGTCCCTGGCACTGAGTAGGTGTTGCCTATTAGCTATGGTTCTTAGAGGAATGATTTTGAAATGAATTCTGTTTTTTTTTTTTTTAATTTGTTTTCTATCTCCTGGATCTTAGGAAAAGTAAAGCCAAATGTGTTGCCTTTCTGATACTTTGTAAATGGTCACCAAACCTCCTACCTATTTTTCTACTTGTATTCTCCCTTAAGCTACAATTCTTTATTTTATTCTCTGTATTTGTTATATTTCATACAATAGTATAACATTGTAGGTTCCAAATATTTTTGGTGAAAGGAGAAAGTGTAAAAATGAGTACAAACATAAATTTTCCTTTTAGTCTTGGCTACTTCAAGACAAAAGCTTCAGAATTGAATAGGAACTGGAAGAGGAAGCAGGTTTCTTGAAATGTTTTTGATTCCATGATTGCTTTGCAATAATTCATTGATCTGTAGTTTCTCTTTATTTTCTTGTATTCTTATTATTGTTGAGTCACACTGCACTTTTAAAATATGTGGCTATTGCCTCTTTTTATACTTACTTGCAGAGTCTTTTTCAAACCTTATTAAATGTGGTTCATTTTCTCCCTTTGTACTGGCCAGTTGCTTTACTCTCCTTTGGGCCCAAAGATATTTTCAGTTGCAAATTACAGAAAGCCAACCCAAAGCAATTTATACAATAAAGGTAATTTTTTCTGTTCATATAACTTCAAAACCCAGAGGTACTTTTTGGTTCATATATATGTATACATATATATGAGACACAGAATATGGATTAAATGAATGGATTTGGTTAACACAGCTATTTATAGGGTTCCAGGCCTGGCTTTTCATTTAACTAGAGTATTGGCAGTGATAATAGCCAGGAAGGTATGGTTTATTAAATACTAGGGAGAAAACTGATTAACACAATGTAAATTTAATTTCTATGCCAAAATAAATAACATGACGTCAAAAGATACACATTCAAAAGCCACTTATGTTCAAATGAGGAAATAGATGTGAATATCAAATTTGTGGAGGCTTTTGATAGCTTCATAATTCAGAAAAAGCAATGATCTTTTTTTTCCACAGAAGATTTCATGTAAGTTGATTATAAAAATATAATATTCTTAAGAGAATGCAGAAGGGATAAAAGTTTAGTGGCATAAATAGCAAACTTTAGTATAACTAATAAGTTGACCTCATGTTTTATCTTGTTGTTAAAAACCCAAAGTAGCTGTTACAGATATAAAATAAACAAAAGTCATAAATTCACAGTGGGCATGGCCTGTAAAGTTTTATGAGGGTTTTAGTATCTACAGACAGAATATTTATTTTAACATAGTTTACGATGGCCAAACACTAGTATACTAATCAATAGCAATTAATGGGGAAATGAATAAATAAATGATACATTATATTGAGAATAGAATATATACATAGAAATGTCAGATCTTTAGGTATTGATTTGGAAATATGCTCCTAAAATATATTTGAGTGGGAAAAATGTAGAGTAATGAGTTTAGATAGTATAATCTAGCTTCTGTTAAAAAAACTAAAATAAAATGTTCTCTGTGTATGTTTAAAAGAAGATGAAAAAAGAAAAACATAACATTAAGCAAGGAGAAGAGTGTATACCTGCCAAAGTCCATGACTAATATAAAAATAAATGCCACAAAGTCCCTTTCATTTACCATTGATTATTAGTGATGGCATTGTTTTGTTTGGATAGATCATAAATCAGGCTTTAGGTATATAACTATCAACGTAATAAGGAAAAACATGTTTAGTTTTCTAATTTCCAGTTTTTGAAGCTAAAAGCAAACTGACTACTCAAGAGAAGCATGCGTGTTACTGCCAAGACCAGAAAGGAATTTTTCCCAAGGGTTGGCTGTAAGGAGGACACTCTGTAATACACTTGAATAATGTCCTCAGTAACTTCCTTCCAACAAGTAAGTACAACTAGGGGCCTCATGGGTCTGTGTCTTATAAGGATATTTAATGTAGGCCAATGGCATCCCAAATGAGATAAATTCAGAAAAAGCAATGAATTTTTTTCACGGAAGAGTTCATATAAGTTAGTTATAAAAATACAATATAAATATATTTAGTCATATTTTCTTCTCTGGAGAGTGTGGAAGATTTAAGGCCTAAATTAAATATTTTCTCTACAATTACTGTTTTCTTTAAAGCTGCACTGTAGTTAAAAGTGCCTTCTTAGTTTAAGTACATTATGTATCAAAACTGCTAAATAAAGTCTAAAAGGCAACATTAAAGTGAATTTTAAGTACAATATCTATTGCATATGTTTTTGTCTGGTTTGCATTGCTGTGACCAAAAGACATTACAAGAACAGTTTTAGAGGAGGAAAAGTTTATTTGTGACTCACAGTTTCAGAGATCTCAGTCCATAGACAACCAAACTCCATTGCTCAGTGCCCAAGATGGGGTAAAACAACATGGTGGAAGAATGTGGTGGAGGAAAGCAGCCCAGGGCATGATGAGATCAGAAACAGAGAGAGCATTCCATTTACCAGGGACAAAATATATAGCCCAAAGTCATGTCCCCATGGACCCACATCCTTCAGTTACACCCTATCTGCTTACCACCCATTAATCCCTCTTAGGGGATTAACATGCTGATTAAGTTAAGGTGATCATAACCCAATCATATCACCTCTAAACTTTCTTGCATTGACTCACATATGAACTTTCAGGAGGTAACTCATATCTAAACCATGACAGCATATAAGTAGACTTTGAAGATGCTAAAATATTTTTTTTACTTAAATTCTTAAGAATTAATTTTTATAGTAAAATAACATAAAATCCATCACTGTTTTCAAAATATTCTTATTCTCAAGAATATTTCAAGAAAAGGAGAAATCTAAGATTAGTTATACCCTTTCTTGTTCATTGGAAATTTGTATATACTATTGCTTTTGGTTCTTTTAATAACCTTGTAAGGTATACTTAATTTCAAAGATGGCAATTACAAATTCCACCCATTTATTTATTATGTGTAGTAAGTGGCAAGCTGTGGCTCAGCATGAAGTATCACACTCCAAAGTCTCTACTCTTTCCAATATGTCATGTAGCCTATGCAGAATTTTACTAATGCTGTCTCAGAGCATTCTAGTGTTTGCTATTGATCCTACCTCACAATTTTTTTGATGATTTTATCTAAATTAACCCATAACTAAATGTGTGCCCATACATTTGAGAACAAGGTGTTTCTTCAGAACAGACTAAAGTGTACTTCACTGATAAATTCATTTTCTCATTCAAAATTATTTACCTCTGATAGAAATTTTACAGAGAATCCTGAACAAAACCCTGGTCCTTATGAGATAAGCAGATATTATCACTATTGGTCACTTATTGGTCATTTGCTGCATGCAAGATTCTATGCTAAACATGTTACTTGCATTGTGTCTTTTAAACCTGACAATCTATAGGTTATTTGCTACCATTATATTTTCATTTTACAGATGAGAAAATGAAGATGTTGAGAATTTGAGTAACTTTTCTAAAGTTACACAGTTAGGAGATGTATTGGTAAGTTTATGATACAGCTAAAACTACTGAAAATTTCAGAAGTTTTCTAGATTATTCCTTGCCCACAAATGTATGCATAAAAGTTTAAGCTCATTCAGTTGGTCTGCCCTGGGTATGTTGTGCTCATCTGGGTTAACTCCAAGTTGTTGGTTGGATTCAAGCCTCTTCTAAGCATCTTTTGCTTCTGGAATTAAGACTGAAGAAGTCTCTTCTGTCTGAGGCATGCTGGTATTATTGAGAAAGGAATAAACTCAAAGGGAGAGAAGAATTACATAATGGAAACAGGGAGACTATTATTACTTGCATTTATATTCCAGGGTCATTGTAAGTCACAGGTCAAGGCAAAAGTCAAGAAAAGTCTCTGATCACACTGGAGAATTGCATATAGATCTTATAGATCTCCTGATCTATAATTCAGAGATTTTTAAAACATCCTTCAGAAATGTGTATGTGTGTATGTGAGTGTGTGCGTGTGTGTGTTTGTGTGAGGAGAGAAAGAGTTGTGTTGACTTGGTAATTGTGTCTGGTTTCACTTGGATTTCTAAATAGTGTACAACTATTATTTATTCTTTTCCAATGTTTAGAAAGTCAGAACTTATGACTTTGTATACTATCAGGATTTTTATTCAGTGGAAAGATATATCATATGCAGGTTACAGAATGTGAGAGAATTGTAAATCTTATCTGATGCATTTATTTTACAGTGAGAAAACTGAGATATAAACCAGTGAAATGATTTACCCAATCTCCATAAACCAGGTAATTAAGTCAGAATAAGAAATCAGAGTATGTTTGGCCAAAAGTAAGTATACATCATCCTTAACTGAAAAGCCACATTTACAGCAATCACTTCTGTTCCTTCTCATTATAAGGGTAACCTATGTTACGGCTAAGACATGCAAACTAAATGTACATCTCTCACCCAGCCAACGTAAAACTTACAAAAGAAATGTTAGATTTTCTGTTCCAAACCATGAATTTCATTTTTCTTGGAAAACAAAAACTAGTCTATACGAAATCTTTGAGCTCCCTTTAAGGGCTTCTCTCTAGAACCTAAGAGAGTTTTATTTTAGCACATCTAACAGAGTCATCCTTCCCAGCTTCATTTCATTCCCTAGATCAAGATTAGCCCCATCAATCCTCCCATTGATGGGTCCATGATTTTTAAAGTGTCACAGCTTGGTAGCAGGGTAGAAATCCCCCTATGTAGATGGAATGTCAGGTCTTCTCCACTTAGGTTACACTGACAATGTCTAAGACACTTGGAAAGTAATAGGAATTTCTTATGAGTAAGTGATTTTAGTTAGATATCACAGATTGTGTTTACTTTCACCATTCCTTGAAGGCATATATTAAAGAATTCAGTTGTTACTCATTCACTTTGACAAATATGAGAATTGGTGCTGAATGCCTGATGATAATTGGCTTTTTTCAGACTGACTCGGTGGTCACACAATTAACTTTCTATGGAACTAGATCACTAACATTCTAGTGTTTCTAATGTCCTGAGAAGGTGGATTTCATATTAGTTCAAATGATCAATTAGAAAGTTGATTGCCTGGGTTTGAATCCCAGCTCTACCCTTACTGTTCATGTGATATTGGGCAGCTCTCTCTACTTCCCTAAGCCCCAGTTTTCCCATCTCTTATGTGAGATGTCTATACTATTAGCTTACAGTGCTAACTTTGAAAATTAAGTTAAAAAATATATTTAAGGTATTTAGCAGAGTGCCTTGTACGTAGTCATTAGTAAAATTTGATTACATTATTTTATTAACCACTTGTTTTAATCCATTATATATTTTATACCCTAAATTACTCCATGGGCCATGACAGACATGTTATTCCAGAAATAATCCAACTGTCCATATGAGACCCAGGCTCATATTATTCTCTTTAGCTCAGTCTGTAAGTACTGACACAGTCCTACTGCCCAAATTAGGAATAGAGAGAGATGTGAAGCTATAGTCCGACCACAGAAAGCATAAGATTTTTCAGCATCACAAATTACACATCTCACCTCCAGTACCCCGCATTCTCATGTCAGGGTCAAATTTTACCCACCCCCAGCTAGGAGCAGTAGTGATGCTAACAGAGAAATCCAATCAGCAAGTTGGGATAGCGATGACTAAGGAGGGAGAAGCAAAGAAAGCTAAGTTCCAGGCAAACACAGCCTCATCGGTCACCCTCGGCCCCGATCTGGCAGATGAGTTGTACATTTCTGGGAAAGTTTTATTCCTTTCTGACTTGAGGGATTGTCTTAAGGGTAAATCTTCTGCTCTGAATCATCTCATTTTTTTGGTTTTGAGTACAGTCATTTGATGATGTGACTTGCCCCTGCAAAGAGGGCCGTAAGAGACATGGAACTCCAGCTCTGTTATGGTTGAGCCGCTAAACCAAGGCCAGAATTCTGCCTACTTCTAACATTCTTGTCATGTGAGAATGTTTGTTTAAATCATGGTTAGCAGAAGTTTTTGCTCTTTGTAGGCGTAAGCTCTCAGTGCAAACATAGACTAGCCCTGGAAACTGCACCATGAAGACATTTTCTCTTCATCTCGGACGAGTCCCCAGATCCTGTTCTCCACTGTCAGCTTCAAACCTTCATCCTCAGCAGTGGTCCTAGCTTTCTGTTTAGTTTGGCTTTTTATCTCTACAACCCCCAACCACTGCCTCCACTGGGCCCAACTAGAATGTTAGTCTGTCTTCCCAGCTCTGGTCAGCACACCCAGGGGAGGCTGACAAGTCAGGGAGCTCACCTTTGGTGTCCTATGTGGACACTTGCACATAGCAGTCCCAGCCCCACTGCCAGGACCAGGTCTTGGGGATACTGTGCTTGGTCAGAGCTGCAGCTTTGACTCCTACCTTTTCTGAGAAGACAAGGGAAATCAAACAGCTTTGATGACTCTTATTAAATCTCTCCTGCTTACATACTATCAAAATATTACTGATTAATACTTGATAACTCAATTGAAAATAAACTGACAGACTATCATTGTACTGGAAACTCTGCAGACTCTCGTTTGTTAAAATCTCATAACTCAGAAGCTGCATGCAAGGGCTCATTCCTGTAATCTCGACTGTTCAGCAGGTTGAGGCAGAAGGATGGCAAATTCTAGACTAGTCCAGGCAACTTAGCAAGACCCTATATTAAAATTAAAAACAAAAAAAGGCTGGGGATGTAGCTTAATGGTAGAGTACTCTGGGTTCAATGCCGAGTACTGAAGAAACAAAACCAAAATCTCATTATGCAGAAATGAGTATTTCACTTGATTTCTGAGAATGGTCTTCAGTGACTATGTTTAAAAGTTACAACATCTCAGACTCAAACACTCCAAATGATGGAACCAAGCCTATGAAACTCAATGTGTTTTTAAGGGAGACTAGGAATGCAAATGCTGTCAAACTTGCTTTGCTCTTTTTCCGTTGGCTCTTCCCAAGAGCATGTGTGGCTTTCTGAGAGCCAGAGCTGCACATGTGGGTGCTGGCAGAACTGTTTCTCGTGCCAGACTCACATGAGACTCCAAAGGGGCTCAGAATTTTCTTGAGTGTTCTCACCTGGCTTCTCAGCCAACTGCTTTGCTTTTCATTTTTATTAAGGGAGTTGAGTTGGCAGCAAAAGCTGCACTTGTTCTAATATTAAAATCATTCTTTCCACTACAGCATTATTCCTCCAGCATTTTATGGAATGCACTTAAATCTAATAGGTTGGTAAAAATAACTGTCAGTGGATGAGAGACACTGTCAGTTTCATTTGCTTTATGCAAAGCCTATTATATAGAAATGCTTTTAGTAGATGCTGTTCAGTTGCAGTGATAACAGAGAGGGGTCCAGGTTCCAATGCACATGAGAGCATTGTTCACTGCTGTGGAATTCAACGTCAAGAAGCAGTGCTTTGATCCCTTTTCTGAATACATAATATCCTAGCAATTCCTGTATGTTTGAAAAGAGGGAGAGCTTGCTTATCATGAAAATAGCTTATTACTTGATGATCAAACACACTTAAGGAAGTCAGAGGTTGGGGCAAAAGATTTTTATATTTTCTAGTAGATTCAAATGCCAGTCCATACTAAATATGCTAATGCCTATTAGATGAGCAGGAGGCTTTCTTCTTCTTTTTTTAAAGCTTTCTCTATCTTTATTTCTTATCTATATTCTCTTGTTCTATATCTTCTTTTTCCTTTCTACTTTTCTTCTTGGACTATTGCCCCAAACAGTTGAAGTCTCTTTTTTACCTATTTTTGTTTATTGTTTTTTTTTTTTTCTTACTGGGGAAAACTTTTTTTTTTTTTTTTTTTAATTAGACCAGTCTCTTGCCCCTTTAATCGGGATACCCTGGGGCCCACTCTCTGTTGTTCAACTGGACTTTTTGCCATCTTCAGAGATCTTCCTGACTCTTACAAGGTATAGGAATCATCTGTGCCTTCACACATTTTATTCATTCCAGACTTAGACAACACTTCATAATCAATCTCTTGTTTATCCTGCCCAATAAACTGAGAAAATTGAGGCCAGGTATCCTACCTTTCTCTGAATCTTCAAGCCTATTTTCATTGCCCCGCGAAGAGTAAATATAAAATAGAGGTTTAAGTTAAATGGAAGCAATGAAGGTATATAATTCTATAATTTTTGCCAGCAAAATTTAGATAAATCTTTATATATATATCACAAAATCATTAAAATGAGACCAATGTGTCTAACATGCTAGAGGAAGGAACATGGCATATTATCTAACCAAATGTGCACTGAAATATTAGTCTTATATTCTTCTTTCTCCAATCTTTGCTTCCTGCTCCTGGTTACTAGGTGACCAGAAGAATGTCTCTAGAGCTGGTGGTGGGGGCATAGTGAAAACAAACACAAGAACAAACTGTTATTTGATCCAAAGTTTATAAGTAAACAAGAGCACTAATGTCAGAAATTATATGAAATGATCTGTTTAGATTCATAGAAAATATGAAAACTCAGGAAGACTGTGTGCAAATGAAAAAGAGCAAGAACTTTGAAATTCATTCTATGTATTTTTATCTTTCATAAAATATTTCCTTTTCAAAATATAGCTTTTAATGTGATTTATTTCTGTTTTCTCCTATGTTATCATGAAACATTAAAAGCAAATTATCACTACTATTATTCTTTCTTAAGTTATCTGATTGCTAAAAACTAAACAGTTGCAAATTATAGCATGCCCTTGTAATATAGATGAGGCATGAATAATACTCTTGATTTTACACTGTAATATATCATGAAAATAATTGGATATTATATTATATCTTGTGTTTGGTTTTTGTAAATTGGGTTTAAGTGCTTCAGTTTCTAGTGTATGCATTTAGTCACAGAAAAAGCTGTTCTTTTGACATTCTTTCTCAATAAATATCTCGTTATTACAGTGGAATGGAAATCTAGCCAAATCCTTGCTTTCCAGATGGTTTGTAAAGATTTGGAACATTCCGTTGATGGAAAACTTGACCAGCTACAATGAAGTCTCCTGAAATTCTCATCTTAGTACTAGTGCTACAGAAGAGGAAATTTCATTTTGACTTCTTCTTGCTTTGTCTTATACCTAATAGAGTCACCTTTAGAGTTTAAACTCTCCAGCGCTCTGTGATAAGGGGTGGATTTCTTTCTTTTTCTTTGGGTTTTTTCTTTTTTAGCTTTTATTCTGAAAAACTTCAGGCATTCAAACAGAAGGACATGGAGATCCGTATGCCCATCTCTCACTTCCACAAGATCAACTCATGGCCAATCTGTCTTTTTTTTTTTTTCTTTTAAATTCCTGCACACTTCTCTCAACTCATCTCTTAAAATCACATCATTTCATTCAGAATAAACACTTCCATATCTATCTCTAAAATACAAGGACTCTTTTTTAAGTCATTACTACATTGGTCGTGAGCCATCTTAATGCCAAATATCTAGACAGTGTTTACGTTTTCCCATTAGAGAAAGCTTGATCCATGCCTACTAAGTTATTGTTAAATTGGAGAAAGAATTTATTGTGTTATAGCACAGCATGGTGAAAACAGATAATAATGATGTATTCTACATTTCAAAAACTAGAAAAAGAATTTTGAATGCTTTCACCATAAAGGAACAATTAATGTGAGGAGATAGATATGTTTTGAACCCTATACAATGTACATATGTACTGAAACATTACATGGCACCCCATTAATATGCATGATTGTTACATTTTATGTACAGTTAGTAAACGTAATTGAAATAAAAAATGATATTTATATTGTGATCTAACATTGTACACATATTGTAACTGACTTGGTACTTCTTTCATTGCTTGTATTCTCTCATTCTCTCTTTTTTATTTCCATTTGTTTGTTTGCATTTCTATCCTTCCATATTGTCCATAATTATTTAATTTTTTGTACTTCAAAATCTTTTCTCAGTTCTTTTACTTGTTTTTAAATCTTTTTTCCCCTCCAAATTACTTCATTTCTGAGTATTTCAAATTCCAGACATTCTTGCTGTTCTTTCACAGCTTTTTTAGTTAAGAATTTTTTAAAAAATCAGTTTCCTTTGAAATATCAACTCACTAGTTCTTAACTAGTCTGTGAGCATTATTTCTTCCTCTTAAACTTTTTTTTTGTACCAGATATTGAACCAGGGGTGCTTAACCACTGTACCACATTCCCAGTCCTTTTTGTTTTTTTATTTTGAAATAGGGTATCCCTAAGTTGTTTAGGACCTCACTAAGTTGCTGAAGCTGGCTTTGAACTTAGGATCTTCCTGCCTCAACTTCCAGAGTCTCTGGTATTACAGGCGTGTGCCACTGCACCAGAGATTCCTTTTATACTTTTATTACTTGCAGTAAAAGGCATTTTTTCTCTCTCTCTTTCTCTGTTTCAGTTTTACCATTTTTTAGCAAAACAACTGTTGGTGGCCCTGACTATCTTGGCTGACTTCATTGCCTCGGAATAAAGCACATACATAATTTTAAAATTTTGAATAGCCATATTTTGAAAGACACAGGTGTAATTAATTATGTAATATATTCTAACCTTATATGTCCACAATATTATCACTTAAACATGATATAAAATTAATGATTAAATATTAAAATGAACACAATATAAATGATTAAATTATCAATATGAAAAACATAATGATAACAATTATTTGCTATATATTAATTCATAATTATTAAATATCTTATATTAATTTTATACTAAGTCTTCAATAACAAATACACATTTTATAAACACATCACATACAATTTGGGATAGCTAAAATGTAAATTAAGTGATTAGTTGAGGGGTTCAAGAATTTCTAGCCCCAGTGATCTAAGATATGATGCCTATATTTACTGAAATACTTTTTCTCAACTACCTTGCCTCTTTCATTTGGACTTTATTTTTCCCTTTTGTTTTTGTCATGCATATAATGCTTAGTTTGAATTTTACTCTTCTCAGTTCTCCTAGTTAGGAGTGTTATCTTGGGAAGTTATAACAGTTTATTAGTTTCAGGAAATTAGCAGACCCAGGCTCAGAATGCCCATCAGAACTTGCCAAGACTCCTCATATTAATCTGCAAATTAGTACCTCAAAGTCCTCTTCCAGTTATCTCTACTCTTCTTAGAGTGGCCCAGGGGATTCTAGGAGTACCTGATGGCATTTTGACAGCTCTCTGACTTGTTGTAGTTTCCTTGTTCTCCCTCTGCTTCAGTATACATAGTTATTGATATTATGTCTTGTGTTTAATGGTGATTTTTTCCTTCTGTTTGTATTTTGGATTTTGTGGTGATTCTCTATCTTTATGCAAAAGAGATTAAAGAAAGAAACAACCACTGCAGCCACCATCTTTCTCAAGTCTTTTCTTTTTGCTTTACTTATGTAAAAGTTTTTGGCTGGTTGTAAACTGTGAATTTTGTGCACCTGTTTATTGAGTTGATTTTTGACCTAGGCTGTTATACAACTTGGTTTCAAGAAGTATGATCTAGCAATGGGGCTTTTTCATTGAACTAAGCTTCAGCAAGTGACACAAATGCAATGTCCTTAATAGTTTTGTATGCTTGGAAATTTTATATGAAGAGAAAATAGGAATATTCTTTAACGGGAAGATAAGTGTATACAAATTAGAAACTAGTCACTATTCACTCTAATTCTAGCTCTGTTATTAAGTGGAAAGGTGGATGCATTTTTGTATCCATTAAATTTTACAATTATTTCTAGCAATATCATTAAAATCAAGCAGCATTTCAGTCACCTTTCCTTCCTCAGATACAAAAGTGTCTAAATTATCTGGCAAATTTCCTTTGACTTTGATGTCAGTATCTGGTAGATTTATCTAGTAACATTCTGTGTAGGTAATATAATATTACTGATGGTGAAATGAAATAGGTGTTTTATAAATATACATATTTAAATATAAGCCTTCTTCATCTACTACCTACTCATGCTCCTGTATATAGCATGTAATTATTTTATATAGTCACTCAAATACATATCAGGAAACAAACTACCAATGTCTCTTAACTCTACAAATTAATTAGAAATGCCAAAGTTCACATTTAAAAATTGATTCTAGCTTGAAGGCAATAACTTAGATCTTGCAGGAGAGGATGACCTTCTTTAATTATCCTAAAGGAAGATGAAACTAAATGCAATGACATTAGTATTCTAAACAGTATGAAGATAGATAAATTGTGTTTATGTATGCTACTGGACTGAATAACAGTGACTATATATGGGTCCTTAAAAACTGGTGGATGAGAAGGATAAATGTAATTCTTTGTGAAGACCAATGCTTAAAAATTGTAACCTATATTCTCTGGAAAAAATTTTTATTTACAAAATTTTACTTTGGGAAATAGTGGAATATTTTCTTGAATAAAACCTTCAGTGTTTGTTCAATAAAAATATACTGAATATCCTATAGCACCAGATAGTGTTTTATTTGCTGGAAAAGCAGCACTCAATAAAGCCAAGAGAAACTTCTGCTCTTGTGGAGCTTACATTCTGTTGGAAATGTAACATACATCAAAATACAAATGCTCAAAATACAAAACTGATCAGAATGTAAATACTGTGAGTCAAAGTCCACTTTCCTCTTCTATTTGCACTATTCACTCTTACACTCTTTCTTGACCCGCATTTGAAAATTCCTACTCTGCAGGCAAACCAATATAAGAAACTGATAAAGATAACTGTGCACACAACACTCAATGTAGTGATGAAGCAAAGTCTGTATCATTAGTCAAGTGTCTGCTGTTGCAGTTCCTGGAATTCCAGAACCCTGGTGATTAATCAACTAAGGGAACCTCTTCCTACCCTTGAACAGCATGAACTTCTAAAAGTACGATTCCATTGTCAGGCCCTTTTTCTCCCTGGTAAAGGCACCACTGTGGGTCTGTTGCCTGTGTCTTGACACTCCTTCAGGTCACCGTTGTCAGTGTGGTGCCCTCAGTACTGCCACCTCTCCTTTGGGTTCTCTGTCATCACTTATGTGCTGGAATACAAACTTTCCCTCTCTCTGAGGGCTGCCTCGTCCTCTCCCTTAGGCAGAATATGGAGATTTTACATCTTGAGACCATATGATTTAAAAACCTTCATTCATTAATTCACTTACAAACTCATTTTTTTTATTTGCTCTTATTCACATATATATAGTATATAATTTTTTATTGATTCACATTTATTTGTCAAATAATAAATGTGCTAAGTGCTCTGAAATTTACTTAATTAGCAAAACAGACACTTTCCTGTTCTCAGGAGACTGGAGTCTATTGGAGGAGGAAGATATTAATACAAAAATTACAGAATTTCAACTATAATATGTACGGCAAAGGAGAGATACATGCTATTTTGAGATTTTCCAATAGAGATAGACGATATAGTTATGAGGGGTTGAGAGGGAGTGTTTCTTTAAAACTGCCTAATAGGGAGAAGCAGTGGGAGAAGTATTTTCCAAAGCATTGTGGTGGGAGAAAGCCCCCACCTGAGAATTCAGAGTCCTTTAAATTGAGGAATGAGCTTCTTGGAACTCTACAGATACCACTGGAGTCCGGTGCTCAGGATTTCTCTCCCTTCCTTCTGGGAGCAGATTCTCCCACAGATGATTTGGATGGCCACCCAGGCAAAATTTATTTGACATTTATTTGACAAATAATAAATGTTCTAAGTGCTCTGAAATATACTTAATTAGCAAAACAGACACTTTCCTGTTCTCAGGAGACTGGAGTCTATTGGAGGATAAACTTCTGGTTTCACCCAACCAGAAGTTAGCAGGGTCTCTAGAGAGCAGATCACTATACAGTACAGTAAAACCTGAGTCTCAAGGACTCACCCAAGAACACAGGACTCCTCAGGAGCTGAGCCTTCAACTCATTGTAGCTACAGTGGCTGAAAGATATGGTTTCAGAATGCTCTCAGATGGACTGATTTACTGTACTGGTTAAGTATTAGTTTTAATCATTTATGGTGAATGATGTTGGTTTTACATTTCTGGTAATATTATGATGTTCCTTTAAAAGCTAAATTTAAATTACAAATGACAAAAAAACTTGATCAGTGGAAAGAAAACCAAAAATTAATTAGGGATCATGCAAGAATATATTAAAAATTCTGTGCAAGGAGAAAGCATGGCACAGGGGCTGGGGTTGTGGTTCACAGGTACAGTGCTCACCTAGGATGCATGAGGTACTGGGTTCAATCCTCAGCACCACATAAAGTAAGATAAAGACATTGCGTCCACCTATAACTAAAAAATATTTTTAAAAAAGCATGGCACAGCTGTAGAAATATTAACAAACTCTGAGATGCAAACAGCCTAAGAAGCAATTGGAACTAGATTTTGCAAGACTTTGAAGGCTGTGTCAAGGATGTTATTTGTTGTCCTCAGCCAGTGCAAAGCTACTGATGATGTTTTAAACATGTGTGCTACAGGGTAGAAATACCAACTGGAAAGGAAGAAGAGTAAATATGGGAAGACCATTTAGAATGATGCTATTTTAGATACTCTGGCAACAGTATAGTAAGGTGGACTAAGAGCTATTTCTATTTCTTTTTCCACAGTGAGGAAATGTGCTATTTTCTTGATTCAGAGAGAGACCAAATCATTTTCTCCCTTTCTAGAGAAAATTTGCTGGTAGACATGTTTATCAATGTTGAATATTGACATTTCAGTTATGTTTCATTTTATGCACAACATCTATATCCGTGGGCCTATAGTGTAAACATGATGCTAAACAAATTTATCTGGATTATTACAATTAAGTTTTCATGTCTTTCATGTGTGAGATAGGATAATTCAGGCTCATTTATTGCTATTAACACATAGAGGACATGACAAATATATCAATAATTGCATAAATGTAAAAGGACTCTATGAATAAGAAACAAAATAAAACAAATGCCAGATAAATGATACTTATTGTATGTGCATTTAATATATAAGAGCTCAGAAAATGTGAAAACAAAGAATGTGAAAGATACCAGGAAAACACTAACCAAAAGAAAGCTAGTATAGTGTCAATATTATTTTCAGATAAGGCAGAATTTAAGGCAAAAAAATTATAAAATATTTATGATGTAATGAGACAGAAACAATTCAATAAGAATATATACATCTTAACATTCATACAACTAGAAAACTTTACAACATACTGGGAAGTTTAACTACCTTCCTTTAAAAAGTAGAAAGTACAAAGAAAAGTTAGAAAAGATGAAAAGCTTTGACCAATACACTTTACAAGCTTTTTAAAATACCTTGTAACTCAAACAAATAGAGAATGTACATTCTTTCTGTAGTACTCACAGAATATTTTTAAAATATTGGCCATAATGTAGGTCACAAAACACAGTTTCAATAAATATTAAAGAATGAAAATTAGAGACCACTAAATTATCTGAGTACATTTGGAAAAATAAATTATTTTTAAGAGATACCCCAACAATTCTGGAAACAAGATTATTTCAACTAATTCAGGGGTCAAAGACTGCAAAAAATAAACACAACTTGAAGATTCATGATTTTCTCCCTTTGAAGGAAGCAGAGATTCAGTGTGAATAGTTTGCAAATATCTCAAACTCACTTGCTACATGCAGATAAAATGTCTATAAGTATATAATTTTTATAATTTCATGATTCATGTATATTTTCTTTAATTTTATGTATTAACTTTCGATTCTCTGAATTAATTCATTTATAAAGTAAATATTTTCATTTATTTGTACCAGCTATTTTTGATTTAGCCAAACTTCATATTGTAGAACATTGGGGATCTAAATGGAGTGTCATTAAAGAATCACTTCCACACGCTTTTCTGTCAGTTCAGATGGGTGAGAATAATTGACAGCATCTCTAAAGTAGATTTAAAGGTGATTAACAGGTGAAAGGACCAAACAACTGCTCTTGATTCTGTTATCTGCTCTCTTCAAAGATGCTCTCTTCAGAGATGTGGTCCTTAGATTTTTTTTTCTCTTTTGTAATGTCTGAAAGAGTAATTGGTACTTTGTAATTTCCTCTTTAAAAAAATCAGCTTAGATCAAACTGTTTTAATTATCTGAATGTTTTAATCTGCACTTTAAAATTATTTCCTTTTTTCCTCTAAAACTACAACTTAATAAAGAGACTGTGTTTCATAGGCAGTCAATGTAAGTGCTTCAGAGACATTTATCACTGAACAACTTTTTCTAAAATTGGACATAGCACAGCAAATATTAAAAAGGTCTTCAGTGGGCAAACTGGGGGTGTTGAAGATGTGTCAACTGGTTAGGAGTTTTGAGCACTCTTCCTGTCGTGGTGTGAGCAAGCTGTGAAACTAACAAACCTAGAAGTTTGTACCATTTTGAAGAGCATCCATGTTTAGAGCTAGACAAGGTCCTTTGGTCAGCCAGTGATTCAGAGAATCCTTCAAATCCATGTATAAGACAGAGAAAATGAGTCCTAATGCTCAAATACAGTCACTTGTACCTCAAATGAATTTTCTAGAAGATGTGGTCAAAGCACCCCAATGTTAGAGAAAGTTGAGATGTCACAGAGATGACAGACCAGGCTGAAGAGTCAATACATGTCTTTAAAATGAAAATAATAGTTTAGATCTCATAGCTAGGAACTGGGGAAGATATCTATAGACATCACCTATTTCTTATTACTGGAGGGCACCTACACTTATCAAAGTATCCAAATAATTGTGCAAGACCAAATTGTCCTAGATAAGTTAGCAAAAGAAAGGCTGTTTCTGCTATGGCTTTATATTTCTTCCTTGCCACAGGGTAAAGAAGGATATTACATTACAGTTAACCTGCTTATTGGATCCTAACTTCTCACTTGAATTACAGAGTAGAGAAGTTCCAGGGGATCCTATCCACCTTACATTGGCTTTGCCTGTTTTAGAATCTCCTAGTAAGTGAAACCATACAGTGCACATGTATGTTTACAGTTGCCTAGCATCTCTCTCTTTTTTTTTCTAGAGAGAGTGGAGAGAGAGAGAGAGAGAGAGAGAGAGAGAGAGAGAGAGAGAGAGAGAGAGAGAGAATTTTTGATATTTATTTTTTAGTTCTCGGCAGACACAACATCTTTGTTGGTATGTGGTGCTGAGGATCGAACCCGGGCCGCACGCATGCCAGGCGAGCGCACTACCGCTTGAGCCACATCTGCAGCCCTGCCTAGCATCTCTTATAGGTGCTTCTTTCCCTGACTGGGGACTGTTCCTTTACTACTATATAATATATCCCAGGTAGGCTGCTAATTTCACCCTTAGCCTTAGGATCAAGTAGAATCTGCTTAAGGAGAATCTGTGACTGGCTTTTGCATTTCTTTCTTTCTCTTTCTCATCTTTTGAGATTTGTCTTTGCAGTTTTCATCCTGGCCTAGAGTGTTGCCCTCATAGTTCCTCAGCACTTCAAATTGGGGGCACAATTTGACCTCAGTATCAAGTGTATAGGAAGCTGCCACAAAGTTGCTACCTCCAGTGTCTTCCTCCTTTCAATCTTGTGTTTCTTCAAGTCAGAATATACCTTATTCGTTAGTATGGAACCTAACATAAAATAGGTCCTCAATGAATATTTGTCAAGTTAGCTAAATGTGTATTTATTAAATTAGTTATGTATAATTCTATCTATACCTTCCTGTATTTATATATGTCAAGAACACTTATGCTACTACAGTTCATAAAATTATATGCAAAGGAGATTAAATGACCAGGCCCTACGGAATATTTAATGGTGATGTACAAGAAATGACATATTCTCACACAAAATGATTTTAAAGAATGAGCGAGGCTTTCAAAAGATCACATAAAATACTAAGATTAGAGAAAAAGGGATCCACAGCACCAGACAGTCATTCCCAAGGTTAGAGAACCCTGGTTAGAAACTGTCTTTGATCCTTTGATCATCATATAGGGGCTATGAAACAAGTCCTGAACATACCAAAGATGAGATCATGCAGAACAGCCTAGTGTATAACAAAGGGAATCCAAATATGAGCAGAACTATTCCCTCAGAGAAGAAGTGTTGAAGCTGTCATCAGTTAAATGGTGGGGAGAAATCGGGGACTGATGTTTCCCATACTGTAAATTGGCTCTGGTTCATCCAATATACATAGGTATAAGGAAGCTATTTTAAAATTATTTTAATTATTAATCACATCAGATGTATGCAGTTCTCTTTAATGAATGCAAGTATACACACTTTGGAAAACATGTTATTGCCTTCAGGAAGTTCCAAATTAAAGATCCCTGTATTTATTCCTTTATGTAGAACTTCTAAGTAGAGGAGATGATTAAAGCCAAGCAGTTAGTGCTCAGAATGTCTGCGATTCCCAAAGCATCTTACTTTAAATATTGAGCCCCTTAAATTATTTTTTCTTTGTTCTGAAGGCTTGATAATCATTTCACATTACAGGATCTGCCACCTCTGGCCTATTTATTCCACAATTTCAATGCAATTATTAGGCATACCTCCTCCTTTCTCCACCCCTCTGGAAACTGAGATGACTGCAGAAAATTGGAATAAAAAAGGTCATTCTGCTGAAGTTACTTAAAAATCATTTTAATTATTAATAATAGCAGAAAAAACTAATAAGATAGAATTAACAAAGTTAATTGCCATTCTTTAAAATGTGGAGTAAAAAAAGTTGCCTTCTTACTTAGACTTCAAGTTAAATATTACTTGGTTAACTGTTAAACAGAAAGGTTGAGTAAATTTTATTTCTTCCTTTTAACATTATGTGTTTTTATCAAGGTGATTGTTATGGTTTAGATGTGATTCCCTCAAAAGCTCATGCGTGAGATAAGGCAAGAAGTTTTAGAGGGGAAATGATTAGCTTATGAATTAACCCAATCAGTGAATTAATCCCCTGATGGGGATGAACTGAGTGGTAACTGAAGGCAGATAGGTGGCCATTTGGGGTGGCATTGGAGTATATATTTTGTATCTGGTAAGTGGAGTCTCTCTGCTTTCTGATTTCATGTGAGCTGTTTCCTTCTGACATACTCTTCTCCATGTTGTTCTGCCTCATCTGGAGTCCCAAGGAATGGAGCTGGCTGGCTATGAACTGAGACCTCTGAAATTGTGAGCCCCTAATAAACTTTACCTGTTCTACAATTGTTCTAGTTGGGTTTTTTAGTCACAGAAGTGGAAAAAAAAAAAACCATGACTAAAACCATAATGTACTTGTGCTGCTTCAAGTTTGAAATAGAAAAAATTAAGCAAAGGAAAAGGAGACGCCTCTGCCTAATCTTATCAACTGCTCACATGCTTTAAATTTATTCTGTTATTTGTGGTTATATTACTAAATCGTACATTTTTGTATTTTTGTTGGCCAATCTATTTCGTATTATGGAATATTAGATCGTAGTATATTTATATCACACAATTCATTTCCTCCATTTTTCAATAAAAATAGATGATAATTTTGGTAAAATTAGTACTCAAGTTCTACCTAATTATGATTAAGTATATGTGGTCCATTGTTCAGTCGTACTGTACACTGATTACAGATTTGCTCTAACTTATGTTTGTTCATACCTCTTTGGTTTGCTTAGTTTTCTATGTACCCATTACTTTATAACTAAAAGTTCCAAAGTCTCCAATGGAATTTTAAATTCTTCTGATTTTTAAAAATATCTAGGAAGACACATTAGATGTTCCATGGGCTCCTTTTCCGTTTAGAGTTCTCGATCCTGTCCAAACCAAGGTGGCTACTCTCTGGCCCAATCAGCCAAACCTGCTGCCTCTTGTTCATTCTTCCAGAGATTTTTTTTTCTTTTTTTATTGTTGGTCGTTCAAAACATTACATAGTTCTTGATATATCATATTTCACAGTTTGATTCAAGTGGGTTATGAACTCCCATTTTTACCCCGTATACAGATTGCTGAATCACATCAGTTACACTTCCATAGATTTACACATTGCCATTCTAGTGTCTGTTGTATTCTGCTGCCTTTCCTATCCTCTACTATCCCCCCTTCCCTCCCCTCCCCTCCCCTCTTCTCTCTCTACCCCCTCTACTGTAAATCATTTCTTCCACTTGTATTATTCTTCCCTTACCCCTCACTTCCTCTTGTATGTAATTTTGTATAACCCTGAGGATCACCTTCCATTTCCATGCAATTTACCTTCTCTCTCCCTTTCCCTCCCACCTCTCATCCCTGTTTAATATTAATCTTCTTGTCATGCTCTTCGTCCCTACTCTGTTCTTAGTTACTCTCCTTATATCAAAGAAGACATTTGGCATTTGTTTTTTAGGGATTGGCTAGCTTCACTTAGCATAATCTGCTCTAATGCCATCCATTTCCCTCCAAATTCTATGATTTTGTCATTTTTTAATGCAGAGTAATACTCCATTGTGTATAAATGCCACATTTTTTTTATCCATTCATCTATTGAAGGGCATCTAGGTTGATTCCACAATCTTGCTATGGTGAATTGTGCTGCTATGAACATAAATGTAGCAGTGTCCCTGTAGCATGCTCCTATTAGGTCTTTAGGGAATAGACCGAGAAGGGGAATAGCTGGGTCAAATGGTGGTTCCATTCCCAGCTTTCCAAGAAATCTCCATACTGCTTTCCAAATTGGCTGCACCAATTTGCAGTCCCACCAACAATGAACAAGTGTACCCTTTTCCCCACATCCTCGCCAGCACTTGTTGTTGTTTGACTTCATAATGGCTGCCAATCTTACTGGAGTGAGATGGTATCTTAGGGTGGTTTTGATTTGCATTTCTCTGACTGCTAGCAATGTTGAGCATTTTTTCATGTACTTGTTGATTGATTGTATGTCCTTCTCTGAGAAGTGTCTGTTCAGGTCTTTGGCCCATTTGTTGACTGGGTTATTTGTTATCTTATTGTCTAATTTTTTTGAGTTCTTTGTATACTCTGGATATTAGGGCTCTATCTGAAGTGTGAGGAGTAAAGATTTGTTCCCAGGATGTAGGCTCCCTATTTACCTCTCTTATTGTTTCTTTTGCTGAGAAAAAAATTTTTAGTTTGAGTAAGTCCCATTTGTTGATTCTTGTTATTAACTCTTGCGCTATGGGTGTCCTATTAAGGAATTTGGAGCCCGACCCCACAGTATGTAGATCATAGCCAACTTTTCCTTCTATCAGACACCGTGTCTCCGATTTGATATCAAGCTCCTTGATCCATTTTGAGTTAACTTTTGTGCATGGCGAGAGAAAGGGATTCAGTTTCATTTTGATGCAAATGGATTTACAGTTTTCCCAGTGCCATTTGTTGAAGATGCTATCCTTCCTCCATTGCATGCTTTTAGCCCCTTTATCAAATATAAGATAGTTGTAGTTTTGTGGATTGGTTTCTGTGTCCTCTATTCTGTACCATTGGTCCACCCACCTGTTTTAGTACCAGTACCATGCTGTTTTTGTTACTATTGCTCTGTAGTATAATTTGAAGTCGGATATCGCTATACCACCTGATTCACACTTCCTGCTTAACATTGTTTTTGATATTCTGGGTCTTTTATTTTTCCATATGAATTTCATGATTGCTTAATCTATTTCTACAAGAAATGCCATTGGGATTTTGATTGGCATTGCATTGAACTTATAGAGAACTTTTGGTAATATCGCCATTTTGATGATGCTAGTTCTGCCTATCCATGAACAGGGTATATTTTTTCATCTTCTAAGATCTTCTTCTATATCTCTCTTTAGGGTTCTGTAGTTTTCATTGTATAAACTTTCACCTCTTTTGTTAGGTTGATTCCCAAGTATTTTATTATTTTTGAGGATATTGTGAATGGAGTAGTTGTCCTCATTTCCATTTCAGAGGATTTGTCGCTGATATACAGGAAAGCCTTTGATTTATGCGTGTTGACTTTATATCCTGCCACTTTGCTGAATTCATTTATTAGCCCTAATAGTTTCTTTGTAGACCCTTTTGGGTCTGCTAGGTATAGAATCATGTCATCTGCAAATAGTGATAATTTGAGTTCTTCTTTTCCTATTTTTATGCCTTTAATTTCTTTTGTCTAATTGCTCTGGCCAGTGTTTCGAGGACTATGTTGAACAGAAGTGGTGAGAGAGGGCATCCCTGTCTTGTTCCAGAGTTTAGAGGGAATGCCTTCAATTTTTCTCCATTCAGAATGATGCTAGCCTGTGGCTTAGCATAGATTGCTTTTACAATGTTGAGGTATGATCCTGTTATCCCTAATTTTTCTAGAGTTTTGAACATAAAGGGATGCTGTACTTTGTTGAATGCTTTTTCTGCATCTATCGAGATGATCATATGGTTCTTATTTTTAAGTCTATTGATGTGGTGAATAACATTTATTGATTTCTGTATATTGAACCAGCCTTGCATCCCAGTGATGAATCCTACTTGATCATGGTGTACAATTTTTTTGATATGTTTTT
Organism: Ictidomys tridecemlineatus; assembly: GCF_052094955.1. Classification (NCBI taxonomy): domain Eukaryota; kingdom Metazoa; phylum Chordata; class Mammalia; order Rodentia; family Sciuridae; genus Ictidomys; species Ictidomys tridecemlineatus. The sequence goes on along the minus strand of NC_135480.1, from coordinate 155,379,126 downwards.
GAATCTGATTCTCCAGAATTTTATTGAGGATTTTTGCATCTAGGTTCATTAGAGATATTGGTCTGTAGTTTTCTTTCTTTGAAGTGTCTTTGTCTGGTTTAGGCATCAGGGTGATGTTGGCCTCATAGAATGAATTTGGAAGTTCTTCCTCTTTTTCTATTTCCTGAAATAGATTGAAAAGTATTGGTATTAGTTCCTCTTTAAAGGTTTTGTAAAACTCTGCTGTATACCCATCCGGTCCTGGGCTTTTCTTAGTTGGTAGTCTTTTGATGGTTTCTTCTATTTCCTCAATTGTTATTGGTCTGTTTAGGTTGTCTATATCCTCCTGACTCAATCTGGGCAGATCATATGACTTAAGAAATTTATCCATGCCTTCACTATCTTCTATTTTATTGGAGTATAAGGATGCAAAATAATTTCTGATTATCTTCTGTATTTCTGAAGTGTCTGTTGTGATCTTGCCTTTTTCATCCCCTATGCTAGTAATTTGAGTTCTCTCTCTTCTTCTCTTCACTAGCATGGCTAAGGGTCTGTCGATTTTATTTATTTTTTCAAAGAACCAACTTTTAGTTTTGTCATTTTTTTCAATTGTTTCTTTTGTTAAGATTTCATTAATTTCAGCTCTGATTTTAATTATTTCTTGCCTTCTACTTCTTTTGCTGTTGTTTTGCTCTTCTTTTTCTAGGATTTTGAGATGAAGTATGAGATCATTTATTTGTTGGTTTTTTCTTTTTTTAAGGAATGAACTCCAAGCAATGAATTTTCCTCTTAGAACTGCTTTCAATGTGTCCCATAGATTCCGATATGTTGTGTCTGTGTTTTCATTTAACTCTAAGAATTTTTTAATTTCCTCCTTGATGTCTTCTAAAACCCAGTGATCATTCAGTAACCTATTGTTCATTCTCCAAGTGATGCATGATTTTTTCTTCCTTCTTTTATTCTTGATTTTCAGTTTCATTCCATTATGATCAGATAAGATGCATGGTATTATCTCTACTCCTTTATATTGTCTAAGAGTTGCCCTGTGACATAATATATGATCTATTTTTGAGAAGGATCCATGTGCTGCTGAGAAAAAAAGTGTAAATGCTTGATGTTGGGTGGTATATTCTATATAAGTCAAATAAGTCTAGGTTGTTAATTGTGTTATTGAGCTCTATAGTTTCCTTATTCAACTTTTGTTTGGAAGATCTGTCCAGTGGTGAGAGAGGTGTGTTGAAGTCTCCCATGATTGTTGTATGGTGGTCTATTAGACTCTTGAACTTGAGAAGAGTTTGCTTGATGAACATAGCAGCACTGTTGTTTGGGGCATATATATTTATGATTGTTATGTCTTGTTGGTGTATGGTTCCCTTGAGCAGTATGTAGTGTCCCTCTTTATCCCTTTTGATTAACTTTGGCTTGAAATCTATTTTATTTGATATGAGTATGGATACTCCTGCTTGTTTCCGCAGTCCGTATGAGTGATATGATTTTTCCCAACCTTTCACCTTCAGTCCATGTATATCTTTTCCTATCAAATGCGTCTCCTGTAGGCAGCATATTGTTGGGTCTTGTTTTGTGATCCATTCAACTAGCCTGTGTCTCTTAATTGGTGAGTTTAAGCCATTAACATTTAGGGTTATTATTGAGATATGGTTTGTTCTTCCAGCCATATTTGTTTATTAATGTTACTAAACCTGATTTGTGTTCCTCTTTGATTATTTTCCCCCTTTTACTGTTCTACCTCCCACTATTGGTTTTCATTGTTATTTTCCATTTCCTCTTCCTGAAATGTTTTGCCAAGGATTTTTTGAAGAGATGGCTTTCTAGCTGCAAATTCTTTTAACTTTTGTTTATCATGGAAGGTTTTAATTTCATCTTCCATCCTGAAGCTTAATTTCGACGGATACACGATTCTTGGTTGGAACCCATTTTCTTTCAGTGTTTGAAATATGTTATTCCAGGTTCTTCTAGCTTTCAGAGTCTGTGTTGAAAGATCAGCTGTTACCCTGATTGGTTTACCCCTAAATGTAATCTGCTTCCTTTCTCTTGTAGCTTTTAAAATTCTCTCCTTATTCTGTATGTTCGGCATCTTCATTATAATGTGTCTAGGTGTGGATCTCTTATGATTTTGCACATTCGGCGTCCTGTCGGCTTCTAGGATTTGGGATTCTGTCTCATTCTTCAAGTCTGGGAAGTTTTCTCATATTATTTCATTGAATAGATTGTTCATTCCTTTTGTTTGGACCTCTATGCCTTCCTGTATCCCAATGACTCTTGTTTGGTCTCTTTATGTTATCCCATATCTCTTGGATGTTCTGCTCATGGTTTCTTAACAGTCTTGCTGAGCTGTCTATGTTCTTTTCAAGTTGAAATACTTTGTCTTCATTGTCTGATGTTCTATCTTCTAAGTGTTCTACTCTGCTGGTAGTATTCTCAATTGAGTTTTTAAGTTGGTTTATTGCTTCCTGCATTTCTAGGATTTCTATTTGTTTGTTTTTTATTACCTCTATCTCCCTGTATAATTGGTCTTTTGCTTCTTGTATTTGCTTATGTAATTCCTTGTCAAAGTGATCTTTCATTGTCTGATTTTGCTGTCTCATGTCTTCCTTGAGACTCCAAATCATCTGAAGCATGTATATCCTGAATTCTTTATCTGAATTCCATCTGTTGCAGCTATTACCTCTTCTAAAGTTGAGTTTACCTGCATTGCTTGTGGTCCTTTCTTTCCTTGTCTTTTCATACTGCTCGCGTTTCTTTCTGCTTGGTGCAACTGTTGTGCTTTTGAATTTTTTCCCTCTATTTATTTATATTGCTCTTGTATAGTTGAAAAATCTCCCTTGCAGGGCGGGTAGTGGCTGTGCTCCTCCTCCAATTGGGGTGATCTGTCTATCACACTGGCGGGCAGCTAGGCCTGCTCTGCTGGTCGGTCGCAGGTCTGCCCACCCTGTGGGCGCGGGTGGCGGCTCTGCTCTGCCCCCACTCCAATTGTGGTGAGGTGACTACCATGCCCTCAGGTCGTTGGGCCTGATCTGGATGCAGGCAGCAGCTCTGCTCGGCCCCTACTCCAATTGGTGTGACGTGTCTACCACGCTGGCAGGCCTCTGGGCCCGTTCCACCGGTGGGTCGCAGGTCTGCCTACCTTGCGGGCTCGGGTGGCAGCTCTGCTCGGTCCCCACTCCAAATGGGGCTACCTGAGTGCCACTCCGACGGGTCACTGGGCCGTTTCCGGACACGGGCGGCGGCTCTGCTCCACCCCCACTCCAACCAGTGTGACGTGTCTGCCTCACTTGCGGGCCGCTAAACCTGTTCTGCTGGTGGGCCGGAGGTCTGCCTATCTTGCGAGCTCGGGCGGCGGCTCTGCTCGGCCCCCACTCCAAATGGGGTGACTTGACTGCCATGCCGGTGGGTTGCTGGGCCTTTTCCGGGCACAGACAGCGGCCCCGCTCAGCCTCCACTCCAATCGGTGCGACGTGTCCACCACACTGGCAGGCTACCGGGCCTGTCCCGCCAGTGGGTCGCAGGTCTGCCTACCTTGCAGACTTGTGCGGCGGCTCTGCTCGGCCCCTACTCCAAATGGGGTCGCTGGTCCTATTCCAGGCATGGGCGGCTGCTCTCTTAGGCCCCAGCTGCAGTTGGGGTGACGTGATACCATGCCAGTGGGTCGCTTGGCATGATCTGGGCGCAGGTGGCAGCTCCACTCTGCCCCTCTGGCCCCCACAGCACCCAGCAGGACCCAGACCGAGAAGCAGTTTCCGCGGGTTCCCCAGCCCTGGGCCAAAGCATCTCCAGGAGCCTGAACCTGGCTGCTCCGAGTTCGGTGCACGCTCTGCTAGGAGCACGCTCCAAGAAGCAGTCTCCGTGGGTTCTCTAGCCCTGAGCCTGAGCAATCTGTCTGTGAGACGCAGGCAAATAACAGCCTGAAATCAGCTGAATGAGCTGAGATCAGTAGAAAACAGGGATGATTACATCAGCTTTCCAAGATGGCAGCCGCTGGCCTCCTCTGTGGTCTGACCGGCATGGAGAACCGAACTGGACCACTGTCCTCCTCCATCTCAAACCCAGAACTCAGCACTGAGCACGGCCATTGCACCGCTGGCAGGAGCCCACACAATCTGCAGCGCTGCACCCCCGTGCCGCCACCTCGCTGCCCAGAGATTTTTTTTTAAATGTTTAAATAAATTAATTGACAAGATATCATCAAATAATGTGGTAAACAGTATTTCTAGAAAAGACCCCCAAAACTTTACACTCCCTAATCCCCAGAACCTGCAAATATGATGAGCTATCATTCTTATGATTCTGTCATGTTATATGGTACCATTAACCTTAGGAAGGCAAGATCATCCAGGTGGGCCTAATCCAATCACAGGACACCTTAAAATCAGAAAGCTTCTCTAACTAGTGATATAGGAGGATTGACTGAAAAAGGAAAATCAGATTCTAAAGAATGACTTGGTACAGCTTTGCTGGCTTCAAGCTGAAGGAGGAGATGATGAGGAAAACAGATGGTTTCTGGAAGGTAATGTCCCCCCTTCCCCTCATCCCCCGCACTTAACTCAGGTAGGAAATGGGGAGCTCACACCCACAGCTACAGGAGTTGAGTTCTTCTGGCAACCTGAGCCTCCAAACAAAAGCTCTGCAGGCTGACTCCTTAATTTAGGTCACCCTGAGCAGAGAAGTCCCTCAAGTCTTTCTAAGTTTAACCTAGAGAACCATGAGGTAAGCAACAGGTGGTGTTTCAAGATGCTGAGTTTGTGGTATTTGTTATACAGCAATAGTTTTAAATATATGGATTTTCTGGATAGATAACTAATAATTGGAGTAATATTACTCAGCATTAGAAAGAAACCAAGTGCTCATATATGAAACAGTTTGGAGGATTCTCAGATATATTTTGTTGATCAAATTTAAATGACAGAATTAAAAGAGAGGCCATATTAAAGGAAAAAAACCCCCACTAATTTATGGTGCTAAAAATCAGAGGCAGAAGGAAGGATAAGGGATGAGCTAGAAAGGGCCTATGAGACCCTTCCTGGGAGGTAGAAATATTTTGCTGGTGGTTTTATACGTGTATACAATTGCACAACTCACAGAACTCCATTTTTCACATCTGTTCATCTTATTGTATAAATATAGAATGTACTTCCATATAAATAGATATAAAATAAGCTAAAGTTAAAGCAAAAATAAGTTCTGTAGTCATCCAGAGCGGATCATGTTCTCTGAAGAATGTCCACATTTGAATGATTCCTTAAGCACTGAAGTAAGAGTTACCTCGTGAGCTTGTTCCTGTCACTGTGGTTTCTTAAAGCTCATTTTGTCATTCAGTTTTTAATGTTATTATTTACACTCACTTTCTAACAACCTTATGAGCTCTTTGACAGCAAGAGTATTACGGTTCTTAGCAGAATTCCTTACCTAGGATAAGCACTTCACCAATAATTGGCAGGTTTGATCAATTCATACAGGGGGAAATTATATAAGTAAATCTAACTTACTTGTCTGTTTTCAAGTATTTGACTATTTTAATCTTCTAGGGCTTCATATTCATAATATATATATATTTATAATATGTATATTTATAATATATATAAAGTACCATATTTATAATATATCCTTACATGTTCTGTCTTGTATTGCAGCCATTTTCCTCATCTGGTTTTTTTTTTTTTTTTTTGGTACCAGAGATTGAACCCAGAAGCAGTCAATCCCAGGTCTTTTTGTATTTTATTTAGAGACAGAGTCTCCCCAAGTTACTTAGGGCTTTGCTAAGTTGCTGAGGCTGGCTTTGAACTCACGATCCTCCTGCCTCAGCCACCGACGCCACTAGGATTACAGAGATGTGTCACCACACCTGGCAACTTTTCTCATTCTCTCTTTGGGAGAATCAATGAATGTGATCTTTTCTTTCTTTTATAAGCTATAGTTCTTTCATAAGCAGCCTCCTCTCCTAGTGTTCCTCTAAAATAATCTGAATTTGTCGTTGCCTTACAACCTGAAAGACAAATTCAACTTTCCTTAGATATGAATGTACTATTGTAACAGTGGTCCATTTTGTGTTTTGAATATAGACCTTGCTTCTCTGCCACTGGGATTTATTTTTAAAACAGACATGTTTCTTTCTCTTCCTCTCTCACTGCTCCTCCCTAAACTCTCCCTTTCCCTAATATCAGGGGAAATAGGATTGAATTTCTTCCCAATTTTAGGCAGATTTATCTGTCCTTAAGTATACACCCACCAAAGAAACAAAGTAATTCCAATTTAGGGGATGGCACCAGAAGATCTCAGAAGTGACTATCTCCCAAATTAACAAGTGAATTACAACTCAGAAGAGAACCTGTAGAATATAGCCTTTGAATCACCTCTTTAAAAGCCTCTTGTTCCTGCTGATGAGCAGAATCACAGCCTTTGGAACAGGAGTACCCTGTATTTCTCCTTTGCTAGCAAAGCAATAGAACTTCTTTTTCCTTTTTTTCAAAAGCATGTCCTCATTATTGGATTGGTATCAGGAATGAGGACTGAGTTTTGGTAACACTACCAAGATATATATATATATACATATATACTTTATATATGAAACATTATAAGTTAAGACGTCTTAACAAAATCATTATAAAGACTAGCTGTAATTATAAAGATGGATCCTTGAAATAGATTTATAAATGCATATATTAAATTTATAATGCAAGATAATAAAAATATATTTTAGCCATAGAACAGTTTTAATACATAGAATTGTTAAGAAAATATCATGAATAGTGGACTTTTTTAAACACACATGCTCTGCTCTATTTTCTAGTCCACAAAACGACTCAGCCTAGTTTTAATTAGAACTGCCTCCTGTAATCTTAAACTAATCCTTGAAAATTGGAGACATGAAAGAGCAGAAAAGAAAGTGGTTCTTGTTGACAGATGACAGAGAACAGTGTCTGTACTTTTCAGTTTACTGCCTGTTAGTTTTGGAAGATGGGATAATCCTCTGATGAGTCTCTGTTATTTTGTTTCAGCTTCAAATAAGGGACTATGACCGTTGATAGGAGTGCCTATAATTTAGCTTTGGCTTTAGTCCTTTTCCGGTCTTAGATACAACCAAAGATTCACTTGTAGGTTGAATAAGAGGAATATTGATTATACTGATGACTTGATATCAGTATTTTTTATACTGATGACTAAGGTGGCTGATGCTCCAGACTTCAAAAGACCTGGATTCCAAATGTGTGAAAAGTTGTTCTTAAAAATGATCTGCAGTTTTGCTGACTGGACTAGAGTCAAGATACTGGTACTTTGATTTCACAATCTATGTTTGTTTCTCCATTGATAGCATTGACCTGAAGATATCTATGTTCATATCTGGTAGGAGTGAGGATAGATATAATATAAAGCTGCACTTTTAAAAATTTAGGTTTCCATATATTCTGTATATAGGAACATAATGCACATCTCTCCTTTATCTGCTGTGTGACTTTGAACAAATTTCTTAAATTGTAGCTATAGGATGATTTAGAGGATTAAACAAAATGTGCATTTTTCATTTTTTGTTGCCGAGTTCCATTTTCCATACACAATCTCAATTCTAATGGGTTTTAAGTCTGTGTACCCTTCAAGGTGAAATTGCCCTCCATACCCAACCCCATGGGAGGCAGAGTTAATTCTATGGCTGCCTTTGCCTTTTGAGTTGAAATTTCCAGCTAATAGCTATTTTCCATATACATGCCCAACCCAATGAAAAACCTAGTCCTTCCTTTGACTTTCAAATTCAATTTATTTGTAAAATCTTATTCTAAGGATATGTGTATGCTTGTGGCAGAGAAACCTAGCTGTCCTTTAAAGTCTTTTCCCTTCCTTTCCTTGGGGTACAGTCATTTCTGGTAGTAGCTACCTAACCAGGAAATGTTCCTGGCATATATTAGTTTGTTGCCAAATTATCACCTATCCTCAGACCATATATGTCTTTAAAGCCATCTTAGCTTTCTGGACTATCCTCAATAATCCTGCTCCAGACCAGACAAAGTTTTTTTTTGCAGAGGATGGTTCACTTCCAGTTCTTCCTATGATGATGAACAATGCTGCCCAGGGCTGTAGCTACTACCATTGTGACCACTGAGCACCTGAAAAGCGGGTAGTATGTCTGAGAAACTGGGTATTTACACTTTATTTTAATTACTTAGATTTAAATAGCCACACATGACTTAGTGTCTAGTGCTTTGTAGTTCTATCCCCTATGAGCCAATGCTCAAGAAAGTCTGACTTGTTTTCCTTTAATAGTAGATGAAACTTTGTTTACACTAAGTTAAAAAAAGCAACTTTATCTTCTTTTCAAGTAGCAGTGTACAAATATTGGTGTGTAAAGATAATGTAGGGATTTTGAGTTTTAGTCATGGAAGTTCTCATTCAGTAAAGCAAGGAAATAGTTTTTCTAAATGTGATTCTTAAAGAAGAATTAATTCAGGTGACTCTGATACAAGTGGTACAGAGAACAATTTCTAACACTGACAGATGTGTCCCAGTTTAAGAAAATCTAGCACTTTCTTAAATAAAAGGATAAATGGGGCTATGAATAAGAATAAACATGGAATATTTTTAAAGCACAATTTGGTATTAAAGTTTCTTTAAAAACTTAGGATTAAAAAAGGAAAACTGTTATGGTATGTCTATGAGCCATCTCCCAGAAGATTATGAAGCAATATAAAAATGTTCAGAGGTCAAATTATTAGATTGCCAGAACTGTGACCTAATCAGTAGCTTAATCTATTTGATTAATAATTTGAATATTTTACTGGGTGGTAATTATAGGCAGGTAGGGCATGGCTGGAGAAAGTGCATTATTAGGGCTATGTCCTTGGGAACTATGTATATTTTAACTATGTATATTTTTTCCTTTAGAAATTTATTGATTATAAATGCATTATTAAAAACACCAATCAAAATCAAAAGATTGAGTAACAGAGTTAAACCTAAAAATATACAACTGTATGTAATCTATAGGTGACTCTAAATCTAAGGACATAAGTAGACTGAAAGCAAAAGGATATAAAAATGTTACATACAAAAGTCAGCCAAAGAAAGCTAGGGTGGCAAAATTATAGTATGCAAAACATTTTAAAACAAAAAGTTATATGAGATAAAATATATTTTAAGCTAAAAAAATCTAGAATATTACATAAAGATAAAAGGTAACTTTCCCAAGGATACTGCAACAAGAGATACACTTGTACTCATATCATACTTCCAAAATACAGTAAAATGGAGAGAACTGAATAATGAAATGGAAAGCAACACTTTAATACTAAGAGACACCAGTCTCCCCTTACTGCAAATAAATAAATAAATAAATAAATAAATAAATAAAGTCATTTAAAATGGTAATCTGAAAACAGAAAACTTTGAGAAACATTTTCAACCAATTAGACTTATATACTCAATGATCTGAATAGCAACGGGAATAACATACTGGATAAGACTAACTTGTAGGAAATGAAGCAAAAGTTAATAGATATCAAAATATTAAAATTATTTTATAAACATCATAGAATAAAATTAGAAGTCAAAAGTGGAAGGGAAGTTAAAAAATCTATAAACATGTTGCATTTGATTGGATACTCTTGAACATGATCTTGTACAAGAATTTAAAGACAAAATTAAAAGATGTCTGAATTTTTTTGTTTCAATTTTATTGATTTTAGCTCTGATTTCAATTATTTTTTGTTTTCTACTATATTTGGTATTAGTTTGTTCTTTTTCTATGGCTTTGAGATATAATGTTATTTTTTTTTAATTTGGTGATTTTTTTATGCTTTTAGTGAATGAACTCAATGAAATGAACTTTCTTCTTAGAACTGCCTTCATAGTGTCCCAGAGATTTTTATAAGCTGTGTCACAATTCTCATATACCTCTAAGTATTTATTTCATCCCTGATTTTTTCTGTTACCCATTGGTCATTCAGTAGCATATTATTATAACTCAAGGTGTTACAGTAACTCCTATGTTTTATTTTATCATTGATTTCTAATTTTATTCCATTATGATCTGATAGAATTCAAAGTATTATCTCTATTTTATATATTTACTAAGCATCGCTTTGTGGTCTAAGATATGGTCTATTTTGCAGAAGGATCCATGTGCTGCTGACAAGAAAATGTATTTGCTCATTGATGGATAAAATATTCTCTCTGTCTGTTAATAAATTAGTAATCATATTTTTTATTTCTATAGCTTCTTTATTTAGTTTTCATTTGGAGAATCTATTCTGTGGTGAGAGAGCTGTGTTTTCCACTGGTGAGTATTACTGTGTTGTGGTCTATTTGATTCTCGAATTGAGAAGGGTTTGTTTGACATACATAGGTGCTCCATTGTTTGGGGTATAAATATTTACAATTGTTACATCTTGTTGATGAATAATTCCTTTAATTAGTATGAAATGTCTTTTTATCTCGCTTATGAGTAACTTTGGCTTGATGTCCACTTTATTTGATACTGATGAAGATAGAAACCCCTGCTTGTTTACAAGATCTATGTAAATTATATGTTTTTTCCCATCCTCTATCTTAAGTCTATGGATGTTTTTGCCTATGAGGTAAGTCTCTTGGAAACAGCATATAATTGTGTCTTTTTAAAAATTCCAATCTGCCTGTCTATGTCTTTTGATTGGTGAGTTTAGACCATTTACATTCAAAATTATTGAGAAATAATTTTTATTTCCTATTATTTTAATTTATTTCTGGTTGTTAATTTGAACTACTTTCTCCTTTGATTGACTATTCTTCTAGTATAATTTCTCTCTTTGCTGATTTTTACTTTTGTTTTTCATTGCTTCTTAATAAATGATTTTATTGAGTTATGTTTTTAATGAAGGCTGTCTAGTTGTGAATTCTTTTAGCTTTTGTTTATCACGTAAGATTTTAAAATTTTCATCATCAATTCTGAAGCTTAATTTTGCTGGGCAGAGTATTCTTGGCTGGCATCCATTTTCTTCCAGAGCTTGATATATATTATCCCAAGATCTCCTAGCTTTGAGGGTCTGGATTGAGAGATCTACTGAGATCCAGAAGGGTTTCCCTTTATGTGACTGATCATTTTTCTCTGGCAACCTTTAAGTTCTATCCTAATTCTGTAACACAGGCGTGGTGTGGGTCTGTTGTAATTTTGTATATTTGGGGTCTGCTAAGTTTCTTATATTTCATTTTCCATTTCATTCTTTAGGTTTGGGAAATTTTCTGATATTATTTCATTAAAAAGATTGTGCATTTCTTTGGTTTGTATCTCCTTACCTTCATCTATTCCAATAAATCTTAAATTTAGTCTTTTCAGTTTATTCCATATTTCTTGGAAGTTCTGTTTATGGTCTCTTAACATCTTTTCTCCATGGTCAACTTTGTTTTCAAGATTATACATTTGGTCTTCATTATGAAACCATGTCTTCCAAATGGTCTAGTCTGTTGGTGATGCTTTCAATTGAATTTTTAATTTGGTTTATTGATTTCTTTATTATGAGGATTTCTGCATGATTTTATTTTTAAAATATCTCTTTGTTGAAGTTATATTTCACTTCTTGTATTTTCTTTCTGATGTCACTCCTTATATCATCTTTTAACTCACAGATTACTTTAACTATGCACATTCTAAACACCTTCTCTGACATTTTTTTCACTGTAGTGTCAGTGGATTCTGTTATTGGAATATCTTGGTTTGTTTGGGGTGATTTGTTCCCTTGCTCTTCATGATTTTTTTTTATGGTTGTGTGTGTGTGTGTGTGTGTGTGTGTGTGTGTTTACCCATCTAGCAGTATGGGTCTGAGGCAAAGGGCTTCTACCCTATAGACTTATAGTGTCCATGAAGGTTTCCAGTACCTCATTATTTAGGGGGAGACAAATAATAACAACAAGCAACACAAAAAATATACAGCATTAAAACATATAGTTCCTGCTATGACATCTATAATGTTGTCATGATAAACAGAAATGATATGATCAGCTATTGCCTATAATAAAAATGGTACATTTGCAAAAGGGTTTATGGTTTCAAACAGTGGATAGGAAGAGAACAGAAGTAATATAGTAGGTGATGATTATGAGGGAGGAGTAGAGAAGATAGAAGTAAAAAATTAAAGAAAGAATGGAAGAGAACAATAGAGATTGACCCTTACTAGAAGAAAAGAGAGAAAGAGAATCAAGGGAACAGATAAGTGGGAGAAAAATATCAAAATAAGAGATTTAAAAGTTAAAAATAAGAGAATATAAAACAAGACTAAAATATACTAATCAAACATCCTAGTCCTCAAAAAACCAGTCCAAGAAAAATAACTGGTTTTAAAAATGCTAGAAATGAGAAAAAATATGAATATGCATAAATGTCCATGAACCATTAAGGACACAATTAAGCAGAGAAAAGAAAAAAAAAGATCTCAATGAAAAGTTAAATAATTGTTTCTATTGGAGTTCAGAAGATTCTCAGCTTCCCTTCTCAACAGGGTTAGGTGAGACTATCTGGAGTATGCTGCTTGCTCCCCCCTTAGAATGGGGTTGCTAGAGTGAGAGAGTTAGTCCTGTAGGTCTAACTACTAGAGGGGGGCGGTTTAGGCTTAGTTAGGATCCAGGCTCTTTGGTGAATGCCAATTGGTCTGGAGATTTTAAATCAGTGCACCTCCAGAGCCCAGTAATTGCCAGTCTATGCTGAGAGACTGTACTTCAGGGATTTCCCTTTGGTTCTCTCATGTAGTAGAGGAGCCAATTCTTAGTCCACTATATCACCTGTGGACCACATGTTTCTTGGTATCAGGTTCTCCAGTCTCAATCTCTTCTACTCCTGCCCTTTTGAATTCACAGGCAGGCATATCTCTCCCAGCAGGCTGTGCAAGCAGCCAGATTAAAGGCAGACGGGGAGACCTGAGTGAGTTTTCATGACCAGTTGTTCCCTGTGTAAACCGTTCTTTATGTTTGATTTTCTCTTAGTCACTTAGGCACACTCCATGTTATGCAGTTTTGATTTGCCATGCCTGTAACTTTGGTAGTGATGTCCATCTCATTCCACCATCTTTCCTGCCCCTGCTCCCATACCCCCTTCCTCCTCTTACCTCTCCTTTACCCAATCAAAGTTCCCCCATTTCTCCCTTGGGGGATTCTTTCTTATTATATCCAATCTCCTGAGTTCCTGAACTGCTTTGAGTGTCCAGTATTAATTTCCAGCATAAGTCTCCCAAACTTATTTTTTTCCATTCACCTGCCATACTGAGAAGCTGCCTATCTGTTTTCTTGGTTTCATACCACAGAGCAGCCAGGAAAGCAACCTCATCTATTCTGCCATCTTGAAATATAATGAGAACTATATTTTGTCCCTGGATTTTCTCTCTCTCTCTCTCTCTGTTTTCTGGCTGCTTTGAGATGAGCACCTTTCCTTGACCATGTTCTTCTGTGATGTTCTGCCTTGTCTCAGGTCCACAGCAATGAAACCAGGAAACCATGGACTGAAACTCTGAGCCAAAATAAACCTTAATTCCTCTAAAGTTGTTCTTGTTGGGTATTTTGGTTAAAGCTAATAAAGAAATGAGTTTTTGTATTCTAGAGCCATCAGTGTTGGACTAGGTCTCTATCCTTCCAGGAAATTTTACTATTTTTTCCTTTTCGTGTTCTTAGGTGGGAAAGAATAAAGGTACCCTGTCTCTAAGTTCCAAAAAGAAGAAGGAATCCATGTGGTCGAGTGTTTTGATTCCTCTTTCTCTCATCATTCATTCATTCATTCATTCATTTATTCAATCACCAGGTGCTATAGTAAATGCTGGGAAGGCTGAGATGTCACTTTTATAGTGCTTATTGTTCAGCATGAGGTGAGGTAGAGGAAAGCACTTAATATTTTCCAGGTACTCTGTTAGATTATGTTCATTTCATATATCATTCCAAATCCTCCTTCACAACAACCCTATGCAGAAATATACTATTGTTACTTAAATAACAATGCTTTAGAAATTATTAAAGCCTTCTATATAGAAAGTTCCAAACTAAGTGTAGTAGATGCTATTGTTTGATTCTAGAATGACCTCCAAAAGCTCATGAGTTGAAAGCTTCTGTAAGGGGACAGATAGATAATAATGGTGGGAACACAAGGTTAAGAGAATGATTCTATAAAATGTGTCCATGGTGTTGACCCTCATCTGCTTTCTTTGCCAAAAAACCATTTGCCTGCAGCCCTGCTTTGCCAAAGTGGACGGGATATGTCACATTCCTGAGCAAACTGAGGCAGGAGTGAAGGTCAGGCAGTCAGTGTAGGTGATGAAGGATATGAATTGAGTGAGAATGATGACTAGTTATCAAAGAGAGAACAATGGATTGTTAAATTCCACAGTGTTGCTCCTGGGCACTCTGGGTTGCTAGCAATCTCAGCATCCCTCCCCTTGGTCACATATATGGAGAAGAAAGAGAAGTTGATAATTAAAAAGAGCAGTTCTGGAGTCTATAAAATGCACCCCTTCCCATGGGATTTTCAGCTCTAAACCCTCCTTCTCTTAGGACAAGTCTGTCTATCAGTTTCTTAAATAAAACTTGCTTTCTATACTTGCCTTGGCATTTCTAGGGTGTTTAGTCTTCAGCACTGGGGAATAAGAATCTGTTTCTGACCTCCAAGACCTGTGTTACTTGTTCCTTTGCCTGTGGTTCTATTGAGAAGTGGTAGAACTTTGGTAGGTGAAGCTTCGTGGGAGGAAGTGATGTCACTGGGGGCATGCAAGTAAAGAGGATATTGGGACCTCAGCTCCATCCTCTCTCTCATTGCTTCCTGGCTGCCATGAGGTGAACAGGCCTCTTCTACCTGTGCTGCCATTGTATATAATAGTATAGTGACATAATATACATCTGACACTATGAGCCAAAATAAACTTTTCCTCTTCATAAGTTGCTTATGTCAGGGTTTTGTTATAGTGACAGAAAGCTAACTAACACAGTAAGCAAGAAAAGAGAAAGGTTCTGACTAGTAAAGTGGAAGAAAATGTCAGCTGGAAAATCACACACTTGTCCCTTTTTTTTTTTTTTAGTGTGGAGTCTTTGTTGCCCTCAGACTTTAGAGCCACCATGACTATTGGGCTGGAACTGGAAAATTTGAATGGGATAGATAGAGTATTTGCACAGATAGGAAAAAAGGTATCTATGCTCTTAGATTCAACTTAGAATCCATTCCCCATAGAAAATTATTATATGTCAATAACTCATCTCTGTTGGAATGGTCCACTCCACATGCATATGGGTTCAATAAGCATATTCCTAATACACATGGTGCAAGTGAAGCATGGTACCTTCAGAATATGAAGTTAATTGTAGCTTCAGCCAAAATCATTATGCATTAAGTGAGATCAGTCAACCAGAAATTCAGCTTACAGTGTCAATACATTGAAATGAGTGGCAAAGAAAGGTCACTGAATAGGACTAAAGAATGAATTTATTAACATATAGAAGTGATAAACTATATATAATGCTTTAAATGTATTTTATCTAATGAGATAGATGAGAGGTAGAGAAAAACAACATGACAATGAATTGGTTAATCTGGAGAAAAAAGGCAGAGAAAAAATTGTAGATAGATGCATCAGCAATGTGTCACCAGGAATGTTTGGAGGATAGAAAGTTCTGACTCCCTTATGTAATATCTTGTCCTTCTGTTCAATGTTTCAGCTCAATTCTAGCAGTAGATACAGATTCATCAGCTTTACAAAGTATGGTAATCTTTGTCTCTAAGATAAGCCAAATTCATACCTGTTCCTGATTTCACTGTCTTATAAAATTTAGTTTAACCTAATTTCTTCACATTGCAGAAGTTAACTGCAATTATCAGGATCGTTGTATGTGAGGGTTATTTTTCTCATTATGAACTGTTACTTCTGTTGTTCATGGATTTGTTGGTTGTAAATCATCCTTAGTAATGACCAGCACTGTGTCTACTGAGTGAACATGCTGAAGCCCAATTCCAGACTATAATGGTTTGATTCGTGTCCTGCCTCCAATAAACCAATATAACTGTTAGACTCCTCATGTTTTGACTGTGTACCAGATTTTTTGCATCACATTTTGTTATTATTGCAATTATTAATCTTATAAAGATGAGAGGTTAAAATTAATTAAGAGCCCCTGTGTGCAGGTTCCATGCATTGTGCTTTACGTACTTTATACATTTGTGCTTTATGGCAGCCTTATTAATAAGGCTATTCAAATAATAGCCTTTTAAATTGGAAAGTTGTTTTCATTAACCAATTTTTAAAGTCCACATGGAACCATAGCAGTGGAAGAGATGCCTGCCTTCTTAACATGACCAGCAAAACCAATCCTGATTATTAAAGTTTTGATAGGTATGAGCTAGGTTTCTTTCACACCTAAGATGCTGATAGTATTTCCCATTTTACAGAAGAGAAAAATAGACTTAAGTTAAATTTAAAGTGCTAAATTAAATTTGCTTATTGTAAAAAATCTCATTAGTAACAGAGCTGAAACTTACCCAAGTCTGCTTGACATCATTCTGTACTGATTATCTCTAAGATATATTTACCCTTTAATTTTTGGTGCCAAGGTCTCGGCTTGGCACCAGAATCACAAGCCACCACACACCTTTGTAGGTTCAAACAGCAATTCTTTATTCCCGCTCTCACACCACCTCCACACAGGTCAGGGACAATCCGTTCTCCCGTCTCCCGCACAATTCACCTACTCCACGAGGCTATCTCCAAATCCCATTTTAATCTCACGAGAACTCAACGGGAACAAGCAGCAGGAACACCCTAATCCCAGCAATAATCTTCAACTTCCAACTTCCCTAAAACCCATTATCTTAAACTGGCAACGCCTTAAACTCAAGGAGCCGGTTACTTCCTCAAACCTGATCAGCTCTAAACCCGGATCCACCTTGGTCCTTGAGCAAGGTCACCTTATTAAAGCATGCATGCAATGTCCCATCGAATGTCCTCTAAGCAGCATGGGGTACGCTTGGCAAGGAAATTTCGATGCGTCATTCCTACTTGGTAATGGCCCTCAGCATCTCCCCCCTTCTGATTAAACAACAAGCAATGTGGCTTAGGACCGTGCCTGGTAGGTTGTCCAATTCAACATGTGGTTCTTACCCGTCATGGGAGAACTGACCTTTACACGTCAGTTTCCTGTCTTAGGTTGAATCCACTGCAACCAGATCAACCCATCACTGACTACCGGTCCAGCATTCAGCCATGCTTGTGGATAGGCCTAAGCACCAGTGGGGGGGTGAGGTTCTTGCCTCACCTCTGTTGGCCCCCAAATTTAACCTTGGTGCCAGTGGGGGGGTGAGGTTCTTGCCTCACCTCTGTTGGCCCCCAAATTTTAGACCATCACTAGTAGAAGGGAGGAAGATACAGAAATGCCACGACACCAAGCCAATTGACGGCTCCTTTGGAAAAATTGCATCACTGGTGACACCATCAGCAAAGATGCCAGCATTACCACAATTAACATGGGGTGCGCTGGCAAGGAAATTGCATCACTGGTGACACCATTAGCAAAAATATGCCAGCAGTACCACAATTTGCTGCACCAGGCGATAGTTCACAATGCATGCAACTGATATATAGTCCAGGCAAGTTCTGCAGGCAGTTCAAAGTGGAAGAGTCTATCAATATGTCCATTTCCTCCCAAAGTAATCACTGTCGCAGATGTAACAATAGCCAAGCTGGAGCTCTGGATATCAGCTGTTATGGATTTCAGTCAAATCATCTTCTTTTTCTGTAGAAATTGTTTTGGTTAACCTCTCTGGAATCCAAATCGGCTGCTGTTCTCCCTGTAGAAACACAAAAACAGAACCCCGACTCCAGACAAACACTGGGTCAGAAGCTTTCCATTGTCCTGTTAGAATATCTTTCCAAAGTACCTTAGGCTTATGTACATTTTTTTGGATACATATGTCTTTCCGCAGCACTAAGTCCTGATGAATCCGAATTTAGAAAGTTTAGAGTAAAAAAGGGTTATTTTAAGTTTATCTTTGGGGGATATATACCCCTTTAAGATCCTTTTAAATTTAAGTCTTTCAAAATCATTCTGCCTTACTTTTTAGAATTATTTTAGTTCTTATAATTTTTAGATGTGGTTTTAAACCATAGTTGTCTTAGCCTTTTGCATTTTCTATCTGAAATACCTTTACTTGACATTTTCAACCATTTTTTATCTTATTTCTATCTTCTACTTTTCTTCTAAGGTTTTTATATTTACCCTTAGTTGCTTTTTTCTCTCCTAGTTTTCTTTTGTTTCCTATTTTGTGGGCTTAAAATTCTTGTCTTTCTACATCTTTTTTATCTTCCTATATCTTTCTTATCTTTCTACATCTTCTCTCTTTTTTTTTTACCTTCCTGTACTTCTGTTTTTGAAGTTTTCCACTTCAAATTTTTAATCTTCTTTATCTAAATCTTTTATCTTATTATCTTCCCATTTTCATGGGTTATATTTTTTTCTCCGTCATGAAGGCATCTTAACCACCTTCAATTTAACCTTTTAAAGCCTTTTGCAATGTACTTAGACATTTTACAACTTTTTACTTTACCAAACAAAGATTATCTCATCTCCCTCTTTTTAGTTTAAGTTTGATGAGTAAAGCAATCTTTTTTCCGCCATGAAGGTATCTCAACCACCTTCAATTTAACCTTTTAAGGCCTTTCATTTATCATCTATACTGTACTTTTAAATGTACTTTTTCACCACCTACAGCTTCACTCTTTTAAACCAGGCTTGGATTCTGTATAAATCGCTTTAATATTAGTTTACATGGCTGCCCTTCATCCAAAGGCTCTTTTTTACTCCATTGAGAAGCTTTGTCTCAATCTGCCATGTACAAATACCTTTTTCTTCTTTCTTCCTTTCTCAAGCTTTTAAAGTAAGTCTAGTTTCCTCCAAATCTTTTAAAATGGCCTTTACAACTTTTTAATTTACCACACAGAGATTATCTCATCTAGAAACATTTATTTAACCTTTAACCTTTTATATTAGAATATATTTCCACATCTTGAATCTTTTATATCCCTTTTTTAACCATTAACACTTTTTATAAATTCACATTCTGAAACAATCCTTATAAAATTACTCCACTTTAATAAGATGAAATACTTTCATGTTTTTAAGGTACTATTATACTGTAATTGAAACCCAACTAAAACTTCTTATACTCTTTGTATATAAATTACACATGATAGAATCTTAACTCTTAGTAATGACGCATCGAAATTTCCTTGCCAAGCGTACCCCATGCTGCTTAGAGGACATTCGATGGGACATTGCATGCATGGTAATGGCCCTCAGCATTTTGGCATGCAGAATATTAATTCTGCATCAAACTAGCAAACTTGTCAAACAAGTGAGCATTTTTAAACCACTAAGTAGAGTGAGGTCTGCCTGTTGGAAACTTGGGAGATCTGTCTTTGGCCGTGAATTCTGAAAGTGCCACCTGTACTTTAAATATTTGCACATGTGAAAGATGAGTCATTACTGTAAGAAAAGTCTCACTTATTTACTGGCAGACATTTGGAATCTGACCAGCATTAATTCTATCATCTTAGATGAAAAACTTTTCTGGTTTCTTCATACCTCATTCATCCACGCCCAGAGATAATCTGAAGTTTTTCCTGGACAAATAAATGAATGAAGTGTCTGAGAGCTTAGAGAGGAACTGGGAATGTCCAAAGATTAAAAAAAAAAAAACTTGGAAAATTGAGGACAGAAAAGACAAGCTTTACCAACTCAAGAGTGCATCCTAAACACCATAACAGACAGACCATGGTGGATTTCTATAAGAAATTAAAGAATGGTGTTCAGGAGTAAGAAAGTGGAATCCATCTGAACGATTTCTGAGCTGGCAGAACTGCTGATGCAAAATCAGAAATGACAAATCTCTGCCAGACCAGGGGTTTCTTTCAAACCACAAGCCACAAGATGTCCTACTACAAAAATGGGAGTAGAGATACTATCTCTCTTCCAGACTTTATCTCCTTTCCTACTTCACTCTCAGGCATCTCTTGACTAAAAGGCCAAATACTTCTTGGTGCTTAGAAATCTATTGTCTTCCACAGTCTCTTCAGTAAATGGCGCTGGTGAAGTTAGAGATGTAGAAGGATGAAACCAGATCCCTTTCTTTCATTGTATATATATAAAAAATAACTCAAAATGGGTGAAAGACCTAAACATTATACCTGAAAATATAAAATTATTACAAGAAAACTAGAGGAAAAAAATGTGTTTTTAGTGATTTGTTAGATAGAAACTCAAACAGGCAACAGGAGTAAAAATAGACAAATGGAATTATATAAAACTAAGAAGTTCATGAGTAGCACAGGACACAATCAACAGAATTAAAAGGCAAGTTACAGAATGGGGGGAAATACTGCAAACTATTCATCCAAAAGAGATTGATATTCAGATGATATAAGAAACCTCAAAAGCTGAAAACTCAAATATGAACAATCCAACTAAAAATTGGATCAAGAAATCAACAGCTTCTTCTCAAAGGAGGAGATACATATGGCCAACATGTACAGGAAAAATGCTCAATTTCATTAACCATCAGAGAAATGATAATCAAAATCACAATGAGATATCATTTTATCCATGTTAAAATGGTTATCACCAACAAGACAAAAAATAACAATGCTGGCAGAAATACGGAGAGAAGGGAACCCTTGTATAATGTTTGTGTTAAGGTAAATTAATACAGCCATTATGGAGAACAGTATGGAGGTTCCTTATAAAGCTAAAAATAGAACCCCCATAAAATCCAGCAATTCCATTACTGAGTATATATACAAAGGAAGTTAAACCAGTATAGCAAAAAAAGAAAAAAAAAGTTGTATTCCATGTTTACTGCAGAAATACAACAGCCAAAATATGGATTCAACTCAGCTTCTCTTCAGGGCATGAATGGATAAGATAACACTTCCACCCATGACCTAATTCTTCCAACTCGTTCCCACCTCCCAGTAGTCCATTCAGCTATCAATAGATTAATCTATCAAATGAATTAGTCCACTGATCAATTGACTTAATCCCCTGATGAGGTCAGTGTCCTCATAATCCAGTAATTGCCCACAAACCCTACCTCTGAACCTTGCTGCATTGGGAACTATGCTTCTAACACACCAGATGTTGGGAACATTCTAGATATTAACCATAAAGAATACTATTCAGCCACTAAAAAAATTGAATCCTGTCATTTACAGCAGCATGGATGGAACTGGATATCATTATGTTAGGTGAAATAAACCAGAAACAGAAAGACAAACACCACATAGAGTAAATTGTGGAAATTAGTTAAGTCATCCTTGCAGAAGAATGGAATAGAATAGTGGGCACTAGAGTCTGGGAGGGGTTGGCAGGGATGGGTGGGAAGAAGTTAAAAAAGGGATACTAATAGAGATAGAAGAAGTACTTCTTGTTTTTCTTTAGTGCATCACTACACGTTAAAATAACTATGTTTCAAAAACAACTAAAGAAGAAGAAATCCCTAACACAGAAAAATGACAAGTGGCTGAAGACATGGAAATGTAGATTACCATGATTTAATCATTATACATTGTATACATGTGTTTGAATTATCATAATGTGTCACATAAAGATGTACAAATATTATTTCTCAATAAAAAAGAAGTCTACTGGTTTTAAGTATATAAAGAGTCCAGCTTACTCAAGTCAGTGCATGGGACCCCGAGAGAGGATGGAACCCCAGGCACTTTCTCCTCGCCCATTTTCACTTGAATTGATCAGTGAAATCTTCCACTGTGCTCTCTGAAGCGACCTAGTGAGCACAGTCCTATTGAAAGAGAGGATAATTCTGGAGGTTGACACAAAATCTAAAGTTATATTTTATGTAAGATGGAAATAATTGCAAATATCTTTTTCTCTGAGCCTTATATCTTGAACCTAACGGAGCCACATATTTCCATTACTGGATCTTTGAGCTGCATCATAACAAAGTCACGCAGTATTATGGTTCAATTAAAATAACAGAAGTATAGAGTCTGTTAAGGACAAATTTTTGAACTTGCTCAAAGTAATAGGGACAAGTTTGACCAACTCAAGATCAGAGAGAAAATAGTAAACAAGTACCTTTTTAGGAACGTGTTCTTTTTATAATAAACCAAATTGTATTTCCATGAGAACGCTCTAACATACCCAGGCAGGCAACTAGCTAAGGAGAAACACCACCCACTGAACTACCATCCCTTGGAAAGTGGCAAACATGCATCACAGAAGTGAAGAGCAGTGACTTAGGGAAGGTTCCTTCTCCCAGATTTCAGCTGGAATGAAATATATTTCAATTTTATGTGAGGAAGCTTAAATCCTGGCAATGTCACCCAATGCCACACTAAAATGTTATAAATGAGCTAGAATCAAAGAGAAAAAATTCTACTGGAAACTTTCAAGCAAAGAATATTCATTCTTCCTACTTCTAAAGGAATTCAGATTCATGACAAGCAACCTGTTGAAGTTGCTACACATTCAAGAAATAACAACCTATTTTTCCTGAAGGAATTTCTGATGAACAATAAAACAAACCTTATATATAAAATTTAAATTTCTTTATTAGTAGTGTGTTCTGGGATGAAAACCACTTACGTGTGCACATTTTCTCGAACATTTTAAATGTGAAAAGATGAGTCCAAGAATAAATCTTTTCTGGAATTAATCTCCTCTATTAAATCTCATATTTAAAATATGAATTTTGAATTCCTGGTCTTAGTACCAGTTTTGCAGCACTGCCTCAAATTGTGCTTGTCTTTTGAGGTAGTATACATCATGCCAAGAATTTACAATGAATTTAAATAGACTTTCAGTAAAATATGACACATTATCTTCTGTTCTGAATTGAAGTCAGATCCAAACCCCTAGAACAAGCAGATCATTCAAGCATATGCTTATTCAGCAAGTATGTACCAAGCATCTACTATTAGGAATATTTTGTTTTTATAAAGTACTTGTGTTTCCTGAAGCTTTAGAGTGCTATTCAAAAGCAGACTTGCATTAGTTGTAAATGTACATTGCCAACTCCAGGGCAATCACTTAAATTTTTTTTTAGGAAACATAATTGGTATTCTAAGAAAGGAAAGAAAATAGAATTGAATAAAATACAATTCTATTCATGATCTTTAAGACCAAGATGCTGAAATGACCAAAATGGTCTTCAGCAGGTAAAAGGACATATAAAATTGTGGGGAATGTAGACAAAGAAATATTATTCAGAGATAAAAAGAAATGAACTATCAAGCCAAAACAAAACCTGGAGAAAAGATAAATGCATAGCACAAGGTGAAAGAAACCATTGTGGAAAGGCTACTATTATAACATTCCAACTATCCTGGAAAGACAAAACTGTCGAGGCAGGAAATCAAATCACTGGCTACTGGTGTTAGGAGATAAAAAGACAGAGCTTAGGAACTTTTTAGGGCAGTGAAACTCTTCCTTTTGCTACTACAATGGTTGCTCCATGATACTATACATTTATCAAAACCAGTGGAATACAAAACACCAACTCTACTGTATTGCACAGATTTGGGGTGATAAGGATGTTTCAGTGTGGCTTCCTCATTCTAACACATATACCACTCTGATGGGCAGTGTTGATGTTCAGAGGAATTGTGCATGTGTGGGGCAGGGAGTTTTGAGGAATTACCTTAATTTCGGATCCTTTTTGCTATGAATCTAAAGCTGCTCCAAACAGTAAAGTTTAGTAATTTAAAAATAATTTAGAGACTTCAGAAATATCAAAGTTGCAACAGCTGAAAAAATAGACTAATATTTTTTTCTGAATAAAAGAGAATAAAGAGTTTGACAATGAAGAGCAATAAATGATTCTGAACTAGATTTTTGTTGAAAATAAAAATGAACCTTCAGACAATTGACAGAATTTTTGAATGAAGTATAGGAATTAAATAGTTGCAATGAATTTATGTTAACTATTATTTTTTTTTTGGTATTGGGGATCAAACTGAGGGCCTCATACATGCTAGGCAAGTGCTCTAGCACTGAGCCACACACTTAATCCTCAAAGCCCTCATTTGTAAATTAACAGTTACATAGTTTATTTAAGACATTTTTAATTTTGTAATATTTTGATTATTTCAAAACTTGGAAGACAAATACAAGAGAAAAATAGATTATTCTGCATGCTAATTTGAAAGCAGATTGTAGAAGTCACAAAAGTGTACAGGCCAGGAATCCTGCTGGTAAGGGACTATAATCATTTAGGTCAGAGGTGGCAGGGAGAAAGGGGGAAGGGAGGAGAAGTGGTTAGACTCTGGCTATATTTTGAAGGCTGGGAAAATACAAGTTGCTGATTTGATGTGGATTATAGGGAAAATATGGGACTCAGGAAACTTATTTATCTGATCAACTGGGTCAGTGACAAAGTCAGTGGAGACAGTAAGGAAAAGAGGATGGGGAGGAATGGGCCAAGTCTCATCAACAGGTAAATTATAATGGAAATAAAGGGATTGTACCTTCATTCAAAGATAATTAAAAACACATCAAGTATAAAGTGGCTCAGACTAAGGAGGTAGTGTCTAAGGGCTCAGACCTGGATGATAAAACCAATGTGAAGAAGTCACATGTAAGCCAAGGTTTGGCTGCTTTTAGATAGAGCAACAGAGTGGGTTGTGAGAGGAGGTGGAACATATAGTGGTACTTCAGGAGGGCTGCAAAAGTCTGTTTCTTAACCTGGCTAACAGTATAATTCACTATACATTTATATTTTTGTGTTTTTCCCATATTTTTATTTTATTTTATAATGAAGATTTGAAACAGTGGCTCATAAGAGAAGAGAAAAAAAGGAGATGATATTCCGGAAAGCAGTAAATAAAACATCTTAACATTTTATTTGCTGATAAGTCTAACTAAGTGAGGACTGAAAGTTGGCCATTGGATTGGCTTAAATGGGAATCACATGTAACTTCAAACAAGAGTTGCTTCTAATGAATGTGATAGAAAAGTCCTGCTTGAGAGGAGTTAAAAGGGAAATAGGAGAAAAATAGAAAAAGTGAGATATGTAAGTCTTTAGAGTTATACCCATAAAGGGAATCAGGGAAAACATGTGGATGCTGGATAGATTGGATGGAATCAGGAAGCATCTTTTAAGGTATGTAAAATGGAAGATATTATACTTAGTATGTCTTTATGCTGATAAGAAAGACAAAGAGGGGATAATAAGTGATGCAGGATACAGTTGGCATAGAAGCCCAAAAATCATGTTCTTGTGTGGATATGAAGGAAAACATTCTACTGTAAAAGTGGAGCCATTGGCATTGTATAGAAACAAGAATAATTGACCCATTTAAAAGGAGAAATGGTGATACTGATAAAGACAGAACTGAAACCCATATCAGTTCCATGAGTTCAGTGGTTAGTAATTTAACCATTTAATAACCTCCTTTAAGTACCAATTGTACTACGAAATTAGTAGTTTACTCACATAAAGCACTTACATTTGGAGAAAAATTTCTCTATCATCTAGCACTTCATTTTATAGGATCAAATTAGAATCCAAAGAGAAAATATATTTGTCCAAGTTTATATAGAGAATTTGTGGCCAATTTGAACAAAAAATGTCTATTTTTTAGGGGAAATAAGTGTTCTATGATCTAGAAAGAATTCCTTTATCTACTCTCAGACACTTGAATCCAGTTTTTCTTTTTAAAATAAGAAAATAAAAGAAATCTTAAATACATTCAAGTCTAATCAAACTTAAACATTTGAACTTTTCTAAGTGTTCTCCATCGATCTATGAATATTTTGACTGAAAGGGAAATTAGAAAACATCAGAAGAATTTCAATTGTTTAAATTTCATTCACTGTCAATACCAAATATAAATATTAGAGGGTTAAGCACAAACTCAATTATCAATATGTTTAATCAGACAGTAGTGTTTGAGATTAAATATACATGAAGGAAAGAAAGCCCTAAAACATTTATGAATGGTGAGATTGAGTCAGTATTCTAGGGTTTCAGACATGACAAAAATACTGTTTCCTGTAGTCATTGAAGAAGGTTTCATAGAGGCAATGGGATCCTAATCAGCTTAACGAGTTGTGTGAATGCATATAGAGAACTGAAACAGGCACTCCAGCTGAGAAAAATGATTGATGGAGGAAACATGGCATGTTATAAAGCAGATAGGGTATTTATCACTCACCAGGAAGCAATCCACCAACAGTTTTGAGTGTTGTGCTCACTCTGTTCTTTCAGGTTGCAAGCAACAGAGACACACTCAGATAATGTCATGTAATGGGGCTTGTTTTATTTTGAGCAAGTTGTTCTGCTCTAGAGTTACTGGAGGGTGACTTCTTGTTGTAGGAATTTCTATTAACTTTGTTTTTCCAGCCTATTTCTTTTTAACCCCTTTCCTACCTGGAAGGTGGAGGCTGAATAGGAAGTTCAAGTGCAGTAGAGAGGGGAATAAAATATTGGTCAACACATTTGTCTTGGATCTTAAGGAGTTCACAGCCTCAGTCCCCTAAGAGGGAAGACAACTCACCTTGCTATAACGCATTCTACAATGCAAGACAGCAGGGGGTGCTATGGGATCAGCACAAAGGACCAATGGTTCAGTGTGAAGAGGTCAAGGTTCATGGGAAGCTTTCTGGAGGAGATAAGTCCATAAGTTAAGTCTTTAAGTATGAGTCAACAAGGTCAAGATTTGTAAGAGTGCAAGCAGAGGAAGCTCTATGGTCAGCAGTGTGTATGATTCATCCTGGTCGGCGCTGAAGGATTGGAAAGTAGAAGATGAGAAGATGAGTAGTTGCCAGGTAATAATTGGGCTTGTGTGCCCTGCAATGGGTTTGTACTTGTCTCAGAGGCAATGTGTTTTCCATGGAAGTTTCTAGTAGCAGAGTATTGCATTGAATTTAGAAGGACTATACTTTGGGTGAAGGATGTGTATAAGAAAGTAAAAGATGAGAAAATTAGTAACATAAAATATACTGTGTACTATTTCTTAATTTTAAATATTTCATAACATTTCCTTGTATAGACTATGTCCTGGAGTCATCTGCCAGGGTTTGTTACATTAAATAAGAAGGCGAAAAAGAAACTGTTGAGAAGAGAGCTCAAGGTAGACACAGGACAGTGAAACTCTCTTCACTCCTGACCCTTGAGTGGTGCACTATAGAGTGAACCAGATGGTTTCAGTGATGGGCTTAGGGTGTCAGATCCTTTGTTCACCACAGTGTCCCCATTCCTGAGGAAAGCTACATTCAACCAGTCCTATATTATTGAATGGCATGAGCTTTCTGTGTAACTAGCACAAAATGCACAATTTAGCTTCGTTTTTATGCAATGGAATTTATTATCATCACAGAGCACAGAACTCAGCAGTTATACTTAGATCTTAATGCCAAAATCTTGTCATACCCTTCAGTTGATAGAATACAAATATCAAATGATCATCCAAGGAAAATTTTCTCAAAATTCCTTTCAGACTTGCTTGAATAGGAGCATATGAAAAGGACAAATGTAACTGTAATAGGGAAGTACTCATGAAAGAGCCATCAGTGAATCTTTTATGGGTTTGTGAATCCTCAGTACTATTTCTCACCTTATTTGGCACGCTTTTTGAGGTGATGGAACTTGTTTGGTCTGCAAATAGAAAGGATGTAAAAGGATGTCATTCATTAAAATAACTCCAAGTTGGGTTTGCCAACACAAGAACACAGATTTCTTCATAGTAAAAGTAACACTAGGTACAGTGATATTTTGATATATTCTGAACCTGAAACAATAACTGTTCAAATAATACTGCCAAAATAAATTTGTTAATGAGGGGGAAAAAGAGTAGTAATGGAATATTTTTACATGAATTGTTCGACTTGTTTATTTTCTGAGGATGAATATGCTGGATAACTTTGAAACATTCCACTCAATTTTGCTTTTCACTGGCTACTTAATATAGTGTAGTGAATGTCATAGGCTCTCAAATATTAAACAAAAATGAAGAGAAATATTTTCTAAATACTAGTTCTAACAGATGTAGGAGGCAGTTAGTAGCCCTGATTTAAGATACAGACTTTGTCCCTCTGAACGGGATTCTAATACACATTCCTTATGGTTTCATGTTAGAATGTTCCTTTTCTCTTTTGTATATTTTCCAGGGAGAAAGCTGAGATTATTCTGACTATGAGAGGATGTCTGCTTTGCCAACAATTTCTATTCCACAGGGAAAGGGCGGGCCGACATTGTATAAACTGCACAAGTTCCCATTCCAACCCTGCTCTCATTTCCATATTGAATTCCACAAGCCCCTCTGACTGCAGCTGGCAATACCACAAGAGACTTTGCACAACTCCAAATTATGGGACCAGAGTGGAGACTGGGAAAAATGGAGTGACTCAACTCCTCACAAGCAGTGTGCCCCTCCAGTGAGGAGTCCAGTTAATAGAGCTGATTGAAATTGAGTTGTTATTTTTGTGTCAAAGTGGTGGGAACCCAGTATACATAGAAAAAAGCCAAATAAATAGTATTTGCCTTATTTTTTTCTTTTCTTATTTTTAAAGCAAAACTTAGGAAAGACCACAGAGGATGTACAATCTGAGTCATTTCCAGAAGAATTCTTCAACTGCCTTTCTCAGCTTTGCTGTGCAAAGCAAACCTTTCCTCTAAAGTTTGTACTTGGCCTGAGAATCTTAAATATCAAAAGTTGTAGATGAAGCAGGATGTTATTTTTAGGTTTATTTTTAACCCTTTTCTTCCATTTAAGATTTTTTTTGCATTGATAATGATTTATGTTTACATTTGGAGATACCTCTATATATTATATCATGTGCATATGAGTATATATTTGTGTTTAAAATAAGTCTTTCCAACACAATCCTGGAATATAACAAAGGCTTAAAATTAATTTATTAAAAAAGAAATGTGAGAAATAATTATTGGTGTAACAAACTCTAAATCATTTACTTTCATTGAATCTTACACTTTACTTTGTTAGTGCATATCTTATCTATATATGTTTCTGAAATGGTAAATATGTTTGTCTTCTTAAATGCCTAGCAAAGGGGAATATTTCTTATCTTGAAATCTCAAGTGCTTATAGTGAACCCAGGAGAAAAATATTTAAAGCAAATTTAAATTGTGAAAAAAACAAAAACAAAAAACCTTTCACTAGCTTCATTATTTTTTTTAACATTTTCATTTCTTTAGTGGAAGTCTTGTCTTAATCTTTCATAATTGCTTGCATTGTTAGAGTCTTGTCTTAACCTTTATGCTTGCTTGCATTGTTAGATAAGCACATATGGTTTGCCTGGACTAGATTTAATCTTGATTGGATCACAGAATGGGTGGAGTATAAAATATTAATAGGGAAGAAAACAAATGGTGGCAATATTATGATAAAGAATAAAAGCTTCAAAATTCATTTTTTTTGACTTTTTCAGATGTGTGGGTATCTCAGAAAAAATGATCCCCACAGTTTTGCTGGAGGATTTTAATGCATACTTTTTTATTTGTGTTTTTACATAAAGGAAAAGGAAAAGCTACAAAAATCCCTTGGATTTATCTGTTTCTTTTTGCTTGTGGAAATTTTAATATTATCAAAAATCAGCCAAATCCCACAAAACTATTACCTTTCAGGACTTGTCAGAGGGTGGTACTGCTCTTGGCAGAATTTTTCCATGCCTACTTACCATTTGTGGGTTCTCTGAAACTTTTATCACATTGCTTCAATAAAAACAAGATGATCATATAAGTGAGTATAAGTAAGAGAAAAGGGCAGCTTCAGCAAACTCAAGCATAATCCTTCTAGGTGCAGCCTCCAGCTGGACTTGACAGGAGTTATGATCACATCAGGAGAAAAGATAGCCCTTGCACTTAAGTTGCTTTTGTTTGAGTCAAATGATCAGGCCTCTCCTGTTTTATCTTAAACTTGTGGAGATGGTTTATATTTCTGATGAGGGCAGTCAAATAATGCACTGGTAACCCAAGCCAGTTTATCCTCTGGCTATGGGGTAGGTTATATTATACTTTACATTTCAACTCGGAGGATGGTGTAAATTATATAGTGTGATGTGCTTCCCCCTAAATTGAGTTTCAGTTTTCAGATTAGTATTGCAACGCTTGCCTTTGAAATGGGTGTTCCATCTAGAGTTTGGAGAAGATGAGTTTGTGATAGAATTCAGTGAGTGAACATAGACATGTTTTCATTCTTTACTTCCTCTTTTCTCCCCTTCCTTTTTTGCTGATTTTCTTCTGTCATGCATGTTACCACCAATGTTTTGCTCATTACCTTCACCTACAAACTTAGTACATTGCTATAACCTGCGTCTTGATCTGGTGGCATGGGTTTCCATTAGCTTTTCAACCTTAAAAACTGAGAGTCATTGATTCTTCACACACAAATCACAATTTCATTTCCATTTCTTGTCCCTATTATCTGTATCCGAGAGCTTGTTCAACCATAAAATTTATTAGAAGAGACGTATCTTCTTTTTTTCATGTCTTTAAAATATATGTAAACAGGTTTTTGTTTTTTTTTTAATAGTAAGGAATATCTTTTGTAAGTAAATGGTACAAAAACATATGGATTGCAAAAGAATACAAATGGGCCAACATTCACTATAGTTTGGTGAATAAACAAGGGTCACAAAGACTGAAAATAGGCAGCTTACCAGGCTTCATATTTCTGCTGACACAAGTCTAAGAAAACAAAGAATTAGGTATCAGTAACCTAATTCTTATTAGTTATTTCTTATTCTTTTCTTTTAAATGTAAGTTAACCATTTTGTGAAAAGTTTCTTGTCTATCACTACATTTATACAATAAGTTCAAAAGATTGTAGAATTTATGAGAAATAATGCTTTAGTTCAGGTTCATTCCACACCATTCAGTGAATCCAAGTAGTAGGTGAAACAGTACAATTCATCTATGTCCAGAGTACACAGTCAAAAGGGACAAACATTGTAAGACAGTAAAATGTATTAGGAAATACACACAAAAAAGGGGGAGAGATTACTTCTGCTTGGGAAGATCAAGTACATTTCTTGGAACTTAACACAGGGTATTATTGTCACACATATTGATCCAGACAGCATACCTACTAAGGATCTTTTATTGTTGGCCTTGGCCTTATGTTAGCAGGGATTGGAGATAACATGGGAAAAAAGACTTCTGACAGAAGTCTTAGTGCATCTTTTCCCCACTAAATTCCTGTAGTTGGATTTTAAGGTCCTTTGTCATTTGACCACCCCATATTCTCTGTTCCTCTCTGCTTATGTCCTATACATCATATTTTCTGAACTTTTGGTAAATTCCCTAATTAATCAGGCTTTATTATTTTTTTGGCCTTTTTACACAGTATTTGCTCTGTCTAGAATGCCCTTCTCTTACCTCATATTGTTCTTTAAAATTGAATTTAGATATAAAGTCTTGGGCTACCTCCTAGGCTATTTATAGTCCCTAGTTGCCCTAACCTTGTTATCACTATGAACACTTGTATTGATTCCTTTTTTGCTCTTTTTCTTTGTTTTGGTACTGGAGATTGAACTCATGTGCATTCAACCACTGAGCTGCATCCCCAGCCCTATATTTTTGGTATTTTGTTTAGACCCAGAGTCTCACTGAGTTGTTTAGCAACTCACTAAATTGCTGAGGCTGGCTTTGAACTCCTGATTCTCCTGCCTTAGCCTCCTGAGCTGCTGAGATTTAGGTGTGTGCCACCACATCTGGCTCCTTTTTTGCTGTTGTTTCATTATATATGATAGGGATACTCATTAGACTCTGAGCCTGTCTTCATCCTTTTGACACCCAGCAGCTCCTCAGTATATCTGGTGCATGCATGAATGAAAACTAACCTTGTCCTTTAAGTATTTTCTATTTCTATCAGTAAAATTCCTACCTTCTTTGAATTACTGGCAAACAGCTTCAAAGTTATAAAAAATAAACCTTTGAAGTGAATATTATAAATTAACTAGTGTGTATCACTCGGGAAGTATTAGTAGAATAATTGTCCTTTACTTATGCAAAAAATATTTATCTAACAAGTACTTATTGAGTGTTTTCTATGCTCAAAGCACTGTGGAAGGTAATCTGAGAAATAGATACATTATCTCAGAGCAGTCAGTATTTATAAAATGAAGTAAAAATAGTAATGGGACATGCAAAGGAAGGAGATATTACCTTAGGAAGTAAGATTGGGGGGAGCACCCTCAGTATATAAATACATTTCTTATTGTGGTAAAGAACTAGTAATATCAAATCTACTTCTAAAAAAGTGTTGAATGTTCTAGAAGCACAGTGAACTACAGGCACATTGTGAAGAGTAGATCTCCAGAATTTCTTCATCTTACATGGCTGATTTTGTTGTTGTTGTTTTTAACCAATGTGCTTCCTATTTCTCACTCAGCTCAGTTCCTGGCAATCACTAGTCTACTACTCTCTGCTTCAATGCTTTTGACTGCTTTAGATCCCTCATGTAAGTAGTTTTCCTTTTATGGCTTTTTCATTTAACTTAATATCATGCCATCAATGCTCATCCATGTTGTGTCATACAGAAGAATTTCCTTCTTTTTAAAGGCTCAGCAAAATTCCACAGGAGAAAGGTCCATTTTATTTATCCATTTATCCTGAGGTGAACACTCGAGTTCTTTCAGCTTTTTGGCTATTGTGAATAATAATGCAATGAACATGAATATCAAATAACTCTTCAAGACCCCATTTCTAATTCTTTTCAATAAACACCCAGAGTGAGATTTCTAGATCACATGGTAGTTACATTTTTTTAAAGAAACTACCTTCTGTTTTTTCAGAAAAGTTGCACTGTTATACATTCCCACCAACATTACACAGGGGTTCCCGTTTCTCTGCCTGTCTACCTGCTTTCCTTTCTTCCTTTCTTTTTCTATCTCTGTCTCTCTCACAATAGCCATCCTAACAGATGTGGCGTGGTCTCTTTGTGCTTTTGTTTTCCATATCCTCGATGAAGTTAAACATCTTTTCCTATATTTTTGGCCATTTGTATGTCTCCTTTGAATAAATATGTTCCTTTGCCCATTAAAAGAAAAATAAAACTTTTTTTTCTTTTTTAATCATTTAATTGTATGTTTTAAAGGAGAATATTGGGATTATTCTGACTTTTGTATTTGGATATGAAGTTTCCTGAACACTGTGTGTTGTAGAGACTATCTTCCTACCCATTGTGCATCCTTGTTGTTGTGGAAGATCAGTTGATCTTTGAGTGTAAGTTTATTTCTGGGCTCCATATCATATTTTCTTCCATTGGTATATATATATCCATCTTTATACCAGTTTCATAATGTTCTGATTACTATAGTTTTATAAAATATTTTGTAATGAGAAAAACAATAGACTTCCATCTGTGTTCTTCCTTGGGATTATTTTAGCAATTCATATATATATTTTTTTAATTTCTGTGAAAATTGACATTGGGATATTGCCCTAAATCTGTAGATTGCATTGGGTAGTATATTTTTTAAACAATATTAAGTCTCCCAGTTCATGAACATGAGTGTCTTCCAATTTATTTGTGTCCTCTTTCTTTTATCAATGATTTATAGTGTTCAGAGTACAGAGTTTCATCTTCTTGGTTAAGTTCCTATTTTATTTATTTTTTTGTTGCGATTATAAAAGGGATTTTTTCTTAATTTTCTCTTGAATTGCTATATTTTTTGTTAGTGGAACAGAAATGGAACAGAATTTGATTGCTGATTCTGCATCCTACAACTTCCTTGAATTCATTTTTCTGTGTGTGGAATTTTTAAGTTTTGTTTTACATATAGCATCATGTCATATGCAGACAGAAATAGTTTTGTCTTTTTCTGTCTGATTTAAATGCTTTTTTTACCTTGCATAATTGCTCTGGTTAGGACTTTAATTGCTATGTTGAACAAAAATGGTGAGAGTTCACATCCTTATCTTGTTCCTGATATTAGACAAAGAGATGATAATTGTTCATTGTTGAGAATGATGTTAGTTGTTGGCTTTTCATATATGGGTTCTGTTTTGTTAAGGTGCCCCTCTATTCTTAGTTTTAATCATGAAAAAATGTTGAATTTTGTCAAATGCTTTTCTGCATCCATTGAGATGATCATGTATTATTTATTCTTTGTTATCTTAAGGTGGTTGATTGATTGATTTGCGTATGTTTAATGATACTTGTATTCCAGGAATAAATCCTACTTGGTCATTGAGTGTAATCATTTTAATATGTTATTGAATTTGATTTGTCATTATTTTATTGAGGATTTTGAATTCATCCTTATAGGTGATGTTGGCCTATAGTTGTCCTTTTCCTCCTAAGACTGTATATTCTTTTTTTCTTTTCTTCTTCTTTTTTCACTTTTCTATCAGTGTAATGTCCTCCTAAAAAGAATTTGGAAGTGGTTCCACATATTCAGTTTTTTGGAAAGGTTTGAGAAAGATTGTCATCAATTCCTCTTTAAAATGCTTGTTAAAAGTTCAACAGTAAAACCATCTGGCTAAGTTTTTCTTTATTGGAAAATTTTTAAGTACTGATTCAGTCTTCTTAGTTTAGATTATAGGTCTGTTCAGACTTTCTATTTCTCTATGATTCATTGTTGTATTTCGTGTTTTTTCTGGGAATGTATCAATTTCTTCCAACTTTTTAATTTGGTGGATAATTTTCACTGCAGTTTCATACTATTTTTTTTATTTCTGTGGTGTCAATGTGGTGTCTTCTCTCTTTCATTTCAGAATTCTATCATTTTTCCTTAGTGTTTCTAAAGTTTCAACAAGTTTGTTAATTTTTTCAAATAACCAACTATTAATTTTATTGATTTTTTCTATTATTTTTCTATATTATATTTCATTTATTTCTGCTCTAATTTTTCTTTCTTTCTTCTCCTATCTTTGGACTTATTTTATTTTACTTTTTCTAGGTCCTAGAGGATAGAATTGTATTGTTTATTTGAATTCTTCTTCTCCCACACCTCTCCTTCTTTCTTTTATCCTTCTACTTTTTTTTTTTTTTCAGTGTTGGAGATTGAACCCAAGGTCTCATACATGCTAGATAAATACTCTACAACTGAGATGCATCCCCAGCCCTTCTTTTTAAATGTGTTTGCTGCTATGAATTTCCCTATTAGTACTACTTTTGCTGCATCTTATAAGTTTTGGTTATTATGTTTCATTTTCATTTATCTGAAGATATATTTTTACTTATATTTTGTTTCTTCTTTGACCCATTGGTTGCCCAAGAGTGTGTTTTTTTTATTGTCCATATGTTTGTGAGTTTTTCAGTTTTCCTTTCACTAGTATTTTGTAGTTTCATTCCATTGTATTTGAAAAATATACCTGATATGATTTAATTCTTAAATTTGTTAAGACTTTTTTGGTGACTTTACATGTGATCTGCATTCCATGCATGAATACAAAGAATTAATATTCTTCAGCTGTTGAGTGGAATGTTCTGTGTTTTTAAAGTCTATTGATCTATGGTGTTGCTCAAGTGCTTTGTTTCCTTTTTAACTTTCTATCTGGATATTCTGTCCTTCATTAAAAGTAGAGGACTGAAATTTAATAATATTATGTTATTTTCTATTTTTATATTCAGTTCTGTCAATGATTACTCCATATATTTAGGTGCTTTGATGTTGGGTACATATATATTTATAATTGTGATACCTCCTGGTGAATTGATTCTTTTTATTATTACATAATATTCTTCATTGTCTCTTCGGATTGTTTTTGACTCAAAGTCTATTTTTGTCTGATACAAGTAGGCCACTCCTGCTCCTTTTTGATTATTATTTGAATGGAATATCTCCCCCCCACGCCCTGCCGCACCATTCTTTCATTTTAGCATATGAATGACCTTGAGTCTGACTGAATCTTTGTAGACAGCATATAGTGGTATCTTACGCTATTTTTTAATTATCTAGTTTCTGTGTCCTTTGATTGTGGAGCTTAATCCACTTGCATTCAGAGCAATTTTTGTTAACATGCATACAAGAATTAAAAGTGATTTTTGCACCAAAATTACAGTAGTATAGAATTCTGTATTTGTCTATATATTTACTTTTGACAGTGAACTTTATATATTTCCATACTATTTTTTTGTCAGTTACTTCTTTTCTGGTTTTATCTTACTCATAAACATATTCTTCACAATTACCTACATATGTTTCTAAAATGAATGAAATTTTGCCAACTTTATCCCCCAAATACTGAAAGAGGCCTTTTTATAATCAAGAGGTAAATACAACAGTAAAGAGCTTCAGCTCTTTGTTTTATACTACAGGCAATATGTTCATCAATGATGAGGACAATTGGGATTTTTATTTTTAGCATTAAGTAAATTACCAAGGCACATCAATATCAGCATTTCCCTGAGTTGATCAGATTAGAGTCCATTTGGGATAGGTCACATTGAAAAGACTATTGATTTTGGCCCCAGAAATTAGAGTACATTGGTACTGTACAGCTGCCACAAAATAACCAATTTTTATTACTTCTTCTCCCTAAAACTGTCGATTAGAGTATTTATTTATATTTTTATAATTATAAATCTTTCTTTAACTAGTTGTCCCACAAAGCAGTTTGTTGCCAAGCAGTTTCTTTATCCTGGTGGTTTTAGCTCTCAGATAATCCTTCTTTGTTTCCTAATTTGTCTGCCCCTTTCTCATTTATAAATTGGTCCTTTATCTCATTGTATGTTTCTGTGATCCATTAAGATACTCAAGCCTAATAATAATTCTATTTTAGAAATGAAGAAATATTATTTCACATCAACTCACATAAAATGCAGTGGAATAGAATATTTACACATTATTTCAAACATAATGTTCCTTACTAATGTCTATACTGTCTCCCAGACTGCCATGTCCATATAACTACAGGTCACTCAATTGAAGTATCACCCTTCCCTACCCAATCTGATTAATCAGACCTAGCTTCTTTCTTCTCATTCACCTCATTCTTCTATAGTATATTCTAGTAGAGATTCAATTTACCATTTACCCAAAGATCCTGCCAGCTGGGTTGTGGTTTATGGAGTTAGAAGAGATTATACTAATAATATCTGGGATTCATGTAAGGATATTGCCATATTTACTTCTTTTGTACCCATTTTGCTCTTCAAAGACTGGCTTTGAGGTTCAAATTAAGCTGATTTCACTGATCAGGAAGACATACCTAATGGAGAAAGCATCATTGTTCCTATTCAGACACAGTCTTGGATGAAACAGAGCTGGTGGCACTTCCTAAAGATGGAAACTCTTCAGTCTTTATTAGATCCAGAAGTCTCCCAGATTTCTGTTATCCAGCAGGGTAGACATGAGCCCTGTCCAGAATAGTATAAAAGCTGACATTGAGCCTTTTTTATTGGTTTTGGCCATTTTTGTGCCTGAAGAAGAATGCAACAAAGTGCTCTGAAGTTCTAAGGACTCTTCCATAACCATATTTTTGTCTATATCATTCAATTTCAGGTAAAATATTTGGAATATATATATATATATATATATATATATATATATATATATATATGATAACTGGCTGGACTAGCTTTTAATCCCAAGGACTATAATCACATTTCTTTGATTTCACCCTCGGATACTGGACTTATGTACTTGTGTCAATTTTTCACATGAAATATATATTCAGAGTTTAACTTTTTTGAAAAGTGCAATAGTATTATCATAACTTTATTATATTAAATGACAGTAATACTTTACATTTATTGAACAATGATCAAATATGGCTTGATTTTTCCAGGTCATTTATATATAGACTTTAGTGCACATAAAATGTTCATATTATTATCCACCAATAAGCATTACAAGTTTTTGTTGTTATTGTTTGTATAAATTTAATATATATATATATATATATACATATATATAGATAAAGATATATAAACATAGATATAGATATAGATAGATACATCATAATTACATATATTTCTAGGGTACAGTGTGATATTTCAATCTTTCTATATAATGTGTAATCATCAGATCAGCATAATTGGCATAACCATCACCTCAAGCATTTATTATTTCTTTGTGTTAGGAACATTCAAAATTCTCTCTACTAGCTAATTTTAAATATACAACAAATTGTTGTCAATCATAATTGCCTACTGTGCTAAAGAACATTAAAAATCGTTCTTGCCAGGTGTGGTGGTGGACATCTGTAATCCCAGCAGCTCCAGATGCTAAGGCAGGAGGATCTCAAGTTCAAACCCAGCCTCATCAACTTAGCAAGATCCTGTCTCAAAATTAAAAATCAAAAAGGCTGGTACTATGGCTCAATGATTGAGCGAACCTACGTTCAACACCCCCCCCTCCTTTTTTTGAAAGGCATTCTTCCTTAGGGCTAGGGATGTAGCTCAGTGGTAGAGCACTTTCCTAGCATGTGTAAGAACCTGGGTTCAATCCCCAGGCTAGATATCTCCCCCCATTCCCACCCCCCTACACACAGTCATTTCTTCTAGCTAATTGCACTACTGTACACATTAATCATCCTCCCTCCCCCCCAAAAAAATAGTCTTGGATGTGAATAGTTATTAAGCAAAGTATGATCACATATTATATTCCAATTACCCTCAAAATAGTTTTCTGAGATATGTGGACTACATTGCATTCATCACAACTTAGTCACATGTCCCCAGAAAACTGTGAGTCAGCAGGGTAATGTAGCCTAGCTGTGTACTACAAGAAAGAAGAAATGAGGTTCATGGATCTCAAGGCATTGCTTCTGCCCCCGTGCTCTATTACATGTTAATAAATAATTTAAATATTTGAGAATATAGAAAAAGTAAAATATATTCCTCCATATGATGTCAGGGATTTCACTGGATGAAACCAGCACACTAATACCAAATTAAATCCAGGGGAGTATGAGTAATGAAAAGTTCAAGTCAATCTTGTCAATGAATATAAGTGCTAGAAAGCTAAATAAAATATGAACCAACTGTATTTTCCAAAGAATGCGGATTTGTTCACAATTAGGAAATGAATATAAACATGATGAATGTGAAAATAAAATATCATAGAGATATAAGTCCATTCAAAAACATTTTATATACAATTCAGCTTCCATTCATATATAAGCAGGATATTTAATAATAACTAACCACAGCCTTTCTCTTTAAGGTCTATAAAAGACAAAGAGGCTTTTTTTTTTACACTATTTCCGCCAATGTTTGTACTAGAGATTTAAGCCAATTCTTTAAGGAAAGGAAAACAAATTTAAAAAATTAAAATTGGAAAAGAAGAAATAAAATTAATTAATTTCAGACTGT
The DNA here is from genome assembly GCF_052094955.1 of Ictidomys tridecemlineatus. Lineage (NCBI taxonomy): Eukaryota > Metazoa > Chordata > Mammalia > Rodentia > Sciuridae > Ictidomys > Ictidomys tridecemlineatus. Next base: position 155,339,911 of record NC_135480.1, on the reverse strand, counting down.
ACTGTATATCCAAAAAAATATATTCAAAAGAATATATCCAAAAATAATTCAATAAAGGCATATACAAAAATTAACATGTAATAATTTATTGCATTTCCAATATACTATAATGAAGATTTAAAAATGAGAACTTTCTTTTATAAAGACTATTTATAATAGCAGAAGAACATAGAGTAACTAAGAATAAATCTAACAAAAAATTTCCAAACTCTGTGAGGAAAGACTTACAAGACTCTAAGGAAATATGTTTTTAAAAAACATAAATAAACAGATATATTTCATATTCATGGGTTGGAAGACTCAACATGTAACTGTTAATTTCCCCCAAAAAATCGATACATTTAAAATTTCACTTACTTTCTCTTTTAATAAAATTTTACAAAACAAATGAAATTTCATGGAACTGCAAAGGATCCAAAACATCAAAATATTCTTGAAGCACAAGTTGGGTGAACCTGTCCTTAAGTGGATTTTACAAATTCTGGTAATAAGGTCAATGTGATATTAGTGCAGGGAAATGTTAAGAGTCAAATGAACAGAAAATTGAATCCAATCAAAATTATATGCCAAGAAAAGTCATTTAGGATATTATCAAGGAGGTATTATAAATCAATGGAAAAAATCTAGACTTTTCACTAAGTAAAACTAGGGAAATTAAACATGAGAAAAAATATAATTGGATTACTACTCTTACAAAAAATTGATTTTAGGTGATTTTCACTTCTGAATTCGAAAATAAAATTTAAAATATTTTAGAAGATGATACAGGATATTTTTATAACTTCAAGATTTCTTAAACAGAAATACAGGAAACATAGTTATAAAGGGAAGACTAATCAATTTTAAATATATGAAAATTAAGAATTTCTCTTCACTAAAAGATACCATAAGCAAAACTGAATACAGGTTATAGGATGGAAGAAAATTATTGTGACCACATATAAAATTGCTTAGTGAGAGGTATTCAGATAATTGGGGGTAAACATCTAAAGGGAATTGTGAAACCCCACTCTTTTCCTCTCTGGCCATGAGGTGAGAGAACACACCAAATGCAATAGGCTAATCTATCACGGACTGAAAACTTGAGAACAGTAAACCAAATAACCTTTTTACTCTTGATAAGCTTATGATCACAGGTATTTGTTACAGTAATGAAGATCTTGACAAATACCTTCACCATATTAAATAATGTTGAGGATATGAATCAAGAGGAATTATCGTCAACAGGGTGAAGAGACAATAGATAGAACCAATTTATCATAGTTTGTCCTTCCCAGCTTATTTGAAGATGTGAATACCTTATAAAATTGGTGACCTTACTTTATCGAAATTCTTATTCATGCTTACCACAAAACCTCAGCAAGAATTTTTCAGAGCCACTTTGCTATAAAAGCCTTAAATGAAAAAAAAGTCTAAACATTTGACTAATATAGATTTGATAAACAAATCATGTATGAACATACATTATAATACTGTGTTGCCATGCAAAAAAAATTGTAGTTATCTGGCAACATGAAAAAATTCTATCAGCATATGGTTGGGTGAAAGACAGATACAAAATATAGATAAGATAATGGAAGTTTCAAACAGGCAATATTAAAACAGGGTACGGTTTAAAAATACATACATAGGAGGTGAAATTCTTAAGGAAAGCAAGATTGCCATGTAGGTAGGATTATGGTAATTTTGGGGTCAGGAAGTCAATTCCGTTGCTAGAGGCACACAGGAGGTTTCTAAGATGCTAACTCTGTATTTTTTTAAATGGATGATAGCTCTAGGGGTGTTTGCTTTATTTTTATTTTTCAAATTATATAGTCTTATATACTTCTGTGTTTAGGACATATTTCATAAGAAAAAGGGGCACTGTGATTCTAATTTCTATAGATTATGTTCAATAATTTCTTCTTTCCTCTCTGAAATAAAAAAAGATTCAATAATTTATATCTAGTTCAATTCTCATTAAAATTTTAAAAACACATAATATAAACACGTGAAAATAACCAATAAATGAGTTACAAGTTATATTTTGATGCAAAGTAATCCATGTGAATATTTCCATTATCATTTTGAGATTTTTTTGAGTGCCAGAAGAGGATACATTTTTCGTTATTGTTGAGAGTTTAAAGCAATATGTGCACAAGAATCCAGACGTGAAAGCATTTATGTGAATGGAAAACAATGGTCAGTTAAAATAATTTCTCCTTGCTCCACTATGGAAGTGATTATTTTACCTGACTTTTTATTTGACGAGATGTTTGTAATTTAATATTTAAATATTATACAGTTAGACACAGTAAAACAATTTAATATTTAACTATTACAGAACTAGAGATAGAAACTCCTGACATCTGCACAGAACATGAACGTACACAAAGAGCTCTCAGAGGTGGTGACAACAGATAATGTCTGTGGAGGAGGGGGGACATGTCAGTCTGCGGAAAGCACACTTGTGTTCATGATATGGTTGGAGTCTTCCAAGTGCCATGGGAGGGATAAACTATCATTAGCATTATGTTTCAATGTGGAAACATTGTGTTACAATGTCATCAGATGGGGAAATCAAGACTTAAAATTAAGTAACTTCCCAAATTACTTAAGAACCAGGTAAAGCCTGTACTTTGAAATAAACTCTAGCTTATTAGACTGTCTCCAACCAGAGCCCATTCTTTCATTACTATGGAGGTTGCAAACCATTATTTGGAAACTATCAAAGTCATGTGTTTGCTTGGCACACAGTTAACATTTTTTTTTTCCAGAAATGAAATGTTTTTGTGAGTGTATTGCTCATCTCAAATCCCCCAGAACCCACCTTCCTCTCATCTTGACAATCACAATTCACTTCCTCATGTCCTGCAAATGTTTGGATTTTCTTTACTACCACCACCACTGCAGGCTCTTTTTCTCAAATGTTGATCTTTATAATTATTCTGTAAAATAAAAAGAGCCACATTCCACAGGTAGGGAAACAAGTTTTAAATGGTGTTGTGATGAATAAGCATCAAATCAGAAAACATTTATTTTTAAATTGATATTACTTTTAAAAGCAAAGATACTGAAAATAGAAATCAATCTGAAACTTACATGTAACCAAATAAATGTTAGTTAAATTTGACAGATTTGTTCTTCAACCTAGAGGAAAAATACATGTCACAGGCATCCGGGTTTTGCTTTCATCTTAATTAGTGGAACTTTTGCCCTCTCTGGAAAAAGAAACCTAACACTACCCCAGAGGAAGGGATTTTTCCTCCCTAGATTTCCTGATGTGAAACCCATTCCTCTCATTGTTTTCCACCATCTTAAGGCATGACATTTCTAAATAACATTTTTTTTCTCTCACCTCTTCACAACACAAAGAAAAAGAGAAATGACTTTTATCTCAGTATATTGAAAATGTTTATTTTATAATATTCAATTTAACTTTAGATCATAGAAGCAAAATCTTCCTCTGTCTGTGAAAAACACTGTAATTTTGCATAAGTTTGGGGTAAAGCATAGGAGGAGGGACTGGATAGGAAAGAAAGAGGATTTAGTTGAGAAAAATAATAGAAAAGAGCAAACTACAGGCATTTTAAAAGATAAAACTGAAAATAGCCCTGCTTAATTTTAAAGCATTGAGACACTTTCTATTCCTCCAACCTGAAGATCACAGCTTCAGCTTTTTGCTTTATGTGGGACATAAAAATATCCAGTGCTGGCACAAAGCTCTGCATAGCTGCACAAGCATAAGGTTTCTCTGTACTCAGAAAACTAAGAAGTGCAACCCTCAGCATGATCAAAGAACTGCTCTGCTATCAGCCTGAGAAAATGCAGAAAAAATTACTGATAGGTCATTTTCCCAGGGGACTCATTTGAAGATACTTGGCAAACTTACAAAGAACCTGAAAACTGTGCATGAAGGCAAACATGCTAAGCAGGTGCTATTGAGTATTTTAATATTAACTGTGTCTCTTACAGAGGACAGCCAAGTGACTGCGACTAGAGCTGATTTATCTGCAGTTGATTATTATGAACCAGGTACTGGGTTTCAGCTTGAACCAGTGACTTAGAGTAGCTAATACAGATTTACAGGCTGCTGAAATCAAATATTTCCTTTAAGGGAATGACATTTTCTTGTCATTTGATTAACATGACTACCAGAAGTCTATCATAATATGGTAACAATTTTTATCAAGGCAAATTGCCAACATCAGTGGTTATGGAAGGATTATACTTCATCAAATTTCCCCAAAAAAAATCTTTTAAGAGAAAAGAGCTGAAATCTTTTAAAAGTATATTGAATTACCATCAACAAAAAAAGAAGAAAAATAAATAAATAAATAAGTTTATTTTTTTATGCCCTCTGGGTTACATGGGTTTTCTTTATTAATTTGTAAAATTTTAATTTTACAAATAAAGTAAAAGTTTTACATGACAATAGGATTCATCTTGACATAATTGTAAAAACACTGAAATACAATTTGTTCTAATTTAGTCCCTAGTACTTCCACTTTCTCTCTCTTTTCCCTCCCCCTTTTCCCTTCCCTCTACTCTACTGATCTTTTTATTCATACTTACAGGTTTTTTTAAAAAATTAGTGTCTTGTATTGTACATGATGGTGAGATTCACTGTGGTATATATGTTCAGAGGAATGTTAGGTCAGATTTATTCCACTGTCTTTCCTTATCTCATTCCCTTTTACTTCCATTCATTCCCTTTTGTCTTCTCCACTTATCTTTTATTCTTCTTTAATGTCTCCCTGCTATTTTGGATTAGCATCTGAATTTCAGAGAGAACAGTCAACCTTTGGTGTTTGGGGATTGGCTTATTTCACTTTAGCATAAGAATTTTCAGATCCATCCATTTACCAGCAAAGGCCATAAAGTCATTCTTCTTTTTGACTGAGTAATACTCCATTGTGTATATACATACCACATTTTCTTCATCCATTCATCTGTGGAAGGTGGGGCACCTCGGTTGGCTTTATAGCTTGGTTATTGTAAATTGTGCTGCTAAAACATTGATGTGGCTGTGTCACTGTAGTATAATCTTTAGATATATACTGAGAGTGGAATGGCTGGGTCATATGATGGTTCTATCCCTAGTTTTTTGAGGAATCTCCATACTGCACCGATTTGCAGTCCCACCAGCAATGCATGAGTGTACCATTTTCCCCACATCCTTGCCAACATTTGTTGTTACTTGTATTCTTGATAATTGCCATTCTGACTGGAGGGAGATGAAATCTCAGCATAGTTTTAGTTTGTGTTTCTCTAATTGCTAGAAACATGGAATATTTTTTTCATACCATTTGTATTTCTTCTTTTGAGAAGTGTCTGTTTAGTTTCTTTGCCCATTTATTGATTAGATGATGATGATGATGATGATAATGATGATGATGATTACTTTTTTTGGTGTTAAGCTTTTTGAGTTCTTTGTATATCTGAATATTATTAATGCTTTGTCTGAAAAGCAGATGGCAAAGATTTTCTCCTATTCGCTTGTTTCTCTTATCATGCTCTTAATTATCTCCTTTGCTGTGAAGAAGCTTTTAAATTTTGATTCCATCCCACTTATTGATTTTTTATTTTATTTCTTGTGCTTTAGGAGTCTTGTTAAGGAGGTCAGTTCCTGAGCCAACATGTTAGAGTGTTGTGCCTACATTTTCTTCTAGAAGTTGCAGGGTTTCTGGTCTAATTCCTAGGTCTTTAATCCACTTTTGAATTTCATACAGGAGAAAGATAGGGTTTAAATTTTATTCTACTACATATGGATTTCCAGTTTTCCCAGTACCATTTGTTAAAAAGGCTATCTTCTCTCCAATGGATATTTTTGGCATCTTTGTCTAGTAAGAGATAACTGCATTTATGTGGATTTATCTTTGTGTTTTCTATTCTAGTCCATTGGTTTTCTTGCCTGTTTTGGTGCCAGTGCCATGCTGTTTTTGTTACTATAGCTCTGTAGTGTAATTTGAGGTTTAGTATTGTAATGCCTCCTGCTTCACTTTTCTCACCAAGTATTACTTTGACTATTCTGGGTCTTTTATTTTTCCACATGAACATTTTAAATGCTTTTCATATTTCTGTGAAGAGCATCATTGGAATTTTGATGGGAATTGTATTGAACTTGTATAGTGCTTTTGGTAATATGGCCATTTTGACAATATTATTTTTATCTTTTGAAGAACATGGGAGGTCTTTGAAGGTCTTCTTCAATTTCTTTAGTGCTCTATAATTCTCATTGTAGAGGTCCTTCATATCTTTTGTTAGATTGATTCCCAAGTATTTTATACTTTTTGAGGCTATTGTGAATGGGATAGTTTTCCTATTTTTTTCAGTAGATTTGTCATTGGACTGTAGCAACAGATTGATAGATATTGATCTTATATCTTGCTACTTTACTGAATTTATTTATGAGCTCTAAAAGTCTTTTGGTGGAATTTTTTTGATCTTCTAAATATAGGATTATGTTGTCAGCAAACATAATTTTGGCTCTAATTTTCCGATTAGTATCCCTTTATTTTTCTTCTCTTGCCTAATTTTTCTGGCTAGAGTTTCAAGGACTATGTTGAATAGGAGTGAGTCACACTGAGACCAAAACCAAAGATAAATTAATGAAAGAAAAGTTCAGATCCATATCCATGGTCTACATATGCAAAAGTTCTTGATAAAGTATTGTCAAACTGCATAAAAAACACATTAAAGAGATATTACATCATGATCAAATGGGTTGAATCATACAGGTGTAAGGTTGTTTCAACATATGAAAATGAACAAATGTAATTCACCACAAAAATAGACTTAAGGACAAAAATCACATGGTTATCTCAATAAATGCAGAAAAAGAATTTGGCAAAGTAAAGCAGCACCCATTCATGTTTAAAAGACTAGAATAATTAGGGATAGAAAGAATTTAATTCAACATTATAAAGGTTATATATGACAACCCAAGGTCAATATTATTCTGAATGGAGAAAACCAAAAGTATTTCCTCTAAAAACAGGAGTAAGACAAAGATGCTTACTTTCACCAATCCTAATTAATTTATTTATGCCACTGGACTCAAATAACATGCATGTCTGGTGAGCTGGCCAACAAGTTGAAACTTATTAGGAAATGTATTGGGATTTCAGATGGGTACTCTGAGCTTCCACTTCTATCTTCCTCAGTGGTAATCCTTTAGCTCTAATTTTAAGGTTTTTAATATATTAAATGTGTCAAATTGTGTTGCATTTTTCATAAGTTTTTAACATATCCACAAATGTTTTCATTTTGTCATTTGACATTTTCTTCTCAAAACCATGATATGCTACTGGTTTATGATATATTTTTTTAACAATTTGTCTATCCCTCACTGATAAAATATCACATAATTTTATTTTATTTGCTATTATGATCATATGATATTGAACATTCTTATGTATTTACCATAATTTACATAGAGTCTAGGAGTGATAAAATAGGGGAATATTTATTAACTTATTGGTACCAGGGATTGAACCCAGGGGTGCTTAACTACTAAGCCACATCTCCAGTTCTTTATATTCAGGGTCTCAATGGGTTGCTTAGGGCCTTGCTAAATTGCTGAGACTGGCCTTGAATTTGCAATCCTCCTGCCTCAGACTCCCAAGCCCGTGGGATTACAGGTGTGTGCCACTGCTCCCAGCTGGGAATTTTTATATTGATACTAACATTACAAAGTAAGTAATTCCATTATTTTATCAGTAAGAGTATGAGGCAGTAGTTCTCAAGAATAGTCCTGAACCAGCAGCACCAGCATCATCTGGGAAGCTGCTAGATATTCAACTTCCTGAGTCCCACCCCAGACTACTGAACAGGAATCTCTAAAGGAAAGGGATGGTCTAAGCAGTTTTGTTTTTTAACCAGTCAATATGATATATTATATTAATGTCTACATTCCCTGGGGATTGTACCCAGGGCCTTGTGCATTCTACCACTGAGTTATACCCTTAACCCCTTAATGAATTTTAAAACATAATTTAAAAATATCCTTGAACTCAAGAGACATCTATATATTAGTTATATTTTAAAAGTGAATAGGAAAACCACAGGAAATGCTTCTGGAACAACTAAAATTGTAACTAAGTTTCTATCTCAGAAGCCTGTTTGCTTTCATTGTCAATAGTATTTGTCACAGTTTGCATATATTTTACCTGTTTGTCTTGGATATATTTACAATTAGTCTCTTGGCTTCATGAGCATAGCTAGCACTTCTGATTTACCTTCAGTTGATTCCCCAGTGTCAGTACAGAACCTTGGGCAGAGCTAGAATGTGGGATATTTTACCTTCATGAAAGACTGAACCTCCTATGCTTTACAGCAGTCTCTGTGTTGTGTCCCTCCTGGTGCTGGGCTTCTTCACTTCCCAATGGAGCATCCACATTCTTGTCTCTACATGGACTCTACATGATGCCACACATTTGAACTGGATTCAAGTTGCTGTATTTTCATTGAATATAATTTTGACAAGTCAGTAAATCCGTTCCAAGAATATTATGAAATCCTGTGTGTAGTGAAAAGTGGTTACATGAAAGGACACAACTGAATCAGCCACATACTAGCTAGGTACTGTGGGCAATTGTCTTCACACACCTCTGCTGAGTGCTATTGTCATTTATAGGGTGAGATAATGACACTTCCCTCATAAGCTATTATTAAATGTAGCAAGATTAAGGAACTAATTAATAACCAATATTAATTAAACATTTACTCTGTACCTAGCAACATATATATTTATAATATATATATATATACACACACACATATATAGCTTATTAAGAAAAAAATATATATATTGCTTATTAAGAAAATAGTTTGTAGTAAATATATGTCTACCAGGCACATTAAAAATAAAATAATTTAAAAATGGAGCTCAGGAGTTATTGATCTGCTTGCTATTAAATATACTAGAAACCATACATGTGAGGAAACTGTTAAAAGACATTGTGATTTTTTTTTGCATATAGATCACAATACTGGTATTATATACTGGTAAATACAATTTATTTAACGTGAAAGGCAAAGAATACTAATTAACAAAATAAGTATTTTAAATTATACGGTGTTCACTTAAAAACAGCAAGATTACATGGTTAAAACAGGAAATTCTCATTTAGATGATTACAAAGTCTGAAAGAACAAACAACCATTTCAGTAAGGTTCCAATTTTCTTTTTTTCTTTCTATTGCAAAGACTGAAGTCACTCAGAAAATTGACTCTGTGGGTGTGGCAACTCTTTAGTAGGGACAATGGAATCATAGAAGAGAAAAGGAGGGGGGTGAGTACTGAATCACTCACCACAGTGAGTTTGTGTTAGGATTTAAATTTCTGGCCAAGTCAAACAACCCAACAATGTAATTTAAGAATTATGCAATAAAAACTCTGCCTTGGTCAGTGGTCAGACTATCCTTAGACTGAAAGAAAACAAAAGAGAAGTATTTGTACCCAAGCCTAAAGACTCATAAGCAACACTTGCTAAAGTTTACTCAAAGGCATATGGAATTATCAAGGTTGAGCTGGTTTACTATGAAGAATGATCCATTACTCAATAGTTGCCTAACATATGTAAAGGTGGCACAACTTTTTAAACTGTGGACTTCCTTATGTATGTAGCCTGTGAAAAACTACTGAACTCCCATGCTAGAGATTTTGAAAAGAAGCACTTCAGTCTTTTCAGACCTTGATTAGTGGTGTTTTCTACAATTTTCCTAATTTTATTTTTACAACTAAGTGTCATTTGCTACAATTTACTTATTCTTTGAAGGGTGCTTACCATCATGTTCCCTTTGGCTTAGGGATTTCTCTGATTTTGTCATAGAATGCAAATATGTCCATTCATCAAATAAATATTTATTGAGCATCTTCTATATGTCAGGCGCTGTCCTACATTATTGGATACATTAGGAAACAGAAGAAAAGTAAAATTCTCTTCTCTGGGGATCTTAGGCCACTTTAAATTTTCTATAACTCTACAGAGGCTATCTGCCTGAAATGTTTCCTTAAGTTCCTTTAGCCCATGCATGGCTGATCTGTATTCATGTAAATTTTAAATGCTACTTCCAGGAATGCTCTCAACTCCCTCCCTCATACCAGATTAGGCTTCCAATGCATAAATTTTCACAACATATTACATTTTCTTTAAAGCACAATTTTAATAATATGGTTACTTGGTATGCAAGCTTGCTAGGCAGTAAATTCTCTTATGACTAGCACCATGGTCTGTCTGGGTCACCACTAAATCCTCAGAGTCTATCTAGTTCAATGCTTGGACAAAGAAAATGCTATTGGATAATTCCATTTGCAAGGAAAATTTGTGTGAGGTAAACTCATTTCAAGTTGGGGTTTTGGCATTTTAATTTATCAGCATTATGTAGTACAAAGGTATTTCCCTTTACTGTCTAGCTCTGCTCACCCCTGCATTCCTCCAGGAGGCTGATTCCAGTGTCCTATAGGTGCACCAGCTCGCAGCTTTTGGATCCAGGCATGAGAAACTTCCCAGTGCCTCACCATTGTTGTGTACTTTTCCAACTTGAATGTTGATGTTTATCCCCAGTTTTAGTTGACTCTTTTGTTGCTGTTGCCAAAACCCCCCAACAAACTTAGAGGAGTAAAAGTATATGTTGGCTCATGGTTACAAAAATCTTAGTCCATAAATGGTGGACTCCAAAACTCTGGGCCCAAAGTGAGGCAGAACATCATGGCAGAAGGGCATAGTGGAGGAAAATGTGGCAACCAGAGAGCCAAGACAAAATATAAACCCCAAAGTCACACTCTCAGTAACCTACTTTATCTAGCCACACCCTACCTGCCTACACTTACCACCCAGTTAATCCCTATCAATGAATTAATCCACCAATTAGGTTCCAACTCTCATAATCTAATCATGTCACCTCTGAACCTTCTTGCATTGTCTCACACATGAGCGTTTTGGAGACACCTCATATCTAAACCACAACACCCTCTCATCATACTTGCATACTTGTTCAGCTTTGCTCTGCCCCACGGTGCCTAAAAGGATGCTGCTGGTCAGCTTCATGGAGCACTAGTTAATGACATGAAACAGCTCCAAATACCAGTATTGCCCAATTTCTCTCCATACCACCTGAATCCATATTTTACCATATTCACTGAACATCTACTCTTTTCGCTTACCAGTTTCTTGAATTTTAACTCGAGTAAAACCATTTTTATACTTTTTTTCTTTCCATTTTATCTTTTCTTCCTTAGCTTTTCACAGTGCCCACTGAAATTATGGGCCCTTTGTTAATATATTAAAAAACAAACAAAAAACAAAAACAAAAAACCCTTCAAGACCCTGCTATGACAGCAGGGCATAAACCAGCGTTGGAATATTTTTAAACATGGGGCCCCAACACACAAGACATGCATCTGGAAGACTGACTCTTTCCCTCTTTCATTTTATCCTGTCCTTCTTTTTCTTCTTTATACCCCCATTTCCTCTTTGCCTGACAAACACCACCTTGTCTCTTTTCTTCCTTCATGATTATTTACATCTCCTAGATTAAGATCATTCACTAAAGGTGAAAAGTACAAATACAAAGATTTTGTGGTTTTCTGACTTTGTGGGTAACCTTAGCACCCATTTCACCAAGTGCTTGTTGTTTGAACTTGACACTACTTTCTTTGAACAAACTTCCAAGTTATAATGATGTGCTTAATCTTATTTATAGGTGTCTAGTTTTGTTTTATTTTTTAATATGTTGCTGCAGGAAATTCTTCCAGGATAGTTACTGTATTTTTTTTTTGGTTATACAATCTGGCAGGGCTGATAGGCAGCATAAGAAGGATGTCACCCAGGGAGTGCATCTTCTCTATGACATGGCTTCCTCAAGTTGCTCCTTACCAAGAGTCTTCACTCTGACCTCCATGTGCCCCAAGCTGACATTGGCTTATATGACATCTTTTATCATGCATCTTTCAACACCCCCCCCCAGCACCCACTATGTCAGTGAGCTCAGGGGTCTGGGTGTTCTTGTCCCCAGTCCCAGCACTACTTTCTGCAGCAGTCCATAGTCCCCTTTTTATCTCTGATGATCTCAATTCTCTCTGCTTTTATGCTTCTGCTTCCTGAGTACCATCAATGTTTTGCAAAAAAAGCTGAGCTGATTCCAGAACTTGGCTCCCTTCATTGTCCTGTGAGTCCTATGGAACATTCCAAGATTCCATAAACTTGACAAAAGACATGTCATTTTAATGGAAGAAACGACCTTGCACTCTGTTTCTTCATCCATCTGTCTACTTGCTCCTTCTCATCTTTTGTTTGCTACCGAATCTTTCATATTCTTCTCCTGTCTCTCAGCAGCCTCCAAATCCCTAGTTTATATGCCCAATAATAACAGCATCATCTGCATGCTCTTCCTCGGAGGTCTTTTATCCCCAAATCTTAATCAAATAACAATAATAATAATAATAAATTATTATTATTATTATTATTATTATTTGATGCTGGGGATTGAAACCAGGGCCTTGTTCATGTGAGGCAAGCACCTTACCAACTGAGGTATATCCCCAGCCCATCATCTTATTTTTTGAAATACAATTCCTTTCCCAAGACATAATCTGGTGACAAATATTACTCTAATAGTTTGCATCTATTTATACCTATGTCATTAATTTCTTCACTGAAATCAACTCCAGAGAACAGGAATTCTGGACTTTTCCAAATGTTTTGTCTGCATACGCATCCCTCACTTACATTCAGAGGTGTTATCTAGTTTTTAATTAGAATTTATATCTATCACAACATAACTCTGTTAGATGTTCACCCAGCTAGTTGTTTTTGTACAATGGATAATATATCAAAAAAAGACTCCTGTTGCTCAAATAAGACTGCCACTACAAACTATTCAAAACCAAACTAATTACTTCCTTTGTCCCTTGGCCTTATCCCCTTGTTTGTTCTGATATTTTGACCTTGGATTGTCTTTGTTTTTATTGGCTCACTTGACTTCCACAACAGTTGTTTGCTTTATACAGAACCATGACTATGCCCCAGGACCCCTTTCTATTATAGAATACTGCCCATCATTTTTTCCATAGAATTTTTCTTTTCAAGTTTTCTAAGTACATATTTAAGTGAAAAAAGAACCATTTTTAATCCTCTTCCTCAGAAATAGTTCTCATTGGTGCTTTAATGTTTAAATATATTACATTATTCTTAGTATTTTTTTTCTTGACATCAAGTTTCCCAAACTAGAAACATTCGTTTTTGGGGGTACAGAGGATTGAACTCACTCAACCATTGAGTCACATCTCCACCCATATTTAGTATTTTATTTACAGACAGGGTCTTACTGAACTGCTTAGCACCTTGCTTTTGCTAGGTCTGGCTTTGAACTCATGGTCCTCCTGCCTCAGCCTCTTGAGCCTCTGGAATTACAAACATATGCCACTGTGCCCATCCCAAACTAGAAATATTCTGACAGATAATTATGCACCCTGTTAGAACTTGATACCATGATAATTTTCCCATGTGCCTTATCATGGGTCTCCCAGAAAGCAGATCCCAGTATTTATTTTGGATTGTCACACAGGGAATAGACCTGGAGAGCAAAGAAAGAAAGACAAGGAAGGGAAAAGCTTATGCAGAGACCTGATATCAAGCTGGCTAGTAGTAAGAGCACAGACTACTTGGGGTACATCTTGTGAGAAACTTTATAAACTTTGTTTTAGGACATTTGATATGTGGGACTAAAGGAAGAACATTTATATGTTGACTTCATTACCTAATGGACAATTAATTCACTACAGGAATGAATTTTCCTGTACTTGCACACTGTGCATGCATAGGTACAAAATGGGGCTTAGTGGAGTCTGATTGTGTCTCAAAATTTGACATCTACAGAGAAATTCTATGCAGAAAGTGAGAGGGGCCCAATGTAGGCATGAAGCTATCGGGTTGCCCCAATGTATATAGTGGGTCAGATCCCACACACCTAGTACCACAGTGTCAAGTGAGACAAGAGTCAGTTGTGATTGAGAATTTGAAATGTTCTGTGTCTGATATAGTAAACCCCTTACACTAGCCAGATCTCCTACTAGAGTTCCTCTGTATTTTCTGGTACCTAATTTTCTAATCATTTTTTCCTTTCTGACTTTTTATCAACCACTTAAAACATCTCTCACTGCCCAGAAAACCCTGTATGATTGAGCCTCAGACCACTCCTTGCTTCATACACAATGGACAGTCCAATGTGGCTTACAGCTCACCACGGTTTCATAGGCTCTCTCACCTTCCCACCAACCCCCGCCACTATCAGTGGGCTTCAACATGGCAGCAATCTGTTTTTCAACATGAACACATTATGATAACCCATCTGTGAAGCAAGGTCAGGTTCATTTGTCTCTGTCTGTTAAGTGCAATAAATCCCTATATGGGCATAGGTGTAATATATAATGGGCACTGGGATCGGGATATCAGTGCAATAGCAATTTACATGGGAGTTCAATCACCTGTTATGCATAGTTTCTGAAACTACCTGGCCCAAATTGCCAAATATAATTTGTATCACGAAACAGAATCTTACTCTGCTGCCCTGCATTATGACTCAGATCTGGTAATTTTATTCATGATGGGAAAATCCAGTTGCATAGTCACTTTATAAACAACTCTTACTCACTTAGACTCTGTAAGGTCCCAGGTACCCTGAGAGCCAGTTATTAAACACAGAGTAGTCTTTGTCTAAGAAGGAATAATCTGGCTGCAAAATCTAGGGCGTCTACACTATTGGAGCTTGCCAGAGACTCCACACATCATCCTTATTTCCATGGACACCTCTAGCATTATTGGACTAATTAGTCTATTGTCCAAGTGGCAGTACAACATATACCATGGCAAGCTGAACCAGTTACAGATTCCTCTTTTAATCTAAAAACATTTTAAAATTAGTAGACTCGATAACTATCTCACTAACTTCCTAACAACTTAGGGCAGGGGTACACACCTGTAATTCCAGCAACTCAAAAGGCTGAGGCAGGAGGATCACAAGTTTGAGGCCAGCTACAGAATCTAAGGGAAGCCCTGTCTAAAAATAAAAAGGGCTGGGGATGTAGTAGAGCACTCCTGGGTTCAATTTCTAGTACCCTCCCACCACCAGAATTAGCTGACTTATTAGTCTCCAGAAAAAATAGATTTCAGAACAAATATATTCTATGCTGTCTCCAAAATCCAAAACATGCATTTTTTAAAATTTTTATTTCTTGTATGAGGTTCAAGCTATAATCACATTCTCTGCCTCCAAGGCCATGTCCACTGGATCCAGAAAAGCTCTGGGACCCTTGGAGCTTATATATAGTCCTTGGACATGTAGGGACCTTGTTAGAGTATCTAGTATTTTTGCCACCTCCTGACCACAAAGTCAAAAAAGTAGGATACCATGAAGTTAAGGTACCAGTTTGATTTTCAATCAAATGTGAAGATAATCAAAGACTTTTCAAGTCTATGAAGGAATTGACAATAGGTAAGTAATTTATTTCTGAAGAAAGAGCTTGAGAGTTTAGTGCTGTCACCACTATATGAAGCCAAAATGCTTGCTGCTCTTGGACAACTGGACATATAGCCCCTAAATCCTGGCCTGAATATTATTGTCTTTCTAGGACCATTTCAAATGTTTTCCTAATTTATTCAGACAGCCAAGCTTGAAGTAAATTCTTATGTGATATTATTGCATTAGGAGTTCAACTCCAGGGAGAGGGAAATGAAATAGGAAAGAAGAAAGAGTCAATATAAAATTTTATTATCAATTAGCTATGGAATGTTTGTGATCTGTATCATAGGACTGTCAATCATGGGGAAGAAAAAGGAAAGACTGAGTCCACCAAGTACTCTGTCCTACAGGTCCATACTTTGCCCCATAGGGTATTAAATTTTCTGCTTGCTTGAATGTGAGAATATTTTATGGTAAGCTGAATATTAGTGTCACCCAGGAAGTCTCAGACAGAAGGAGGAGGTTCAATAGGGGACTTGCAACCAAGCTCTGTTAGTTGGAGCTTAAGTGAATCAGTTAGAACTCAAGCAAACTGGTCTTTGAGGCAGATCTAGAACAAGAAAATGGCAAGATCAATACATCAACAGGATCTGAAATGCTCCATGAAGTATTTGATACGTCATCTTTAAAGACATTAAAATTAACATTTTTGTGGATCAAAAATATTTCATTTAATTGATATGCTCTAATTTCTTGAAAGATTTCTGAATTGTTAGAAAGATAATTTTCCCTTCATTATTACTATATTTTCACAATAATCACGTTTGGTTTTTAAATGCTTTGTCAATAATTCCTATTTAGCCCAGATTTTACTCTCATAATTTTGGCATAAAGTTCCTTTGTTAAATATACTCTTGTGATCTTGGTCTGGGGCTGAAATAGAAAAAATAAAAACTCAATCTAAATTGAATTTTACCTTTTTAAAATGGTATCACTATTGAAGGGGAAAGCAAGAGGTTCTCTTTTTTCCATATAATGCTTCATATGAAGTCCATTTGTTCCTTCAATATTTGTTGAGCTCTTACTGTGCTAAGTGTTGTGCTACAAACTGGAGGCACACAAACATGAGACATAATCCCCACTCACAAAGAAATCGTAATCCAGTGCAGAAACCATTTGCCACAAATAGAAAGTCTTCTAAAAGCCATTAGCCATCTGCAAAATAATTTACCTATGAGAAAAATTGGACAGTTAATTTGCAACCAGAATAGTGATTTTACCTGAGTAAGGATTCTAGTTTTTAAAAATTCAGGTCAAGTAGGAAGATAATACAGTTCTTGTGGCAGAATGTTTTTCAGAGTTAGGGAAGATTGGATTCAATGTAGCTTCCCAGCAGTAATAACACCACATAAAAGGAAGATAAACTGTTTTTGTTCAAACCTCTCATTTTACCGAGAATTAGTTCTCTGTGCCAGGGTGGATCTAAGTCAGTTCTGTAAGTTGTTCTAGAATGAGGCTGTTAGGAAAGAGGAAAATTGCTTCCCTATCCTATTAAAAAATTTTAACATGGTCCTTGGAGTGAAGTTTTAAGTCCTAAGAGCTGGAACAATGGTTAGAATGATAGAATTTTAGGATAAAAGACACAGGTAAAATTTAATGAATTAGGTACTCTATTTGAATTTACATGATTGCCAGGACACATCCTAACCACTGTTTATTTATGGTTTAGCACCTAGATGCTGTTTGGCACAATGTGCCTGCTGGTTTTAATAACCTAAATAGCACAGAGGCTCTCACGAGTGGATGTTTTTCACAAAGTATGTAGTTGTGTTCTCTATTCCAAAATCCTGGCTAAGATCTCCTAGGAATTACTAGAGCTTGTGCATTTAGAAAATCATGTGGCTCTTTTATTGCACTTCCTTCCCTAAAGTGATTCAAACCATAAAAATCTTATAAAATGGGGCAGAGTAAAGGGAGAATCAGCCAAATTGATATTGGTTGTGGGACTTCTCAAAGCAATAATGTAAAATTCTCACAGCTGTCTGTTTGCTTCTTTTTCCTCTTTCCTCTTTTTGTCTCTCCTTGAAAGGGTTAAAGTTCTGCACCCTTTATTTTCTTATTGGTACAGTTTCAAGCAGATATTTTTGACTTTCTGTTGTATGCTACTGTCATTAGTTGTCCATTGTCCCAAATGATGTCATAAGAAAATAACTTTCTGAAAAATGTTTTATTATAACTTTGCAATTGTGACAAGACAATTCCCTTATATTTATAGAAATTTATAGAATTTTTTGATAGAATTTTCATACTAGTAGAATCGTTTTGCTTTGTTAAATGTGTGTCAGTTCTTTTTAAACATTGCATGCAAAGTTGATAGTTTTTCAGCAGGACTACTTTGCTATATCAAAGTAGTATGACTTTGTATGACTTCATCTTTCTGAACCTTCTGCATCTTAGCTATGGATTTTATAAAATCAGAAAAAAAAGAGATTAAGAGGATAATATTTCTAACTCCCATTTTCTTTAGAGTATGTCTTGCCAACATCTCTTGCTATTATTTTTTTTTTTTTGACTGTGTTCTTCTTTGTAAGTCTTAGTTTTCCTTTATTTCCTAACTGCTTTCTTGTCTTTTTGGTACCATAGGGAAAGCCTCTAAAATTTCACATCAGATAATTTGGAACTGATGGAATTGTGTGTTCCCTCTCCAGGTTGCTTTGTGAGAAACCTCTGCTGAAAAACTCCTGTGTTTGTTTCTAAAATAGTGGCATCTGTCCAACAGCATGTCCAATTTGTCAAGAAGATCTGACTGAAACCCTTCATTATCATATGTTGGTAAAATAATTTTGCCTGAAGGGGAAATGGCTCATTAATAAGAAGAATGAATTGCGCATTGTTTTTTGCCTAATATTCACACAGTTTCTTCCTTGTAACATGCATTCCTGGCTTTAGCTTCAAATTGTCTACCTGCTTAGTGAGACTGTGGGTGAGAATTGAAGCAGCTTCCTTGAATAGCTACCTATTGTACCTGCCAAAGTTACCCGTGGAAATTGAATCACAAAATAGATCTGAAAAATTTTTGTTTTCTTTAAAAGAGTTTAATTTTTATGAAATGTCTATGTAGACTCGAACACCTCTTCTTAGAAACTAGACCTCAAATCAAATTGGAGACGGAGGTAGTGATAAGAGTGAAGAGATGAATTTCAAGAAACAAGAAGACCTGTCATGGGGAAGATACCTTGTAATGAACACAGTTAAGTTATTTGACCCTCTCACAGAGCCCTTTTCTACCCCTTTCTAAAGGGGTTGCTTTTTAGCCACCATGTTTGTTTTGACCTCAGGTAATGACTAGATGTGAGCACTAAGGTTGAATTGGAGCTATCTCTTTCCCATCGAATGAAAATTGAGAGTAGACACTAAGAAGAAGTAAATGGAATTCTATTTAGAACTTCAACTTAAGAACTCGGAAGCCTGTGGTGGTTATATTCTCTCAGGTGAACTAAGCATCGAAGCCAGTCTTCACCTGGAGATGTACAGAAAGTAAGGAAGTTGAAAGAATTCCACAAAAGTTACTGATGGCTCTTTTTCTCAGAGAATCCGTTATATTTCCCCCCTTTAACTTGAGCTAGTTAGAGTAACTGTCAGTCATTTGCAGTCAAATGATATTGATTAATTGTAAAATGTAAGTAAGAACAGATAGATATTTTTCGTGTTCTCATTGAAAATTTGGGATTAATTCATATTTTTTTACAGGAAATGGACAGAGAGAAAGCATTGTACTTAATCATATGCCGCACATGGGCCACCATAAATGCAATCTGAGCAATCTCTTGGCTTGCAGACTGGCTTAATAGTAAAGGAACTGGAGAAAAGGGAGATAAAAAAAACTGGTTTCTCAATAGCATACTCTGAAAGCAGCTTCACTGAGAGTAACTCAGGATAAAGTGGGTTGACACAAATATTTACATAGAAAATCATTTAGTAATGCAATGTTATTATAATCTCTATTTGTGAAAACAGATGTATCACTATAAATCATAGTCTCTAAAGGGAGAATTTGTAACCAAAGCTATTTTAATTGCTTTGCACCACCCTCTTTCATGATTGTTTTACTGAGAAAATATTATCCAAAATAAAAAGAACTTGGAAA
This sequence comes from Ictidomys tridecemlineatus, assembly GCF_052094955.1. Lineage (NCBI taxonomy): Eukaryota > Metazoa > Chordata > Mammalia > Rodentia > Sciuridae > Ictidomys > Ictidomys tridecemlineatus. The sequence continues at coordinate 155,320,321 of NC_135480.1, read as the reverse complement.
CAAAGGGATCTTCATCCTTAAGGGAAAAGAAAATGCTGTCTCCAAATCATCTCCACTCATGAATGGAAGTATAGTACAGGGTCATTAGAAATAATCCTTGGATTTGCCTCATTTCTTATCAAGTAGTTTCACTACAAAAGTATATTTTGAAGACCATTCATATTAAGTATCTAAGAAAGTATGATTTCATTTCTCCTGAGATAATAGACTTTTTAATTTAAAAAATTGTTCTATACTTAATAATCACAATATATACTTACTTAGTTCTTCTCTCATTTCCTGGAATAATAATGTTAACGTTTTAACATAAAAATGGCAAAGTTATATGGTAATGTCAATTTCTTTAAATATCGAGCAGTTAATTTTCACCCACATTGTTATTCACTGAATAAATATTTCTATTCTGAAAGTTAGAATGGAGATCTAAGTAGATCAGAGAATTTATCCACACTTCTTAGAGCCAGGTATATTGAGGAAGAGCACCAGGCACACATTAACTAGAGAAAAGGCCTAGTAGATAAGAGTGTCCTATCAGGAAGATAAGCCAATAGACCATGAAAGGACTAGCCACATTTAGATTTCAAGTGTAGTCATGTTATCCCCATTAGGCAGATGGAAAACAGTCAGCAAATATAAATTATGTAGTAGTTGTAATCTGAAAGGCTCAACCATGTTGGAACTTTCCCTGAAGAAGGAATTAACCAAAAAAAAAAAATTACACACACACACACACACACACACACACACACACACACACACACGAGTCGCATATTTAAAACTCATTGTGTTGGAAGTGAACTTAAATTCCCCTCAGGAAAGAGGAAATTGCTGACTATTTCAACTCTGCCTATTCTATATCCCAGTGGTAAGGGTATTGGAAAGATACTGAATTTGCAGGGTAATAGAGGAAAAGTGGGAAAAAGGGATCCAGTCACTTATAATTACTTATAATGTCACTACCTAACTCCTTCTGTTATAACCAATTGGTTTAGTGTGCAAGGTCTTGCTAAGCTGTCATATTGTAATTTAATTTCCCTTTATTCTCCTTAAAAAACTTACTCATCAATGCAGCCAAAATTGTCTATAGTTTGTTTCTCTACATTGTTCCCCCATTGGTCATGCTGTTTCATATATTTGGAAATTCCTTTCATCCCATCTTTATTTATGTGGATTCTATATTTTTTAACTCTAAATTCAATTTTCAATTAACTTAAAAAAATCATTCTTGTAACTGCCAGCCAGGTCAAAACCAAAAAGATATTATTCACTTTTTAGAAGAAAGTTATGTGATCTGAAACTTCTTGATCATGTCCCATTGTTTTTCTTTGGAGATAATCTATGTCATGATCTTGTAATAATTACATCCTTCCTTTCATTCATTGATTTGGATTTTACCACCTATTCATGCCTTTCTATGGAACACTGTCATTTAAATTTATATCCTTGAATCTTACTACATGAATTTTGGAACTTCTTTTGCTCAATGTAACATTAGTAAGTTTCATCTTTTTTATTTTAGATATAGCTTTTTATATTTTGTATAAGACTTCTTTGTCTGATTATTCTGCAATTTATCTATTCTACTGTTCATGAACAGTTGGGTTCTTTCCAGTTTGTAGCTATTTTGAACATTATAATATCAGTATCCTGGTACACATGTGTGTGAGCACATTACCTATTTAGATTTAACTTTTTATTTACCTCTATGAGCTAATATTTGTATCATATTTTAAAATGTTGTCATAAAATAATTTTGCTTACATTGTTCTAGTTTGTGGCAAAGTATACATAGTTGCTACTTTGTAAGGCTTTTTGATTATTCCAAATTTCTTTCCAGTATAAATAGTACTCTGATAAACATCTCTGAAAGATATTTTTTCCCTACATTAGGTTATTTCTACAGTTGTTCACTTACTGGAATTCTCTGGCCAAAGGGTATGAGTATTAAAGACTCTAGATTTAAAAGAGGTAAATGACTGCTATGAGATTGTTGAACACATTTACACTGACTGCTGTTTGTTTTGAGTAGAAAATGGTTTTGGAAGTGACTTTAAGACTAAAAGAGCTTTATATCATAACCATTTATCCACATGTTCCCTCTTACAGAATTGAAGACGGAGATAATCCTTTCTTCTTATTGGTTTCTAGGAGAAACCTACTTCTAGGTAAAATTTTAACCAAAACATTGGCACTCTGTCTTTAATATTTTAGCACAATCAATTTTTTGATGGAAGCTAAAGACATTAGATTGATCATTAATGTTAGTTATTCAATAATTTAATCAGGTTGGTGTGAAAGAAATTCTTCAGAATAAATATGTATGAAAATTTTTAAACAATTTGACATACTTTACTTTACCCAAGGAAAAATCTTTGGTAAGGATTGGTACACAGAGGCATAGACACAGACAGACAGATACATGCACACACCCATACTCACCATGCAAAAATAATGCAGAAAGAAATTGAAAAAACAAATTCTCATAAATTAATGTTAAAACAGAGTCTATTTTAACCTTTTTACCAACCGATGACATTCTTTCCAAATCTATTTTTGTCTTATAGCATCTTATAACAGGCTTCTGAGGCTGATGGTGGCTGTAGTTCTTGCATACTTCCCTTGGTGACTGGAACCCAAGGTTAGAAAAATGTGAAAATAAAAGATGAGGAATGGCACTGCTATTCAATTGCAAGCATCATTAGCTTGTGAAGTTGTGATATTTGTGGAAAGAAGCACCAAGTCAATGATTATTAAATAAACTGCCAAGTCTGCTCCCAATAAGGGAAAGAGGATAAATACAGTCATACTGATTCTAAATTCTGTGTACCACTTACACAGGAGGAGTTCATTTATCTTATGATTTTGCTTCCCAATTAAAGCCTGCCATACTTTACTTTTGTATCAATCTCTTGTTCTGTCTTTGGCTTGTTAAAGCAAAGGGATAAAATGAAGCATGTGTGTGTGTGTGTGTGTGTTTGTGTCTGTGTGTGTGGAGAGAGAGAGAGAGAGAGAGAGAGAGAGAGAGAGAGAGAGAGAGAGAGAGAGAGAGAGAGAGAGAACAATATTTCATGATAACTCAAGTTTCATTTTGCTTTTTTAAAAATGGGATTTTTAAAAAATATATATATATATTGAAACATCATGCATACTATGTTCTTAGAATGGTAAGTTAATCATAGTTTTGTGGTTTTTGCTTTAGGTTTCTTGGAAGGGATTCTTTACAATCAGTGGGACATCCAGTTTTAAATCTAGAGAACTTCTCCATACAACTGGCATTCTCCATACAACTCCACTCTTTTCTGTGGAGGGTTTAGTTGATTACCACAAGGGCTTCCTGGAGTTCTTGGAAGATAAACAATCAGAGACTGCAGATATGCTTTCTAGCTGGGTAAAAGAGAAGAAGTCATGAGAATCAATTTAACAAGAGGTGAAAGATCTCTATAATGAAAACCACAGAACACTAAAGAAAGAAATTTAAGAAGCCCTTAGAAGATGGAAATATCTCACATGTTCTTGGATAGGCAGAATTATTATTGTCAAAATGCCCATACTACCCAAAGCACTGTAAGATACAATGAGAGTCCAATTAAAATTCCAACATCATTCCTTACTGAAATAGAAAAAGCAATGAAATTCATTTGGAAAAATAAGAGACCAAGAACAGCCAAAGAAATCCTTAGTAAGAAGAGTGAAGCAGGAGGCATCACAATACCAGACCTTAAACTATACTACAAAACTGTAGTAACAAAACAGCATGGTATTGACACCAAAAGAAACATGTAAACCAATGGTACAGAATAATAGAAGACACAGAGGCAAACCCACATAAATACAGATATCTTTTACTAGACAAAGAGGCCAAAAACATCCATTGGAGAAATGATAGCCTCTTCAACAAATGGTTTCCAGCACTGGAAATCCAGGTGCAGCAAAATGAAATTAAACCCCTACTTCTCACCTGGCACAAAACTCAACTCAAAGTAGATCAAGGACCTAGGAATTAGACCAGAGACCCTGCACCTAATAAAAGGAAAAGTAGGCCCCAAATTTTCATAATGTCAGCTTAGGATCTGACTTCTTTAACGAGACTCCTAAAGCACAAGAAATAAAATCAAGAATCAATAAATGTGATGGAACCAAACTAAAAAGCTTCTTTTCAGCAAAGGAAACCATCAACAATGTGAAGAGAGAGCTTATAGAATGGGAGAAAACCTTTACCACAGATAGAGCACTAATCTCCAGGATATATAAAGAACTCAAAAACCTTCACACCAAATAAAACAAATAACCCAATCAATAAATGGGCTAAGGAACTGAACAGACATGTCTCAGAAGAAGATATACAATCCACCAAAAAATATATGAAAAAAAATTCAACATCACTAGCAATTAGAGAAATGCAAGTCAAAACTAAGATTTCATCTCAAGCCAGTCAGAATGGCAGTTATCAAGAACATAAACAACAATAAGAGTTGGCAAGGATGTGGGGAAAAGGCACACTCAACATTGCTGGCAGGACTGCAAATTGGTGCAATCAATCTGGAAAGCAGTACAGAGATTCCTTAGAAAACTTGGAATGGAACCAGCATTTGATCCAGCAATTCCACTCCTTGGTTTATACCCAAAGGACTTAAAAATCAACATACTATAGTGACACATCCACATCAATCTTTATAGCAACTCAATTCACAATAGCTAAACTATGGAGCCAACCTAGGTGCCCTTCAACAGATGAATGGATAAAGAAATTGTGGTATATATACACAATGCAATAATACTCAGCCTTAAAGAATGAAATTATGGCATTTTCAGGTAAATGGATGGAGTTGGAGAATATCATACTAAGCAAAATAAGCCAATCCCCCAAACCAAAGGCCAAATATTGTCTCTGATATGTGGATGCTAATCCATAATCGGGTTGGGGGGCAAGGAAAGAATGAAGTAAATTTGGATTGGGCAGAGGGGAGTGAGGGGAGGGGAGGGAATATGGGGGTGGGAAGGATGCTGGAATGAGATGCACATTATTACCCTATACACGTGTATGATTGCAGGAGTAGTGTGACTTTGCATCTGTACAACCACAGAAATGAAAAGTTGTGCTCCATTTGTGTGCAATGAGTTAAAATGCATTCTGCTGTCATGTGTAACTAATTAGAACTAATAATAATAATAAAAGAGTAGAAGTCATTATCTTTACATTAATTTTATCCCAATGGAGACTTTGGTTTCTCTAATCTTTTCTCCAGGCAACATTTAGGTTCTCTTCTGGCAAACTGTGCAGTTCTATATAATAAAGTTCACATGAGGACAAGAATTAGAGGAAACTACAGTGATGGAAATAAGAATATTTTGTATGTATTTGAGCCACTTTGAAAATGTAAGAAAATCTGTACAAGAGTGGCTTGTGAAGTATGAATTAACTGTTTAATTGCTCAAATGCCGTCTTTAACATGGTCCGTAAGTTTGTTGGCATAACATTTTCAGCTACAGATTGCATTATCGTCTTCTCTTCAATGTGTAAGTCAATTTTGAAATGGTATAGAAAATTAAACTAAAATTGTTTTACTATTTATCATTTTCACATCTAAAATTCATAATGATTATGGACCCTTTTTAGTTTTCCAGATTTCTCATAGTTGTTTCCCACACTCTTCAACCTCATTTTCTACCACTTGTACTTTAGACTCTAACCAATATTTGACATTTATTCTAACAAGTTCAATCAGCAACTCCTAATAATGCAAGAATAAATGCCTCATCATCTATTTCTAATTACATAAGGATCATGTGAAGGGGCCACATCTCCACTACATGCTGTCCTTAATATCCTTAACTATCTCTTTAATGTGATCCTATACATACCTATGCTTGCCATTAACACAGGATGTGTGATACAATGATCACATTTTATTCGGCCATCTATCCTTTTCTTTTATTTCTCAATCACTACAGTAGAATAAAGAATGTCTGGTATTACAGAGTAGGTATTCTAAATTATGAAGAAGGTAAATGAACAGAAGTCACCTGGCATGTTATAATTGATAAAACAGCTCCAACTTCACAACTTACAGTAGAGGTCCACACAATTTGAAAATTAAGAACCAACACATTTGTTTCCTTGCTTGTAATTAAATAAACTCCTTTAAATCCAATAACTAAATAATATAGATTCAATTTGAACTGTCTGTATAAACTTATAAACCTGGGCTCAATCTATTGAGTTTTACAGTTGATGGAACAGTTTTGTTTAGGGAGATTAAAATGAATGTTCATGCATAATCTTGGAGTGAAACACTAAATCTGCTCCATTCCATTCTGGTGAATCAAATTAAGCATGATGCACTTGAGGCCAGAAGTCAGCAAGCATGGCTTAGATTTTATTACCACTCTGTCTTGCTGTACATAAAGGAGGCTCACACAACCCTGTTCATTTCCTGGAACATGGGAGGAGACTGGGATGCAGAATCCAAATTTCTGTGGTTTTTTTTTTTTTTTTTTTATCCCATACCCATACTTGGAACACTAATGAGTAATAGCATACATGTCCCGGCACTCAGATCATCAGGGAAAGAAAAGGAGATTTTGCTACATTCAGAGCAAGTATGCTCCTTCCCTGACCCCTTTGATTTAAATTTTAACAAAACTGGTTAATTAAAAATAATACTAAATCAATTCCTATTATCTATAATGGAACAAATAAGATGAGAGCTACTTTAATAACAAAGTTATAAGGAAATTTAAAGGCATAACTAAACTCAAGTTTTATGGAGACAGTGGTTCTGAGTCTTTCTGTGCAATATAAACCTGATGAAAATGAGAAGAAATCAATGATCCTTCTCCTTACAATATTGCAAATATGCATATCAACATACAATTTTGTGTTAATTAAAAAATATTCATGAATCTACCATCTAAGCCATCTTATGTTCAGAGTTCTGGATTAGACAAATTCTGGCAATGGTTGTACAAATTCTCTCATATATAACAATAATAAAATATGGACAAAATATTAAATAATATTATCAAAATGAATATTAAATAAAATTATTTAAAGAATGTACTTACACTAAAATTAAAAGGAGTAAATTGAGTGTATGATTTTCTAAGCCATAAATACTCCTCTATCCCCAGGATGTCTTACTTCATTCTGGCTGCTATCACACACTAACATAGACTGGGTAACTTACAAACAAAAGATATATATATTTCCCATAGTTCTGGAATCCAGAAGTTCAAAATCACTGTGTCCAGAGATTAGGAGTCTAGTGAGAGACTTCTTCCTGGTTCACAGGCAGCTGTCTCTTGATTGTAACCTCACATGCTCAGGGGAGGCAGAAAAGTTCTGCCCTCATGACCTGCTCACCACCCAATGGTCTCACCTTCAAAACCCACTACATTGGAGTTTAGATTTTGAGATATGAGTTTTGGGAGAACTCAAACATCTATATAGCACATGGCTAAAATAGAAGAACAATTTAGCCTTCCTGTTTGGGCTCAGTATAGTAGAACACAGTTCAATACTGCAATATCAGTTAGTGAATTCAAAAGGGAATCTAAGAAAACAAGGGAGCTAAGATGTGAGACTCCAAATCGGTGTATAATTTCCAAACAAAGTGTTAGCTGACTGCACACCTATTTAGTGCAGGAGAGCAGTCAGTTGATCCCCCACCTCTGCCAGGAAAAAAAAAAAATACTGGAAACCAGAGGAAAACCTGACTCTCAAAGACATTGCTGCATCAAATTAGATTTCATTTGTTTTCTACTCATTTCATTGAGTGCATTCCTCAGACCATGTACCAATCAAGTGGCAAAACGTTAAGCCACACTAAATTGGAATGTCAGAATACAGAAGCCAAGGTTGGCTGAGATGCTAAAAATGTAGGGAAGATTTCCCCTAGGGTAGGTGGATCTTTACCTAAAATTTTCCTAAATCCTTGAATAAGTGCTAAATTGAGAGGAGTTACTACCAAAAAACAAAGTGAAAAAACAAACTACTAGTGGCTCAGTGGTAGAGTGCTTGCCTAGCACATGTGAAGCGCTGGGTTTGATCCTCAGTACCACATAAAAATACATAAAATAAAGATTTAGGTCCATCTGCAAGCAAAAAAAAATAAATTTAAAAAATGGAAGCAGATAAGTAGCAGCTGTATAAAACAGGAGAGATATAGTTTATGGTTAGAGTCTAAGCATGTTTAACTATCATCTAGACAAAAACATGAACAATCCCCAAAAGAATGCAAGAGAGTCCAGAGGTGCTATCAAGCTTTCTCTATAATGTTCAATTTTCAACTATATATCACTACCAAAGATACAGTAACATGTAAGCCAGACTCAGGAATATAAAAAATGTAGTAAATAGAAATTACTCAGAGTAGAAACAAATGTTGTAGTTAGCAGATTTCAAAGAAGCTGATACAAATATGTCCAGAGCATTTAAAAATATGTTAAGAGAATTTTAAGAAAGTAATGAATGAAATACTAGAAAATCTTAATGGGAAAAAAAATGGAAAGTTAATCTGAAGTGAAGATTTTGCTCCATGGACTCAAAAACAAAATTAATATAGCGGTCAAAAGAATCAGTAAACATGAAAATACACCAATAACAATTACCCAATTCAAAGCACAGAGGGATAAATTATTGGTGGAAAATGGATAGTGCTTTGGAGATTTGTGTTACAATATCAACCTAATTCATGTAATTTGAGTTCCAGTAAAGAGAGAAGAGAGAATGGGGCAAAAATTACTTGAATAATAGTTGAAAACGTCTCATATATTGTTGAAAATATTAATTTATCAATTTAAGAATTTGAATAAATCCTAGTCAGTATAACAGAAATATAATCACTCATACACACAACAGTGTCAAATTGCTAGAAGGCAAAGATAAAAAAAAAATAACTTGCAACCAGGTAGAGAGGAAAAGCAACACACTTCAATTAAGTTCTGATATCTTATTGAAAATAATTAAAACCATAGACATTGAAAGAAAAAATTATAAGTGCTGGAAAGAAACAAAACATATAACCCAAGAATTTTATATTTGGAAAACTAATCTCTTAAAAACTAACAAAAACATCAAAGCTTTTCATGTAAGTCTGAGAAAATTCATTGTCAGAAAACCTGAACTACATAAATACTATAAGAATTTCTTTAAACTGAAGGAAATGACATCAGCTGGATTATAATGTGTACATATAATTGAAAATATGATGGATTGGGATAAAAATAATTCTTAAAAATCATTTCCTATATACTATCAAGTTCTTAAATATCATCTGGAAGATTGTGATAAATTAAAAATACTATCTCAGTTCATTCAGACAAAATAATATAACAAAATACCATAGATTGTTATCTCATAAACAAAAAGATGTTTATTTCCTCCAGTTCTGGAGCTGGGAAGCCCATGATTGAGTTGCAAGCCAACTTGGTGTATGATCAAAGCTTACTTTTTTATATCAAGTGCCTTCTTGCTGTATCCTCCCATGGTGAAAGGGACAATAACTGTCTCATGTTTATTTTATAAATGTGTTAATCCCATTCATAGGGGTTCTTCTCTCACAATCTAATCCATTGCCAGTGATCCCACTTCTTAATATAATTACCTTGGGGTTAGGATTTCAACGTATGAACTGAGGGAAGACATAAATATTTAGAGTATATCAGATACATATTTTAATTCCTCGAGCAAAGACATACAGCTGGAAATATGAAAAAGAAATTGAAATAGAGTATAAAAATAGATTTACATAAGACAAGAAAGATCTACAGAAAAACTAAACAAATATAATGCAAAAGCAAAATGTCATATATATAACATCCGTGTCAAGAACTACATCAAATCTATATCAAATGTAAATCACCTAAACACTAAATTACCAGCAGAAATGGTAGGACTAGATTTTAAAAAAAAAAGTAATTATGTGCTATCCATAAGGAACACTTTTTAAACACAAATACAGAAGTCATTTGAGAGTAGAAATATGGACTCAGATGTATCATAGAGGCAGTTGCCATAATAAGGCTAAAGGGATATACTAATATCAGGAAAAAAGTACCTAAAAATATTAATATTAATAGAGATAAAAAGGGACATTTTGTAATAGTAACAGGGTCAATACTTTGGGAACATAAAGCTTTTATATATTCACATAATGAGAGAATCAAATTGCATAAAGCAAAATTAATAGAACTAAATGAAGAAATAGAAAACTCAATAATTTTAGTTGGAGATTTTTTTCCACCTATATAACCAATTCAAAACCTAGATAACAAGTAAAAAAGATAGACACCTGAATGTCATCATAAAATACTTCAGCACAATTTTTATTTATAGAGCACTATAGTTCATGACTGCAGAATGCACATTCTTCTCAAGGATACATACAAAATTTACCAAGATAAACCACCTTAGGGACATAAAAGAAGTCTTAATATTTCTCTGACCATTGCTGAGTTAAATTAGAAAGCAACTAAGTAAGATGACTAGAAAATTCCCTAAATGTTTAGAAATTTGTTTCTAGATAACTCATGGGTTAAAAAGAAATATTGAAAGAAATTAGAAAATATATTTAATTAAATTACAACATAAGTGCAATCAGAATGTGTGGGATAGAGAAAAAGCTAAAGAAGGAATGTATAATTGGCAAAGTTATTTAAACCAATGATCTAAACTTTCATGTTAGTAAACTAAAGAAAGAGCAAATTAAATAAAAAATAAGTAGAAGAAAATGAAGCAACAGTGATAACAGAGAAATCAACAGGTAGAAAATATCTAAGCAACAGAAAAAAAACCAATGAAGACAAAAGAGTATTCTTTCAAAGAGTAAATCCCATCAATAATCCTCTAAGTCAAATGACTGATATAAAATGAGGACACAAATACCAATATCAGCAGAGTCACCACTGCTATAAATCCCACAAACATGAAAATTGTAAAAAAATTATATGAAATTATTTTGACAACTTAGATAAAATGGACAAATTCTTCCAAAGATGCAAATAAAGTAACAAAAATATGTTTATTCCTATATCTGAAAATATCTGGATTCACAGTTTAAAAACAGCTGTTATGGTTTGGATATGAGGGTGTTCTCCAAAAGCTCCTCTTCATTCATGAATATTTGGCACTGGTATTATGAGAGCCATAACCTAATCAGTCCATTCTAGTTTGAATAGATAGACAGGGTGGTAAATGTACCCCATGATGTGCTATCTCACTGTGGATACAGAATAATAGAGTTAGCTATCTGTGGACTGAGACTTTCAAAATCATAACCCCCCCCAAAACATGTTCCTCCTCTAAATTGTTCTATTTGGTTAATCACAGTGACAAAAATCTGACTAAAAAACACCACACCAAGAATAATACCCAGATACCAAAATATGAATTCTTCAGAGACAATTTTAGGTTACATTTCTTAACTCATTTTTTGAGGTACCAAAATAAGCATTATAAGAAAGGCAAGATGAAAATCAATATCCCCCACAAACTTAAGCCCACAAATTCTTTTTTCTACTATTAAAAATAGCTTTAGGGCCTGGGGCTGTGGCTCAGTGGCAGAGTCCTTGCTTGGCATGTGTAGGACACTGGATTCAATCTATCCTCAGCACCACATAAAAATAAATAAATAAAACAAAGGTATTGTGTCCAACTACAACTGAAAAAAATATTTAAAAAATAGTTTTAATATTTCTAAAGTGTATTAAGTGATCAAACAGTTTGTTTCTACTTGAAGTAGATTTTTTCCTGACTCTAAGCCCTGGACCTCCATATTCTTAGATCATTTACTTTATTTTTAAAATTAATTTATTTATGCTAATTAGGTATATATAACAGCAGAATGCATTTTAATTCATTGTACAAAATTGCAGCACAATGTTTCATTTCTCTGGTTGTACACATGTAGTGTCACACCGTATTTGCAATCAAACTTGTACCTAGGGTAATGATGTTCATCTCATTCCACCATCTTCCCTGCCTCTGCTCCCATACCCCTTCTTACCCTCCCTTCCCTTTACCAATCACAGTTCCTTCATTTTTTGCCTCCCTCCCCTCCCCCATTACAGATCAGCATCCACTTATCAGAGAAAATGTTCTGCCTGTGTGTTTTTTGGAATTGGCTTATTTTGTTTAGTATGATATTCTCCAACTTCATCCATTTACCTGCACATGCCTTAATTTCATTCTTTAAGACTGAGTATTATTTCATTGTGTGTATATACCACAATTTCTTTATCCATTCATCTGTTGAAGGGCACCTAGGTTGGCTCCATAGTTTAGCTATTGTGAATTGAGTTGCTATAAAGATTGATGTGGATGTGTCACTATAGTATGTTGATTTTTAAGTCCTTTGGGTATAAACCAAGGAGTGGAATTGCTGGGTCAAATGCTGGTTCCATTCCAAGTTTTCTAAGGAATCTCTGTACTGCCTTCCAGATTGATTGCACCAATTTGCAGTCCCGCCAGCAATGTATGAGTGTGCCTTTTCCCCACATCCTTGCCAACTCTTATTGTTGTTTATGTTCTTGATAACTGCCATTCTGACTGGCTTGAGATGAAATCTTAGTTTTGACTTGCATTTCTCTAATTGCTAGAGATGTTGAAAATTTTTTTCATATATTTGTTGGTGGATTGTATATCTTCTTCTGAGACATGTCTGTTCAGTTCCTTAGCCAACTTATTGATTGGGTTAATTGTTTTATTTGGTGCGAAGATTTTTGAGTTTTTTATAAATCCTGGAGATTAGTGCTCTATCTGATGTGCCTATGGTAAAGATTTTCTCCCATTCTATAAGCTCTCTCTTCACATTGTTGATGGTTTCCTTTGTTGAAAAGAAGCTTTTTAGTTTGATTCCATGAATTTATTGATTCTTGATTTTATTTCTTGTGCTTTAGAAAGTTAGGTCCTAAGCTGACATGATGAAAATTAGGGTCTACTTTTCCTCTTTTTAGGCGCAGGATCTCTGGTCTAATTCCTAGGTCCTTGATCTACTTTGAGCTGAGTTTTGTGCCAGGTGAGAAATAGGGATTTAATTTCATTTTGCTGCACCTGGATTTCCAGTGCCGGAAACCATTTTTGAAGAGGTTATCATTTCTCTAATGTATGTTTTTGGCCCCTTTGTCTAGTATAAGATAACTGTATTTATGTGGGTTTGCCTCTGTGTCTTCTATTATTCTGTACCATTGGTCTACATGCCTCTTTTGGTGTCAATACCATGCTGTTTTGTTACTATAGTTTTATAGTATGGTTTAAGTTCTGGTATTGTGATGCCTCCTGCTTCACTCTTCTTACTAAGGATTTCTTTGGCTGTTCTTGGTCTCTTATTTTTCCAAATGAATTTCATTGCTTTTTCTATTTCTGTAAGGAATGACATTGGAATTTTAATTGGAATCTCATTGTATCTGTACAGTGTTTTGGGTAGTATGGGCATTTTGACAATAATAATTCTGCCTATCCAAGAACATGTGAGACCTTTCCATCTTCTAAGGGCTTCTTAAATTTCTTTCTTTAGTGTTCTGTAGTTAACATTATAGAGATCTTTCACCTCTTTTGTTAAATTGAGGCTCTTTTGGATGAGTAGTTTTTCTAAATTCTGCTTGAGAGGATTCATAACTGATGTATAGAAATGCATTTGATTTATGGGTATTGATTTTATATTCTGTTACTTTGTTGAATTTACTTATTAATTACAGAAGTTTTCTGGTGGAGTTTTTTTGTATTCTCCTAAGTATAGAATCATGTCATCAGTAAATAATGATAGTTTGATTTTTTTTCCTATTCTTATATCTTTAATTTCTTTTTTCTGTCTAATTGCTCTGGCTAGAGTTTCAAGGACTGTACTGAATAGAATTGGTAAAAGAGGGCATCCCTGTCTTCTTTCAGTTTTTAGAGAGAATGCTTTCAATTTTTCTACATTTAGAATTATGTTGGCCTTAGGTTTAGCATAGATAGCTTTTACAATGATGAGGTATGTTTGTACTATCACTAATATTTGTAGTGTTTTGATCACGAAAGGGTGCTGTGATTTGTCAAATGCTTTCTCTGCATCAATTGATATAATCATGTGATTCTTATCTTTAAGTATATTGATGTGATGAATTACATTTATTAATTTCTGTATGTTGACTCAAACTTGCATCCCTGGAATGAACCCCACTTTATCATGGTGCATTACTTTTTAAAATGTTTTTGTATGTGATTTGCCAGAATTTGATTGAGAATTTTTGCATCTTTGTTCATCACACATATTGGTCTGAAATTTTCTTTCCTTGATATTTCTCTGCCTGGTATTGTTATCAGGATGATATTAACTTCATTGAATGATTTTGGAAGGATTCCCTCCTTTTCTATTCCATGGAATAATTTGAGGAGTACTAATATTAATTCTTTTTTATAGGTCTTATATAACTTAGCTGTTTATCCCTCTGGTCCAGGGATTTTCTTTCTTGGTAGGATTTTTACGGCATATTCTTTTTCCTTGCTTGAAATTCATCTGTTTAATTTGTGATTGTCCTCTTGACTCAGTTTGGGTTGATAATATGCCTCTAAAAATGTGTCAATGACTTTGAGGTTTTTTTTTATTTTACAGGAGTATAAATCTTCAAAACATTTTCAAATTGTTTTCTGTATTTCAATAGTGTCTTGCAGGATATTTCCTTTTTCATCATGAATGTTAGTCATTTGACATTTTTCTCCCTTTCATTTTATTAGAGTGGCTAAGTGTTTTTTAATTTTATTTTTTTTCAAAGAACCAGCTTTTTGTTTTGCCAATTTTTGAATTGTTTCTTCTATTTCAATTTTATTAATTTCTACCCTGATTTTAATATTTCCTATCTTCTACTACTTTTGGTGTTGGTCGCTTCTTCTCTTTCTAGGGCTTTGAGCTGTAAGTCAGGTCATTTATTTGTTGACTTTTTATTATTTTAATAAATGAGCTTAAAGCAATAAACTTTCCTCTTAACACTGCCTTCTTAGTGTCCCAGAGATTTTGATAATTTGTATCAGAGTTCTCATTTACATCTAAGAATTTTTTAATTTCCTCCCTGTTGTCTTCTATTATCCATTCAACATTCAATAACATATTATTCAGTCTCCAGGTGTTGGAGGAGCTTCTATTTTTTATTTTATCATTAATTTCTAATTTCATTCCATTATGGTCTGATAGAATACAGGTCAGTATCTCTAATCTTTTTGTATTTGCCTAGACTTGGTTTGTGGCATAATATATGGTCTATTTTGGAGAAAGATCCATGTGATGCTGAGAAGAAAGTGTATTCACCTGTTGATGAATGAAATATTCTATGTATGTTTTTTAAGTCTAAATAATTATTTTAAAGATTTCTATAGTTTCTTTGTTTAGTTTTTGTTTGGAAGTTCTATCCAGTGGTGAAAGAGGTGTATTAAAGTCACCCAGTATTATTGTGCTGTGGTGTATTTGGTTCTTGTAGTTGAGAAGGGTTTGTTTGATATACATAGATGCTCCATTGATATTTATAATTATTATGTTTTGTTGATTTATGAATCCCTGAATCAGTATTAAATGACCTTCCCTTTTAACTAGCTTTGGTTTGAAATCCACTTTATCTGATATGAGGATGGAAACCCCTGCTTGTTTACTTGGTCCATGTCAGTGGTACATTTTTTTCCCACCTTTTCACCTTCAGTCTATTGGTATCTTTTCCTATGAGATGAATCTCTTGAAGGCAGCATATTGTTGGGTCTTTTTAAAAATCTAATGTGTTAGTCTATGTCTTTTAATTGATGAGTTTAGGGTTATTATTGAAATACGATTTGAATTCCCCAAAATTTTGATTTATTGTTAGTTTTTAACTTGACTTGGTTTCTCCTTTGATTGGCCTTTCCTTTAATGTAGTTCCTCTCTTTGCTGATTTTCATTGTTTTTGTTCATTTCCTCCTCCTGGAATATTTTGCTGAGAATGCTCTGTAGTGTAGGTTTTCTCACTGTACATTCTTTTAATTTCTGTTTATCATGGTAGGTTTTTATTTTGTCATCAAATCTGAAGTTTAATTTTGCTGGATATAAGATTTTGGTTGACATTCATTTTCTTTTAGAGCTTGATATGTGTTGTTCTAGGATCTCTTGGCTTTGAGAGTCTGGGTTTAAAAATCTGCTGAGATCCAAATTGGTCTCTCCCTATATGTAATCAGATTTCTCTTTCTTGTAGACTTTAAGAGTCTATCTTTATTCTGTATACTAGGCATTTTCATGATAACGTGCCTTGGTGCAAATCTGTTTTAATTTTGTACATTTGGTGTCCTGTAAGCCTCTTGTATTTGATTTTCCAATTCATTCCCCACATTGGGAAATTTTCTGATGTTATTTCACTGAAGAGATTGTGCATTCCTTTGGTTTGAATCCCAATGCCTTCCTCTATTGTGATAAATCTTAGATTTGGTCTTTTGATGCTATCCCATAATTCTTAAATGTTCTGCTAATAGTTTCTTACCATCATCACAGTTTGGTCAACTTTATTTTTAAGATTGCATATTTTGTCCTCATTATCTGAGGTTCTGTATTCCAAGTGTTCTAGTCGTTTAGTGATGCTTTCTCTTGAGTTTTTTATTTGGTTTATTGTTTCCTTCATTTCAAGGACCTCTGATTTTTTTTCAGAATCTCTCTTTCTTGAAGTAATCTTTTACTAACTGTATTTGCTCTTTTATCTCTTTGTTGGTGTGATCAATGATTGCCTCTATTTGCTCTCTTATGTCATTCTTTAATTCACAGATCATTTTAATTATGTACATTCTGAACTCTTTCTCTGACATTTCATCAACTGTGCTGCCAGTGGATTCTATTATTGTAGTATCTTGGTTTGCTTGGGGCACTTTCTTCCCTCATGTTTTCATGTTGTCTATGTGTCTTCCTTTCTTGCAGTGTGGATCTGAAGTATTACAGTTTCTACCCTATAATCTTGTAGTGTCCCTGCAGATTACCTGTACCTCACCTTGTTTTGGGCTTCTAGTCCCCACCTGGTGTCCCAAGATGGATGATACTGAAACTAAAGATTGTGATAGCAATAGCAGAGGTAACTCACTATAGCAGTGGTAGTGTCCCCAGAGGGATGCAAGCACGTTCAGAGATGGGGCTAAAAGAGTGGGCCTTACAATGGCTTTGGGCTGCTGGTTCAGAGATGCAGCTGCCTCCAAGCCCTGTCTGTTGTACCAAAGTGGAGGCTACTATGTGGAGAAGACTATAGGATTGGCTCCAGTGTCTCAAAATGGAGGCAGGCTAGGCCTGGGCTCCTGGGTGGATCAGTGGGGGTAGTACTAGGCCTGACCTAGGCCTGGGCTCCCACAAGGGTCTGCTGGGTGGTTATGGGCCTAGCCCTGGGCTCCCACAGTGGTCTGCAAAGGCTGTTCTGGGCCTGGCAAAAACAATTCTTAATAAAATATTTATATTAACCAACAACTTTTTAAAAAATAACATATCATTATCAATGGATTATCTCCCAAGAATTTAAGGTAAATTTAATAGCCAAAAATCAATGTAATTTTATTTATTTGGAAAATATACAAGAAATTCACATGATTATCTCTATAAAAAATTATTTGACCCAATTCATCAAAATCATGGCAAACTAAACATACACATATAATGTAAAAGATCCAAATTTAAAATTATATGGGTTCAAACTATGGTCTTCCCAGTAGATAGTTTTAAGGATTCATCCCATGAGGAGGCTTATGAGAAGCAGAGAGAATTCTGGGACAATACATATGGCTCTTCATATGTTTCCTGACCAAGGTAGAGAAAGGCTCTAAATAAAATACAAGTAATTACCTCAAATGAGGAGAATTCACATTATATTATCTCTTCATTTTATATTTCAGAGTTATAGCTTGTGTGATATTCTCTAGGTAAATATGTTCCATAGTGATTAGGTTATGGATTTATTTAATAGTATCACTCATTAACATTAAGTTCATTAAGCAATTTTTGTATATAAGTATACTTATAGAAAATTCCATTAGACTGTCTATCCAGAGTCCCTGTTAGCAGATTCACAAAGTGGTTATGTATAGGCATGCCATCTTCCCTATTTTGTTTTTCCTTTATATCAAGATGAGAGAGAGAATGAATAGACGACAGTCTCTAAGCTTTAATGACTTCCACTCCAGAACTTCCTCAAACTAACAAAGGAAATTAATGAAAAACCTAAACTGACATCATGATTAGTGGTGAAAGACGGAACACTCTATATTTAATTTCAGGAAAAGGGCAATAATCTTAGCTCTTACCGCTTCTATTCAACATTGCACTGAAAATCTTAGTCAATGTCATAAATAAAGAAAAAGAAACAAGTACTTATATACAAATACATGTACAAAAATACATATACAAAATTATTTTTACTTAATAGATATAATTTGAAATATGAAAAATTCCAAGAACCAATTTAGATGCTATTATATGAGTTGAGCAAAGTTCCATGATACAAGATCAAAATAAAAACATAAGTGTATTTTTATATACCATCTATAGAGGAAGATAAAGTAACTTTCTATTTATAATAGCACTAAAATATTAAATATTTAAAGATAATTTGTCAAAATATGTATGAGACTTGCTAAGAAGAACTACACTAACCTAAATAAGTGGAGGGATACACCATATTTTGACAATCACAATGTAGCAGGTTTTTTTAAAAAAAGAGTGAGACAAATTGATTCTAATATTTATAAAGAAGCATGAATGACTTAAAGTGCCAGATCATTCAGTAAAAAATAATAAAATAGAAATTACACTACCTGATATCAAGGCTTATTACTTATTACAGCTGCACTATTCAAGATAGTGACATAATAATGAATGGAAAAGCATAAATCAATGAAACATAATAGATATCTTAAAAAATAGACTCATAAATATGTGGTGTAGTGATTCGAAATAGTTGTCAATGTAACGCAATGAATAGAGAAATTTATTCAAATATACAGTGGTGAAATTTGGATGTTCTTGTGAAAAAACAAATAGCTTTGACTCTAATCTCTCACCACATACAAAATAATTCAAAATAGACTTGAATTAAAAAGCTAAAACTATAAAACATAGGAAACATATGGATAAAAAATATATAGAAAATATAAAAGAAAAAATTTTTAAAACGTTGATAAATAGATAAAAGATGAAACTCAAAAAGCCAAATGGAAAGAAGTGAAAAATTAAGAAATTAAGCTTTTTCAGAATTGTCAATTTTTGTCCTTTGAAAGATATAAAAATCAATGGTTAATCTCTGTAATCATGTCCGGTGATGGAAATGGAGTTGATAGCAAAGGGAAATGAGGAAACTTTTAGGGGAGATGGAAATGATCTCTGTGTTGAAAGGAGTAATAGATATTTGTTGAAGCTGATTAGGCTGTACACTTAGTATGGGGGCTTTTTTTTTTTAATAAAGTGAGCATCGAATTTTTAAAAAAATATTAGAATCTGTAGTCTAATGCATGAGTCCCTAAGATGGGAAAGAAGGACACCCATGAATTTTGCAGCAAGAGCTCGGCAGTATGGGCACCATTTTACTGACTATCAAGAGCCAGCTGGTACTGCTGAGGGCAGACTAAGAGCAAACAGCACCAACTTCATTAAGATGAAAATATTGAGAATCAGCTTTGCCTGTAAAGAGCCTAACATTAAGTAAGGCTATTTCATAAGAGTATGGCAAATACACATTTCTTGCCATAAACAGCCATCTTTTTAGTGCCTAAATCTTGAGTCAGTTTTATTAGCCTTACTTCCGATATGTTGTGGTTTAGATGTGGCATCCCCAAAAGCTCACTGGTGAAACAATGCAAGAAAGTTTGGAGGAGAAATTATTGGGTTATAGCCTTCACCTGAATTCATCTCTGATGGGATTAACTGAGTGGTAACTGGAGGCAGGTGGGGTGTGGCTGAAAGAAGTAGTTCACTGGGGGTGTGGCTATGGGGTATATATTTTGTAAATGGAGAGCGGATTCTGTCTGCCCTCCAATCATCATGTGGGCTGCTTCCCTCTACCTGTGATGGTCTGCTCACCTCAAGCCCAGAGGAATGGAGCTGGCCTTCTACTGAAGACTCCTGAAACCGTGAGTCCTCAAATAAACTTTTCCTCCCCTACAGTTGTTCTGGTCGGGTCCTTTAGTCACAGCAACAACAACAACAACAAAAATCTGACTAAAACACACTAATAGATAAGTGAATCATATGTTATATTAGTTTTGCAGACGATCCCACAACTAGCAAAGTGGCAGGAAGGATGTTGAAGGCAATGTGCTGCTTTGGGTGGCAATAATAATCCCAAACACTGAGGCTGAATTGGTGTTTTATTTTGTTTGTTACTGGGCATTGGACCCAGTGACACTTTACCACTGAGCTACATTTTCAGTCCTTTTTATATTTTTAATTTTGAGACATGGTCTTGTTTAAGTTGGTGAGGCTATTCTTGAACTTGTGGTTCTCCTACTTCAGCCTCTCAAATCCCTGGGATTATAGGCATGTGTGATTATGCCTGAAAAAATTATGTTCTTTATGGCTACTTCCAGCTAGTGTTATCAGGCAGAATAAGAGGAGTATTATATGCTGGTGTTTATCACAATACAATATAAAGACATAGAGGCTGTCATGCTAAACTGAACTCATACCTATTGCCAGGTCTATTACTTACTGGTTACATATTATTATTGTACTTTTTTCCATCTGAAAATTTTCTTACCTAAAAACTGAGGAAATGACTTCTAACATGCATTAATCATGATAATAATTAAATAAATGCAGTTTGTGTCACATGGTTTCTAATACATAATTAGTGTTCAATAATGATAGATATTTAAATTATTATATGTTTTTAATAGAGAATGGACTTAGAACTGACCCATGCCATATGCTTACAAAAGTACAGGAAGCATCAGCAACAATGCATGTTGTACCAAATTTATAGAATTCCACACTCCACTTTTAATCATGACCTCCATATAATATACTCTGTGTATCCACACCTATTATAAAAGTTATTTCTTTTTAGATATAAACCAGTTATTTTAAAAATTATTTTAAAGCTACTTGTTAAAACTTATTTTGAGAAAAGGTTAGTAAAGGCAATATTAATCTTCATTTTTTCCCCTAACCTCTTGTGGAATCTCTATTTATTTGGGGGGATGATATTTGTAGGCCACTATTGCTATAGAAAATCCAAAACTATCTTTAAAAAATCATGCTTGTGATATTTCAGGATAGGTTTTATTTTTTAAAAGGTCAAAATTTTCTTTCTAAAATATGACATTTTATTCCCAGGCTCACTACCGATAGACAGGTTCAATGCTTTAGGAGTTCATTTTTTTTTTCTTTGCTTGTGTTTAAAAATAAACATGGATCATGTAGCAATAACTGTTGGGTTGTTTACAAAAACTTACTAATTTACATTTGGATATAAATTTCACTCTCATTTATATTTAAGGGAAAATATATTACAAAACTTTTTTGGCTTCTGCAGATCTTCTCCCAAGGAACTCTAGTTGTAATGTAATTTTCCCCTTGTGTGTTGGGCCTTTCCTTTTTTCTCTATAAGAATCAGTAAGCCACAATTTATCATATCTCTGATTGTATATAAGGTATGGTGACAGCACATTCACATCTTCATACATGTATTTTGTGTAATGATGACCGTCTCCATCCATGCTATTCCCCTTCTCCCTCCCTTTCCCTCCCACTCCTACTCCCTACCTAGAGGGGAATCTTCCTCCCTTGCTGTCCCTCCCAACCTTATTTTGAGTCACCCTCTCTATATCAGAGAAGACATTGGCATTTGTTTATATGATAAATTGTGGCATAAAGGTGTATTAAGAATCGTAATGCAAAAATAAATAAATAAAATTAAAAATTAATAAAATGTATAGTTAAAAAAAAGAATCAGTAAGCCACATGAAACTCTTTGCACTCTGATTTTATCAAATTTATTTTCAACCACTCTATGGCTTCTTAACCTGTCAATCCATGCATTTATTCACTAACACTAGAATATTAACTCACTATACCATTATACTGTATCTTATCTGTAACAAACGATAATATTTTTTAATGTTTTGTATATTTTCCTTTTTCCTCACATCTATTATTCACCATTACAATGATCTTTTTTTGTCTATTTTGTTTCTTCTTCCTTTTAGAGTTTATTTTTATCCCTTTAAATATTCTTATCTCTTCCCTATTTGATTTTTTTCACTCTTAAATAAAGTGTGCATATATGTGTGTTTTCGTAGTATGCAGAGTAATGCACCAATCACACCCAAACTTGCCATGGATATTAATACGTTTTGGAGAAGAAAGTTTAAAATGATATGAAGCATTGGAATATAAATAAAAATAGCCACAATTTTGAGGTAAATTGACTTTTGGATGAAGGAAACAGTAATGGTGATTTTGCTTTTTTAAATGGCATTTGGTCTGAAAGCATAGTATAGAGACAATGTTTATTAGGCAACTAAAATTCTAATAAGTAATCTGCAGACTTTCAAGTTCAAGAAACAAAAGGACAGCGTTTAAGGCAACTGTAGTCACTAATAAGAGAGTTGGAATCCTAGGATGGAGGGAGAAGGAATCCCAAATGCTGCATAAAACTTTGCCCACTTGTTTGTCTGAACCAGGAATAGGACAAAATCTGGCTAAGAATAAAACACTGAAGTGATATTTGAGAAGCCCAAGGATAAAGTTTACTTTTTGTGTCCAGCTATATTGACTGTCTTTTTAATAAATTGGCATTAATAAAATTGGTATTCTTCAGAAGAATAGAATTGAATCTAGAAATTTTACAACATTGACTAACCTCAGCGTTTAAATCCAAAATTATTCAACATACAAAAAAAAAACTAGAAAATGAACTATTTTTAGGATAAAGAACAAAATAATGGCAAACAACTCTGGAATAACTCAAATATTTGAGTTATCAAATAAGGATTTTAAGTAAGCTACTCATTATATTTTCTAGAATATAAATAATTAAATGTTTACAGTGAATTAAAAAGAGAAAATTGTAGAAACATGGAAACTATAAAAAGAAACACATGGAATCTCTAGAACTGTGATTTTAGAGATCTAAAATCAGCAGGGGAACTTTTATTCTTTTTCTTTATTTTTCTCTTTTTATAACACAAATTTAAAAATAATACAATAAGCACCTTTATACTCATTATTCAATTTGAAGAAACTATCAGCATTGGTGGGTTTTTTTCATATTTAGTTTCAATTGTTTTTTTTAAATATTTTTGTTTGAGTTGTCGTTGGACACAATACCTTTTTAAAAATTTTTTATGTAGTGCTGAGGATCGAACCCAGAGCGTCACACATGCTAGGCTGAGTGCTGTACCACTAAGTCACAACCCAAACCCCTTAACTGGGTTTTTGTTAAGATAAATTTCAATCATGCTCTTTTATCCATAGTATTTCAGAATGCTTCTAATAAGAAAAATTTTAAAGTATATCTATGTTTACACCAAAAATAATTAACATTAATTCTTTAATATTATCTAGTATCCATGATGTATATTGCAATATCTTTAATTTTCTCAAAGCTTTTTTAAATTTTTCAGTTGATTTGTTTCAATTTAAATACAACAAAATCCACATATTTTATTTGAATGTGAATTCTAAAATCCTTTTTATTCTTTTTTTTTTAATAGTTCTTTTCTCCCTTGAACATTCTCTTATTGGGAGAAATTCATTTGTCCTGTAAAATAGCCTTATAGTTTTGGATGATTGCAATTTTATGTACCTTAATTTGCTCTTTTATCCCTCATATGTTTCTTTCATACCTTCTATTTCTAAAAGTTAGATCTAGAATCTTGATGGTTTTTACTTTTTCAGAAACTAAAATTTATGTTTTTCAATCCCTGTCACATCCCATCATTGCCTTATAATGTCTAATTTCCCCAATTTTATCTGGTATTGTCAAACTAAAAACTCTCCAGCTTGTCTTTGATTGTATTTCCTCAACATCTCTCATTTGTTTTTATTCACAGACTGCATATGTGAAGTCTTTCCTTCTCCACTCACCCGTTTACAGAGTTAGCAATTCTTTCCTCTCTTTTCCCATAATATCTCAAATACAGCATTCATTCAAATGTTGTGAACTATCTTGAACCCCTCGGCTGACCTTAGTGCCCATTTCCTATATAGATGCCTCTGAAAAGACACACAAATCCCTTTAAAAAATAATTGGGGACCAAACTTCATCCTTAGAGAAGGATTTGTAATATAAAGAAGAGGCCTCACACCAAAGAGTACTTCCTACTAATCTGAATTACATTTTTTTATTTTCTTTTCCTTTTTAACCAATTAACAATCCATTCTTTCTTATTCCTTATTTATCTCTTTCTCCACATTTCTGTATTACACTCCAATTTGGCTATTCTTTTCTATTGCTTCCCTTTGGTTATTGCTCCCATTCCTCTAAATTTATTTCCAGTTCTTAAATATTCCCCCAGGTATTTATATCTTAACCTCAAAGCTGGTCAATGTCTCTTTGGGCTCACCAATTATGAAAGTGTAGTCATGAATTTTCTTAGTAAAACAGTAACCACATAATTAAGTTTTACTTACAAATGATACTCCTTAGAAGATGGACAGAAAAACAAGTATTTGGGTTTTTTTTCATTATTGTTATTTCTACCACAGTCAATATTTGCCACTGTACTTGCTTATGCAACAATGAGCTATTTAAAACCAAATTCAACCTTTATCTTAAAAAGCATCTTCGACATCCAAAGCATCCACTTCAGAGCACATCATACATTCGTTTCTTGGGTAAATGACCACTTGAAAAATGAGAGTTGCTTCCAAAAAATTGTTTCTCCTCTTCACATATCTTCTTATTATTCCTTATAGAATATAAATATAGATACAGAATACATTAGTTGCATATTGTGTTTTGTCAGAAAGATTATAAAATGTACTATTCTAATTCATAAAACTACATATCGATCAACTTCCTTGGGCTCTTGTATTTGTGTATAAACATTTTTTTTTTGTCTTCAGAAATTCAAGCAATTCTGCTGAACTCTTGGAATTAAAATGCCTTTTATTTCTTTTGTGAATATTCGATTCAGGTTAAATCTGAGCCTAAATAAACTGTCGTAGCAGTTAATTTGCTATGTTAAGCTAAGAAGACATCCATGAAATTTAGCATAGACATTGTCAAATGAGTACAATGAAAGACATTTTACTCCTAGTTATGAAACAAAGGAGAGCCATACAGAAACAATGCACAATTCAAAAAGTAATTGTTCAAGTCTGAGAAATAAAAAGCATTATTCCAAAATCAAGATATACAAAATCAAATTAAAATTGGATTGGAAACTAACCACATACCATTGAAAGTTTTTCTGAGTTTTTTTTTCTAGTAATAAACATATAGTATATACTTATCTAGTATCTACAATGTATTCAATGCTGGATTAAAAAAATTAATCATTCTTCCTGGTAGCTTTGGAGGTCTCACTAAGTTACCCAGTTGATCTTCAAATTGTGATCCTCCTCACTCAGCCTCCCAAGTCACTGGGATTATAAATATGTGCCATCACCTGGTCTTGGACAAGATTTTTTAAAGCATTTTTATGGGTAGAAATCAGATATTTTTTAGTGCCAAGCTCAGAGCCTGCAACCAAAACACATCAAGCTAAGTTTCAATAATAACTGACTCTCTAATCTAGCTTTTCTGAAACTATGACATTTTCATAGTAGTTTGACTCGGTAGAATATTTCATTTGAAAGCCTTTCAGATGAATCATGAATAAACATTACCGTCACCAGACAATAATAAATAATTAATAGGATCTTCTCTACGGAGCTACTTTCTGTGGAGGGCTACAGAACCATGTCATAAGTAAAGAGGATGGTTTCCTAATATTTGAGGAGGATTTTGTAGTTCAATAATGCTGTTTGTTGATTCATTTTATAGCCTTGAAAGATGAATTTACAATTTGATCCATGAGATCAGGTTTGCAGAAGAAGATATGCAGATGATCATTTATTCATAATGGAATCTTCAGATTTAAACTATTATGGTTGAATATTATTCTAAAAGTTCTAAAACTTCTCACTGAATCTCACACTTAAAATAAGGTAAGTTGGACATTTTTCAATAATAGACAATCTAAAGCTCAATCCCTCTAATCTGTAAAAATAAAGTTAAATTATGCATGTCAAAATGACTTGAAAACAATAATATTACCTGTTATTATAAGTGAATCAATTATTAAAGTATAAGCAGATATGCTAATATTCTAAGAGTCTTTACACTTAAAAATGGCCTTTAAAAAATACAGGTTATTTTCCTGGTAATATGTAAAATCACTTACATAATCACAGGAACACCTCTTAATAAAAATTGGCAAAGAATAAACTCTGTTTATAGAAGAAAAGTGAAGAGCAAATTTTAAGATGAATAGAGACTCAATCTCTAGTGAGAAGGAAGCAAAAAATACCAATGGAAGATGATTTAAAATTAAACTGGTAAAATTTTAAAAGATATGATTTTTAGAGATGACGAAGGCAATGAAAAATAGAATACTTATTGAATATTGATAAATAGATTTAATGAAATTAGAGGGCAATTGAACTCTGTGTTTAAAATTTTCTTTAATTCAATATGTAAGTTTAATAATATAGTGTTTCATAATATAAATGGGGAAAATGTCACAATATGCATATGTACCTATTTCACGAATGTACCTAATCACAGTTATTCTGCATAAAAGTGTTAATATTTGTCACTCTGCATTAATAAAAATATTTTTATCTTACTATATAAACTTCATAATTACCATTATTGATGCTTATATTAGCAGAATTTATTATAGTATATATAACATAGTTAATTAACATTTTCCCTATTACTAGGTATTTTGATTATTTCTATTATGCTAATTTAATTTCATGGTAAATATGTAGATTTCTACTTATGACTTTATCCTTATTTAAATTATTTCTGAGTTTTTGCCCTCAAGATTTATAAATTTAGATATTTTCTAATTGTAATGAATAAAATATATTAGGGCATCAGTAATTTACGTATACAAATAAGTTTGAAGTGTTGGGAAATTTAATAGGCAAATATAGAACTTATTTTTATCATTACTTAATATCAAGATTACTGTCATATAGTGATTTATAAACTGAGCTTTTTACAATTTATGTCCTTTGTTCCTTTTGTTCATATATTTATGTTTTGATAATATTCTTTCCAATTGTCTTCTTCATATTATTCCATTTGCTGCATTTTTAATAACTTATTTGTCTTTCTAGAAGTTTTAACTTTTACATACAAAATTTTTCATTGTTTTAATTTTTGTTTTAAATCTCAGTTGATTTAAAATTAAATAAGTGATCTTCTTTGGTTTGCTCGGGGTTATTTTTTAAACTAAGACTAATACACATCATATTTATTTTTGTTTGTAGTTTCAATTGTAGGTAAAAAAAATAGATTTTGTTTTCAAATTCCTAACTTCTAACCTCAATGGAATTTATTAAATAACTATTTTTTTCTATTATTATGTGGTATATGTATTATATATACTAAATGTCTCTATAAAATTCTATCTATTCTTTTCCTAGATATCTCTTTTTTTCATCAGCAACAGACTTTTAAAAAAATTATTATTGATTTGAAAGAGTTTGTTAACTAGCATAAATTTTTTTTTCTTTTATTCTTCCTTTACTGAATAGATTCTTTCACTATTTGGGTGCTCCAACTAGATGAAATTAAAAATGGATTCTTCTGTTTGCTATTTTCTTCTATAATAGTCTATTTTATCTTATTACTTGTTTTTTAAAAATATAAATTAATGAAAAATTTGTACATGATTGAAATATATTTTTTAAAGTTTATATTACTTATTTTGAAAAGTTTATAGTAGGACAAATTCATTTCTTAGTAATTCTTCTTCAATAGTTTATGTAGTTTTTCTTATTGCAAATGGGATCTTTCAAATGACTATGGCATATAACAAAGCTAAATTTAAAAAACCTTGATCAATTTATTTTATTAACACTTTTAATAATTAAAAAAATAATTTCATACTTGGCATTTTTAGGCACATTATTTAGCTTCTCAATGTTTCTTTGATATCTTTCATTTCTGTTCTCCTGTTTTTCCATATTGCCACTCACTCAAAAAATAGCAATATTTTGAGCATTTACTAATAAGCATGGAATACTATAATATTCTAGGCAATGGGGAGGTAAAAATGTGTGGAATCACCTTCAAATTGATTATGTGTTCATACATTTACATACCCGTAGTAACATCATGTTACAGAAAATTCTTAGGCACCAAAATATGTGGTCAGATCAATGAGTACTTTCGTATAGAGAGAAGCTGAGTGGTACTGAGAAAACAGGTCTTCAAAAACAAAATGGATTGGTATAGATAGAAAATAGAGGGAGATATTCTTGAGTATAGGAATAACAAAGATATGGATAAAGTATTGTTAAGGCATATTCGGAGAACAGGGAGATGGAATGTTTCTAGAAAGAACGTTTTGCATTTGCCTTTCCCTGGCTTCTTAAACCAGCTTGACCTGCTAATGAACCATGCCTCTGATGGCTTTTAGAACAGCCTGAGGCTGTGGGTGGTGGATCAGAGTTTATACTTTTTCACCATTGGAGCCCAACCTCTTTCCCTGGGTTCATTTATCAAGGTTATCATATCAAGGTTCATGTATCAAGGTTACATACTCTTAGCTTTGTACCCTGATTTATTTTTCAATGTAGTCTCTTTTAATTATCTTCCTGGTCTCTGGTCTTTGTCTGTTGAGCAGGATTTGAGACTTTGCATTGGTTTTATTATTGGCTTCTGTTATCAATAACATTTTTAATAATTTATATTATGATTCATTTTGGCTTATCTGGTGTTTTTGACCCTCTCACTGTGATGTTTTTGACTCTCTCTCAATGCTGATGTTGGACAAGATAAAGTTGTAGGTTTGAGTTCCAAGGAAAGGAGATGAGATTCTGCAATAGAAAGTCCTCAAATGGAGGATGTTAGAGTATTGAACTACATAATAACCATGAGCAAAGGAATATTTTATATAAAAATATGTTTTATGGTTCTTTTTTTAAAAAATGAATCTATGTGAAATATGAGCCAGGACAGATTTTCATAATTAAGCAAGACAAAGCTCTGCAAGAATGTAAGAATGTAGAGGTATTTGCCTCACTAAAAGAAATAATGGATTGCTGTACTTATTCAAAACTGAATTGCTTAAAACTTTAAAAAAAATTCTAATAATTCCCAGCTACCAAATCATACTGACTCCAGCTATTAGTACTTCAGATATCTTTGTAGAAATCCTAAAATACAATCTTGTGGTAAAAAAAATATATCATTTTTTTCCCATTCCAGAGCAAAACCTCAAAATTAAATTCTTTAGACCTTCTGGGCCTGCAAGTTCATATATGTTTCTCATCAATGTAGGAACCTCAAATAAAAAAAGAATGACATTTTTACTGTGGTATTTTCATTCTTTCAAAATAGCATTTAATAAACCCAACTTGTTAACTTTGCAAATTCTCTGAGAGGCTTAATGTTCAGTTAGCTTTACATCTCTGTGGCCAAAAATCTGACAAGAAAAACTTTCCGAAACAGTTTATTTGGAACTCACAGTTTCAGAAGACTCAGTTCATAGATAACCAACTCTGTTGCTCTGGGCCCAAGATGAGGCAGCACATCATGGCCAAAGGGTGCAGTAGAGGGAGGGAATCTTCCCCCCAGTGACCCACCTCCTCCAGCCACCCAAGATCTGCCTGTGGTCACTACTTAGTCTATTCAAAACAGGATGGACTGATCATTTCACTTCTGAATATTGCTACATTATCACAGGAGCTTTGGGGGGACACCTCATATCCAAACCATAATGCTTGTTTTAACCTAATTAATCAGCCATTTTTCATAGGAGGTATTTGCATTGGGCCTCTTATTGACTCTAATGGGAGCCACTCATCATCAATTTGATGAAGTCTTTCATCCTAATTTCTGGCAAATATTTAGGCCTGAACCATGCCAGTAAAATACACTAGGATATTAATATTCCAAAATCCTATGAATTATAAAAATTTGGAAGTAGGGTAAAGTCATGATAGAATTTCCATTGACTGTCTGGTGAAGTTCTACTGAATTAAGATAATCTTTTGATATAAGACTAGAAATCAGATCACTAGTCATCATTTTGTCACTATCATTTACCTCACTGATTAATTTGACAAAACTAGTAGGAAAAGGCAGTCAGGTAGAGCTAGAGCTACATTTTAAACTCCATTCTTATTTATATTGACTTTGTTTTTCCACCTATAATAAATCAATAAAAGTAAGTCACCATATTTATCTCATGTAATAGCTGTAAAAAGATATGAAAGAAAAAGCGACACATTCTATCAATATTTTTTCTATTTCTTAAAACATAACTCCAAATAAAATTTGAGATAACAAGTTAGCAATACTTTAAAAGGTCTTCATGTCAAAATGATTCTTTTTTGCACTTTGATTGTTTTCTAGAAATGAAATGTGAGAAAACAGAATTTGAATTTAGTATCTTCTTACCATTCTGAAGACTTGCTATTCTAAAGCATGTATTATAAAGGTGAAAAGCTGTTTTGCTTAAAAAAAATCTCATATATTAGCTGTATTATGGAGATCCCAAGGACAGAATAAAAACAACTGTGTTTAGTTTTTATTTTAAATTAAATGCTGTCATTGTGTGTTAATAATCTTGAAATATAAGTTGCACTTTTAATGCCCTTTCCTTTAAGAGTTTTACAACTGCATAGGAAATAAGCATGTGAGAACCTCAAAATATTGAGTTCAGGAATGATTTATATACACAGCTCAAAGTCAGTAAAAGGTTTTCCAGAATTCTCTGACAGATTTCTGCTTACAGCTTGGTGGTCAAAATTTGTTTCATGGTCATGGATAGCTATAAGGGCAACCCTGAGTAAGACTAACTTCTATTCCTCTGTCACAAGAGGAGTTGGTTGGAAATAATGATCAGATTAGTTATGCCACCATGTACATACTTTAGCTGTATGCACTATGATTAACCAGTCCTAATTTCTTCTCTTTTAATATATAAACAATTTTTACTTAATTATTTATTATAGGCATGTAGCAACACCATTTGCCATGCATCTCTGTGTGCCAAGAGATATTCTGAGCACTTTCAAATATTAATCAATTCTCCAACAATTTTATGAGACAGGTTTCATTATGCCTATTTACAAATAAGAAAACAAAGATGCAAAGAAATAGTTACTTATTTCAAGTTCACTATCTAGTAATTGTCAGAATGGAGATACTCTAAAATCAAAGCCTTTATACTTTATAGCACTGATTAATTGTATGTTGATGATGATGATTATGCCATTTCTCTACTCAAGTGTCTTTCTTTTGTTTTACATTGCATCATTTGAATTTCAAATGGAATTAATTATTTTTGTTTGTTGATTTTGCATTAAGACACCTTGAACCATTCACTATGCTGCAAGTGTGGATCAGATTAGAAAGATTATTTGGTCACACTGTCCATCACATGGTACTGGTCGCCCCCAAATGTCTTATTCTCTTTATTTGCCAAAAGAAATACCATTTCGCATGTTCTCTCAGTCTTTGCAGATTCAACATCAAAAAATATCAAAATTCTTTAAAACCTCAGGTTTTTGAGGGTCTGACATATTGTGCACAATCAACTCTGTATATATTTTATGATAGAAAGATATTGAGGTTGTTTGAGGGAATCTTTGCTATAATTTTTCCTAAAATCTTCAATTAAAATCTCAGAGAATGCTTTGAGGAAAAGGGCAAGTGAAAATCTGGAATGTGTCAGCTACAAAGGAGTTAGGGATCTTCTGACTCCTTTGTGCTAGGGAAAAATGCAGAGTTGATAGTTATACGTGTGTTTGATTTATAGGTGGATTTGGCTGATGTAAAAATAATGATAGTAAATTGCTCTGAGAACAATCTAAAAACATTAAGAATGCATACAGTTCCCTATTGGTACAAGATCTCTTATTAGTAAAGAATGAAATAACACAGGCTCTGACAATTCTCCCTCCCACATTAGATAAACAGGTCCTGCACATGATGTTAAGACTTGAAGGAATGCCAACTTTGGGCAATGTTTAGAATTTAACTAGCAGTCAAATACAGGTAGATGGGATTCCAGTACTGGCTCTGGTTTAACTCACCCAGGCCATGGCTTAAACATGCTACACAATGATAGGTGAGAATAGTTGAGTGTTGGTTAGTGTTTAATGGACACAATCAACTAAAAATTTAAACAATCATAACTGGAATTATATAGAAATAGTGTAAGATTTATATCCTAGCTAATAAAATCCATGCTTGGAAATAGAATTTGTACCCTGCTGTGCTTTCCTCGGTTCATGGCCTCTTCTGGCCTCACAGCCAGCAGTATAGCATTTGTTATGGTTTAGATATAAGGGGTCTCCCACAAGCTCATGTGTGAGACAATGAGAGAATGTTTTGAGGTGAAATAAAATGATTGGGTTATGAAAACCTTAATCTAGTCAGTGCATTCATTCATTTGAATAGAACAACTGGGTGGTGGTAACTATGAGCAGGAGGAGGTAGGTCACTCAGGTTGTGCCTTATATACAAATTATAAACAAAATATGTTTATAATTTGTATATAATATACACACATATATATACAAAATCTTTTTGTGAGCAGAGCTCTTTCTGATTTCTGATTGTCATATCCTGAGTTGCTTTCCTTTGTCACATCATTCTGCTTTGATGTTCTGCCTCACCTTGGGCCCACAGCAATGGTGTCAGCCATCTATGCACTGAGACCTCTGAAACTGTGAGCAACAAATAAACTATTCCTCCTTTAAAATGGATCTTATCAAGTCTTTTGGAGACAGTGGCAGAAGAGCTAACTAGAACATTTTCAACACCTCCCTCCCTCTCTCTCTCTCTCTCTCTCTCTCTCTCTCTCTCTCTATCTCTATCTCTATCTCTATCTCTCTCTCTCTCTCTCTCTGACAGTCTTTCCTCTCAGTTATAACCCTCACTCAGATAAACCAGGGTCTTTATTCCAAAATCATTAATCACATCTTCAAAGTCCCTTTTGCCATGCAGGGTAATATATTCACAGGGTCACTGATTAGGACATGGGTAGCTCCAGGGTGGAAGTGAGGAACATATTCTTCCTACCAGAGAAACCCACTGAACAAATGAGCTCCTTGAAGATGGGATTTATATCTTCCTCACCTCTGCATCACCACAACCTGCCACAGTCAAATGTGCCTAGAAGATACTCAGCAAATGTTCAAAAATTGCTACAGTTAAAAAATATTTATCTGGTACCTACTGTGTGACAGATGTTATTTTAGGCTATGGGACATGTGGAAGTGAGCAGAATTAACTTATTTTCATTGCATCCTAGTGTAGAGAAGCAAAGAGCACACACACGATATACCATAATGACAGGAAGGGTTATGAGGAAAAGTAAACCATAGTAAAGAGCACAAGGAGTGTCAGTCAGCTTATTATGGAAGAAGTCTTCTCAGGCAAGCTGCCATTTGACTGCAGATCACAAAGGACTGTGAATCAAGGTTTACCAACAAGGAGCAGAAGAACATTTCAGAAAGAAGAAATGAGAAGTGCAAACATTCTGAGGTTGGAATAGGCATTTTGAAGAGGCTTTTTGTTTGTATTACTGGGGATTTTGCCTAGGGGCACTTGTCCACTGAGTTATATCCCTAGGCTTTTTAATTTATTTACTGATTTTTTTTGAGACTGATCTTACTAAGTTTCCCAGGCTGCCCTCAGATTTGTGATCCTACTGCCTCAGCACCCTGAAATTACAAGCATGAACTGCCATGCTTGTAAATACTGGACAGGATTTTGAGATTTTTAAGAAATAACAGGGATGCAAATGAGGCTTCACAAAAAAAAAAAAAAGAGAGGGATGATACCAGATGAGACCAGATAGGCACAAGGATGCCAGAGGGCCCAGGATTTCGTAGTCCACAGTAAAAAATTGGATTAGACTCCAAGAGAGATGGAAATCCATTACAGGCTTGAGATAGAGGCTGGCAAAATATGAGTTGTATCTTGTAAAATCACTCTGTTGTGTTAAGCACTGGCAGTGATCAGGATGAATGCAAAGAAACAAGATAGGGCTATTGCAGTAGTCCCAGGGAGATGTGTTAGAGTGACAGTAGAGGTTGTGGTGAGAATTTGTTGTAATCCCAATCTACATCTGAAGTGGAGAAAATAGTGTTGGATATTGTTTGAAGGAAAGAGAATAAGAGCGACTTTAAGGATTTGGGTTGTGTTATGGTTTTGGTATGTGATGTCCCTCAAAAGCTCACATGTGAGACAATGCAAGAACATTCAGAGATAAATTGATTAGATTATTAAAATTGTAACCCAATAAGTGGATTAATCCATTGATATGGCTTAACGGGCTGGGTAACTGTAGATAGGTAAGGTGTGGCTGCAGGAAGAAGGTCACTGGGGGTATGATTTTGGGGTTTATATTTTGTTCTTGGTGAGTGGAGTGATCTCTCTCTCTCTCTCTCTCTCTCTCTCTCTCTCTCTCTCTCTCTCTCTCTCTCTCTCTCTTCCCCCCCCCCCTTCCTGATTGCCATGTCCTGAGCTGCTGCTGCTTCTTTTTTTTTTTAAGCAATTCCACCATGATGTTCTGCCTCATCTTGGGCCCAGAGCTATGGAGTGAGCTGAGCACAGACTGAATCTGAAACCATGAGCTAAAATAAACTTTTCCTTCTCTATGTTTTTCTTGTCTGGTATTTTGGTCACAGCAATGAAAGCTGAATAAAACAGGCTGAGAATTTGATGAGAGTAGTCATCACTTAACAAAACTGGGTAAGATTTCTCACAGTTTTGGAAATGTTTAGAGTGAGGTGCTTATCAGATGTCAAGTAGAGATGCTCTGAAGAAAGGTAGACATGGGAGACTGAAGTTAAGAAGGGAGACTGGACGCGAGATAAACATTCAGAAATCTCAGCATATAGACATCATTTAGAACTCCGTAATTAGGTGAATTCCTTGGTTTTGGGGAAACAGTTTTGGAAGAGTATTTAGCTCTGGAACACTCTTGCTTTATGGAGGTCGGGAAAATGAAGAAGAGAAACAGAAAAGGAATCTGTGAGCAAGCAGGCAGTGGGCAATGAGGGAATCCAAGAGGAAATGATGTCACTGGAAGCCAAGTGGAGACATTCTTCCAAAAAGACACCATCCAATGTGCCAAACTGCTGCTGAGATGTTAGTAAGATGAGGATCTTGAAATAACCATTTGTTTTGGCATCTTGGAGGTGGTTTGATTGTGTTTTGATATGTTGGGGAAGCAAATGCCTAAAATTCTTCATGGTGACCCAAGTGCCTTTATCATGTATCCAACAGCCCTTGCTGACTCTTCATTGCATTTCTAAACTTGACTAATGCTTAAAAATTTGTACTTTGTAATTTGAGTCTGACTGGTAGGATAAACAGGATGATTTCCTTGAAGTGAAGGCTTCTAAGGTGGTTGGTGATCTAGAGCTCCTTAATTTGCAAAATGCCAAAGAGAAATGTATTAGCTTTAAGTTGTCTGAATTCCTTACATTCAATTATTTTCATTGCAATAGGAGACTAACAACTCCATAAAATAGATTAATGTAACTCAGGCACATTCCATTTTCTATGGAAAGACATAACTCATTGCAGGCAGAAGAGTTTGCACAACACCTTTGCTTTAACTTTTTATCTTGTTTCCTGATAGGGCTGACAGAGATGAAACATGAAGTGCTTCAGGTACAAGATTAGTTGTAGGGATTCTTGAGTTTTAAACTTCAGTTTCAATTTTAATTGAGGCACTTCTTTGCATTCATTGTCTTCAGACCAATTAATATGTTAGTAATTAATCTTGTTTATTACCATATTCTCCTCCTCTTAGTGAAATCAACTATGAAAACATTATTGGTATATACAATCAATATTTGCTATCTCTTGTGATACAAGTTGGAATAAATATAAAGCATATAAATGTTAAAACTCTTACTATTAATGGAGCCAAAAATTATTCTCAGATATTCTGCCAATGTCCATTATAGTTTTCTTAAAATATATTTTCTAACTGAAAACTATTCTATACATTTCTTCTACATAATACTCATAATTTTTTAAAGTTTCTATTCTATACAAGGTCAATTTATAGAAGGTATGGACAAATATCAGGGAAGCTGGTTGGAAAAGAAAATATATTTTAAAAAATCTTCATACTGATTTCACAATCTGAATCTATGATCTGAGCAGAAATTGTCTTTTACATACATAGCTTCTTGTAGGCAAATTTTGAGCCTTAAAGAGGTTAGAATTCGCTCTTTTTTCCTCTTGCGTTGCTGTCTGCTCACTTTCCTCTTGTGAAGGCTTTTTTTTTTTTTTTTTGCTGTGCTGTAGACATATGGTTACATATTTTACTACCTTCTGTTTGAAATTCATTGGTCTTGGTTCTGAGGTTGTTTTTTCTGTTGGGTCACAATGTGTGCTCTTGAATTTTAATATGATAAACAATCTGTGCTAAAAACTTCTTGGTTTGATTCCAGATTAAAATCAAACAAATAACCAGCCAACCACCCTTTACTGAGTTGAAAATAAAAGTACACAGAGAGAAAGGATTATATTAGAAACCATTGTTGTGTGGCTCCCTCCCTGAGTCATCACTAGGTATAACACTGATTTGATACAGGTGATTTCAAGAAAGAGCTTGGTAGATTCAGTATGGGAAAACATGGATACTACCAGAAAATAGTTTGCTACACTTTTTTATCATGGGTTTAAATTTGCTTTCTCACATTTATTATTTTAAATCAATAAGCAAAGAGGTTATTGAGTATCAGTGATAGGAATACAACAGAGCCAAGTTCAAATTCTATTTTGGACATTTAGTGGAAGATTTAATGCAGTGACTCACATTCTCTGTGCCACAGTTTCCTTAAACTTATAACAGTGACAATCCTGACATTATGGGGTTATAGTGATGAGGATTATACCTAAGAATTTATGGAAAAAACTAATGAAAAATATGTGCACTGATAGGTTTTAAATGTAAATTGAATAATATATGTCTTGGAAACAAATGATCAGTTTCCAGGTGTGCAATGAGTATAGAATAAAAGGAAACTTCTCATTTACAAGTGAGAAAACTTTTTTGATTCATATTGTAAATCATAACAAAGAATAGCTTGAAATTTTAATTAAATTGTCTCACTAGGAATCATCTAGATAAAAATTTGTAGAGGACTGAAAATATCAAAATTAAAATTTTCACTCACTGCATAAGTTATAATATTTCCAGTATCATTTCAGAAAATTAAAAGACTATTTATCCTTCCCAGGATGAAAAAATACCATAAGTGGACTTCATAAGTGGATAAAGATGCTGATTTCCTATGATATCTGTTACCTGTATGGCTGTCTATCTATCCATCTGTAGATACACATATATGTTTAGACATCCCAGTAGAATTGCAAAGTGCTTATAAGAAAACACCAACAAAATCTCAAATTTAAATGTAGGGCATATTTGCCTTTAATCACCATCATACCTGATCTCAATATTCCTCAAAATTTGAAGTACTAATACATATTGTCAGACAGATATGTCTAATATATGAGTTAAAATGACTGATTACAAAATCCTAATGTGTAGTATCAACAAAAGGGTGAAGTGATCAGGTTGCATACACTTGGGGGCTTTCCAATGATGGCATGTAAAAGTGTACCATAATTGGCACCCTTGATTTTGTTCAAGGAGTTTGTGCAACCTAATCTAAAAACAGTAATAGATCTCAGTATCTTTTGGAAGATAAAAATCTTGAATCATTTAAGGACACAGCAACAAAATTAACAGTTTTCATACTTTGGTTTATTGTAAAATTTAGCAAAGTTTTCCTTGTAATCCCTGACCCCTTGCTCTGAAAACAAAAGCAAAAACATAATTATTGCTTATTCTTTCCCCCCTACTTTGTTTGTGCTACTCTAAAAGAAGGGAGGAAAATCATTTTAATAAATAAAAATAGAGATGTAACAGAGAAAAATAAATCAGTCTAGATGAGAAATATTAGGAGCAACAGAAATGTCATTAAGCAGTTTAAAAATAAGCTTCTTTTAAAAGGTTGTCTTATTTTACAAAATCACACCAAAAATATAGCAGCGGAGAAGAAGGATACATACAAGTTAATTGCACACCAGTCCCATGCAAAAAACTGGGTCATTAGCCAAAGCAGTAGTAGTCAGAATCCAATTTAGGAGGCTTGTGCAGGGCTTGTGAGTCCTCTATGATGGAGCCGTCACTGAACTGGTCCAAGTCTGAAGGGGTCTGATGGCCTGGGACATCATCAGCCAAAGTGTCCAGGTAGCTTCCCACAGAGATGCCATCTAGCCCATCACTGCCATCCTGCAGGCTGTTGTAGCTGCCGCGTAATGAGGTGCTCTGGCTCTCCAACAGGCTGCACAGACTGCCACTGAGACTGCTGCCTCGGCTAGTGATGGTGGCTTTCTCCTCCATCATCCACTTGATAGACTCGATGCTCTCATTGATGAGGAGCAACTGGCGCATAAGTCTGACATCTGTGGCTCTGAGGTTAACCTATGTGGAAGAGGGAGACAGGAAAGACATGCCAGTTATTCTACATTCTTAACAAACTCCAAATTCATGTGGATACTGTCTGCTACCGTCTACGATTTTAAATCCACAGAATAAAATACAAGTATACTTGATCTCAGGATCTCTTTGGAAATTGCTGACCATCGGCAGGAGTCATAATCAAAGAACTCGCTTCCTGCCAGATGCATCAGAGTCCAAAAGGGTCCATAAAATTCCCTCTGCATCCCTGACCCTAACCAAGCTACCAGAAAATAGTATATTGAATGTGAAAGTCTCCGCTGAGAGATGTATTCTCTCTTGTCAGGTTAATAGTTTATCCAAGTTTACATGGGAATGTATATCCACACTAAAGGGTAGGGAAAGGGGGAAGATATAGAAATTAATACATCTCATCAGCATGATGGGACTTCTACTTATTGAGTTATACCATGCTAGGCATCATTATAAAAAATTCAACTTTAATTAGCAAAATCTAATAACACTGTACAACAGCCTTATTATTTTTATTCTTATTTTACAGATGAAGAAATTGAAATCTACAAAAAGGGGTTAAGAGTACAGGAAAGGCTATACTCCTCATGATTACATTGGCACAAACAATATGGACTATTACTCTTACTATTAACAAGAACCAAATTGACCTACTATTCTCTGAATTGAAAAGGGTGCTGCTGCACTAGAATGACACAATTTACAAGATGAAGGCTACAAATATGTTTGGAGATCTAAGTATTTGTTTTAGATATGTCAGGGACACTCTAATCAAAATTGGGATATAAAAATGTCCTGGGACTCCCTTAAGAGCCATCTAAGTGTGTAGTCCTTTTGCCAATTCTAAGATATTTCAGAGAAATCTGTTTCCACAGCCATAAAGCAGGATGTTTTCGTATGCCCCAGAATTTAATGAGAACCCTTTATAACATCAACTACGTAGTAGCTTAGGGAAGAGAACTCTCATGATTGCCCCTGTTCCTGTTGGAACTGGATAGAAGTGGATCCTCTAAAGATCTGTGTGCCTGGTCTTGGTTGGCCACTAGAAGTTCCACTCATATTCATTATGGTTTGAACATGGATTTTTTGTTATTTTACTTGTGGTATTAGCCCAAAAGGCTGGGCCAGGCCAATTCTCTCTTTACAATCCAAGACTAACTCAGATTTGTGGGTTTCTAGAATTATCAAAGGCACTCATTCTTGAATGACTCAAGCCAGAAGAGAAAAAGGAGTTCATTGTATTCCAAGATATGTATTCATATAAAAATATTTCCTGGTGAAGAGTTAATCCATAACTGAAGGTGAACTTTGGCTTCTATGAACATGACAAACAAACCTCAGTAGAGATGCAACTTACACTCATGTCTTCAATAGATGTAAGGTTATAGGTTTTAGAGACACAAAAGTGCAAGTAGAAATTCAAGATGAAAAAAGTACACATTAAGAAAAAAATAAATTTGTTGGGATATGAAATTGACTAATGAATTCTTCATCTTCTCTGAGAAAAGCATCAAGAATAAATTGACTAGATAGAGTACAGGGAAATTTATTTCTCTCTGAAATGTTCATGAAGTGAAGGTTGTGAACTTAGTAAATCTTGATGTTCCTTTGTTTTTGATGGTGTCTCAATGACCTTGCAATAACTTTATATTGGAGAAGGAGGTTTTGGCAGTCTTTATGCTCAAATTCACTCACATACTCCATGAGTCATTGTGACATCATTCAAGTTAGAAATATTACAAATATTTACAAATGACCAACAATGTGCCTGGGTACATTGAGAAGTGCAGAAAGATCAATATCAGTTAAACTCTTACAAAATCTTTTAGCAGGCATCTGTACTTGATGCACCTTGCTGTGCCCATCGTAGGCATGGTGCAATATCAATCTGACCATTTCCAAATAGCTTCCCAAATGGACCAAAGCTGCATATATTCACATCTCCACCCTGTTCATGGAAGTGTTTCAGCCCAAGTTCTGCTTTGGGGATGTGCCCTGATCTTCCCCTCACTTAAAGTACTTCACTTTCACTCTTTCTAGTTCTGTTTCTTCTGTCAAGCACTCCTTGCTGACTCTAGCCTGTCCTGCTGGCCCATTTTATCTCTATAGTCTGTTTGGTTTATAAGTTAAAATGAGCTTTATTTTATACAATCTTATAGTGGTAATAATTACTGTTCCTTTTAGACTTTCCCCAAAGAAAAGAAGCCATGTCTTACATGAAACTCTGTATCATTATTATTATTATTATTATTATTAGCAGTAGTAGTAGTAGTACTGGAGATTGAACTCAAGGGTACTTTAGTACTGAACTACATCCCCGGCCCTTTTTATATTTTTCATTTTGAGACACCATCTCGTTAAGTTGCTAAGGATCTTGTTAAGTTGCTGAGGATGGCCTCAAACTTGTGATCCTTTTCCTTAGTTCTAGTGTCACTGGGTTACAGGCGTGAGTCACCATGCCCAGCCTGAAACTATATCTAAGGTCTCTTCAAAGCACTGACTGATTTTTGAGAAATAGTCAAAATTTTAGCATCTGTGAAAGTTCATCTCTTAATATAGTCACAAATATATGTTCCCGGAAACCATGTCACTGTTGGGGTTAATATGTACTTAGAATGAATTTTCTGTCAGCAATTTTTGTTTTACTTACACAGTGGCTGCATCAAATAACTTTTTAAAACTTTTATCGAGCGATACGAATAAAAGGGGAGTAAGGCTATGAAGCAACAAAAGCTTCCTTTGACCATGAAATGATCTATTTAAATAAGAAAATCTTTTGCTTCTGAAGGCAAAACATTCACAGGCCGTTGAACTATTGTTGGGGAAAAATATGACGAAAGTAGGTCGGTTAGAACGAGTTGATCTGGCTGATAATGATTATGGATTTAACTGTGTCTAACCCTGTGTCCTCTGAGAAGAGTAAACAGCTTCGCTGTGTGGGAGCGCTGGGTGTGCTGGTTCACACGCCTGGCTGCTGGTCTGGTATTGGAGCTGCAGGCTCAGAGTGCCCTGGCTCACGCTCTGCATTCTCCAAGAACTAAGGTGTGGTTATGCTACTGATGAAAGCATGAGCAATCCACCCAAGAACTAAATCACAATGTTGCTTCTGTCTCCAGTAGCTGTCCCACGTTTCCTCAGTGTTACTCGTTTCAGTCTTTAGGAAGTCTGGCCATCAATTAAGAACAGGGTAGCCTTGCCCTGGCAGCACAAATCCTGGTGGTTCTTTCAGCTGGGGTCTCATGACTTTACTCTGAGAATATTGAGAGTTGGAGCCCTCTTCAGGATCTGAGCTTAAATGCTACCTCCTTGGAGAACCTGTTCTCCTGATCAATCATGGTGTCCAGTCCTCATGCCTATTTTTATATTTCTGTAGGTCTTTTGTTTCCTTCATAATGTTTATGACTAATTAAAATCATCCTGCTTTTCGTGTGTTTTTTTCTCTGCCCACCCCCATAAACATGGAGGAGTTGTGGAATACTTGGTCCATCCTTCTTGTAACTCTGAGCCAAGACTGAAAGAGTGCCTGACACATAGTAGGTACTCTATCAGGATCTGTCCAGCCACCAAACAACCAGCTTTGATCCAGATTGAAACAACTGATGGGAACCTGGAGTTTTGCTGTGGGTCAGTGATATGTGACTGAAGAGGAAGGAAAGTGGTAATTCAGAAAGAACATTTCAATATTGAAGTGTCCCCAGTATATGGTTTTATTTCTATTCATTTCAAATTTTAGGCATTGAATAACTGCAGTAAGATTCTTCCTTGCTAAAATTTACAGAATACAAGATAATTTTTCTAAAAGGAAGTGGACTTCAAGGTGTGAGTCACACTCCAAACATTATTCTGTTTGCTTAGAGGTGATAACTGAGCACAGCACAGGTGTTCTGTAAACATCTGGTGAAATGAATGGAACAAAGGGAACATGCAAACAGAGCTCCCCCCCAAAAAAAAGTATTTGGATTCCCCTCCCCATCTCTAGTCCTTACAGTTTCTGCAGAGTAGTTCTTCTTTATCCTAAGTTTCTCATGCTTTAAGATTGTGGAATAATAGCTGTTTGTATTTTAGGGAGAATTCTAAAACTTCATGTAATTTTTGGATAAGTGATGAACTGAGTCTATGGTAGAATTTGAAATAAAAGATCTTGAAAAATCAAATATTCCTATTAGTAAACTTTTCTAGATCTGTTTTCTTTCAAATTACCATTTTTAATACTGACAGAATGCAAAGGTTATGAATTGGCATAATGAAATCCAAGAAAGAATGTGGTCAAACTTTCAACTAATCAAGAAACTGCTATTAAGTTCACTTCTTTTGTGGTATTGTATGAGAAATGTGGTACAAGACTCCAATTCACCTCTGATGTGATCTACCTGTGACCTTTGGGCAAAGTGGCTCAGGGTAGAGAAGTTCAGTTTCCTAACACATGAGGAAAAATCATGGTTTTATTCTGAGCTCCAATGAGCCACGGGGTTCAATAAAAGGTGGATGGTAAGCCAGTTCTACGAGCAAAGACAAATGTTTCCCAATTAAGGCTGAATTCAACTTAGGAGTTCTCTTATATTACTGTCTGCATTTCATACTGAGGTTGCATTTCAGCTGTTATTTGATAAAGAGGTTCTGCAGATGAGATAATCCCAGGATTTCCACCCATTCTGACATTTGATTCTTGTTTTTTCCTGGGGCTGTTTAATTACTAAATTGTTTCAGCTACAAAAGTTATGTAGACTATAGAAGAGACAGAAAAATCAATTTTGCTGGTCAATAGATTCAACAAAAGATTCTGCTGATAAAACACCAGAAGTTTGAGCTCTTTTTTGCATTTTATCCACCTTATCAGAAACATGTGGTAATTTTAATAATAATATGTGCTCTTACCATTTAGGCTTCAGTAAAAGTCATGTTTGTGTTCCAAGACAAACATGCATATCATGTTTAATATGTCCATAAATTAACTGAAGTGTACACATGAGCTGCTGAGTGAATCTTCCATAGAGGGATGGTTTTCATTCTGTCTTGTCATATGGGAAGCTTGGATAGCACTTTGTAATCACAACTCTCCTAAAGTCCTCCCCCACTATTTTTATCCCTTATTTATGAATGTCAACTAAACAGATAAAAGCAAGACATCTCCCAGTTACGCATTCCTACTGTAAAATTCACAATATCCAGATATAAATCTCCAGTGTCCTGATAGTTATAATGTGAATTAAAAGGAAGAAAGGCTTTTTCTTTTTTTCAAGCCCATAATCAAGTTCATGAAGAAAAGAAAACAGATCAGACTTGCCTTTTAAATGTGACACTCTAACCCTAGATTCTAACTGGGAGAAACAAATCAGCATTTTTTCTCTGATTTGTTTTGGGGAAAGAGTTTAATTCTGGAAATGCTTCTTTTCTAACTTGTCTAATCACTGTTACTTTATATACATTTAAAACTTAAAGCATCTGTATTGCTTGAAGAGCTCTTGTAAAAAGGAGCCTGGAATATTTTTCCAACAGCTTATCTCAGTTTATTTGCAAGTTCCCTTGCATAAACTCCTCCTGTCCAAATCTGTTCCTTCTCCAAATTTACCACATTCTCAATTTGATGATCATAGAAGATTTTTGGCATAACCATTCTTAAAATTTCTGGCAACTTTATTAATGGTAATAATAATATAAATATTAATTTATAAAGTACTCCTCTAGCTGTTTTCTCAGAGGACTCACAAGGATATTATTATCTTTTTGCATTTCGAAAAGCCACTATACAACGTTCATTTCTACTGAATGCT
The DNA here is from genome assembly GCF_052094955.1 of Ictidomys tridecemlineatus. Lineage (NCBI taxonomy): Eukaryota > Metazoa > Chordata > Mammalia > Rodentia > Sciuridae > Ictidomys > Ictidomys tridecemlineatus. The sequence continues at coordinate 155,275,888 of NC_135480.1, read as the reverse complement.
TTTCATCTGGAATCTTCAGGAGAAAAGCCTGCAGCCATATAGAAGTCATGGGTGTTACTTCAGCATTTTTTTTCCCTTTCTCAGTTGGTTCAAAATTTACAGCAAAATTTCTTTCTAATTGGACCATGGAGGCTTCCGTTTTTATACGTGTCAGCTTGTCTTCTTCCATCTGTGTTGTTTATGGGTGGAACTGAACAATAACTAAAGCAGTTCATTCATTTCCAGAAACCATATAGAAGAGTAATTTCCCGAAAGGCTGAATTGCACACATAAAAACACTGTCATCAACACAGCTGACTGGTGGATGTTGTTTTGATCACATAGAAAGCTCTATCTGATTTATTTGAAAAAGGGCATGTGATTCCTCTGAATCTTAAGCATAAATGCCTGCCAGCATGCCTGCTCATGAGGCCTGTACAACTCCTCCTGGTAAGTCTTCCGGTTACTAAAGGAGCACACACAGATTTTCATTCTTATTCCATCAGGTTCTAGATCAGTTTGATAACTACAGTCCTGTGATGTTGATTCTTTTTTCTATATTGTAATAAAGGAAAAGTTTTTTCCCTGAGTGCTTTAAAATACATGTGCAAAGTTTAATTGTGACTAAGGCAACAGACTGCAAATCACCTGAACTGAGATTACTCAGAAGATTTAACAAAAACACGGACTCCCCAAGTTCATAGCAGAGAAGCTAATACACACGGAACCAGAGAAGTGTGTCTCTAGAAAATTATAATAAATATTCTGCATATTTATTTTTTTCCAATTTAAAACTTAAAGTAGTATTTTCATATAGAAGACTAGGACATGGTAATGTGCTCCTCTGTGATCTGTAGCAGCCATGTTTACATTGTAAGGGAAGGATATAGAATGGTGTGCTGGTAATTAATTGTTCAATAACCAGCTCCCTAGGAAAAATATATACATGTATGCATACACACTTACATACTGTCTTGGTCAGCTTTCTGTCACTGTGACAAAGTACCTGATATAATCAACTTATACAGGGTAAAGATTTATTTTGGTTTGTGCTTTCAGAGGTTGTAATCCATGGTTGCTTGGCCTCAGTCACTCTGGGCCTGTGGTAATGTAGTACCTAGTAGCAGGAGAGTGTGGCAGAGAAACTGTGTTCATTTCCAGGCCACTGAGATGCAAAGAGGAAGAGAAGAAGGAGTCAAGGTCTCAATATTCCCTTCAAGGGCCACTCCAATGACCTAACTTCCTATTGCTAGGCTCACCTCTTAAGGGGTCCACCACATCTCAACAGAATCACAGGCTGGGGACCAAATTTTTAACACATGGTCCTCTGATGAACATTTAAGTTCCAAACTAACCATATTTATAAATGTAATATAAATTGTGCCTATATAAAAGGTATATAGCATACTTTATAAAAATAATAAAACATAAAATAACTTTTTATTATAAATTTTACATAACCAATTAATTCTCAGGGTATGCTTTTGTTCATTCTTACTAAACCCTTCAGAGCATAACAACCTCTGATTGCAGTGCAAATAGGATTTCACAAATAATGGTGGTCACAATTTAACTCTTTTTTCAATAATTTTTTAATCATTAAATCTGATATGTGATTTACTGTTAAGCTATTTCTCACGTAGTGCAAATTATATCCGTTAAACAGAAACCTGTTTTAGCCTCAGGATTAATTATGTCAGAACTTTACCAGTTCATCAATGATATGAGAAACTTCTTTACTGAATTGGATAACAGTTTCTGACTTCCTGGAGAATATTTCATTCCCCTAAAATTAGCAGATCAACAACTAGGGACATGTCACACTCTTCAAGTTTAATTTACTCTAATATTAACATTTTCTCCATCACTTTATTAAGCTTAGAATCAACACAATAAAACTCAAGTCCTAATTTATATCTTTTATAATTTCTGGCGTCTAAAAACTTCTATCATGGCCAATCTCAAGGGTCCTGATGTGATGCTACGAAACATGGAATTGATGTTTCAAAAGATGCTCACTAGTATTTTCACTCTTTAGATATAATAGGTACTTTACAAAACCTCAAGAAATAGTAAAAAGTAGTAAAATAATTAGGAACCTATTAATATTGAGTATGTACTACTTTTGTTTTGAATGTAACATTTATTCATAGATTTATACGTGTACCTTAAGTTTTAATAATGACTCTAATTAACAACTAGTTCAGAAAATTCCTAAAAATGTAATAAACAGCTCACACATCTTGTGATACATCAGAGATGTTCAATTTATCCCTTAATGTTTTTATTTTTCTGTATATAATTAGAACCAGAATATAACTTTATTTCTTCAACTGAATATAATTTGAGGTAAATCCAAAATACAGTAAAATTATTAATGTCTTTTATAAAAGATGTCAAGTACTGAATACAGATTAAATTATTTCTGCATCATTGAGACATGAAATATATTGGGAAATTAAATAATCAAGTTACAAAATCTGAAAATCACTTAGATGAGCATTTACATTTTGTGATAATTTTTGATGGATATATTTCTAAAATAATGCTGTACACTTCTTTATGTTTGTAAACAGAACCGTGATCCAGATAGTATGGGGTGCCATGGTAAATAATAAGCTTTATAATGCAGAATTATTCAACAATGCGTTTAAGGGAAATAAGGTAGTAATACCCCATTTTAGATGGTGCATCTTCTGTTTCCGTAATTTTTTGATGCTGTCACTAGTTGTTTGGCACAGTTTTTAGGTCCCCTATTTCTTATTCTCCCAATTCTATTTTGAATCTGCTATTCATAGCCAAGTTGTGCTGTAGTATCCTTATATTTTTTTTTCTATTTCCTGAGTAGGGGAGAACTAAATTGCAAGGACAATAGATCTTTGACTTATTAAAAAGTTACCAATAATTTGGTTAAATTAAGTGAGGAAGCAAACTCTTCAACACAGCCCTGCTCTTAGAGCAGGAATCTCTCTAATCTTTGTTGTGTAGACAAATCACCTAGAAATCTGGCTAAAATTTCTATTTAGTTCAATAGTTTCATCATTTCGTATTTCTAACAAGTTCCCAATAGATACTGATCAGGTAAGCAGACTTTAAAAATCTCTTCATTATCCCCTCTCCTGGTATTTGTATCCTCACACAGTTCCCTGCCTTTGTGTGTAGACTGAGCCTACTAACTGTTTCCAAAGAACAGAATAGGACAAAAGTCACAGGTTATTACTTATGAAACACATTACTGGATTGTGGCTTCTGTCTGGGGTACAACAGTGTCTGGCTTTTTCTGACAGAAGCCATCCTCCATGCTGTGTACTGGCCCATGGTGAGATTCACATGGTAAGGAACTGGGATCACTGGTCAACAACTAGCAAGGAAAAGGACCTGGCATCTACCACTGAGCACGTGAGTGATCATGAAGTGGATCCTCCCTGAATTGGGCTTTCAGGCACCAACTGACACTTTGATGGCAGTCTTGTGAAAGACCCTGAGCCAGGGACACAAGTTAATCTGTGCACAGACTTCTGACTCACAGAGACTAGGGAATAATACATATGTGATTTTGGAGTTGCTAATTTTGAGGCTACTTATTACATGGCATGAATAACTAATATACCAATGCTGATATTATACAGGCCATATTTTAAATTTTGTGAAGGTTTGGAGATTTTTCTACTAGTGGATAATTTGGAATGGTGGATGCTAAACCACTGTGTCGATGGAGTTCTACTCTTCTGATACATTACTTTGCAGTTTGAAAAAAAAAGTCTTGAATAGAGTAAGTAGTTAAATATTTACGGACAGAAACAATGAGTGTTCAGGGAAGTCAAGGTTCACCAAAGCAGCCAGGGCATCTCCCATGGGACAACCTTTCTTCTCCCTTAAAGAAGTTGGTTTCTTACACTGAAGGGAAAATGACAGATGATATGCTTGGTAATTGGTGCCACAGGTAATGCTTTCAATGGATTTCATTTACAAAACTCTTTATAATGTGAGGGTCATAAAAAGTAGCAAATATACTGAGAAACTAAGTTATGCTTAGATAATAATATTCAGATACAACTTGAAGAGTTTAGAAGACACAAAGAGATGAACATACTGACAACTTTATCAAACTGGAATCTTGTTTTTCAGAATTCCCCTTTTAATTTGAAAATGTATTCTAACTTGGCCTTCACTTGAGCCAAAAGGAGAAGAGATTAGGAGGGGGATAAGAGTTATAAGTACTGAGCTGTCTCTTATGAGCCAGATATTTTTTTTCATATATTAATTAATTTTCTTTGGAAAGATTTTTCTGTAGCATAGTTCTTTTACCTAGAAAATAAAACTGAAAAATTGCCATTTTATTGTACTTTTTATTTGATGACAATAATTTGTGAATATTTGAAATGCTTTACTTCATAAAGCTGAGGGTCAATTTTCTCTTGTTTTTCATATGATACCTAAACACTGACTAAATATTTTCATTTGGCAATCTTGGGTGGGACTCTCCAGATGGGAGAGTCTCTGTCGCTGGGAGCAGTGATCTAACTCTGACTAGCTGGGATCAGAGATCGGAAGGACAGCCAATAAAAAAATAAAAATAAACTTTTATATTTCAGTACTTAACAACACATTGACTTTCTTCTAGTCTAGTGATTTAGTCAGTCTCACCTTTTAAAAATGGCTTTGAGAATACTAATAAAAGTATCTGCCATTAGTCAAGTAACCATGTACTTAACTTGATGCCTTAAATATTAATTTATGTAATAAATTTAATGTCATCATCACAAAAAAACTATGATAAAGCTGATTATTATTTTCATTGTTATTCTAGTCTGACATGTAAAGAGCTTAGAAGTAGTTATGCCCATCTTCCCAAGGAGAAGAAAGCTGAACAAACTGGAAATTCAATAACTATTCTAAGGATAATCAGAGTATTGAGGTCACAGGACAAATTGTATGGCCCTAGAATACTGGTCAATACACAGAATCATAGTTTACTGGAAACAGAAGCCCAGAAGCAGAAGCTCAGCTAGAATCAATGTCAGTAGGAACTTTAAACTGCAATTGATGAATTGCTGGAGACTTTGTGTGGACGTGTGAGTTAGAAACACTAAGCGGGCAGTCTCAGGTAGACCTCCTCACTTGCATGAGTTTTACCTCCTGGAGCCATATCAAGTTCTTATTATCCACCCTGTTTCTGATAGAGGGAAGGAAGCTTTGAAATACACACTGACCACTCTCTTCTCCTTACCTAGGCCTGTCCTTAAGGGAAATCATTTTACTAGATCTTAACATAATGGGGGATGGTCACTAAAGCCTAGCCAACCTATGAGAAGGAAATACCCACCTCAGCTCACTGGAAGACTGGACTTACCCATGGATTATAGAGTATTTGTCCTTCCTCTACATTCTACTACCATATCAGCAAGGCTACTGGGGAGTTACATCGAAAGAGCTTCAGGCCCCTGACCCTATTTAAAGCATATTCAAAAGAACCCAATAAATATAGAGTAGACAGAAACAAGAATACCAGAGGAAAATTTTCTCACTGACACCCACCTCCCAGCAATAGCAAACAATGAACAGAACCTAATGCCCCCACACATAAACACAAAACATCACACTAATGGCCTATCTCAGCCCCTTCTACATATTCTAAACCCTATCTCAATTATATTCAAACTGTATAAAATCAAATAAGGGGTGGGGGATATCTTGAAAAAAGCCAGGAAGGAAACACCTTACAAGGAACAAGGATAAGCAATAAACTGGACGTTTCTTCAGAAACCAAGTGAGCAAGAACAGTGCAGAGTAAAATATTTAAGTCCTGAAGGAACAAAGAATCAGTGAGAATTCTGTATGCAACATAACCATAACTCAAAGTAAAGGAGAAGATAAAAGAGATTCTGGAGATGGACACTGGTGGTAGCTGCACAGCAATAGGACTCTCCATAGTGCACTGGACTGAATACTTAAAAGTGATTAACATAGATTTTGTTTATATATTTTTATATTATTAAAAATACTAAAGGATAATTAAAGCTTTTCTCAAACAAAAATTGAAGGAATCTGTTACCAGCAGATCTGAAGTGCTTCAGAGAGAAGGAAAATGTATAGACCAATTTTGATCTATAAGGAATGCAGGAGTACTAGGGGAGGAATAATGAATATAAAATATATTATTTTTCATATTTAAATGATCTAACAGGTAATCACCATCACCACCTCCACAATTTATTTAGTGGTATCTTATATACAAGTGAAATGGATGACAGTGATTTTATAAGGAACTCAAAAGAAGAATCAGGAATATTCTAGAACAAGTACTGAACTACCATGATGTGGCATGATATTTGAAAGTACACAGATTGATTGAAAATGTGTATTGAAAATTCCAGGGCAGCCACTAAATTTTTTTTTTTTTTTGTATTTTAAAAAAGAAGTACAATAGATAGTCTAGGCAAAGAGAAATGGAGGAGCTGGGATTGTGGCTCAGTGGTAGTGCTCACCTAGCATGGGCAGGACCTGGGTTCGATCCTCAGCACCACATAAAAATAAAGGCATTGTGTTGTGTCCATCTACACCTAAAAAAATAAGTATTTTTTTAAAAAAAGAGAAAATGGAATCTCATAAAATACCCATTTTAAACCACAGAATTGTAAGACAAGGAAAAAAGGGGGGAGGGGAGGAGAAGGAAAGAAAAAATAAGAATGAACAAAGGAAACTATTAGAAAACAGTTACATATATGATATATATTAGTTCAACTATACCAAATGTTACATTAAATGTGAACATTCCAAAAACAGCAATTAACAAAACAAACAAAACCTAACTACATTGTCTACAAGAAACATGCTATAGAAATAAAGACACAGTGATCTCCTTATGCAGCTGAAGGAAAAGGGCAATCAGAGAAGTAATGTATCCTTGTTCAAGTTCTTGTAGCTTTAAAGTGGCAAAGGTAGAACTGCAGTGAAGTTAATTTAGCTACATAGTCTTAGTCTCTCCAGTTGCACAGCCTAGAACTGGTCTTTATATTCCCAGGCTGAGAGAAACAGCCAGCCTCTTCCAAAACTAATTGATAATCCCTCAGTTTAGCATAACCAGTTATCCTTTTCAATCTCAATTCTGGGCATTAGTTGTTCATAGAAGTAGGAAAATATGGTTGAATAGTGGCCAAAGGGCTAATTGAGGAACTGAGAAAGGCTGTTAGTACTTATTGAGTACACTCATGATATTCTTCTGGATGCTGGTAGAACACAGAGACAACATTAACTGTCACTCCAACTAAAGAACTTTACAATATAGAAATGGAAATCATAGTACCTTATTTTTTTTTCTTCTAGGCCTCCAACAAAAATTTAAAAAATAAATATAAGTACAATCCATTTATACCCCAAATTTCCTTGAGAATATCTATAGACTTCTAAAAGCCTAACAACATAAAATTGTTTTAAAAACATATCCCACATTTGGAAATGAAGTTTGAATGTCTCCCCAGCAATGCTGGAGCACACCCTAAGAGGCCCATCAAAGTCTTATTTAATTGTCTGTAGGGATATGCTTTTGTGTGATCTGCTGTTTACTGTTGACTTTCCTGAGATTTATAAAGTTATAAGTTGTAGATTTGTGTATCAAAGAAAGATAAATGACTTTGGTCTAGTGAAAACAGATAATCTCAAAAGTTAGTTTTATTGTGCAGTGACATTTGACACCTTTGTCCCTAAATTAAGAAACTGATTTCATATGACTTTCCTGCAATAACATGCACCCTGTTCCTCTAATTCTCTTTTTAACCAGCTGTAACTAATTACTGGTTTTCTCATCAAATGAGCTCAATCTTTTTTTTTCTTTTTTTATTGTTAATTGGCCTTTATTATATTTATATGTGGTGCTGAGAATTGAATCTAGCGCCTCACACTTGCTAGGCAGGCGCTCTACCACTGAGCTACAGCCCCAGCCCATGTTCTGTCTATATTTGAATAAGAGTCAGGTTTGTGACTTTACATTTTGGCATATTTGCAGGTTGCTCTTAATAAGCACAGTGTGATCATATACTAGATCTGGCTCAATAGGTTTACCTAAGAAGCTTCTGGAATGAATCATGAACTGCAATAGAAATTTACCTTTCTGACTCTTCTTTTATTTTTTTGGTTCAGTGTTCTGGTTTGTTTGTTTTGTTGTTTCAGATCGTGCCTTATATTTTCTTGTTTAACTCATTGGCTAGGAAATGTCCATATTTACAACTAGATAGTGGATTGCTATGCTGGTCTCAATTATATAGTCAAAAGATTACCCATGTATAAAACATTATGTGTAAAACAGTCAATTCCAGGGACTACTGGGTACTGAGAATTGAGGTCAGTAAAGGTCACATAATCTTTAAATTATTTCCCATTTGGGGTGACTGTAATTAGCCATCTGGTTTCATGATGTGATCACTTGCTGATTCATATTGGATGATGGAAATTTATCCTCTGTTATGAGAGAAGTAACAAGCTTATTTTCTGTTTCTCTATTGTTTGCTTGTGTGTCCATTTGTCTGCTCAAATCTATGAAGAAAATATTTTGTTTCCATTGAATAGGAAAATAACCCATTGAGACTGTTCTTTCTAGTGCCCTGTACCTGAGGTTACAGAATTGAAATTTTAAGTCCTGAGGTGCTTGTGTGTTTAATAGAGAAAAACCTTTTACCACTAGTTAATGGGAACATTAAACATTTTTCAACTTCTAAAAAATTAATTACAATATATCTTAAGTAAAAGTAAACTTTTCTAGTTATAGAGGCTAATAAAAACTTGCAAAAATTTAATATTCCCCAAATTATGAGAAAATAAACTGAACTCTTTCTGTGGAGAAATGTTCTGTCTTTCTATGGGGAAAAATTCTACCAAAATAATGATAGCTCAGAGGCATTTTCATATAAGAATCAAAGTGACTATGTAGACACATATCAGTTTAATAATTTTAGTTTATACATAGTTAACTGTTATTCTTTGTTTTGTTGATATGGAGAATAAATACATGAGATAATATTTTGAGATTTGGATTTATTTTTTTAATAAGATACTAGTTAATCTTCAAAACATTTCTTAAACTGGTTTACTGATGAGATTAAACTAATCTTTCTTCCATTTATTAAGTTAAATGTGAGTTAAGAAAATATGCAATTATATATTCTATTGAATTACAGTTCTGAATCTTTCTCATTCAACTGCAATTATGTTGCAGAACATACTATTATATATAATTATAAGATATTTATTAATTTTAGACCTTAAAGTGATAGTAAATCAAGTGAATAAATAAAAATCTATGAATACTGCATAATTCCTAAAGAAGAGAGAATATTGAAACATTGGTCACAAACTATGATAGAGACCTTTTCTTTTTATTTTAACAGATAATAGATAATAAAGAAGGTAGACTTTATCATCTATTAAAATAAAAATTAAAGTCATTTTAGTGAACATATTCATTTTGTCACCTACAAAGTTATAAAAGCTACATTGTTGGCTGTGAGTATATTTGATTGCAAATCATGGCTTATGTGAATGGTTGAGACTGGGCAGCATTAAACATTGCAAAGAATTATAACTAAAATGTATTTTTGCTAACCAAAGAGGAGAGTGTTTTTTTCTCAGTTAAAAATGTTTGTTGGTTCCAAAATGTGAGAGAAGATAATAACAAACAAGTTGAACTGATATGGAAAACTGAGTAATACACGAAAACAACACAAGAACCCCTAAAAGCCAAATACCCTACTTTATTTGCTTTATACTGTAATATTTATAAGTAATGATTCTGAAAAGAAGTGCATAATGTATAAAATGTTGGTAAATTTTCTCAGTTTTGATGAATTAGTTCAAAAGATAAATTTTAAAGGTACTTGCAGATATATTACTTTAAACATATTAATGCAAAATGAGAACTATTTTTTCCCACTGTTCAAATGAAAAATTGTTATAATTTAATTTTGCTTTTAACAAGGAAAAGAAAGGTTATTATTCTATATAATCTGGCCAGGTAGCAGAGATTTCTTATCTAACTCACTAAATAATTTTCTGAGCTTTGTGCTGACTTTGGCAGGTCCTTGGTTGTTTAAAAAAAAGGGGAGGGCTGTAGCTAATATAACTTTTCATTGTTTTTGGGCAAATATGATAGCATTATAGTCAAATACCTAAATGTACTCAGATAATATTTTTAACTTTGCCTTCCAAGGTAGGACCCTAAATTCATGGGAAAATTTTTTTAATGTATTTTGCATGCAAATTATCTTTGAGTTATCCTCTAAGGCCCCTGGGCAATTGCCTTAGATTTAAGATTGCTAGATAGCAGCCATATAGCAATTAAGTCAATGAGTGGGTGAGCTTGTGTTCCAATAAAAGTATTTACAAAACAAATAAGCTGGATCTAGGTAGAGAGTAGTCCAGGTCCTAGCCTTGTTGGTATTAAACATGAAAAATAAAACAGACACAACTCCCTGATGAATTGAACTCAGTGTACTTTCCCTAATGGGCTCTTTCTTTTTTTTTTTTTTTTTTGACCTCTACTGCTCTATTTCTTCCTTTAACCACCCTTTCCATCCTGATATCTATTGCAGTGAGTTAAATAAATCTTTAGCATAACCTTGTTTTATATTTGTATGTCACGCTTTTAACCTGTTTTTGTAAATCATACTTCCACATAATCATAAAACAGAACTGCAGACAAATCTTAGAATGGACACAAATGGAGATGGGCTTAGTACAGTATAGACAAGGCAGCTGATACCCAGGACCTCAAAAACGTGACCCTGCTGTGATAAACATCTATCCCTAGGTCTTTATCTCCTCGTTAACCTTCATTTATTCTTTTCTTATATTTTATTCATTAAAAAAGTCACCCTGATTGCCTAAGACAAAGAAATATAGTGAATTTAATACTTCAAGGATGACTCAATAAGTTTTGTCTTTTCAGTGGGAACCACGGTGAATTCCATGAGGAAAGAATGAACTGACTATTTCTGATGAATTTGTGTCTCTGATTATCTGTATCTGAGAATACAAAGAAAACCAAACCAAAATGCTTCTCTTACTCAACAACCATGACAGAATACTTCTGTGACTGGATGTGTGAGATGGGACTTTCTCCATACACCAAGCAAGTACTCTGCAGTCGACATTGGCTCAGATGTCTAATTCAATTCAATTCTGATATTATCTTCCTAAAGATAGCATCAGATCCTGCAGGTTAAAGGCTCAGTCACACAAGACTGTCCCTGGCTTCTTATGCCAATCTCTGGAGTGTATTATTTGTACTTCTGAACAATAAGCTATAAATCAAGATTCTTCCTACCCACTCTTGGATTTTGATTGATTTGCTAGAGCAGCTCAAAGAATTTAGGAAAACACTTCACTTATATTTACTAGTTATTATAAAGAATATTGCAAAGGATACACTAAGAAGCACGTGGGAAGGGCAAGAACTTCCATACCCTCTCTGGGTGTGCCACCCTCCAGGAACCTCCACAGATCCAGCTGTAAGAACACTTTCATCCCTGTTCTTTGTGGTTTTCATGGAGATCATTATTACATAAGGATGGCTGGCTACATCACTGACCAACTTTACCTTCACCCCTCAACCTTCCCCAAAGTTTCATACATGGATAAATTTATGTTAAGGGGAATTGTTATGATTTGTTTTAAAGATAGGGTATGCGTGTAGAAAAGAACATGTATAAACATACACACACATATATATATATACATATATATGTATAAATTTTTATATGATTTTTATGTGAATTTTAAATGTATATCTCAAAATATATGACCATTTATGGTTTATATATAAAGAGGTTTCTATTTAGGGGTAGTAGTAGAGATTAGACTAAATTTAGAAGTAGGTTTAGGGTTAGAGTTAGGGTTTGAACATATATATCCTTATATGAATAAATATATAAATAAATATAAATTTATATAAATTTATTTATACAAATATATAAATCCCTGGTCTCTAATCATGCAATGCTATTTTCATAGTGACCTGTCCCCACACTGAAGCCACCTACAGGCTGCTAACTTCAGTCAACTCGCTAGCACATAAAAAAGCATTTGCTACTTTGGAGATTCCAAGGATTTTAGGAGTCTTATGCCAGTAAGCCAGAAAAAGTATGTTATTTTACAACATCTTACTGTGACTCAGAACACACTAGGTACTAAGTATCACAATGAGTCAGTGCCAATAATTTTCCTTAACTGTTTATATTTTATCTCTACAAATAGCTTAATGTATCTCTGGCCCCTCAGAATATCAATGACTATATACCTCTATCTTGTCTTTTAGAAATTAAAGTGTTTAAACTTTCCTTTTGTATGTGGTTGTTCTGAACAATTATTATGTTTGTTTTACATTAAGTTGCATTCACTGAAATAGCCATGATTACAATATTATATTCTTTTTTTTCAACTTAATATTCTAGAATTTCACTCTAATGAATGCAGATAATTTTATCAGGCCATGTGAGAGATGGCTCCCCTTTGAATTCAATGCAATTTGTCATGTTTATATCTACACATTTGGCTATTTTCAGCAGAAATAATATGCAAATACATTTAAAACAGGAATGATAAATTTGTAATTTAATTACTACTGTGATACTTCATGACTCAACTACCCATTTATGGGATAGTTAAGTGGGAATGGCAAGGAAACCTAAACTTTGATGTTAGTTTTGTTTGTACCAGTAGCTTAACCTGTGACTTATGATAAGTTTCCTAATTTTCTCATGCTTCCATTTTTCTGTCATATGAGAATACTGGAGATAATCTTTAAAATTATTTTGAGCTCTACAATGCCTTTTGTTTCTAATTCAGCACATTAGAAGCGCATAAATAGTGTATAGTTTGCACAAAAAAAATGTGCAGGTTCGTTCATGTGCCCCAAAGGTCATTGATGGAATGATCTCAGAGTTTGATTCTGGAAGATAACTGGATTGGTAGAAAGGGTTTATACATGAGCAATGGTTTTTCTAGATAGAGAAATTTTCAAGATATAACAGACATATTGGTGACAACCCAAAACCAAGGAACAAAGAGGTGGTAAGCATGAAGTCCAAGCCAGTGACTCTATCCTACCGAATACTCCTAATTTCCAGTGTGGTACATGGGAGAGCAATACATGTATGCTGAATTAAGAAATGGGTGAAAGGAGAGAAGGAACACACAGTGCACGGCAATGCAGCAGAGAGTAAGTACGGATGCATTTTGAGAAAAGAGGTCATGTGTCGTGAGATGGGTGCAGGGGGGTCCATGCCAAGAAGGGTATTATAATTTCAGCTTCAAATTAAGAAAAAGAGCAAAGCCCCAGAAATGTCAAAGTTCATTTTGTGTGTATAAGTTTGCAAGTCAACCAAAGGGGCCATAGATTTAGTATGGGGTGAGAAGTGAAGGTGGAAAGGTAATTTGGAGGCATGTCATGAAAGAGCTGAATGTTGAGCAAGGACAACAACCCTGGGAAATGCTGTGACAGTTCTTTGCATGGGAAACTTCACCCCTTTATTCTAAACAGAAGCTTTTGATCAGAGCTTTAACTCACTGCTATGTTGCAGGCTACTGACAGAACTGCCCTCAAAAAAGTTCTGGGGTGTTTTATTAGCATCATAGGCTCTTTTGTGTAGTTAAAAATATACTACTACAAGAGCAAAGAATAATAGAGAAAAAATAATTTAGTCGTAGAGGGAAATTAGCTAAGGAGTAAAGCTTAGATTGACACAGGCCACCTTTATTATCAAAGTCTCTTTCTGAAATGTTGTTAAATTTTCTAGTAGGAAAAAAGAGGTGGTAAGTATGTTGTTAAATTTTCTAGTAGGAAGTTTCTTTAAATTGTATTATTTCATCTCTTTGAATCCAGAGTGAAAGATTCACACTTAGAAGAAATTGGGCTGGAAATTAAAGAAAAAAAAATTTTAAAAAAGCTAATTTGTATATGTGAATCAAAGCTCTTTTCCATTTCTAATCAGAGGCAAAAATGAGGGCAAAATGCTTTTCAAGTATATGACACAGAAAGGCCCAGTGGGCCTGACTCCAAATTCTTATTCTGATCTCCCATTTCCTCCCCATAAACTCAGTCTTACTGTTCTTAAAATTCTCATGGTAAATATGTTCTTCCTTTTGGATTTTGAGCTGCTTTCCCTGTTTGGAGACATTCTGAAGTTTCTCTGAAGTCTGTTTATATCCCCTCCTCCTTTTTTAAATGAACACAAGAGAAGTTTGTCACCTGATTTTCAAATGCAATAGAACTCATTGATTCCAGTTTTAATTCCTAAACATACTTTATGTTTTAAATTATTTTAACATGTTCTTAAATTGAGATTTCCTCTTTAAATCATAGCCTTATAGCAGTTTAATGAAATTGATCTAGGAAAAACTTAAAAAAAATGATAGATTATTTTAGAAACACGATTTCTGTTAGAAAAAAATATAGACCAGAACTCCAATAAAAAAAATTGTGGTACAGATTCATAAGATATACCACCAGTAACTGCTAATTCACAAATCCCTATGAACAAGTTTCTTAATATACTTCACCACATTTGAAATAATATTCTGATGCTATGTTACTTCAGAGAGATGCAGCTAGACTCAATTAGTTAGAGCTCATGGAGTGTTTGTATATTTTTGGATGAAGGGGGCCATAGGAATTGCATTATCATTATTATAATTAAGAGACAATATTTTCTATTTATGTAACTCACAGGAAAAAATACTTCTTTTTACAAAAGATGAGAATTTACATCTTTATCACTATGTAAAAGCCCTAAATATTTTTAGTTGCTTTTACAACTTAGGAATCACAATTTATCTTTTGCCCAATAAAAATTAAAATATAGGTCAAAGTTTCTGTTTGAGCTTGGCAAGAGAGACTACCATTCACATTTTGGAAATTACTAAAATATCAAATATCCAGATGATCTTGACAGATTATTGCCCAAGTGTGGGTTATACCATTTACAGAAAGAATTTACCAAAACAATTTCTCTAAATTTAATTTAAATAAGAAGTAATTAATCACCACCTCCCCTTTTGAATCAGTACATTTGGTCTTTAAATGTGTACAGCATAATAAAATAGTATTCCAGAAATCTTGGTTTCCTATTTAAAAATGTTTTGATCTCTAAAAACCAAGGTTAAAATGTTATTCTTCCACTAATTAGCTCTTTGGTTTTTGTCAGTTGAATATGTTATTTAACATTTTCTTTACTAATATACAAAATAGTGCATATCATTTACTTGAGAGAATTGCATGAGATAATGTATGCATGTAGGATAGAAATGGGTCTTACAAGGCTGAATAAAATTTACCTATGTCTTTTACTTTTAAAATGCTATAACACAGGTTAAAGGGCACAAAGTTTAACATGAATAAGTCTAAAATCTAATGTACTTTATGAGGACTATATATTTAAGATTGTGTGGTATGCCAAAAATTTGTTAAGAAGAGATTTTATGTACTTTTATCACACACATACAAAACTTTTTAAAGGAAATCATATGAGATGATAGATATGTTAATTTCCAAGACTCCAGTAACCATTTCTTTATGTATATCAGAACATCATGGTTGTACAATTGAAATATGTATGATAAAAAATAAAATAGCATACATTTTTAAAATGCGATATTCAAAGGGATTAGAATTTAACGCAATTAAGCAGGGCAGTTAAACTGACTGGCTTTTGTTTCCATTAAAAATCTAGTTGCTCTATTGTTCAGAAATGTTATGTAGACATTCATGTTTTAGTGTAGAAAATTTGCCCAATACATGTTACTTAAGTAACTTTAATTTCAATTTTAAAAGAAAATTCTATTTAAATCTAAAACATCATCAATATTATATTGCTGTAAATAATTACATGTATACATAAAACAAGAAGATTGATAAATTCAAAAGTGATTACTACTATTCCACAATGAAAATATAGCCCAAAGCCAGAAATAAAACTGCAGATTTCTCATGGTAAAAGCAGCCATAGTTAATGATGGAGTTAGACTACCACATTTTATGAAACATATGCAAACCCAAGATTGATGACTTGCCAAAATTGTATCATCACTTACTGCTAGAAATGGGACAAATACCTCACTCAACCTTCTGGTTCCAACTCACCAATATTTCCATAATACTAAAACAATTGATGATGTTTTTATTATAGGATGATCAGTGTGGTACTAACTTTTAATATTCCTTCAACACTTGCAGTTAACAATTTAGTACTAGATAAAAATTAATATCTTTTCCAAGAAAGAAACAATGTACAATCAGGACCAAGTGGTGACCTGCATGAACATTCATCCATGCTTCTACCCTATTATATTTGATATCATATTCACTTTGATGTAAATTCAGCGAGTTTTATAAGCAAGGATCCCTCCTCATGTTTTACTGATAAGAAAATGAAATCTTGAAGATGTCACAATTATCTAGAAATTATAAACTGATTCAAAAACAGTGACTGGGAATACAAATCGTTTTTGATTTCTGTTCTTATCCTCTAATATTACTGACATCTGAAAATTACTGCTGCCAAATTAAATGGTTTGCAAATAGTGGTTCTAGCACTACAAATTAGCATATATTCAATGTTAATTCATCACTTCTAGCTTTGAAGGACCACAAATGAGGATGATAAAAGCAGATGTCTGGCATATGGCAACAGATGGATCACCACATTTCTGAAAAGCTACTGGGAATAGCCTGGTCCACTTTTCTCAATTCTCATCAAGAAAGGTGCAAAGGATGGCAAAGAAAATAATGTAGGCAATGAAGATTTAATTGGGTCCTAATTTTCCCATAGTTTTTAACTGTCCTATTAAAATATGGGACTTCCAGTTTGGAAGTATGGTTCATGTCACAGTGTTTTCAATACCCAGGTAGAAAAATTCATAAACAAAAGCCAAAGCACTATAGGTAAAGTTCCATAATATCACTGGCAAAATATGACTGCCGGTGGCAAGAATTATTGGAGCAGATGGTATATGATGAATTCATTAGGACATGTCTAGACACCAGGTTTCTAATACCAAGTTTTACTATTCTTGCTCATATGATGCCTTATCTGAATGCTGCACTGAAAATTTCACCTATGGAACATTTATAATTTTATATTATAATTATACATGCCTTTGATTATGAATTAGAAATAAGAATGATGCTTATGTTAAAACTTTGTCTCAATATATAAAAAACACTTTAGAGATATCTTCAGATATGATGCTGAATCACAGAACTAGAATCTAAATTCATGCTCATTTTTAAGGAATATTCCATAATCATTTGGAGGTTATATCATAAACATAACGCATAATCTCATAAGACAAAAATGAAATCAAGAAGTATATTCATGTGTCTATCAAACTAATAGCTGAATGCTATTGAATATAACTGTCATATAATTAGCAACTCATTCCTTGTTTATGAATTTTCTAAATAAGATTCTGTTGGGTTAATTTGATTTCTCTCTTGTAAGGCAAATATACAACTTACTCAAATAAAACAATTAAAGAATTTGCTGAATTCAAATAAAACCCCAAACCCTTTCACAAATTATAATTAAAAAAGTTAAAGTCAACAAAAAATCTCAAACTTTGGCATAAACTTTCAATAGAATTTTAGACAATGTTATACTAATCAAAATCCTCCTGGATGAAGTTAAAATACTATAATCTCTATTGTACCTAGACTCCTTGGAAAATAGTAAAACAGACTATTTTTTCTTCTCCAGTGTATATGCTTGATTCAGGAATACAGTTTTTGCAAGCAACTAAAACTTGACATGAATTTCTCCTAACATTTTGTAGGTCCTGCTTTTATAAAGTGGCCAGAATGTGATTCCCATTGCTACGCGTTACTAATAGCAGTAGCATCTTTCTAGGCTGACATTGCAATTATCAGAGTTCAATTCTCAGGGAGTAGGGTAAGGAGCAGCAGGAGGTTTTACACTGTTTTCTGGAAAACAAGTATTGTTCTCTTAAGTAAAGCCCTCCATGGGAAGAGTTCTGGTAGTCATGCATTTCAGAGGTAGTGGAGGTTTTTGTTGTTGAGTAAGTAGGCTGTTTGGAATTTCTTCCTATTGTTTTTGTCTTGTAATGCCACATGGAAAATTTTAACTAACTCAAGTTGACTTTAATAGTGACAGTAAAGAACCCTAATAATAATAATAGCAATAGAATAATAAATAATAAATAACCTTTATTAAAACTTTAGTGCAAGACATTAGAACAAATACCTTACTTACTTTCACTTAATCTTAATAAAACCCCTAAATCATTCTCTTCAGACTACCACTCAGAGAGAGTTGCACTTCTTGGAAGGGATGGAACTGGGATTTAGGCCTCAATGTACCCAACTCTGAAGCCTGCATGCTCAACCTGCTTGCTTGCCCCCTACAAGAAGAATTCAGAATTCATGCACTTTAAAAAATATAACGAGAATAGTAGGTCTGACAAAAGAAATGTAAATCACAAATTGGAAAATCATGTTGTAAAATTAGAAAAAAATCGCATTTATTCCTTAATCTAGGAATTATAATGAAAATAAGCTGAAACATAGAATAGATATTCATCACAGCACAATAAAAGAAACAAGTTAAGCTTCCAATATTAAGAACATGCAGATATTAGAGAATACTTTTCAGATAACACAAATTGAATTTAGGAAAGTCACATATGAAAAGTTTTATAATGCCATGTCAAACAGAGAAGCAGGTTGTACACAGAATAATATCTAAATTACAAATTGTAACTTCAACAATGCAAAAGAAAATTTTATAGAAAAAAAACTCAAATAAAGTAAATGTTGATGATAATGGCCTCTGGGCATTATAATCATGCTCCCCCTTTAATATTTTATAACTTTCCCAAATATTTTAATCAGAAAAGATCTTTAATTCCAAAATAAATCAAACTATCATAAACATAGAGAATTATATAAATGTGACATTATGGATAAATGTCATTTTTTCATTTAGAATACTTCAATGGTAATAAAACTATGATTTATGGAGATCATAATATGAAATCATAAAACCTGTTTAATGTGGAAATTATATCCGATAGGAAAAAACAGACATTTTTTTGAAATATTTATATCTTATACAAGATGAATGTTTTGACTCTTTCTATTCTTGTTCCAAAAATATTTTTGTCAAATTTTGTTTTACTGCATATTTTCATTCCTCAGTAATCAACAGTGTGTTTTCTTGTTTATTACTAGTTCAAAAGTGAAACATCCTTTAAGGATCCTATAATATAAAACACATGGAAATTGTTTGGTTCTCAAGAACAAAGTTATAAGAAAAAAATGAATAAGCATGCTATAGTAAACCAACTTTAATAAAACAATTCCCTAAAATAAGGATGCAATTGGTCCTTATTGACTATTAAATCATCATATTTGAACTTCTTAGCTTGGCATTTAGTATTCTCTACTAACTAATTACTTTGACTTTTAAATTTTTTTTCATTAATTCCAACACAACTACCCTACGTATCTCAGTCATTCTTAAGGTTTCCTAGACAATCCATGCCTATGCCTATCACTACCCCAGAATTTGCTAAAACTATCTAAGTAGCTTACCCTTCTCTTTAATCACTTCTGCTGTTAATCTTATCTCTTATCACTTTCTCAAAGGGCTAACCTAGAAAATTAATGAGTCCATTTACTATTAATGTATTCCTCCAGTACTGAGCTCTATACTGTGTTAAATCCTAGAGATAAAATAAACTGGGTATGGTTCTAGCTACCAAGGGATATAAAAAAGTAAAAATAAACAAATATATAACCAAAGTTAAATAAAAGGAAATCAGGGGTTTGATCTGAAGGATAATAAGGATACATAAAGCGTGGGAGACAGTGGGATGGGAAAGGAAGAAAAATCTAGGCAAAAGGAACAGTAGCTACAAATGATGAGAGACAGAAGTACACAGGGCAAGTCTGAGCTGAGGCTCAGGTCAGCATGCAAAAGACTAGCTTTCTGGCATCGAGTTACTTAAATGATTAAGGATGAATTTATTGTTTACAAAATTACATTTTATGACAGATGATGGGATTGTGAGATTGGAATTTTCAATATCATGGAGGTTAAATTGCTTTAGTAGTAACCTCATGTCTTAATCTACCTGATTGATTTACAAGTACACTAAAATCCCTGTCTTCAACTTTATTTGTATTCCTTCTAGGGCTTATCAAAGGAGTGGGATATTGTTGATGCTTAAAAAATATGTCTTATATTCATTTGATGCCTATTATGGAAACATTTCTAGAAGCAGAGATGGTGAACCATGTCCAGGGTAGATATTTATACAGTTAAATGGTGTGCAGCTGAGAATTTCCATCTGTCCCTGAAGCCCAACAAGAAGTGAGGATTTAGAAATATGTATATTTGCTATAGATTTGTATCATCAGTGTTTAATTGAAATGAACAAGATATTTGGCTGGGGTAAAGTTAATTTCACATGGAAGGTCATAGAGATGGCAAATAGATTCCTGTTAGACTCATTCCCAAGTGTATGAACCAAATTGACATTCTCGGCATATCCTTAAATCGCTTTGTTTGTTCTCAGAAGAGTCAGTGCACTTGAGTAGCTCCAAATTCTGTTTACAAAAGAGCACTGGGGAATTTTCATGTAGAGGATAAGTTTTTTAAGTTATTTGATCTATTGACATAAAATCAGCTCAATGATGTTTAAAAATAAAAAGTAATAGTACATTCCTCCTTAAGAATTGGGTGAAATCCAAATAGAATCAATTTGTCTTAAGACTGAATGCAAACAAAAATGAACCAACACTTATTGTTATGAAACTACTGAGCATACCTAGTAATGATGCCTGAACTTTTGGAATTAAAGCATAAATGGAAATCATTTCCTCTATTTATATTGGCTGCTCCATGACACCTGGAACAACCAGTTTGGGAAGTGGGAAAGCTAGCCTCATCTTTATCAACTGTGAGATCACTCAATCTCTGTGTCTCCATTTCCAGTTCAGCAACTTGAGCATTTGATTATCGCTCCTAAGAGACTTAATTAATGCTTAGTGGTTTTTAATAAAAGAGTGTTACAGACCTTAATCGTTTCCAGGACTTGCTTATTAATACCAATGAAGCAAGATGGTTGAGCTATGATTATTTAAGAACAGCTAATACAGAAAACTGCAACCATTTGTGGGTTCAGTCTTACTCTTGATTTATTGACTATCATGGCCATATTCTGAACTCATTTTATTAATTAAATAAACAAAAATGATTTGTTTGGTCACCACCCTTCAAAGCACATTCATTTTCTATGTCTGGTTCTAGGTAAAGCTGTTATGCACTGAAGAGATTTCTTTGTACTGTAACTACAAAGAATACCCTTGGCAGTAGGTTTCTCACTTTAATAGAGTACACAATAGTCATTAAATCTTCTTAGATTTTTTGATCTCAGCATGTCTGAATCCACATAAAATTTTAATTTCAGTAAAGGGGAAATAGCCAATTTCTTCATTGAACAAATTTCCCAACTTCCATGAAACTATTCTCCTTATAATTCTACTTATAAATGTATATTATAGCATTGTTGGAAAGGAGAACAATGAAAAAACCATGGCCACTGAGTAAACAAACAAGTCCAAAATGCCTAGTAGGAAATACAGGATATACATCCAACTCTACAACAAAAAGGTATACTGTTCAGAATCAATTTGACTAAATGATAAAGTACATTGCGTCAATATCAATAGTTAAGAGTCCTTTTTTTATATTAAGCACAGTGGTGAATAATCAAGATATTATTTCCATATGGTGCATATTGGTAGATATAGCAATAATTTTATAATATCCCAGGCTGCTAAAGGATGATAATTGAAGGAAGGGGGAATAAAACAGTGGAGGAAATTTCAAGATCCACTTCTAAGTTCTTAAGTTTGATCCCTATTAAGAAAACATGTACTAAGGGTTACTAAGTATAAATTTAGTATCTGCAAAAATATTCCTTGTCATTTTCTAATTCATTTTGTCCCACTGGCAAAAGCACACATATAAGGATCATAAATCTCTTACTTATTCTGACTTTCCTTTTGCATATTTATTCCATCATTTTCAAACTAATTTTTAGAAGTGTCCAAATAAGGAATAATTGGAACAAGCACTGCATTGCAAAGCAAACACAAAGGCAAGTTCTAAAAATGAAATGGTAAACTCAAAGTTAAGAAACAGAAATATAAAAGTTAAAAATTTTATTTCATTTCTTGTTGGTTGTCAGGATCACAGTTCCTGGCAAACATGAATTGTAACCAGATTAGAGAAAAATTAAGTGAGTAGTTTTTAAGAACTCTTAAAACTTCTTTAAAATCCAATATATAGATTTTATTGTTAAATATAATCACCAAGTAATTTGTTTAAATTAAAAAAATAAATTTGATATAACTAGGCAATAGAGATGGCAATTGCCAATTGATTCATTCATTTCCTGACCAACCGACTACTATACAGAATACTATATCAGGCAAAAGTCTGTTATTAAGCCACCTATATAGGGCTAACACTTGATTTTATCAAATATATGCTGTAAACATTGTAGTGAAATGAATTCTGTATTCACTGCATGATTATTGTAATCTTATGACTTCAAGACAGAGAAAAGAAGATATAAGTCCAAGTGCTTACACAATGCAAAATAATGACTCACAGGAAAAATCTTTTTGAGATAAAAATGTCAAAAAATTCTTACTTTTTTCTGTGTTGTTCTCTTTCTTTCGTCTTCATCTAATAAAGTGGATTCTCAGAATATTTGCTCTGCTTAAATATTACAAAGCAATAGTGATTCATCTAGTATTTGGATTATATTTGCTGAATACCATGTATCAAACAAAATCGTTTAGTTATTATTTCTTACTTTCATATAAATCAGAAGCTCCAATGAGAAGTTGACTTGATGAGGACATAGTTTCTGACATTAAGCCAGGAAGAAGGTGCGAAATTGTGTTTCTCATTACCCCTACTATGCTTCAGGTGGACTTGTGTTATCTAAATGAATACTGGCCACAGGTGGCTGCCAAATGACCACTGGCAGTGCTCTGTTGAAAAACATTCTCAGAATAGGTCTGAACTCAGTAGGAAAAAGTGATGTAAGTCATTAGTTGTGATATTGTGTAATTATGTACGTAAAAGGGAAGAAAGATAGCATTTTTGTGTGACCCATAATTATTCTTTTTTGGGGGGCAGGGAAATGGTTACTGAGGTATCTAGAGGCAAAGTGATATCATGTCTTCAATTTTTAAGAAAGTTGAAGAATGTTTAAGAAAGAGTGTGTGTGTGTGTGTGTGTGTGTAGAAAGATAGAGGGAGAACACAAGAAAGGTAAATGTAAAACCTAGGGAAATGTGGGTAAGGGTCATATAATGATTTTTGGGTCCAATTTTTGCAACTTTTTTGTAAAGAGTAAAATTCTTTCAACCCAAACTATTTTTAAAATCCCTGCCACAGATTTGAAATTTCTCCAGTGCATGATGCAATTAAGAAAGACTGAGATTAAAAGCAGGAAGATCTCACGTAGAGGAGTTTCTTGGAAGGTGGTGAGACTGGTACCTTTGGGAAAGTGAGTATTTAAAAAGTTCGTGTAGAGACAAAAAAAATTATACGTATCCAGAAGTAAACATATACAGATACAGCCAATAGTTTAGTTGCAACACTAGAATATTTGATAGACATTTTTAATCTTTGTAATCTGGTCCCAAATTCAAACACACACACACACACACACACACACACACACACACACACACTCATACACACATATACATACACAAAAATGGATTAATTAAACGAAACTCCTACCAATTTTAGAATCTATAATGAATGAAAACTCAAGAAATAGTCTTCCTCATTTTACTCTTTCAGCTTATCCATCTGGACATTGCTTATATGATGTTTACCAAAAGTTTGCTGACTGCTTCAAACACCTCAGATACAACTGGTCCACCTCACACTACACTTTGTAAATTCCTAACCTTAACTGAGAGCTATGATAGGGACAGAGAATTCACACCATTATGCTACCCAGCTACTAACTTAGACTGTAAAATTGAATGATTATTTTCAGGTAAAATAATATAGACTATGCCATATATCAATATTAATAGTACTAGAAATATGGTTCTTTTTAAAATTCTTTCTTTTTGCCCTGAAACGTCAAAAATCTCATCCCAGAGTAGGAAAAGAAGGTGGAAAAACCTAATGTGTGCATAATTTTTGTGCACTTAGGGGTGAAGAAAAACAACTACCTTTCACTTCCATACTCTGCAACACTGCTAGGAGCAATGGTCCCTGAGATTGGCTCTATCTGATGGTAGAGTAGATTCCGTAACCAAGAGGAAATTCTCCTGCACCATTTCAAAGTAGACAGAACAGTTATTTTGTTTTTAAATTCAATCATCACAATAACAGCAGAAAGATGTATGAGTCTTTCTTTCATCAAAAAACTAAGTTCCAAGTGACTGGGCTTGGCTGGTGGGAGGCAAAGGAGGCTTTGGGTTCTTTGTTCTGCTCCAAAAAAAGGAAATATTACTAGTGCACTCCAAACCAAAAATGGGAAGCAGAATTAAGATGGACTTTAATTTACACATTATACAAGTATTTAATTCCTAATTAAATGTCCAGGTGTTAAGCAAGTACAAGGGTTGGTTAGTCACAGCTTCTGCCCTCAAGGATTATACTGTGGGAGGAAAAGATAGCAATATTAATAACCAAGTTGGAATATATAACCAAAAACTTGACACAAGAAGAAAGGGACAAATGGAGCCATACTTTTAGAATTTCTCAGGCTGTCACTCTGTGGAAATCTTTAGCCCCAGAGACTTATAAAAATCTGAAAAAAAAACAATAATGTGCTTTAACAGCAAAAGGATTTTTGTCAGTGCATAGCATTTAGTTAGCCACCAACTCATTAAGTTTAATGGTGTGGCTAAAATTACCAATCTATGTAATATAATTAAGCTATACTAGGTGGATCCTTGTGCATTATTTCTTAGTAATATGATTTTATCATTACATTTTAAAATGGTAAAACACCACAGTGTGGTTTCAGATTCTTGTCCATGACTTCTGTAAAATCCTCAAAAGGGGCTTTTTCTGAGGTATTATTGATTTCTAGTCATTTATTGATCTTGGTTAAGTTCTAATTTCCTCTCTAAAAACCTATTTGAACATTTATTTAATATTTTCTATTTAATTATTTCTGATATGAAACATAAGGCATTCATAAATTCCTATGAAGAGACTGTAGAATGGTTTGTAAATATCTGAGCAGACTTTCCAACTTCTTTGCCTTCAAATGGTGGACCTTCCATTACTTGTTTTAACCAGTACGCCAGAATAACTAAAATCCGGAACCATTGATTGATTATTAAACAATTTACAGAAAGAATGGAAGTGACTTATTCTTACTTTGGTACTAATCACTTGAGGTGCTACTTCTGTGGAGGGATGTTACATACCAAATTTATTAACTCAGATATATGTGCTGCAAAATAATATATACATATCAATAATCTATTCAAAGTCATAGCACGCTAAGTTGTGATTTGAAGCAAAGTATGTGTGTATTATATGTAATAAAAATAAAAGAATATCAATTATCTGTTGAACATAGAAAAATAGTTGAATCAAGAGTTTCTAACAGTCTCAATTGATTTACAAACTCTATATAAGTACATATATATAATTCTATGGCTGTAATTATAACTGAAGGTCCAAACTGTGATTGCATATGTTTATAAGAATTCATAAAGAATTATTTAGTAATCATCTGTAGGGAACAGAAATTGAAAAAGGGGATGTAGGAAGTTCACTTTCCACTTAAGATCCTTCTATACTGTTTATGTTTTAGCAACAGTGTGTATCATATAAATAATAATTTTAAAATTTTATGAAGTTAAGAAAAAAAACCTAGAAACACAGTTAACTTTGCACTTATAAAAAGCTAAGAGCAGCTATTTATGATTAAATTCTCAGCCAGGGAATTCCAGGTAGTTCTCTCAATAGAGCAACTTTGAAAACTCAACTTTATTACCTGGAGGGACCAACTTCCCCTCAGTTTTGTTCTTAAGCTTGCTTTGGTTGGCAAAAAACAAGTTGACATAGACAAGTTCAGGTATACGTCTTTTGCCCAAAACATCACAAAAAAAGTTAACATAATAGTTTTCCCTGGTAATCCCTGAGTCATACCAGATGTATCTCAACTGTTTTGTTGGATACTGGTGTGAAAACCTTGTTCGTGAGTTTACTGAGGTGGGCATTAATATAGCAACAATTTCATTCTGCTCACCAATTATATGGAAAATGAGAAGACTTAATTCTATCTCACTTCAGTTGTCCTAACTTATAATACCCAAAGAAAAAAATATAGAATTTTAATTAAAATGACATATTAATCATTATTAATTCATATAAAAGCAAGCTATATTATCCAGTGTTTATTTCAAATGTATATGTCAAGTATTTCTTGAAAACTAAAAATTAAAAGCAATGTGCAATTGACAGTAAAGGGTATATGCTAGTGAGTGTAATGTTTCCCTAGATCTGAGAAATGACAGAATCGATTATCCTCTGAAAATCTAAAATCAATTCATCAAAGATCAAGAATGAAGTCACCCTTTAAAGATGGTTCAATATGACCAAGTCCTGATTGATGGAATTAACCTTTTGAAGGAAAAACATGTAGAATATTATTTGTTTCTCCAGTTGTAGAATCAACTTTCTGATGATATCTGACATCTAGGAATATAATTTGTCTTGTTATCATGTGCCTCCCAAAGTCTGAACAATCTAAAATCCTGTTGATCCATGAAGACCAAAGGCACACTATATCCCTGGGTGGCCATTCTGTCCTCTTCATGTGATAGATATTACCTTGTGCCATGTTAGCATTTATTCCAATTTTTAGAGTTTTTATAAGTACTCTTTTTTATCAGTAGAAAACCTAATAAGATTATATTAAAATACTACATGATTGAAAAAATGTACATTCCGATTTGAAAGTTATTTTTCCCCTCTGTGGATGGATGAAAGAATGAAGTATTCTGTTTAAGTTTTTTATGACTTCTATGGAAAAAAATCTACTTTATAATATAAATTTTAAATGTTTGGATAGTCTCTTATTATAACAGTGAAATAATTACATTTTCAGGTTTTATAAGAGACATGACAGAATATGATAAAAAGTGAATAGCCAAACACTTCTTAAGCGCTACCAAGAATCATTTTATAATACTTCATACCACTTAGTGCTTATTTCATAAATACACGAGAAATGATAATGAAATGACATAATACATGCAAATTATTTAGAATACAACTGTCCTACTGTAATCATAAAAAATATAGATAATATAAAATATCAAGTAAGGAAAATAAAATAGAAACACACCAACATCATTTAAGTGCATTTGTGTATATATAATATATACATATATATAATATAATACACACACACACACACACACACACACACTCACTCACACAGGGGTGGGAGGTAAATACGAAAAAAAAAATCTGAGAGGATTCACATCAAACTGTCAGCAGCAGTTTCCTTTGGAATACAGAGTAAGATGGGGAGCATAATATCAGGTGAATAGGGGCTTGTTCTGCTTTTTACCATACATGTCTGTATTTCTGTAAGTTTTACCATGAGAAATCACATATTTTTAAAGAAGGAAATAAACTTTTTAAAAATAATGCCAAGAGATCTGGTGTTGTAGATATGGAATAAAATTATTATAAAAATGTTCCTTCAGAATAGATGGGTACACTAACATGGTATGTGAATATAGTATAATTTGGCAACAATTTGGATCCAGTATGTAACCAGACCCATGATAGTCTTTGTTTGAATGAAGGCTGGGAGTCAGTCATGGATCCTTCTTTTATGCTGACTTTGTCAAGTTACTTAACCTGTTTGAATCATAGTGTCCTTATTGGTAAAATGAATATTAGAAAATGCTATAAAAATAAACATCCTAACACAGTTTAGCCCCTTTTTTAAAAGAAAAAAAAATCTTTAGGTTTTATTTTGACGTCTAAGACTGGGACTTTTAAAATGCATGTCTGAAAATATAATCTTCTTTTTCCTTGTGAATTCTATAAATGGAGTTTACTTTGAGCACAGTTTGAATCAATGTGTTTCACCCATACATCTAGAAAGGCACAACAGAGTGCTGGTCAAGGAATACCATCTCTACCAGTGGAAAGCTCCTGGAACTCCTAAGTCCTGAGCACTATTGGCTCTAATTTTGAGCTCTGAGCATGGGACTGATCAGCGCAGGAAATTTTTCATTAGTGGCTCTTGTGAAATATTTATGGAAATTTTAGTGATAGTGGTAAAAGGGAAAGGGAATGATTGCTGGGAACCAACTAGCTTTTGTCATCTAAATCTTGAGAGTTCATAGTCAGGGACTTTATTTAGTACTCATCCCTCCTGGGAGGGCTTATACTAAGTGACATACATTATAACATGTTAATTGTTTTGCGACTCTAGAAAAAGAGCAGATACATACATTTGATTCTGAGTGTCAATGTGAGTGCCGAGATATTCTAAAACAGAAAACTGAAAAGTGATAAGATAGCTTGGTTAAAAGCTCAGATCTCAACCACAACCTGGCTCATTCACTTACTATTTTAAGCATTAATTTCGATAAAGTTCAAGGTTCATCTATTAAATTGTTGTGAACATTACATCTAGTTAAAAGAGTATTACAAGAGTTCAAAAGGATAATACACACACAATGGTAAGCTAACAAGAGTTTTAAGGTTTCAACACGATGATACCTATGAAGTGTTTAGCTAATAGAATGTCACAAACACTCTTGTCCTGTCCCTCTTGAACAGGGTAGTATGGCTTTGGCTGTGTTACCTGAAGAGAAGATAGGTTTTTTTTGTTTTTTTTTTTTCTTTCAGAAAATGTTTTTCATGTGTGCGTCAACCATTCCAACATACATTCCTAGGTACAGGACAGAACTATGGCTTTTTCAAAGTTCAATGTTTCTGAGTTATATATAAGTCCTCTAAAATATGACTGGGTTTCTAATAAAGTGACATTACTGCATTTGTTTGCTCTGCTATTAATCTGATCCACTGACTAAGGAAGTATGTTTAAACAGATATATTTATTCCATTAAGTATATTAACATTCTGTAGGCAAAATGGCAGAAGAAGCCACTGTCAGGAATCAGCTTCCTCATTTCTGTGATGTCTTTATCATTAATATGAAGCCCTTACTTTGCATAGTTACTATTGCTTTTAATTCTTGCACAAGACACTTTTCCTGTAAAATATCTCCTCAGTTATATCTGTTTTTCTTAACACTTATATCTGATGTCTGCTTTGGCTTCAGGCACCTGCTGACATGTTGGTTTGTAACTTT
The DNA here is from genome assembly GCF_052094955.1 of Ictidomys tridecemlineatus. Taxonomy (NCBI): domain Eukaryota; kingdom Metazoa; phylum Chordata; class Mammalia; order Rodentia; family Sciuridae; genus Ictidomys; species Ictidomys tridecemlineatus. The sequence continues at coordinate 155,246,495 of NC_135480.1, read as the reverse complement.
TCTCTGGTTAAATTATATTCCCATGTTATCATTTTGGTATCTTGGGAACTCGTCAAGGAAGATAACTTCCACTTTCCAGCTTCTGCCTCAGGGTATCTAAAGGATAAAAATCGTGTAGACTACCTTGAAGTGTGCTCAAAGCAATGTGAAGTTAATTTAATAAAAAAAAAGTTTTAGGGAGTTTAAAAAGTATTTTCATTTTTTTTATTATAAAAATGACCAAGATATTTAAAACAAGAGGGGAAACATCAATAAGAGAAAGTGTCAATAAAACCAAAATATAAATATACAATTTTCAAGAATTTTAACATTTATCTTTATGCTTTTAGAATTTGTGTACTTTTCTGTATATGTGTGTGTGTGTTTTTATCTTGTTCTGAGTATTGCTTAGGGAAATATATTTAAAAAGGTGAGTTATCAGGTGAAGAATTTGACTACTTTAATAGTAAGAAAGGATAAGTAACTACTTAGAGATTTCTTATTCATCACTATTATTCAACTACTGTACAAATATTGCCCCAAATAAGATCAGGACACAGTATGTTCTATCCAATTTTCATAATGACACTGTACTATCTTAACATTGGTAAACCATCTGTACATAATACAGAACTGACTAGAATCCAGAATGAGGCATCAATAGGTAAATTTTTCTGAATAGTCATTGTCTAGGAAGACAAACTTGGCAGAGTACATTAAACCCCTTCTGATTTTAATTTTCTATATTTTAGTGATTGCCTTCATAATTGTATTCATTTCAAACTTCCTCTAGAGTAAATTGATGAAAATAACTTTCACTCTCAAACTAGAAGTATGATATAGGCATACTGAAATAGCACTGAAACCTTTTGAATATCTTGTAAAAAAAGATATAATATAAAATTTATTATAACACACTGAAAGAGATTTTGATAGAGAGTACTTACATTTATTGGAAAAAGATTGGGGGTATTGTGAGATTTTAAAAACAGTAATATTTAATAAACAATATTAAATTCCATTCTTAAGAAGATTTTTCAAAATAAGTATTTGCATATTCAATGGAATGAAAACTCCAAATGTAGGACTTCACCGGTTTGTTCTACATCCCCAGGTCAGAGGCAGGCTTGACACACAGTAGGAGCTTAGTAACTACTATTGACTATTGAATGAATCCAAATATAAAACAAACCCTGCCACACATTCTGAGGGCTTGTTTTGGTGAGTCCCTTTGCACTTCATTAGATTTTGAGATTTTACAGATTTATAAGGGCCATACTTTATTTTGAAGAGAAATAACTGGAATACATACTGACATGGGGAAAAATCATAGTACAAAGTCAGATGATACGAGTTCAAGTTCTGGTTCTGTTCTCTTATTAGCTATGTGACCTTGGCCTGCTTTCACAACCATTCTCTAGAACACAGTGATCTCCTTCAAAAAATGTGGATGAAAATACCTCCTCTTTCCCATTTCCTTATGCTCAAATGATACGACAGACAAAAAAGGTGAACTGAACAGTAGTGAACAAATATTATTCAGACTTTGTGTAAGAGGCCCAAACGTATTTTCATTTCATAATAAATTTTCTATGTATATCTCTGCCTTTGTTTACTGTATTATCAAAATCCCTTATCTCTAAATTAACTAAAAACATTTTGCATTGGGAATATTTGTTCCCTCCCAAAAGCATCCTGGAAGTTACCTTGAATTGGCCTACTGGATCATATATATGGCTGCAAATTTCCTTTTCTATTGTTTTTCATCCAACACCTTCTATTACTTATCACACTCTTTGTGTTGTCAATAAGTGGTTCAGCATTAAGAAGTTTGGCCATTAAGAATAGTTTCTCATCCCTCTTCAAACTCTTTGTCAACTCGTTTGCTTTATAATTCATCTCATAGATTTTTAACAATTGTGACTGTAACATTTTACACAAGAATTAGAGAAATTATCCATAAAAACATAAAAGGAGGTGAGAGAGATAATGATGAAATCATGTGTATATAAAGAACCTTAAGTGTTGTGACTAACTACCTGCAAGTGTATGCTGTACTATGTCATTGGTATGCACATCCATTCTTATAGGCAAAGAAGAAAGTCTTCATTCCTGGGCATCTCTGGGAAAGTTTGCACATAGCTAAAGTGTTTTTTTTTTTTTTTGTTTTTTTTTTTTTGGAAAGAGTTCCAAGGGCAGGCCCAAAGCCTAATAATTCCACACCATCCAGAAGAAAAATGTGTCAACAAGTCAATAGAATGAGAATCAGATATGAAGTCACACATAATACTGAGGAAGTTAACATAGTGTCCACAGAATAGCAGAGAAAATAACATAGACATGATTAAGAGTTTGTAGCCCAACTCTAGATCTTTAACTTCTCTACTGGGGGATGCTAGGAGGAGACAGGCAGAATTGCAGAACTACATCTGTTCAGCATCTATAACAACACTTCCAACATTTTTGTAAAAATTGATGTTTTACAATTGTGCTAAAGCTGAGATATTTAGATATTTAGCATCCACCGGTGCTAAATGGATGGAATGGTCTCTTTGGCAAGGAAATATAACTTTTCCAGTCACCTCTTTCTAAACTCACATAGTCTTGGAAATTTGCTAAATGAAGAACTATTAAGAATATTATCACAAAAGCATCTGCTTTGGCAAGAATTCTTCTAAGTCTACAGAAAATGAAGCTTCACGTACAAAATATAATGAATGGTAAACTAAGCAATCTGTTACTGTGTCTATTTGCTTTTTAAAAAAATTATTAATATACCATATTATACATGCCAGATCTGGTTTGAGGAAATAGATTTTTATCTACTTTGAAGTTTTCATTAAGAAAAATATGTCTAGAAGATATCCTTAGTCAAAAATAATAATATTTTTGCCTTTATCCTATGTAATTCTTCAACATACTTGCTTTGGCATACTACAAATAATAAATAATAAATGAGAATCCTTAATAGACATGCTCCTTGATATTTTCATTTTTCATTTTCAGCATGCAGTTAATTATCAGGATATAGTAAATGTTTAATAAATACTGAATGACCAAAGTGTATAACTTGTGTATGTGTGTGTATTTAGGCAATGAACCATAAATATCATAATAAATTCCCTTGTAGTGCATGGTATATAGATATATAGTACATATATTCACATGTAAATGTAAGTATAAATAAATGTACATATATTCACATGGATATTCATTTTCAACATGTTGAACATTCCAAGTGAAGATAATGGATAATTGAGACCTTAAAAACTAAAGTTTTTAAGTTGGCCAGCCTTAAAGATCTAGTGAGAGGTTTTTAGAGAGACGTTTTAGTGCTCTAGTAGGTCATGACCTTTGAAGACTGACTTTTTGCACTAACATATTTGCCAAGATTACTTTATGCTTGGAATTTAATACTTCCTGGGGTTTTCTACCACAGAAAGAAGAGCTAGGAAACTTTTTAAATGCAAATCGCCCAAAGACCAGGTCATTTCTGTCGGAAATCCTTCTCACCATCCCCTGGATGACAGAGGCCCACTGTTGAAACCTTTGTCCTCTGCAAGCTGGTAGAAAATGATGTTGATTCTTGGTCATTTCCTTCAGAGGATTTAGCAAGAGAATTTCCTTCAATCAGTTCATCACTGTGAAAATAAACTGAGGTATAGAGACTCGCCCAAGGCTCAAAGCAAGTAAATAAATGTTTTAGTTTAAGTGCATCCGGAATAACAAGCATTCTTAGACCTTGTACTTGTCCCATTGTCCTATTCTTAGGCCAACGTTTGCAAACAGCAGAGAAAACAATTGCAGATTGAGGGTTGAGGGAGAAGGGTTGGAGATGGTCATTAGCAAATCCCTGGGCCTGGTGATCACCTGCTTTCCTGGATCAAAACAGTGAAACAATCTATTCATAAGCACATCAAGGACGAGTGGGCCACTGTTTAAAGAGCCAGCTGTGCAGAATATGCTCCACAGTGGCCTTGAAACAGCTGCAGCTGCATTAAGGAGGGAGGGGGTGGGGATAGAGGCGGAGCCATAGTGGTGGAAGAGTAAGCTATAAGGAAGGTTGAAAGGACCCCGCCACGCCACCCCTTGGCAAGCTAGGAAGCATTTTTGCAGTAAGTGCATTGGACTGAGCCACCTTTTGAACCTATCCGAAAGTGTAAAAGCACATTGCAGGCCCCAGATGGATGCAGTGACTGGAAACCTTCTGTTGGCTGGTGCTCGGGAAGCTGGGCTGGTAGCTACATAGTCAGAGCTGGGCGTATTGAATTGGCGCTATCAGAAAGTACACAGAGTAGAGCAGACTCTGCTGTTGTAGCAAAGCATGACCGAGCAAAGTCCGTGGTAAACAAGCTTCCCAGTAGCTGCCTCCGGACGCACGCCCCCTGCGTGCTTCTAAACCCCGCACTTCCCACGCTCACGGTACTGTGCTCCGCAGCCCTTGATGGCCTCTCTCTGGCCCCATTCTCTGATCACCCTATCTTTCCACCCGGGCCCGCACCCGGCGGCTGGAGCATCACACTCACCATCTCTTGCCTGAGGAGGTGAAGCTTGGTTTCCAGCCTTTCCAGGGCGCTGGAGTGGCTACGTCGTGGGGAGCCAGAGGTTGGGGAGGACGAAGAGGAGGATGTTAAGGAGGGAGGGAAGCTGCAGCAGCTGCTGCTGCTACTGCAGCAACCACCGCCGCCGCCGCTGCAGCTCCCCCCGCAGGGGTCTCTGTCCCTTTCCCCGGGAACCGGCTCCTCCCCGCGGAGGGAGCGCACTAGGCTCTCGGGTACTTTGCGTCCCAGCTTTAGCTCGATGTCTCTGAGGTCTGGCAGCGGGCCCTCTTCCATGACTTCTCGAGAATGGTGATAATGGTGATAAAAGACAGCGGGTGAGAGCCAGCCACGGCCTCAAAGCCTGCCACAAGATCAGTGAACTCCTCTCGGCGCCCGGGTCTCTATTCTCCACGGACCGAGGGCACGGCCCGCTCCATGACCGCCAAGGCAGTGCTAACCCTGAAATCCGCACTGGACGCGGCGGGTCGCAGCCGCAGTTCCCTGGTTTGCGACTCCTCCGACACTTCCTAAGGTTATGGAGATCGCCTCATTCTCTTCCTTTCTGGCCACCCTGCTGCAGAGTTGAGTTAATTGATATTGCAGAGAGGGAGGAAAAGCAGGTACTAGAGACCGAAAGAAATGAGAAGGAAACGAAATCTGTTTTAGCGTTATGGGGAAAAAAAATTCACATTATGAAACTGTCCGTTCGCATCCCTGCGCCGTTCACCGAGTGCCCATCTGGCCCCACGCGACACAAATCAATGATGTGGCCACGCTCCTGGATCGTTTCATTTTCCAGCCATATGTCTCCTAGCTTTCGGGATATCCTGGATTGTCAGAAATAATCTCTGGTCATTGAAAGAGGAAGTCAATCGGTCGTTTCTTTCCGCAGCTTGAACGCTTTAAAGAGGAGATAGTTGGTTTAGCAGGACTTTGAGGACTCCCTGGATGCTGCAGAAATGCCCTCTTCTCATTTAGGGTGTTTGATCCAAGTCATTGTGTTCCTCTGAGCCTCGAAACTTTAAACTCCACTGGCAGGTGGACCAAACTAGGGCCAACCCTTGTACCGTATATCGCAGACTAGAAGAGCAACAGATTTTCTCAACCTCCCTGGTAGGCGCAGAGCTTCAACATTTTCTGCTGTACTTGGGAGAACCCACATTAGAGAATTGGGTATTCAGTTTTCCCAGCCAAATCTTCTGGTAACTACAACTTTTAAAATATTTTTTGAATATTAGAAGCAGAAGAATAACTTTGGTGTTACTTTCCATTCCCAACTTCCTAAAATCAAACATTATTTAACTTTAGAAGCCTTTCCTAATCATTTTACACTAATCAGAAAAATGAAGAGATTTAACCAAAAGTTCAAAGAAAAATGTACAATCCAAAATAATTTTCTTACTACAATTACCGGATATCACCACAACTGAAGTGAAAAATTAAATATCCAGAATAATTCCATGATAGCAGTGAAATTTTTAAGGGGAAGTTGTTGCTGAGGTACTTTTACTATAATTATGGAAGAAAAACATATTGAGCTTAGCTAGCGAAAAAGTTGTCTTCTGTAATTTTTCAACCACTTGGGGAAAACTCCAATTGCACCAAATTTAAAGAAACTTCTATTAAGTAAATTATTATGAACAAAATAGGATTGATTCCACATTGGGTTTGTGACAATGATCTTCAAGTAGACGATACTATTTTCAATCTATTAAAATGCAAATTTGATTTCTTTTTTATTGAAATATTCCAAAGTTTAGGCCCCTCTATTTCTGGGACAAGTGTTTGTGTTCTTGGTTCCTCTAGCCCTCCATTTCTAGAGATGTTACACTGATGTAACATCTAGAGATGTCACACTCAGATATTACACTGGTAAGAACATTGGAAGATGCTTCCCTGGTATTGGTTTTAATCACAGTCTTCCTTTAGGAAACCTTCTAAAGAGAGAAAACAGGGTTCCTGAATGATAAGGTCATGGCAGGGGGAGAGTTGCTGAATTCTCTTGTCAATACACCAGAAATTTGTATGTTATTTTTTTCTCTTAAAAAGAAATGAAGGAAATAGTTGTAAGTTAGGTGATCCATTTCAAAGTTAGAACCACCATTTATGGAATCAAAGGAGAAAAAGACTAAATATCAACTCACTGATAAAACTACATGTTTTGTCCTATATTTGGAAAACCACAAGTTCATAGCATAAGAATTGCAGTGTGACATGTAATTATGGAGGGCTTACATTTCAGTCAAGAACAGGCTTTTTTTCTTTAATTATAAACCCTTATGAAATTTGACATAAGGAATATTACAGATATAATATTTAGGTTAAACTTAGTCAATAAAACTTTTTGTTAGATCATCATTGATATAAAATAATGACTACCTCTTTTGCTATGAGTCATAGACACTACAATGAATATTTGATGCTAAAGATTACTCAAAAATGTAAGATTTTTTTCTTCCTTTTCAAGAAAGTGAACAGAAAAAACTTCAAATAGTTAAAGTGTGGTATATATGTAAATTAACATTTTGTTCTAATGAAATATAGAAGCAGCATAAGCTTAAAATCTTAGTTATGTTAAGCATTTAAAAGTTTCTATTTAATGCTTTATTATATTTTAATTCAAAATAGAGATATTTTGAATGCTAGTTTAGCTAATTTTTAGAATATATTAGAATCACAGAACTTTCACTAGGCCTATAATTCATTTGAGTTAACTCTGTCATATAGTTTAATCTGAGGACATTTCTTACCCAAAATATTTGAAAAGAAGATCTTTTTACCTTTTGGTCTTGAACAGATTTTTTTTGTTGTTGTTTTGTTTTTGTTAGTTTGTTTTCTGGATTCAGCCATGAGAAAATGTGTGACAGTCTATACCAGTGGTAGTTGACCTGCTATGTTAATTACACACCTTGGTTTGAAAAACTAGTTGGCAAGATCCTGTAGCAATGGGTCCAGGATGCGGACTCGGTTAGGAATGAGGTCAGCAACAAGTGAAAAAGGGAACATAAGAAGAACAGGTAAAGTAGAGAGGAAAACCTCTTAAGCCCTCTTAGCAGCACTCCCTGGTTATTCTTACCTGTCATACACCACATCTATTGTTATCTATCCATATCTATCTGCAACACACCAAACCCAGGGTGTTTCCCTAGGCCTAATATATTTAAAAGCAAAATGATAAAATTAGCCATTGTACATTATATTTGTGATACATTTAATATTTTATTGTATGTTTCCTTTTGAGACTGCCTTAAGTATAAGCTAGATTTGCCTATTTTCTTATTTAAAATGCAATAGCTATGTAAAAATGAATGGTAAACTATGGAGAACTTTAGGAGACTGTTTATTATCCAGTTGGATTGTGTTCACAGAGAAGGAAGGGAGCCTCTTCCTTATTTTGTATGTATATATATATATATATATAAAACCCAATGGTTAATTAAATAGTGATATTGTTGGACTCAGATGACACGTTTTGAAAGAATGCCTCAGTCACAACAGACTGAGGTGATGTATGCTTCACACATTCCACATTTGGAACACTTCCGGGTATGAGACACAGGACTTACAGCAAAAGTAGACTCAGTGAGTCTTGGTGTAGGGTGGGTAACACCACTCCTTAATCTGCTGCTGGCTTTGTGGTTAAAAGAAGAAAGGCCTTCCCCTTCTCTCTGGCACTGGTTGAAAGTCTGAAGCATTCCCAATATTGCTGGCACAGAGTTTGAGGACAAAGGCAGTCTCTAACCTGAGATTCCACTCCTCACAGTGAAGAAGAATATTAAGCAGCCAACTGCCTCAAATTACCCTTAAGAATCTTAGGAAGTAAACATTTAATGGATATTCCATTCTTAAATCTTTAACAGAGCAGAACTGCTGTTCCTATAAATATTATTGTTCAGCTTATAGGTGTCACAAGGAAAATGTCATAGCAAAGGGTAAGAATGTTGACTTTACCCTTATATGGTGGAATTGCATATCAGCCAGCACTACTGTGGTTTTTTTTTTTTTTTTTTTTTAATATTCAATGACTTCAATAGATAATTATTATTCACATGTGAAGTCTTTGATCAGTAATTGACTCTGTGGCACTAGATGCATTGTAGTTTTTCTTTTTACCAATTCATTCCATGTTTCCTTGCCTCCAGGTGACATTTAGATGTGTGTGATTCTTTGCTAATTTCAGGGGAAAAAAACCCCTATATTTCCGAGGGAATTGAGTTCCTGTTCACCCTTTCCATTTATTTTTTTTTTATTTATTTTTTTTTTTGCTTTTTATTTTTTATTTTTTTTTATTGTTGGTCGTTCAAAACCTTACACAGTTCTTAATACATCATATTTCACAGTTTGATTCAAGCGGGTTATGAACTCCCAACTTTACCCCGTATACAGATTGCTGTATCACATCAGTTACCCTTCCATTGATTCACATATTGCCTTTCTAGTGTCTGATGTATTCTGCTGTTAGTCCTATTTTCTACTATCCCCCCTCCCCTCCCCTCCCCTCCCCTTTTCTCTCTACCCCTTCTACTGTAAATCATTTCTTCCATTTGTATTATCTTGTCTTACCCCTCCATTACATATTTCTTGATATATCATATTTCACATTTTGATTCAAGTGGGTTATGCACTCCCATATTGCCCCTTATACAGATTGCAGATTCACATCAGTTTCACTTCCATTGCTTTACATATTGCCATCCTAGTGTCTGTTGTATTCTGCTGCCTTTCCTATCCTCTACTATCCCCCCTCCCCTCCCCTCCCCTCCCCTCTTCTCTCTCTACCCCCACTACTGCAATTCATTCCTCCCCCTTGTATTATTTTTCCCTTTCCCCTCACTTCCTCTTGTATGTAATTTTGTATAAACCTGAGGGTCTCGTTCCATTTCCATGCTATTTCCCTTCTCTCTCCCTTTCCCTCCCACCTCTCAACCCTGTTTAATGATGGTCTTCTTCTTGTGCTCTTCTTCCCTAGTCTGTTCTTAATTACTCTCCTTATATCAAAGAAGACATTTGGCATTTGTTTTTTAGGGCTTGGCTAGCTTCACTGAGCATAATCTGCTCTAATGCCATCCATTTCCCTCCAAATTCTATGATTTTGTCATTTCTTAATGCAGAGTAATACTCCATTGTGTATAAATGCCACATTTTTTTTATCCATTCGTCTATTGAAGGGCATCTAGGTTGGTTCCACAGTCTTCCTATTGTGAATTGTGCTGCTATGAACATCGATGTAGCAGTGTCCCTGTAGCATGCTCTTTTTAGGTCTTTAGGGAATAGACCCAGAAGGGGGATAGCTGGGTCAAATGGTGGTTCCATTCCCAGCTTTCCAAGAAATCTCCATACTGCTTTCCAAATTGGCTGCACCCATTTGCAGTCCCACCAACAATGTACAAGTGTACCCTTTTCCCCACATCCTCGCCAGCACTTATTGTTGTTTGACTTCGTGATGGCTGCCAATCTTACTGGAGTGAGATGGTATCTTAGGGTGGTTTTGATTTGCATTTCTCTGACTGCTAGAGATGGTGAGCATTTTTTCATGTACTTGTTGATTGATTGTATGTCCTCCTCTGAGAAGTGTCTGTTCAAGTCCTTGGCCCATTTGTTGATGGGATTATTTGTTATCTTATTGTCTAATTTTCTGAGTTCTTTATATACTCTGGATATTAGGGCTCTATCTGAAGTGTGAGGAGTAAAGATTTGTTCCCATGATGTAGGCTCCCTATTTACCTCTCTTATTGTTTCTTTTGCTGAGAAAAAACTTTTTAGTTTGAGTAAGTCCCATTTGTTGATTCTAGATGTTAACTCTTGTGCTATGGGTGTCCTATTGAGGAATTTGGAGCCCGACCCCACAGCATGTAGGTCGTAGCCAACTTTCTCTTCTATCAGATGCCGTGTCTCTGATTTGATATCAAGCTCCTTGATCCATTTTGAGTTAACTTTTGTGCATGGCGAGAGAAAGGGATTCAATTTCATTTTGTTGCATATGGATTTCCAATTTTCCCAGCACCATTTGTTGAAGATGCTATCCTTCCTCCATTGCATGCTTTTAGCCCCTTTATCAAATATAAGAAAGTTGTAGTTTTGTGGGTTGGTTTCTGTGTCCTCTATTCTGTACCATTGGTCCACCCACCTGTTTTGGTACCAGTACCATGCTGTTTTTGTTACTATTGCTCTGTAGTATAGTTTGAAATCTGGAATCGTTATACCACCTGATTCACCTTTCCTGCTTAGTATTGTTTTTGCAATTCTGGGTCTTTTATTCTTCCATATGAATTTCATGATTGCTTTCTCCATTTCTATAAGAAATGCCGTTGGGATTTTGATTGGCATTGCATTAAACCTATAGAGAACTTTTGGTAATATCGCCATTTTGATGATGTTAGTTCTGCCTATCCATGAACAGGGTATATTTTTCCATCTTCTAAGGTCTTCTTCAATTTCTCTCTTTAGGGTTCTGTAGTTTTCATTGTATAAGTCTTTCACCTCTTTTGTTAGGTTGATTCCCAAGTATTTTATTCTTTTTGAGGATATTGTGAACGGGGTGGTTGTCCTCGTGTCCATTTCAGAGGATTTGTCGCTGATATACAGGAATGCCTTTGATTTATGCGTGTTGATTTTATAACCTGCCACTTTGCTGAATTCATTTATTAGCTCTAACAGTTTCTTTGTAGACCATATTGGGTCTGCTAGGTATAGAATCATGTCATCTGCAAATAGTGATAACTTAAGTTCTTCTTTTCCTATTTTTATGCCTTTAATTTCTTTCGTCTGTTTAATTGCTCTGGCCAGTGTTTCGAGAACTATGTTGAACAGGAGTGGTGAGAGAGGGCATCCCTGTCTTGTTCCAGATTTTAGAGGGAATGCCTTCAATTTTTCTCCATTCAGAATGATGCTAGCCTGAGGCTTAGCATAAATTGCTTTTACAATGTTGAGGTATGTTCCTGTTATCCCTAGTTTTTCGAGAGTTTTGAACATAAACGGATGCTGTACTTTGTCGAATGCTTTTTCTGCATCTATCGAGATGATCATATGGTTCTTATTTTTAAGTCTATTGATGTGGTGAATAACATTTATTGATTTCCGTATATTGAACCACCCTTGCATACCAGGGATGAATCCTACTTGATCATGGTGCACAATTTTTTTGATATGTTTTTGTATCCGATTTGCCAGAATTTTATTGAGGATTTTTGCATCTAGGTTCATTAGAGATATTGGTCTGTAGTTTTCTTTCTTTGAAGTGTCTTTGTCTGGTTTCGGAATCAGGGTGATGTTGGCCTCGTAGAATGAATTTGGAAGTTCTCCCTCTTTTTCTATTTCCTGGAATAGCTTGAAAAGTATTGGAATTAGTTCCTCTTTAAAGGTTTTGTAAAACTCTGCTGTAAACCCATCAGGTCCTGGGCTTTTCTTAGATGGTAATCTTTTGATGGTTTCTTCTATTTCCTCAATTGATATTGGTCTGTTTAGGTTGTCTATATCCTCCTGACTCAATCTGGGCAGATTATATGACTTAAGAAATTTATCGATGCCTTCACTATCTTCTATTTTATTGGAGTATAAGGATTCAAAATAATTTCTGATTATCTTCTGTATTTCTGAAGTGTCTGTCGTGATCTTGCCTTTTTCATTCCTTATGCTAGTAATTTGAGTTCTCTCTCTTCTTCTCTTCACTAGCATGGCTAAGGGTCTGTCAATTTTATTTATCTTTTCGAAGAACCAACTTTTCGTTTTGTCAATTTTTTCAATTGTTTCTTTTGTTTCGATTTCATTAATTTCAGCTCTGATTTTAATTATTTCTTGCCTTCTACTTCTTTTGCTGTTGTTTTGCTCTTCTTTTTCTAGAATTTTGAGATGAAGTATGAGATCATTTATTTGTTGGTTTTTTCTTTTTTTAAGGAATGAACTCCAAGCAATGAATTTTCCTCTTAGAACTGCTTTCAATGTGTCCCATAGATTCCGATATGTTGTGTCTGTGTTTTCATTATACTCTAAGAATTTTTTAATTTCCTCCTTGATGTCTTCTAAAACCCATTGATCATTCAGTAACCTATTGTTCATTCTCCAAGTGATGCATGATTTTTCCTTGCTTCTTTTATGGTTGATTTTTAGTTTCATTCCATTATGATCAGATAAGATGCATGGTATTATCTCCGCTCCTTTATATTGTCTAAGAGTTGCCCTGTGACATAATATATGATCTATTTTTGAGAAGGATCCATGTGCTGCTGAGAAAAAAGTGTAGCTACTTGATGTTGGGTGGTATATTCTATATATGTCAATTAAGTCTAGGTTGTTAATTGTGTTATTGAGTTCTATAGTTTCCTTATTCAACTTTTGTTTGGAAGATCTGTCCAGTGGTGAGAGAGGTGTGTTGAAGTCTCCCATGATTATTGTATGGTGGTCTATTAGACTCTTGAACTTGAGAAGAGTTTGCTTGATGAACGCAGCAGCACCGTTGTTTGGGGCATATATATTTATGATTGTTATGTCTTGTTGGTGTATGGTTCCCTTGAGCAGTATGTAGTGTCCTTCTTTATCCCTTTTGATTAACTTTGGTTTGAAATCTATTTTATTTGATATGAGTATGGACACTCCTGCTTGTTTCCGCAGTCCATATGAGTGATATGATTTTTCCCAACCTTTCACCTTCAGTCTATGTATATCCTTTCCTATCAAATGCGTCTCCTGAAGGCAGCATATTGTTGGATCTTGTTTTGTGATCCATTCAACTAGCCTGTGTCTCTTAATTGGTGAGTTTAAGCCATTAACATTTAGAGTTATTATTGAGATATGGTTTGTTCTTCCAGCCATATTTGTTTATTAATGCTGTTAAACCTGATTTGTTTTTCTCTTTGATTTTTCCCCCCCTTTACTGTCCTACCTCCCACTGTTGGTTTTCATTGTTGTTTTCCATTTCCTCTTCCTGTAGTGTTTTGCCAAGGATTTTTTGAAGAGATGGTTTTCTAGCTGCAAATTCTTTTAACTTTTGTTTATCATGGAATGTTTTAATTTCATCTTCCATCCTGAAGCTTAATTTTGCTGGATACACGATTCTTGGTTGGAACCCATTTTCTTTTAGCGTTTGAAATATGTTATTCCAGGATCTTCTAGCTTTTAGAGTCTGTGTTGAGAGATCAGCTGTTATCCTGATTGGTTTACCCCTAAATGTAATCTGCTTCCTTTCTCTTGTAGCTTTTAAAATTCTCTCCTTATTCTGTATGTTGGACATCTTCATTATAATGTGTCTAGGTGTGGATCTCTTATGATTTTGCACATTCGGCGTCCTGTAGGCTTCTAGGATTTGGGGTTCTGTCTCATTCTTCAAGTCTGGGAAGTTTTCTCGTATTATTTCACTGAATAAGTTGTCTATTCCTTTGGTTTGGAGCTCTGTGCCTTCCTGTATCCCAATGACTCTTAAGTTTGGTCTTTTGATATTATCCCATATTTCTTGGATGTTCTGCTCATGGTTTCTTAGCAGACTTGCTGAGCTGTCTATGCTCTTTTCAAGTTGAAATACTCTGTCTTCATTGTCTGATGTTCTATCTTCTAAGTGATCCACTCTGCTGGTAGTTTTCTCAATTGAGTTTTTAAGTTGGTTTATTGCATCCTGCATTTCTAGGATTTGTATTTGTTTGTTTTTTATTTCCTCTATCTCCCTGTGAAATTGATCTTTTACTTCCTGGATTTGTTTATGAAGTTCCTTGTCAATGTGATCTTTCATTGTCTGATTTTGCTGTCTCATGTCTTCCTTGAGACTCCAGATCATCTGAAGCATGTATATCCTAACCTCTCTGTCTGACATTCCATCTGTTGCAGCTATTACCTCTTCTAGAGTTGAGTTGACCTGCATTGCCTGTGGTCCTTTCTTTCCTTGTCTTTTCATACTGCTGGCGTTTCTTTCTGCTTGGTGAAGCTGTTGTGTTTTTGAGATTTTCCCTCTATTTATTTATATTGCTCTTGTATAGTTGAAAAGTCTCCCTTGCAGGACAGATGGTGGCTGTGATCCTCCACCAATTGGTGCGATCTGTCTACCACGCTGGCGGGCCCTAGGTCTGCTCTGCTGGCCGGTCGAAGGTCCGCCTACCCAGCAGGCGCGAGGGGCACCTCTGTCTCTCCGTAGGTTGCTGGGCCTAACCTCCCGATGGGTCCCTGGTATGCCTACCTTGCAGGCACTGGGGGTGGCACTGGCTCCGGCCGCAACAAGCCGCTGGGCCTGATCTGCCGCTGGTCGCAGTCCCGCCTACCTTGCAGGCACTGGGGGAGGGGACGGGCCTGCCCCACAGAAGGCCGCTGGTGGGTCGCAGGACCCTGTTCCCTGCAGGCGCGTGTGTCAGCTCTGTCTCTTCGCAGATTGCTGGGCCTGACCTGCCTGTGGGTCGCTGGTTCTCCTACTTTGCAGGCACTGGGGGTGGGGCCGGCTCCGGTCCGCAACCAGCCGCTGGGCCTGATCTGCCGCTGGTCGCAGTCCCGCCTACCTTGCAGGCACTGGGGGAGGGGACTGTCCTGCCCCTCAGCAGGCCACTAAGCCTGATCTGCTAGAGGTGACAGTCCCGCCTACCTTGCAGGCTCTGGGGGAGGGGACGGGCCTGCCCCACAGAAGGCCGCTGGTGGGTCGCAGGACCCTGTTCCTTGCAGGCTCGTGTGTCAGCTCTGTCTGTCCGCAGATTGCTGGGTCTGGCCTGCCCGTAGGTCGCCGGTTCTCCTACCTTGCAGGCACTGGGGGTGGGGCCGGCTCTGGCCCCAACCAGCCGCTGGGCCTGCTCTGCCGGTGGTCACAGTCCCTCCTACCTTGCAGGCACTGGGGGAGGGGACGGGCCTGCCCCACAGAAGGCCGCTGGTGGGTCGCAGGACCCTGTTCCCTGCAGGCGCGTGTGTCAGCTCTGTCTCTTCGCAGATTGCTGGGCCTGACCTGCCTGTGGGTCGCCGGTTCTCCTACTTTGCAGGCACTGGGGGTCACTACTGTGGTTTTATCTGCCATGTTTATGAAGTCATCTGATTCACCTATGCATATCAGCCAGCACTACTGTGGTTTTATCTGCCAGGTTTATGAAGTCATCTGATTCACCTATGCATATCAGCCAGCACTACTGTGGTTTTATCTGCCAGGTTTATGAAGTCATCTGATTCACCTATGATTTTGTAGCTGCTTGGGTCTGTTTTACTTAGTGATATCATCTAGTTTATCACCAATTTGAACAAGTTGTACATATTTACAACACATCTATTGCTATCTACCCATATCTATCTATCTATCTATCTATCTATCTATCTATCTATCTATCTATCTATCTTTTGTACATCTAAAATATCTCTGTTTAAGAAGCACAGAGCCTTTACATAGTGCTTTAATTGAAATCTAATTAATATTTATAATCAGAGCTAACTACTTCCCTGAGAGATTTAGTAGACAATACTAAAAGTAGGTCACCAGCATCTAAGTCTCCCTTATCCCCTTTTCACAATCCCTGTCAAATCTCTTGGCCATCATTATTTGTAATAGAGTGCGTTATTTGCTTTGTCTTATTTTCCAGAGCTCTGAATTCCTACTGAAAAGTTCAACGTAAAGCCCAGAAAGAGATCTCTTCAGTTATCTTGGCCCGGTCCTTTGTAGCCAACCCAGCTTGGTAAGAGAATGGACTTTATTGTTTATTTCAGTGCCATCTGGGTAAATGTTTGCAACTAGCTTCCTGAAAATACAAAAACAATTGATTTGTAGCTTTGACAATTTTTATCATGTAAATATTTATACCATGACTGACATGGAGCTGCCAATGTGAACTGGGAAAAGATGGGCAGTAGTATAGCATTACATAGTGCTTTCACCACACGGATAAAATGGATGTAAATAAACTAATATTAATAAATTATTGATGTAAATAAATATGCTCAAGAACATAGAGTAGTGAAATATAGTCAAATAATTAGAAAGCAGTGATGAATTTTGATAATTTATTACCTTTTAGTTTACCTAATTTAAAGCTTGTACAATGTAATTTTAAAAATCATGGTTCTGAGTAGCATGTAACAGTTATTTCCTGCAAACTAATTTGGACTGGATCCCACACACCCCTGTTCCATAAAGTCATTGGAGGATGATTATTCATTAGGACTAAGAAAATAAATAAAAACTGAAAGCCAGAAAAAGTAGTGCAGTTTTAAATCCGGGGGTCGAGCAAATCCAAACTTAGGGAAAGGAGTCCTAAATTCAGAAGGCGGGAAGATTAGGAGACTAATTGTGTGTGTTAGTTTCCTATGGTTGCCATAACAAAGTACCACAAACTGAATAGCTTAAACCAATAGTAATTTATTGTGTTATAGTTCCAAAGAACAGAAATCAAAAATTAAGGTGTTGGCAGTCCCTTTTCACCTTCAAAGCCTCTAGGAGAAGTTCCTTCCTTGCATCTTCCAGCTTCTCATAAGCCAAGGCATTCTCTGTCTTGTGAGAGAGTAACTCCAATCACTGCCTCTGTCTTCACAAGGCTCTATTCCCTCTGCACCTACATTCAAATTTGTGTCTTCTTATTAGGATGCCATATTGAATTATGGGCCCAAGCTACTCTAGTAGGTTTTAACATAGCAAGTTTTAATTACAATGACATCATCCCCAAATAAGATAACATTCTGAGGTACCATAAGGTTAGGACTTCAAATCTTTATGAGGGACACATTTCAACCCATTACATTATGAAATAATACTGGGTCTTGGAGGTATGCTTTGCACACAAGGCTGTAAATAATGCAGAAGAACTAGAATCTTCCCTTTCCCTGATCATTTTCCAAATGGGAGACATACAGAGATAAACTAGAAAGCTTAAAACTACAGGGCAGGATGGATGCAAACTTTTTTCTAATCGAGAAAATGTATTAAAAATGACAAACTAGGGCTGAGGTGTAGCTTAGCATGTGTGAGATCTTGGGTTCAATTCCCAGTACTACAAAAAACAAGAGAATAAAAATGACAGACTAGTTTACCTTATTATTTACAATCATCATATTAGCTTTATTTGTTTTTGAAAGTATGCTTTTTAAGCTAGAAAACTAATTACACATATACCCTTATTTTGCAATCCAGTACCATCGTTGCAGACATAATTTATATAATCCCTTTTGATGTCCTTCACCAAATACATTGGTGATGTCTAAAATTGAATTTGAGTTTAGCTTCTGCAATACATAGTATAACCACTCAAATAAGAATAAAAATACCAAAGAAATATTGTATTTTATGTCCTTAGAGCCTATTCTATGCATTTAATTTCCAAAAGACTTGACAGATTTTTTGTACAGTATTGATTTTTTAAAATACAATATGGAAGCTGAGTGATTGGAATTGTAACCCCATTGATGGCAGAGAAGAGCAATGTTGAACACTCCCAAGAGGATGGTGTCTAAAAAATCTAGAGAGAACTATATTTCACTACACATTTGGTCTATAAATGTGGCACATGCCATAGAGTTTACCGCCCAATGTCCTGTCTTCATGATCAATGCCCATTTCCAACAATGTCTTATGAATATTTCATTCCTGGCTATGGTTTTACTCTCTGGCTTCTCTTTATCTCAGTGATGTAGGATTAAAAAGACAGGTAACCGATTTTCAGAAGTCCTGGGAGGAGGAAAATGAGGAATGAAAGTTTTTATGCAGTTTTCCATTTTAAGTGAACACAGTGATTCAATGTTAAGACACATGTGAATTAACTGACAATATTTTTGAGTTAAATTTTGAGAACTCTCTGTATTAGAATTGCAGGTCCTACCATTAGCACTGAAGAACATATTCTAAAGTTGAAAAGTAGCCTTCTTAAGCTATTAGCTAGCCTTGCTGTGTGTTGAGTGCATGTATGTGTATGCTTCTGATATTCTTTCAGAAGGAGGTGTGATTCAATTAGAATACTTTTATGACAATAATGGAACATATTGAGTATATGTATCTATTATAAATGAAAAGTACTATAGTTATATACTCAAAATATCCAGACAGATAGTTACTGATCATTATATCCATTTGATGAAACAGCAAGGTTTTTTTTTTTTTTTTTTTTTTTTTTTTTTTTTGGTACTGGGGATTGAATCCAGGAATGCTTAACCACTAAGC
Source organism: Ictidomys tridecemlineatus (assembly GCF_052094955.1). NCBI lineage: Eukaryota > Metazoa > Chordata > Mammalia > Rodentia > Sciuridae > Ictidomys > Ictidomys tridecemlineatus. The sequence continues at coordinate 155,227,883 of NC_135480.1, read as the reverse complement.
TGCTCCACAGCCCTTTTGATTTTTTATTTTGAGACGGGTCTCACTAAGTTTCTCTGGGCCTTGCTAAGCTGCTGAGGCTGGCTTTGAACTTGTGATCCTTCTGCCTTAGCCTCCCAAGCTGCTGGGATTATAGGAGTGCATCACTATGCCCAGCTCAAGAACATTTTTGAAGTAGGAAAACACTTTAAATAAGATAAGCAAAAATCACTGATTAAAAAAACACGGGAGGAACTGAAACAGTGCTACAAAGGAAGTACTATGTACTGAGCACTATTTTATTACAGATTCCTACATGTTTCTGTATCTTTTAATCTTCATAATAACCCAGAAAAACAAGCATTATTAGCCCTCCTCTGATAAATTTGAAGCTCCAAGAGGTAAAATCACTCACCCAGCATTACACTGGCATCAAGTAAGGAAGGTAGGATTTGTCCCAAATTATTTTATTTCCAAATGCATGTTGCTTTTATTATATAAAGAGGGTAATAAAACAGATTCTACTGATGAAAATTATATGAATATTTTTTTTTCTCTCTCTCTTTTTTCCTCTCTCTCTGTCTTTCATGGTGTTGAGGATTAAAACCAGGGCTTGTGCATGCTAGGCAAGCACTCTACCACTGAATTACACTTTCAACCCTGAAGATAGGTTTTTTGAGAAGTCAAAATCATGCTATTATTTTTTTTACCACTTTACAGAATTCATTTGCCAAGCAAGGTAGCGCTCAAAAATATAATAGATGGGGGAAAAAGAAAAAGCAAGAAGGTGGTGAAAGCATTCATGGAAGACCCATTTTAAGTAAATCATTAAGGGATTTTCGAATGATCTACAAAGCTATTCGCATTCTCCACCTTTGATTTCATGAGCTAAGAGACCCTCATCTAATACTGGGCCCATATTTCAGACTGAGTCATCCGCTTGGTAGTGCTCAGATCTGAAAAGAAGTGGAAATTAATTATTTGTTTCACAAGGTGCTGCTTCTAAAGGAAATGTGTAGGTGGGGGAGCAAAGCATTCATGAAAGGGTGCTGTATGAAAGTTTTTGCAATAATTAGGGCAGGGTAGAAGAATTTGTGACCTTTTGGCCAGGAAGAATGTTCCTCGCCAGTTTGATGTGGTAAATGCCAAGGGCATGGCAAATTCATAGAGGGATCCAAGGCACTCTACCATTCCTGAAGATGAAAGGCTGCTGCAAGTGCAGCCCTCACTCCCTTTGTCTCTGTATAATCTTCTTGTACCCAAGCCATGTATGATAGCAGATTTTGTGGACTGAGCCCCAGTTTTGTAATAACCTTTGGCTTTGGTAGTTCAGACACTTCAAAGTTTAAGAACATGCTAATAGCTATTTAAATTTCCTCAGGGCCTATCAGAAAGCACTTTATTTTGGTTTGGGCTTGTAAATCAATAGTGGTATTTAAGGGGTCAATTCAGAAGATAATGATCAAAACGATTTGAGGTGCTATTGTAACATTGGTATGGTCTTAATGAAAAAAAATAAGGAGAGAAGGAAGATGTGAGCATCTTCAGTGGAATGATTTTGGTTCTTCTGTGGAAACTGTAGTAGTAAACTATTGTAGTTAGAGCCCAGAGTTTATTCATTGCTTTAGCATGCTATCAACTTATAAGCTCCAGACAGATTCAACAAGCATTTGGGTCAGAGACTCATTAAAAGAATAGTTTAGTTGATATATAACCTGGCATTACATCATTCTGAATTGTGTATGAATAGGGATTTAAAAAAAAAAAAAGATTTGCTAGTTTGCTGGAATGTAGCCTCGATTTTATAGAACTTAAAGTTTCCTGGTGTAATATAAAACCCTTTCTTTGTATTATAGCACCATTCCTAATTATGTAAGGGAACTTTGGATAAAATAGTATATAAAGGCCAAACAATATTTGACTAACAAAGTTTGCATCACATATTATTTAAACATCCATTTTTTGAATAGTGATAGATGTATGAAAACAGAAGATGCAGAAAGGAATCAGATGAAGTCATCTTTCACACTTTCATTTAATTCCCACAAGTCCAATACCAAAGATCCATCCTGCCTTTTCCTCCTATTTCCAATGAGTTTTCCATTAAAATTTCTTTCCAGTTTCATTCACAATTGCATTTTATTTTATTCTGCTCCTGTTATGAGAATGAAGAAATAATATATAAAAATTTTAAAGCTGTAAGTACTAAAATGTTAGGAATCCTTCCCCTGTTCTCTTTGGCTGTGGATCTTTTAGACTTTTTCTTTATTTAATTGCTTCAACCAGAAATCAGTGGTGTCTTCATAGTGATTAAAGTAGATTTAACATTGTTTTCTTTTAAAAAACATTGGCTGGTATTTATTATTTACTCTGTACCTCATCATATTTTCACAACAACCACAGAAGGTAGGTCCCCTTATTGTTCCCATGTTACAAGTAGTGGCTTGGCTAACTTCAACAAAGATAAACACCACTGTGCATGAATACAGAGTTCATGTGCCTTTTTTATTATTGAACACTTTCTCTCCTTACTTAGTCAACATCCCCAGGGATCTAGTCCCTTCCTTTTACCTGGTTCCAGGACTTTGTGGATCTATCCTAACTAGGACTGCCTTAGATTTTTGTCACTCAGCACTACTTCCTGTACCTTCTACATACTCAGGGTCTGTGTTCACGTGTTTGCTAAACTCTGTGAACTGGATGGAGAATGCCTTGGTCTTCTTTTAAGTTCAGGAGAACAGAGGTTTTTGGTTGACAGAAGAAACCTCAGCCAATCCTAGAAAATAAGTTCTGTGCTATCTACAGTTTTACTATTTTTTTTTTTTCCTCATGGTGCTAGAGATCAAATCCGGGACCCATACTCTACCACTGAGTTATACCTCCAACCATGTTGCATTTCTTTGAAAGGGAATCTGAGATTTGTGCTTTATAACTTACATAAGATTTGACAGTTTCCCAAAATTCTGATAATCATCTTGTTTTATACTTATAATGTGGTATTATAGCAGTAATTGATGTTCTTTTTTAATGCTTTAAGAAACATGAACATGAGATGTTCAAAACATGAACCAGAGATGTTAGGTGATTTAATGACAATAATAACTTACTATAGTAAGTACCCCATGCTCTGCAATAAACTGGCCATCTTGTTGATTTTATGTATGATGGGAAGTCCTTTCTACTACCTCATGCTACATCTCGTTTTCTGGTTCTTTATTCTTTCTTTCTATTCCTTTAATGTTAAAAATTCATAGTATGGCTCCCTGTGAATTACCGACGACTGTAAAATCATGTCCAAAATTAAATTTTTCACTTTCCTCAAAACAACATACTTCCTTAATTTATGGCACCAGCATTTCTGAGCTCAGCCTCCCTTGCCATTTAGAGTTCTGAGAATATTTGTTGTCTCTCTCATTTACCTTTGTATTCAATAAAACACCAAATCTTGATGATTTTTTTCTTTATAAAACAATTTCTATTTTATTGACCATATTTTGTAGGTTAAGTTCATCATCCCAGGATTACGTTTGAATCTTAGTTGATTTTTTTTTCTTAAAAGTCTTCTTTCTCATCTATCTTACAAGATGCCATTCCAAAGTAGTTTTCCTAAAAATACTTTTCATTGTCTTCAGAATCTGTAATAGTTCCACTGCCTCTAGCCTCAAGTCTAAAAGATTTCTTCTGACTTTCACAGTCCTTCAAAGCATGAACATAATGCCCTATGGCATCTTAAAGTCGGTTTCTCATTACACTTAGAATGGTCTACACAGTGTCACACTCACACGCTGCCATTATCAAAAACTCTTTCTTGCTCATAATGTCCTTCTTGCCTAGAATTTCTGCTTTTTCTCATATTCCAGTTCATTCCTCAAACCCAGATTCAGCTGGGTGCAGTGACACATGCCTGTAATCCCAGTAACTCAGGAGAATGAGAAAGATCTAAAGTTCAAGGCCAGCCCCATCAACTCATGGAGGCCCTAAGCAGTTTAGTGAGACTCTGTCTCAAAATAAAAAAAATACAATAAAAATAAAAGGGCTGGGGATATAGCTCAGTGGTAAAATGCCTCTGGGTTAAACTTCCAGTACCAAAGAAGTAAAAGAAATATAACCAAAACCCCAATTCATTCTTCCCTCTCATGATTTCTCCCTCCCTCTCTACTGTCCTTCCTCTGCTTAACATTGCCCTATTGGCTATGAATCATGTATCTTGCCAGAACAAAAAAACAAGAGATAAAAACATGAAAAAAGACATAATTATTTTGCTTTAGGAATGCATAAATGAATTTAGTGTACCTGCAACACACAACCTCATAGGAGTGTGGTCCTTGAGGTTGCTTCATTCTGTGAGTTCACACTTCACTTTTTTGATAATTGAAGGAAAATGTAAGTAGGACTTCCACTCTGCAAAACAAAGCATCTGGCTTTGAAGATCTAAGAAGGAATAATATATGGTTCCTGATCAAGAGACTTATGATCTTGTTGAGAAAGTAGGCTATATATTTAAAAATTTAAAAATTCAAAGATATATATGCTAATTGAGCAAGATGTGGCTCAGATAGAAAGTGATCAAGGGAGGAAGCTGTAAACTAGAAAAATCCAGAGATGACTTCGCAGAGTAAATGCAGTTAATTATTCATTGGGAAAGATATAGCTACCAATAATAGTAGGTGGGGGAAAATGTTTCATATAATTGAATTCTATATTGTCTTCTAGTGCATTTTATTTCTTTATGTCTGTAAATTTTGTCTTACTAACTTCCTGGTATTCTCCTCCATTGTGACTCACAGGTCATATGCTTGTTTTTTTTTTTTTTAAAGAGGAGAGAGAGAGAGAGAGAGAGAGAGAGAGAGAGAGAGAGAGAGAGAGAGAGAGAGAAATTTTTAAAAATATTTATTTTTGGTTTTTGGGTTTTTTTTTAGTTTTTGGCAGACACAACATCACTTGTTTGTATGTGGTGCTGAGGATCGAACCCGGGCCACATGCATGTCAGGCTAGCGCGCTACCGCTTGAGCCACATCCCCGGCCCCAAATATGCTTGTTTTTTTTTTTTTTTTTTTTTTTTTTAATCACTTACAGCATCTAGAACTGACCTTGGCAGTAAAGGTCTGTCAGTTGGTTGTGTGTTTGCACTACACTTACAGGCAATAATATTTTGAACTTAAGTATAACCCTATTGAGTTACTTATATTTTTTAAACTCACCCAAGTTGTACAATATTAATTTTACAGTTGGGAAAACCAGTATATAAATAGATTAAATAATCTTTCAAGGATTTTTAGTAAATTTAGATTTCTCCTGTTTTATGATACTTACACCTTCTCACCTTCCATTAAGATTCCTTGAAGATGTCTCTGAGAGATTAGTATTTGCTTTTTAAATGCAATTATCTACCTTCAAAAGCATTCACTGACTTTTTCTTTACCTTCAAATATTAGATTTGGTGGAGGCTGCTGGCAATAGCACTATTCCAAGTGATACTATTTGTCCTCATTAAATATTTCTTAGGCAAAGTTGTTCACGAAACATCATTTTCTGAATCCTGAATGCAGGAAGGCTTAGAGAGACTTGAAGGGGAAGAACCAAATTGGATTCCAAAACACCTGTGCTCTAATCTAGGCTCTCCTTTGACTTTGGAACAAGTTGTTTAAGCTTTCTGAATCCAATTCTCACCACCTATACTACAAAGATAATTATACCTGTGTTAGAAGTTTGCTTGGAGGGTGAAATGAATTTTGCCCACATCCTTGCATATGATAAGTAATCTGTTCTTTCATCTTAATTTTTTTTCTATGAATGGAAAGATGATAGCACATACAACTTGACTGTTCCCATATGAAATGTGAAATTCTTTAGCAATTAATTTTTAAAAGGATGGCCAGCACAGACTTACTATTTTTGTTTTTCCATAGCCCAAAGCACAAGTATGAAGGCCTTCTAGATTCTTTCTGCCTGAGGTTTGTGAAGTGGCTCAGTCCCGCATATTATTCGTTTGCTGTGAACTTATTTTCAAATGAGTAGAACTTCTTTAAGTGGCCAAGGCACACATTTTGAGGCCCTCAGCACTGCTAACATGATATAAGGTAGCAAAGCAAACACTTTAAATTAAGGACAGCTGCCAAAGGTTCCCAGAAACCAAGGCATGGACTCGGTTGTCATAGTAATCCAGTCATTATTTGTGTTTTGTTTGATTTCAGTCACAAAAAGCACCATTACTATGCTATGGATTTCCATTTGTTTCCCCTCTCTTTCTGAGAGAGAGAGAGAGAGAGAGAGAGAGAGAGAGAGAGAGAGAGAGAGAGAGAGAGAGAGAGAGAGAGAGAGAAGAATACATGTGTAAAATACAGAGAATGGATGTGTAAGATAGAATGGGATGACAATATGTTAAGTATTATATTTCTGCCATTTGGGACACATGGCATCCTAGAGATTCTATCTCATCTTGCTTGCACAAGACAGGGAAGGTTAACAAAAGAGGATTAAACAGGAAGGTTTTTCACTATCACATTTTATTCACATTGGTATTGTTTCAGATAAAATAGAGAGTATTCGAGAGGCCAAATAGAGGATATGAGGGTGAACAAAAAGACTAACTTGTGCCTGGGAAAACAGGTGTATATATATTATTATTGTTTTTGTCTCTGTCTCTCGTTGCTATAGATTTCAGCACTTCATACTAACAGTAATTACACTTAATATTCATTTATTTACTATAATAATACTTCTTGAGTGACCTAAATAGGAATAAATAGAAGGGTGACATCCAGGTATCTTTCCAATAAAAAGATTGTTAATTTCTGAAGAAATAGAAGATATGAAGAGGTATGTAAAATAAGTCTCCTATTTACCTATACTCTGAAGAAAAAGCTGGCATGGAGAAGTTATTCTCCATTTGCTTCCAAAATTTGGGTTAGATAATATCATCTATTTAGGGCTGGAAAAAGTATCACAATAGATATTTATAGAATCTTTAATGTGACATAAATCTGAACTTGTTGATAAGATCAAACATGCTTTTAGCTTTGATGTCTAGATTGGTGAGCACACTTGAAGATTTTAATGACACATTTTAATGACATTTTAGCCATGAAGCTGTTGTCTATATGATTATTCCTGATTTTTGATTACTAGGTGCAAGTAACTTTGCATATCTAACTTCAGTTAGTCATTGAACTATTATAATCCCATTCAGCAGATGTGGACAGCACATACCAGAGAGAAAGTAGCTTGCCCAAAGTCACCTAGAATCCACCCAGTTCTGCTCAAAGAAAATCTTTCAAGTATGACACCCATATTTCTCCTAATTCCTGGTTCATTGGTAGGTCATTTTAGGTTAAAGATTAGGACTGATTATATAGACTTACTTATATATTTCTCCTGCTTATGTACATGTAGTATCTCCAGAGATAAGACTATGATCTACAGACCTCAGAGAAGAAAAATCAAAACAAAACCACCAACACTTTTTGTGTGTGTGTGTAAGAGAGAGAAATGGGGGGATATATCCTCTGCTAAACTTTGTAATAGGAACAAAGGAAAAGTAAAGCAGTTTAAAAAAAAAACAGTGTTTTTAACCAAAGAAGTTTAGAGTAAATGAAGAATTTAGTGCCTAATTCAATGAAGATGGTTGGGATTTATGAGGTGAATGAATCTACCATGTACTCCTCACAGGAACAAAGAAAAAAATCAGCAAGATATTTCAGGGCCTGTTCCAATAAGGATCAAAATTTGTTTATTTTATGAAAAAAAAAATTATATGCTACACTTATATTCCTGAATTTGGGGATTTATAAAAGCCTCAGAATATATCCTTCCCAATAGACAAGAGTCCACTAAAATGTTTTCCAAAATATGCTATGGGGGATACAGGTTCACAATGTTAACACAGCATTCAGTGAAAAGGAGAGTTCAGTAGTCCAGTCAATTTGGGCAAAGTTTTGCCAAAAAAAAAAAAAAAAGTTAAATTTCTTTACTGTAGTATAACTCAAAGCTTTTTATATGGTGAAGTCATTTTGAGTCTCTAAGAGGGGATGGTTTACAGATTTTTCTACATTCAGTTGGCCATGGAATTCTTTTTTTTCCTAGGAGCTTTTATGAGATTATTTTTCTACATAAAACACTTTGTGAAATCCTTTTGTATTTTATGTATTTGATTGTATTAACTATTTGTGAGTAAAAATGTATATTTTTATATCTCTGTACTTGTTGGACTACACTGTGGCTGCTGAGTAGAAAATGTTTTGGGAATCATTATAAATTACCATTATATTATCACTGAGCAAGTGTTTGATGAGTTTAATATGCTTACTTTCCTAGGTAAGTCAGAGATGCTTTTTTTTTTTTTTTTTTTTTGGTATAAGGGATTTGAACCCAGGGCTGATCAACCACTGAACCACATCCCTAACCCCTTTTATTTTTTGAGACAGGGTCTTGATAAGTTGTTTATGGTTTCTCTAGGTTGATGAGGCTGGCTTTGAACTTGCAATCCTCCTGTCTCAGTCTCCCAAGCCTCTGGGATTACAGGTGTGTGCCATCATGCCTGGCAATAAGAGATGCAGTTTAAGAAAATAATTTTCTGTCACTCGTTTCTTTGTTTGGTTTTACAAGTATTTTTAAGCTAAGAATATTATGGACAGTGAGCCATATAAATTATCTTTCTCAAACAATTTGAAATCCCCCCACCCCAAATCAAAGAAAAATAAATAATTCTCACCTTGGATCCTTTGCATTAGCAGAAGAGGTAGATTATCTATGTTCAGGGTGCCTCTGCTTCATATTAGCCCTTCTTCTCATGTGTTGGCCTGTTAGAAAATTCAAAATCAGGACTCATTCTTTAAGATAAGACAGTAATATGGCAAGCTTATTGTAAGATGCAAATGTTACCTGATGAATAAAAAAGTTTAGGCAAGTTTTCTAAGGACGTCAGAGCAGAATTGAAATCAAAGTAAAGAACATGATGGTTACTGTGGTGTTTGCTAGTTTGGTTGTTTTAAAGAAAATAATGAGCAAGGAAGTTGGCAGCATTGGCAAAAGTGAGTTTGAAAGGCCAGGTTAGGGATGTCAGCATGGCAAGAGAACAATGAAAAGGGGTCAAGTTCCGGGAACACATGATCTGAAGACTTTAGGACTTCCAGAAAAGAAACCAAAGGACTAGGCCTTTCAAAAGCCACTTGGACATTTGGAGCAGGAAAATACATGAGGTCCCTGTACCTGTGCTCATGCTTCCTTCCTATGTTGTCTCTGGGCAGGAAGTCCTGGGTACTCTTCAGATCTCTGGTGACACAGAATTTATTCTAGGGACCATGCATTAAAATAAATAAATAAACAAACAAACAAATAAATAAATAAATTTAATGGGGGTATATATGAACTTTTTTTTTTTTTAATGAAACCTTGTCTAAAATATCAAAATATTCACCACTTTTGAAGCTTATCACTGACCACTGCAGTTGTTCAAGGATCCAGGTTCAAAAACCAGTTTGGAGGGGAAAAATGCCTCAGGAACCAGTTCATTAATTTCAACTTTGAGTGTAGAAGACTGCTTCACCAGTAATCTTTTAGATACAAAAGGAAGACTGTAATGCAATTAACTTTTTAATAAAAAGCATTTAATTAAAAGTTTCCAGAAAATTTTCAAAAATTGAATTCCTAAAATTCTGCTATGGGGTTTGTTGACTATTTTCCTCTCTTAACTGATGTTCCTAAATTCACTGATTATGTTTTAGCCCATGTAAAGTAGTTGTTACATGGAGAAAATGGCTCTCTAGATATATAATTCTTGTGGTACCTCATGGTGAACTAAGGTCCGCTAGTTACCCACAATCCTTTATTTTTTTATTTTTTATTTTTTTGCTACCAGAGATTGAACTTAGGGATCCTTAATCACGAGCCACATCCCCAGCACATTTTATTTTTTATTTTGAGAAAGATTCTTGCTAAGCTGCTAAGAGCCTACCTAAATTGCTGAGGCTGGCTTTGAACTTGTGACCTTCCTGCCTCAGCCGCCTGAGTTTCTGGGATTATAGGCATGGACCACCACACCCAGTATAGTTACTCCTAATCCTAAACCATCAAAGTTTACTATATTGTAATAATCCAGCTGAGTAAATGCATTCATCTTAATTCATATTATGTACATGACTTGACTCTGCCATCAAAAATATGGTTTGTGTGATTGATTTTCAGAAGTAAAAAAAATATATATAGTCTGTAAAATATGTAAAGTAATCTTAACCTTGACAATGAGCCCAGTCTTCCTATCTCCCCTCCAAAACGTGTACATATGTGGAATGCAAATCAGTAAACATAAATTCAAGTAAGTAGAATTAGGAATCCTACTTGTTATAAATTTTGGAGTTCATTTAATCAAAATAACAGAAAAAAAAATGTTTGTATTGTAAGTATGCAGCTTGAATAGCTTCCTATTTAGAATTAATATTATGTCAAAACAGAAGATATGGGCTCAGATTGTGGCTCAGTGGTAGAGTTCTTGCCTCACATGTGTGAGGCACTGGGTTCAATTCTCAGCACTGCGTATAAATAAATGAATAAAATAAAGGTCCACCAACAACTAAAAAAAATTTTAAAAAAGAAGATATTTATATGTATTATTGGCATCCAACTTTATACTTGTAAATTGCTTTTGAAATTATTTTTTGCAGTTCAGGATAAGATGGAGTAAGTGCATTTACCCCTTTTCTCCTACTGAATATAACCAAAAACTGAGCAGTGTGTAGAACAACTGTCTGAGGACACTGAGAACCAAATAGAAGTAGGTTTTATGAAAGTCAATAAGAGCAATAAGTGGGGAATTGTTTTCTATGAGCAAAACAATGATGAGATCCAGGGAACGTGGGGAGGCACTGCATTACCTTTTTCTCACCCCACGGTGGGAAATGTATAGTAGAGCAGAGAGACTGAAAATTTGACTGTCTAGACAGAGACAAGAAAGGACAGCCCCAAGAGCTAGAGAGTGTGGGAGAAATTAATAGGTGCTGCCTGCGTAAAAGATCTCATAAAATGTGCAACAATACCTGGGCTCACACCTGAGTCATAGGGGGACTCAATGCTGACAACATACAAAATCCTTTGATGATTGAACTATGCAATAGACTGAAGGCAAAAATACAAAATGCCCTGCAAAGATATTAAAGAGTGAATTGATGTTGGAACTATAGTCCATAGAAAGTGAGTCTAAATATGGAGAAAATCAAACCAGCCTGCTAAAACAACAAACCAACACTCAGATTTGAGAAAGTTGCATAGGTTAAAGGTAAAAGGAAGAGAAAGACATTGCTGGTGGGACTACAAATTGGTGCAACCACTATGGAAAGCAGTCTGAAAATTCCTTAGAAAACTTGTAATGGAACCACCATTTGACCAAGTTATCCCTCTCCTTGGTTTATACCCAAAGGATTTAAAATCAGCATATTATAGTAATGCAGCCACATCAATGTTTGTAGCAGCTCAATTTACAATAGCCAAGCTATGAAACCAACCTAGGTGCTGTTCAACAGATGAATGGATAAAAAATATATATAGTATATATACACAATGGAATATTACTCATCCATAAAGAAGAATGAAATTATGGCATTTGCTGGTAAATGGATGGAACTGAAGAATATCATGCTAAATGAAATAAGCCAGTCCCCCCAAACCAAAGGCCAAATGTTCTTTCTGATATGTAGATGCTAACCCACAACAAGGGAACGTGGGAAGTGGGAAGGAAGAATAGAAGTTCACTAGATTAGACAAAGGGGAATAAAGGGAAGGAAGAGGGAGGGGAACAGGAAAGATAGTAGAATAAATCAGACATAACTTTCCTATGCTCATACGTGAATATATGACCAGTGTAACTCAACATCATGTACAAACACAAGAATGGAATCTGAATTAGAATAAGTTATACTCCATGCATTCATAATGTAACAAAATACACTCTACTGTCATGTATATCTAAAAAGAACAAATTTTAAAAAAAGAAAAGATGAAAAATGAATAAAGAAATTCAAATGTCAATCCAAAGAAATCAGGAAGAGATACAGTCATATCAAAGTGGGCTTCAGAGCAAGGAAGATTGTCAAGAATAAAGAGGTCATAGCATAGTGATTAAAATGTTGATTGACAAAGAAAACCTAACAATTCTAAATGTATATGATTTTATAATGAAACTTCAAAATGCATGAAGTAAACCCCAATGGAATTAAAATTAAAAGTAAATAGATCTGCAATTATGGTTGTGAAGCCTTCAAAACTTCTTAGTAATGGATGAAGCCATTTGTCAGAATGAAAGCAAATATAAAAAAGCACTGAATAACACCACTAGCCAATGGGCGCTAACTGGCATGTTTGGGACACCCCCCACAACAATAGCATATGCTTTTTCTAAGTGTCCTTGAAGCATTCACCAAGATAGACCAGGTCCACAATACTAAACCAAAACAAACTCTAAAGAGTTGAAGTCTTACAAAGTATACGCTCTGACAATAAAGTATTTAAATTAGAAATAAAATAAATTTATGTAGACAATACCCAAATAAATGTAAATTAATTAAATTTGAAAGATTCTTCTTTACAATTTATATTTATTTAAAGAAATTAGAAGATATTTTTACCAGAACTAAAATGTAAGTGTGACATATGAACATGTATGGAATGGAAAGCAGGATTCAAAGGGAAACTCATGGCATTATGTGAATAATAGTCTCAAATTAACAACTTAAATTTACACCTTAAAAATGGATTATGAAGAACAATATTAACTCAAAGAAAATAGAAGGAAGAGTATGAAGAATAAGGTCAGAAATCAAATCTAAAACAGAACAAATAAAGCAATAAAGTTGATAAACTTCTCTCTGGAATGACCAAGTGAAAAAGGAGAAATGAAAAAAAAATTATCACTGTCAGAAATTAATAAGCATACATTGTTACCTAAATTAATAAGGGAATACCAGTAATAACTCCAAAGATAGATTCAGCAATATAGGTAAAGTGGATCAGTTTCTTGAAAGCCAACCAATATTAAAATTAACTAAAGAAGTAGGCAACTGAATATATCCATCTGTATTACGACAATTGAATTTGTAGTTTAAAATCTTCCAAAAGGAGATCTTCAATCCCAAATGGATTTCACTGGTGAATTCTACCAAAATATTGCAGAAAAATCATACCAATTCAATTCCAGGAACACATTTTTTATTTTTATTTTTAAGTTAAACTGTATATGGACGATAACTAGAATGGCCAAAACAAATTTCTAAAAGAAAAACAAAGTTAGAGATTTCAAACTATTTGATTTAAGGACTTAGTATAAAGCTATAGTATCAAAATAGTGTGATACTAGGAAAGGAATAGATGACGGAGTCCAAAAACATAAGCAATATGATCAATTGATTTTTGACAAAAATATGAGGAAAATTCAAGGAAAAATTAATCATTTCTCAAAAAATGAATCTGAAACAATTGAACATTCATTGCAGGGAGGCCAGAACCAAACCAGTATCTCACATTTGATCCAAAAATTAACTTAAAATGATTTAGAGGTCCAACTTTAACACATTAACTTTCAAACTTTTGAAGAAAATATTTGTGACTTCAAGTTAAACTTTTCTTAGTTATAATACCAAAACTAATCCCTTAAATCCCTTAAATCACATATTTGACAGGGAAATTATATTTAGGATACATATTTAAATACTCTTAAAACTGAAAGTAATAAGAAAACAATTCAAAAGCAGGTGAACAGTTTGAGGAGACCATTCACTAAAGATGACATATGAATGGGAGATAAACACATAACCTCATTAAGGTTAAAATTAATTAAATTGTTTGCCCTCATTTGCCGTTAGATGCAAAAGAAAAAAAAATTAATCCACTACACACCTATCAACATATCCATTGTCAACTCCTATCAACACTTACCCTAATTCTAATTCTTCAGCTAATTTGTTTAGTAAAGAGATAAAAACACTGATGGCTTTGTGTTATGCTTTACTAGTGGAGTGGAGTGAAAGAGTTATTCTGGACCTCAGGTTGCATCATAAGAAGCCCTGTGACTTCTAACTGGGCCTCTTGGAACACCCTGTCTTACAGTATCTCTTAAGATGGAAACCAGTTGCTACATAAGATGTAAGCCATTTTGAATCCTCCATGTGTATCTAGAGAGCTTTGTGAGCCAGCTCCCAGAAGTTATGGCTATTCCAGACAGGACATATGTGTGAAGGAGTCATCTTGAATATCAATCCCAACAGATTCTATAAGGCAAAGAACCAAGACTTCATATGTCTGTCCACATTAGAACCATATCTGACACCTTTGATTCTAATCATCCAGCTGAGGCCCAAACACTAGAGATATAAATTAGCCTATCAGTTATTTGACAGATACAGTAATGAAGATTCTTTATTTTCTTTAAACCTACATTTACTAAAAAAATAAGTACATGTCAGTTACTGTTGTTTTGCCCGTATTATCTCTGCGTACATTCATAAATTTATGAAGCAGTTGCTGTCATTATTGTATTATCATTTTATAGATGAATAGGCTGAGAAGCAGAAAAAAATGTTTTCCCCCAAATCATTTATTTGGTAGATATGTTTACTTTAGCCAAACACTGTATTCCAACTTTCCTCCTACAAGATGAACTCAAAGGTGGCCCTTAGAAATGTGGGTAGTAGTGACATGTGATATTCCCAGGAAGAATGTTCCAGAGTCAGAGTATGATTCTGCTCACTGCTCTTCCTCCTTTGCCTTGATGATTGGCAATATGCCAGATATCATCTTTCCACCAGCCTGATTGAACTGTGACAGCAATGTGAAACATGATTGTGGCCGACCCTAGATTATCCTCACAGTGAATGAAACCACTATTCTTTTCAGGGTCTCTATAATGTAAAATAACCCAGGTTGCCCTTATTGATTATTTTACACAGTTAATAAATGCAGAATTAGGACTCAATCTATATATCATTATACTTTCTTTCACAATATCAAATAGCATGTTAGGAAGAGTTTAATTTGGAAAATAGTAGGCTACATTTAAAGCACTTCTTGGAGAATATATACTTCAAATGCTCTTTTACAATCATTACTCCAATCTTCATATACAAGGAAACTTCATAATATGCAAAAGGTAAAATTATAAATGTTTTCTGTTATTTCTTTAAGGGAGTTTTTTTCCAGTCAATAATATGAGAAGATGATTAAAATTACCAAACCAAGACATCAGGCTATGAGGTCTCATAGATACAAATATAAATATAATTACGGTTGACATGGAAAATATTTAAAATTTAAACTATCTAAAAATCCAATTTTTAATGTTTTTTAATCCAAGCAAGTCTATAATTGTTGTTGGACTCATTTTAATGAACAAGAGTTCAAAGAATGATGAATAAATTTATATTTTCCAGAGACTCATGTTAAGGAAGCCATGTGTTATGAGGAAAGAGATGCAGAGGATGAATATAAAGGAATATGAAGAGGCGATACAATAATCTACAATCAGTGCCATGGGAGTATAGAGGAGGGAATATTTAACATTGATGGGAGCTCCAGAAAGACTTCCTTTGATATGAGTAGAATTCCTCAGGTACCTATAGTGGAATAGATAACATAGCATGTACAAATGGGAGGTGAGAAAAACTGAACTTTTCTAGGAATAAGTATTTCAGAGTGAAGGATGAAGACTTTTGTTGTGAGGGACAGGTATGCATCCAAGTATTTGTTTTTTTTATTTTTATTATTTATTTATTTATCACTTATTTATTTTTTAAATTTATTTTAATTAGTTTTACATGACAAAAGAATGCATTTTGACACATTGTACACAAATGGAGTACAACTTCTCCTTCCTCCAGCTATACATGGCAGAGTCACACTGGTAGAGTAATCATACATGTATGTAGGGTTATAATGTCCATCTCATTCCACCATCCTTCCCATCCCCACACCCCATCCCCTCTTCTCACTCCTCTCTGCACAATCCAAAGTTCTTTCATACTTCCCAACCCCCTTTCCCCATTTTGGATCAGCATCTGCTTATCAAAGAAAACCTTCAGCCTTGGTTTTTTGGGGTTTGGCTTATACTAGTAAGCAGCACTAAAGAAACTGCCATGTGAATCAAAGCTGAATCATCATGTCCTCAGTCTCTGACTCACCCCAGTGTGTAGAGCTGTTGTCCTATTATGTGTAATGAACAGCCTTTGTTTGTGAGGGGGAAATGACAACATAGCCCTAATTGAATTGGTTTGTTATGACTGGCTTCTTGGGGAACACAACGCAGATTTTACAGGACACACACACACACACACACACACACACACACACACCTACTTATTTTACCTTTCTCTTAAAAATAAATAAGCATGTAATTAGGCAAAAAAGAAGACCTATTTTAAAAATTTATTTATTAATTCTAATTTGTTATATGTTGACAGCAGAATGCATTTTAATTCATAGTAAACATATGGAGCACGATTTTTATGTCTCTGGCTGTACACAAAGTAGAGTCACACCATTTGCGTCTTTTTACATGTATTTAGGGTACTGATGTTCATCTCATTCCATCTTCTTTTCTACCCCTTGCCCCCTCCCTTCCTCTCCCTCCCCTCTGCTCTAACCAAAGTTCCTCCATTTCTCCCATGCTCTGCACCCCCAAAATCCCTGTTATGGATCAGCATCCTCATATCAGAGAAAACATCCACCTTTGGTTTTTTGGGCTTGGCTTACTTCACTTAGCATAATATTCTCCAGTTCCATCCATTTACCTGCAAATGCCATGATTTCACTCTCTTTTAATGCTGAGTTTAATATTCCATTGTGTATATATACCACAGTTTCTTTATCCATTTCTTTACTGAAGGGCATCTAGGTTGGCTCCACAACTTAGCTATTGTGAATTTTCCTGATATCAACATTGATGTGGCTACATACCTATGGTATGCTGTTATTAAATCCTTTGGGTATAAACCAAGGAGTGAGATAGCTGGGTCAAATGATGGTTCCATTCCAAGTTTTCCAAGGAATCTCCAAACTGCTTTCCAGATTGGTTTCACCAAGTTGCAATCCCACCAGCAATGTATGAATGTGTCTTAAAAACACAGATATTTTAAGTAATGCAGTTCATGATAACCAGTGTATACTGAAAAATCAGTTGATTGCTTTGGGAAGGAAAAATCTTCTCAACAAATGATACTGAAAAAGAAAAAAAGAATTGCAACCATTGCCATATTCTATATGTGAGAGATGAATTGAAAATAGCCCATATACCTATAATGCTAAAGCTAAATCTATGGAGATTTTTAGGGGAAGACCCAAAGGAATATTTTGGATGCAGTACTAAGTAAATCTTGCTTGTGTCATAGAAAATAATAACCAAAAAAGAGCTCAGCACAGACACAGAAGAGCATATACTCACGAATTTAGTTATATGAGGTTCTAGAATGGAAAAGATCCGAAAAATGGTTGCTCCTGAGGATATGGAAATAGAGACTGAATGGGAAGGTGTTTGAGGAATATTTCTTGGATGATGGTTTATATTTTGGCAGGGTTTTGAGTTATACAGATGTGTATATTTCTCAAAATGCAGTGAATGAGCACCTATAATCATAATCTTATATATACATTTTATTAATAAAAAAGAACATATTAATTTTATTTAATGTTATTTAACCTGAAGTATCTGTCAGGAAATGTATTGATATTTATAAGTTACTTTGAAATGTATCAAAAAGTAAGACAAATTAATGGATGGATGGAGGAATGGAAAAATGGATAGATATAAAAAGTACATTTGCTATGTTTGTTGTAGAATATAGATGGCAGATATACAAGAAATTCACTATGATTTTTTTTCCAATTTTACTGTATACTGAAAATTTTCATAATGAAAATATACAAAGAAATACTATCTCTATTTTCCCAGCATGTGCTGAGTTTACACTGATAGTTTCAGCTCACATTTCAGAGGCAGACAACCCTAGAGCTATATCCACCCACTTGCCCTCCATTTCATTAAAACAGAAATGAAGTCATGAGGTGGATAGAAGTTGTCAGGAGTTAATTAGCAGACTCTTGCCACTCCCCATTCCAGAAGCCTGCCTCAAGGTACAGGGTTGACAGTAACTAAAACATAAGGCCCAATGGGAATATAAGGGGCAGGTAGAAGGACAACAATTAGGCCAGTATGGTTAGTTAAAGTCAAAGGTTCTGCTAATAAACTGTGGGAGCAAGTTTTCACTGAATGACTGACAAGTCCGAGTTAGCAGAAATCTTACAGATCTTTCAAAATGCTCTTAAACCTGGAAAAAAACACTGTAGTCAGTTAAATTCTATTAGCAGCTAGTGTTTCCTTTTCATTCTCTTATGTGTTTCCCCAAAAGTAAATTGCACAGACTACTTAATGGAATATTATATATTAATTATCACACACAATTATATATTAATTTTGTATAATTAATATATTGATAAATAATGTATATTAATATTATATATTAATTTTATAATGTGATTAATATATTTTCCCCATTTCACTTTCTATCTCATTCACAATCTTCTGCGTGTCAGAAAAAGAATTACCAACCTTCCAGTAATACAAGCCTGAAAACTAGCCATGATTTCTAGTTGCCTAATTTGCCCATGTACCCAACTCATCCTCCAGTATGGTTCATTGGAGTGCTTTCTCATGCTTGCATTTCTTCCTATCTCTATTGTCTTCCCCTATTGTCTTCCCCTAGTCCATTGTTGTCTTTTATGTGGATTACTGGTTGCATCTTTTTACTGGTTTTTTTTCATAGACTCTCTTTCTTCATTTCAGTCCATTCCAGGTAATTTCAAAATGTAACTGCACTCTGCAGCTTGCTTAAAATCTTTCCATTGCTTTTTTTTTTTTTGCCATAATCCACATTTTGCTAAATTTTAAGACTCTGCCTTAGCGCACTCCTTTATCTCCTCAAAGTCAAAGCATCCCACTCCTGGGATTTCACTGCAAGGAGAATACACTCTATCTTTAGACCATACCCTCTCTGGAATGATCTTCCCCGGCTTTGTGTAGTTTTTTCTGTTTTCTTCCTCCCTCTTTCCCTCATTCCTCCCTCTCCTTCCTTCCTTCCTTCCTTCCTTCCTTCCTTCCTTCCTTCCTTCCTTCCTTCCTTCCTTTCTTCCTTCCTTCCTTCCTATTTGAATATAGCAGCATAAAATATTACGAGGGAAAGACTTCCCTCACTATCATGTTTAACTTGTTCCCCATTTGGGGGTTATATCTCCCTTAGATGAGTACTATCTAACTTCTATTTAGGGGATGCTCGAGTTCATCTCTTCATACTTTATTTTGGTAGTTTCCCAAATATTTTTGGAGTTTATTTTTGGAGCTATTGCAATAGATCCAAGTCTTTATATAAACTAAAAATTGCTTTCACATTGAATCACTTCTATTTTTTTTGCCCAAAGGCCTTTTAGAGAGGGAGAAAGAGGATGTAGAGGCTACTATGATTAGTTAACATTTAAGAGTATTTCTGAATTTCTAATGGGTTTTGATATTGTTTTTTCATTACTATATAATAAAAATAAAAATGGTATCAAAGAGGATTCATGTTTTAACAAGAGATCTTCTGATCCATAAAAAGTCTGAGCCACTGCTCCATAATTACTGCAAATAAATTAAATTATCTGACTCCTACAACATATTTTACTTTTGAACTAAGTTGGATAAAATTTTTCTGTATTTAGAATTAGAATATTAGAAATTTAAGGAATCCTTAAGCTGGGTGCAGTGATACATTTTTCTAATTCCAGTGACTCCAGAGTTGAGGCAGGAAGATCACAAGTTTGAAACCAGCCTGGGTTACTTAGGGAGACTTTGCCTCAATGTAAAATAAAAAGACCTGGGGATATAGCTCATGGTAGAGCACCCCTGGGTTCAGTCATCATTACCACAAAAATAAAATAAGTTAAAATGAAATAAACAAATTAGTAAATAAAGGAATTCTGAGACACTTCAATACTTAATTATATTGTGAGAAAGGAAACATGAAGCTGAAGATTAAACCATACAGATAGTAAGAAAGCAGAATTAACATCCCATGTCCTACTCTATCGTCCAGTGTGTTCTATATCCCTTAGAAGCATTTTGATGCTACCCTGTCAAAATGGGGTCAGAGATATCCCCTTCTCATGATTAAGATATAGCTTCCAAATGAGGGTCAAATGAGTGGGTTAGTCCATTCACTCTTTCTCACTCACTCCCACCCTCCCTATATTCATCCAGATTATAATTTCAGTGTATCAGGAGTTTATTTTTTACTGGTAGTTAAAGAAATACTTAACTAGCTTCATATTAACAAGAAAATGACCACATAAGAAAAATGGTTGCTAAGCAGAGGTAGTGCAGCTCCCCACAAATAGTTGTCCTGAGAGCTATAAAACATGCACAGAAGCTAAGTCACCACTAAAGCATCCCTTCAGCTCACATTTTACTTGTAGACTTCCAAAGCGGCATAAAACTGTTTCCTCCGTGCCAATAGCAACAAACTCAAAACTTGTCTTGTAATAAAGCGTAGTTCCCAGGCATTCCTATTGGCTCTTCTGTTGCACAATAGATTTAATGATACGGATGTAAGTAGTGAAACATTAAATGCATCCATCGATTTCTTTTGAAAAGTATAACTAAAGTCATTTTTAAGCAGAAACATAAAAATCCTAAACCCCAAATAGAACAGTATTTGATCTGCTTGATTTAATCCATTATGGAAGTATAGATTTCATCAAATTAGTTTAAAAAAAAATCCCTCTTGATTTTAATTGATTTTCAGACCAAGTTGGTCTTCTAAGGACAGGTCAGATCTGGTAGGAATTGGAATCCTTTTTTTTTCCTCCAGATAGAAAAACAGATGTGAGATGGAGAGCTCTGGTGGGAATTTGAGAGTTATCTCCAATTCTTGGGTTCAACCTTGAAAGTGCCTAGGTGTCTAGAAGAGAAATCCTAGGAAAATGGGTGTCTATTTCATTTCCTTTA
This sequence comes from Ictidomys tridecemlineatus, assembly GCF_052094955.1. Lineage (NCBI taxonomy): Eukaryota > Metazoa > Chordata > Mammalia > Rodentia > Sciuridae > Ictidomys > Ictidomys tridecemlineatus. The sequence goes on along the minus strand of NC_135480.1, from coordinate 155,206,897 downwards.
GGAAGAGGCCAGGAGGACAAGCCTTTGAATTTGAATTCTGAAGTTCCAGAGCTACACAGTGCTTGTGTCTATGCTTGCTGCCAATGTGCTGCATCAAACCGGACATTTAACCTGAAAATCAGATTGTTTACATAATGGTTATCACAGATCGTACATAGAAAAAAAGAAGTAAAGCAATTTGAATGATCTTTTATTATAATTTAGCAGGATAAAATGGAAGGAGAAGGATACCATTTTTATGAAAGTAATCTGTATATTTTATCAGAATAACCAGGTTAGGCATAATTTCTCATTATGAATTCTTATGTTGATGGATAATTATGTATTTTGCCATAGCAATTATAGGTTTTTGAATATTTCTTTTTTAAAAAAGTTAAATAGTAGGTACTTCCTTGGCATGCACAAAGCCCTGCATTTGATCCCAAATATCATGAATACACATACAAAAAACTAAGTGGTAGTAAATGAAACAGGAGGAAAAAATATGATTAAATTAAAAAAAAACCTAACAATTATGTGCACAAGTTTGGGAATATAATCAAAATATCGGGGGCAATTAAACTAAATAATCTTAAACTTTCCATTCTTGTTTCATTGTTCCTTTTTTATTTTCTACACATATCATATATAATGCATTTCAGATTACCTTTTGAGTGTGAGCACATGGAATTGGGAAGTGGAACAATAGTCTTTGTCCTGTTGCCCATATTTACTGCTATTAAGCGTGCATGTGCCCTTGTGTATAGCATTGTATCCTGTTGCTCTGCTCCTCCTGTGCCAAATGCTGCTGCTTTTAGAATTACAATTGGTTCTCAATAATCACCTTCAGGAAATCCCCAAAAAGTATCTTTGTAATTTCCTGTATCCTGATTGCAATTTTACTTAGCATATCTTGGAGGAAGAATCCTTACCACCACCTATCCTATGCTGACATAGATAGGCTTGCTGCTTATTCAGTCTAACAAAATGACTTCATGAAAGCATAACAATACAAAGCCATGACTAAATATAGCCAGTAATAGATATTCAGCTATACCACTTCACAACAGCTTTGAGCCATTCATGCACACCCAGGTGAGTCTATTTGTAAACTAGCCAGACATGTCCATTTTCTTTTTGTGGACATTCAAATATGCTCCAAATAGATTAAACAAAGCAATATTATTTTACTGTCAGAATTATTCCCAGAGTACACATGAAAAATTTTCACCACATGGTCTAGGAAAATGACCCTCATTATAATAGCAAAAGGCTGTAAAATTTTCATTTGGCATTAGCCAAATAGGAGGATGTGGTGAAGTAATGGTACTGATGATACTGGCTAGATCATTCTTCCTTCAGCATGCCTGTGACTTTTTGACATAGAAACATGGTTGGTGTCTGTCATAAATGGTCATGTTTATAGTCATATGGAAGGGGAATTACATATTTTTGTGAACCTTGATGATGGACCAGCCATATTTTAACACGAAACTCAAACTGTCACTGGTAGGACTGAGCGACAGATCTGATGATGCAAGAGAAACAAATCCAGAATAATCAATAATATGCTGGGCCAATTATTTCCATCCTTTTAGGATTTTGAACTGGAGAAGAATGAAATGAGTTGATAGCTAGAGGTAGTACCTAACACAGAAATGATAAAAAAAAAAAACAAAAACCAATTCTATGCATAGGAGCAATTACTTGAGAAACAACGGGAAGCTGAAATTATGAGGTAACACAAACTAAGAGGAAGTGCAAACTATGAGATAGAGAATATAGGGAGTAGAGAAAGGAATCACTGAGGAAAACAAAGAGGAGTTCAGCATAGAGAAAAGGCAGGACACTTTGAGAAAGAAAATGCAGAATAATCAGTAATTTCTGAAATTATACAAATCAATAGTGATTTGTTTGCTCTGTAACAAATTATCATGAACACAAACATGATGGCTTAAAACAAGAAAAACTTTCTCAGATTGAAGAAGGCAGGTCAAAAATTAAGGCATTCCTCCCATGCTCTCCCTCCCTACCTTATATACAAACAGAGATATGATAAATGGTGGTATAAAGGTGTATTAAGAATTGTATGCAAAAAAACAAGAGAGCTCATGTATAATGGCATAATTTGGCGTGAACATACTTTATATACAGAGTTATGAAAAATTGTGCTGTGAATAGACAATTATGAATGTAATGCACTCCACTATTTTCATATATGTATAAGAAATAAACCAAAAAAAGAAAGAAAAAATATATACACATACACACACACACAAAAAAATTTGAGGCATTCATCGGGCTGTACTCCCTCTGCTAGGGCTGGGGGAGAATCTATTCCATGCTTCCTCCACCTTCTGGTGGCTGCAGAAATCCTTAGGCTTGTGGATGTCACTCTACCTTCTGCTCCATCTTTGTGTTGACTCTCTTCTAAGTATTTGTGTCTAATTTCCCTCTAATTCATAAAAGCAATCCTCATAGCATTTAGAGCCTGACCTTAATTACACTTGGAAAAGAAAGAAAACTCTTTATCCAAATAAGGTAATATTCACAGGATCCAGGGATTAAAATGTGGATGTATCTTTGGGAGTCTTATCAGCTTATAACCTTATCTGTGTGACTCTACAACAAAGCTAATTTTTCTGTAAAAGGCTCAAATCTGCTAGGGTGGTCCTTCCTTTAAAAGAAAAAAATATATGAAAGGGAAATTTAGGTGTTACCCTCCTAGCTACACCACCCCTAACCCTTATGTTTAAAGGTCAGGGTCACAATGGGGGCATAATATGGTTGAAGAAAGAAAGAGGACCATGCCTCCTTTCCACAGGGAAGCCATGAATTAGTTTAGATTTTATAGTCCCCAAATATTTATGCTCACAGATTGACCTCTAGAAAAGGTCAGGATCCTCTTGTCCTCAATTGATAAAATGGCTGCTTCTTTGCTGTCAGCAATCTATAATCAGTAATCATTCATTCTATACACAGTTATTCATTATCTATATTGTTCTAGGTTCTATGTAAGGCCCAGGTTTCAGACTCAGAAAACTATAGGTTCTTTCCTTCAAATAGTTCACTAGCTGGTGGGAAAGGGACACAGACACACACACACACACACACACACACACACACACACACACACACAAACACACATCCCAGTCTGATTCCTGCTGTAAAGGACATATACACAATGGTAGGGAGAGCATGGGGACAGGATGGGCTTGAAGGCTTGAATGTGGTAAGAAAAATGTTGCTGGTTGAGTGATTTGGGGAGGAGGTGGCAGCACTGGATAGAGAACATTTAAAAACAAGGGAAAGATCCTCTGCCCAAGTGAGCACTTCTATAGTCATACAGTCATCACTTGTACTTCAATCCCATAGTTCCTAGATTTTTTTTTTTTTGCTTTAATTCTATACAACATGGTTAACATTTCAAGGAAATTCTTGGTGAGTTACCATTATTTAAACTTTTCTAAGAATTACTTTATTAGTTTTTTTAATAATAACAAGCTTTTTAAGAAACTTTTTATTGATATAATAATAGTACACATTTATAATATCATAAAGTAGTATAATATGGTATAATAATAGTACACATTTATAGGTATGGTGGGATAATTTCATATATGTATACAATCTGCAATAATTGAATTGAGGTAGTTAACATTTCCATATCCTGAAAAATTTATAATTTTGGGGTGTTGGGAGACTTTGAACTCTTCTTTTCCAGTTCTTTCAGAAATGCACAATTGATTGCTGTGGACTAAAGTCACCTTACCGTGCTACAGAACATTAAAACTTATCCCTCCTAATTGTTTTGCTGTTATCCAACTTCTTTCCAGGCCTCACTGGCTATCTTTCCTAACCTCGGAGACCACATTCTGTGCTCTACTTCAGTGAAATAAAGCTTTCACTCACAAATGAGATCACGAGGGTACTTCTTGTTCTGTGCCTGGTTTATTTCACTTAATGCAGTGTTCTCCAGTTTATTTCATATTGCTATTCTTTATTATAGCTGAATAATAGTCCATGGTGTATGGACATCACATTTTCTTTATGTATTTATCTTATCCTTGAGTACCTTGGTTGATTCCATACCACAGCTTTTGTGAATAGTGCTACAATAAATCTGTATATTCAAGCATATCCCAGGATTATTGTAGCCCTTTTCACAAAAGCTATTGAATTTTGTTGAATGATTTTCCCATGTATATTGAGATGATTTTGTAGGTTTTTTGTCCTTCGGTCTGTTGATATAGTGTACTATGTTTATTGAGTTACATTATCTTGAAACATCATTGAATCCTTAGGATATATTTCACTGGATCATGGCATATAATCTTGTGATGTACAGTTGGATTTGTTTTGCTAGTAGTATTTTGTGAGAATTTCTGCAGTTCTGTTTATTGGGGATATTGGTCTGTAGTTGTTAGACCCTTATCTGGTTTTGGTACTGGAGTAAGCCTGGTATTGTAGAATCAGCTTGAAAGGGTTTCCTCTTTTTCAACTTTTTGGAATAGCCTGAGAAGAATTAGTGTAACTATTTTTTAAGAGTTTGGTAAAATCCAGCAGTGCATCCATTTGGTCCTGGGCTTTTCTTTGTTGAGAGACTTATTGCTGATTCAATTTCAACTCTTAATTGTTTTCATATCTGATATGTACTCACAACTCAATTTGGTAAGCTGTATGTATTCAAAAATTTATTGATCCATTTTCGATTTTCCAATTTGTTGGCATGTAGTTGTACTTAATAATCCTTAAATATCCTATACATTTTTTATATAAATTGTAATGTCTTCTTTTTCATCTCTATTTATTTGGTTCATCTATCTTTGTTTCTTAATAAGTCACCTAAGAGTTTGCTGATTTTGTTTAGCTTTTCAGAAAACCAAAACTTCTTGATAATCTGTTGTATTTCCTTTTGATCTCTATTTTGCTTATTTCTGCTCAGATGTTTATTTCTTTCCCTCAAGTACTTTTGGGTTTAGTTTTTTACCTTACTAATTCCTTGAGTTGCATTGTTAGGTTGTTTAGAAATCAATTTATCTTTAAATATTTTTTTTCTTTTTTCTTCCTTTCTTTGATCCTTTCTAACAGAAGTTTAATGCTATGAACTTCTCTTTTAGTACTGCTCTTGCTGTGTTCCACTGGTTTCTCTATGTTTTATTTCCATTTGTATTTGCTTTAGAAAATTTTTAAATTTTTTTTTGATGGCTTCATTGACTCATTTGTTGTTCAAGAGTATGTTGTTTTATTTCCATATGTTTGAACAATAACTTAACTCCTTCTGTTGATTTTTAGTTTTATTACATTGTGGTCAGAGAAGATACATAATATGATTTCCATTTTAAAACATTTTTATTGATTGCTTTAGTTGTATATAGCATTAGAATTTATTTTGACATAATCACAAAAGCATGCAACATAATTTTCTCTAATTCAGTCCCCATCGCTTCCTGCCCGCCTCCCTCTCTGACTACCTTCCTTCTTCTCTACTGTCAATTTTTAAAAATTTGTTGAGATTTGTTTTATGGCCTACCATATAATCTATTCTAGAGAATGCTCCTTATTATTGATAAGAAGAATGTGTATTCTGCAGCTACCTGTTAGATAAAATGTTAAGTAAATGTCTCATAGGATCTTTTGTTGTCTGCAGTTTAATTTGACATTTCTTTATTGATTTTTTATTAGGGTGATCTGTCCATTGAAGAAAGTGGGGTTTCAAAGTCACTGACTACTATTGTATTGGAATCTCTCTCTCCCTTTACGTCTAACAATATTTGCTTTATATAATTGGGTGCTCCAGTGTTGGATTCAGGTACTTGTCAATAATGAATGGAAAAGAAAATGTGGTATATATAAACAATGGAATTTTACTCAGCCATAAAGAAGAATGAAATGGTGGCATTTTCTGGAAAATGAAAGGAACATCTGGTGTCTAGGAATAACCAGTGAACCTCATGCTACATGAAATAAATTAGACTCAGAAAGTCAAGAGTGGAATGTATTCTTTCATATGCAAAGACTAAAACAAAATAAGGGTGGGGTAAGGGGTGAAGAAATCCCATGAAAATAGAAGAAAGATCAATAGAACAGAAAAGGGGATTAAGGGTCAAGGAGGAAAGATGTGAAAATCAAGGAACAGAGGAATGTGAAATTGCCCAAACTGTCCTATGTACACACATGAATATATACAGTGAATTTGATCTTTGTGTGTATTTAGAGAGGATTAATTTTTAAAAAAATATATAAATAAATAAAAAGGAAGACCAGTAGAGGGAAGGGAATAGGGGGTAGGAAGAGGGAGGTGAAATGAAAGTTCTAGGAGCTGAATTGGAGCAAATTAAATTTCTTGCTTTGATAATTACTTGAAAATGAACCCCAATGTTATGTGTCATGAGCCATTCATGGGTTGCATGTGTGTCCCTGTGCATGGAATCCTTGTGGATAGAGACATCTGGTGTCTAGGAATAACCAGTGGACCTTTTCTCTGGTCAATTGCCTTGGGACAATGTGAATCTCTATCCTGCTCGTGGCCCACACAGCACCTGAGATGGGTGTGACCTGCCAAGATGTTAATCAACCTGCTGACTGCAAGACATCACAAAGAAAGACTCTGCCTTGAACCCTTATCCTTGCCTTTGATGTACCTCCTTATATAAACCACTGGGGCCATTTTCTCTTTGTCTAGTTCCAAAACCCAAGTGGACTAGATCTATCAGCTGCTTTGCATGGTGTAAATATATTTCTGAGTATCTGTGTTTTCTTACTTATTAATTATCTGAGATTGTAAGTTTTAGAGTGGCTTGGATTCCCCTTGGGCAGGAAGAAGAACCCTTTATTGAGAAGTTGACTGATGTCTTCCCCACAAATGTTATTTACAACTATGATGCACCAGTAAAAGAATTGTCATTTTTTTTTTCTGGTTGAATTGATCCCTTTATAATTATATAGTACCATTTTTGTGTGTTTTTTTAACACAATTTTTGTTATAGTCTATTTTATTTGATGTATGCATTGTTACTCCTGCTTGTTTTTGGTGTCTATTTGCATGGCATATCTTTTTCTGTCCCATCACTTTCGGTCTTTGTATGTCTTTACCAGTGAAGTATTCCTTGTAGGCAGCATATTGTTGAATCTTTTTTAAAGAACTTGACTCAGCCAGTCTAAATCTTTTTATTGAGGAATTTAATAAGTTTACATTCAAGGTTATTATTGCTGAATAATGATAATAATTTCTACCATTTTGTTAAAATATTTTTAGTCATCTTGTGTATCCATTGTTCCTTTCTTTCTCTGTCATTCATTAAGATTTAATTATTTTTCTTTCTCCTTTGTGTAACTGCTCTACTAGTGAGTTTTCTACTTTGGTGCATTTTCATGATATTATTTATCATCGTTTAACTTCCAGTGTAACATTTTCCTGGGGGCTGGGGATGTGGCTCAAGTGGTAGCGTTCTCGCCTGGCATGCGTGTGCCTGGGGTTCGATCCTCAGCACCATATACAAACAAAGATGTTGTGTCCGCCAAAAACTAAAAAAAAATAAAAATAAAAATAAATAAATAAATATTAAGATTCTCCTAGGCATTTCTTGTCAGGCTGGTTTGATGATAATGAATTCTGTTTTGTGTGTCTTGGAAATCCTTTATTTTTCATTAATTTCCAAAGTATAGCTTTTCTGGACATAGTTGGCAGGTTTTTGCTTTTGTTTATTCCTTTCAGAAATTTAAATATATCTTTCTTCTCTCTGTTCATTTTGGAGCTGTGGCAAGGCAGCACCTCAGAGTGTTAGGATGTGGTGGAGCAAAACCGCATATTTCATGGCCAGGGAGCAAAAGAGGAAGAATAAGGGTTGGAGTTCCACTATCCTCTTCAAGGGCAACCACCCAATAACCTAAAGACCTTCCACTAGACCACCTCACCTCTTAATGTTCTACCACCTCCCAAACTGGGGATAAACTTGGTGACCAAGTCTTTCACATGTGGGCTTAATGGTGGAAACACAAGAGCCATACTACAGTGGTACCTTTTGATCAGTGATCTCCACATCTCTATCCCTCCAAGCTCTTGTCAATCCCCATTCTACCCTCTGCTTCTGTGAGTTCATTTTGCTAGATTTCTAGATATGTGAGATCATACATTATTTGTCTTTCTATATCTGGAATATTTCATTTAGGATTATATCTTCCAGTTTTATTCATGTGGTTTTAAACAAAGGATTTCTTTCTTTTTATGATGTAATAATGTTCTATTGATATCATTTTAATATTCCTTCAATGAATACTCAGTTTATTTTCACATAAAGAATTCTGAAGATGTATTAAAAAACAAACAAACAAAAACCCTCTGAATTCTAAACACATTTTCCAGTTACTTCTCTTCCTTCTAAATTTTGTCTCCTTCAAAAATGCTTACTTTCGCCTTTTGAAAATTTTGTCTCCTTTTTAAGACACAACTGAAATATTGCTTTTTGGATCAAGCCTTTTTAGGTCATGCTGCGCACATGTGGTTTCTTTTTGTTCTGAAGTATGTACAGTTTTCTAGCTGACATTTAAAACAATTTTTTAATTAAAAAGAACTTACAAAGCGTTAAAAAAATCTATAGTCATACTAATTAAATTTTGGGAGATTTACAGAGTAAAAATGAAGTTTCTTTGGAAAAAATTATAAAACTTGATAATCTTGAATTTGTATGTGATGGGATTCAGGATGTTACCTCAAAATACGTCACCTTGGCTTGATTATCTTAAGCTGAAGTAGTTTTCAAAGATGGGAGAAATAGGAAGGTCTCTATAATGTTCCCCTCACCTTTCTTTCCTAAACCAAATTCTATGACTCTCATATAAGTTGTACCCTTCACATAGCTAAAGACAATGGGATGGAGGGACACTGAGGAAAAATTCAAAAAGCAGACCTTGCTGTTTCCTTCAGTTTCCTAACTTAGCCCACACTGCTTGTTAATTGTATTTTTCCATGACTATCCATTCTTCATCAAACCCAGCATAAAAACACTCAGATGGTCTGGGGTTGTGGCTCAGTGGTATAGTGCTGACCTAGCATGCATGAGGCACAGGGTTTGGTCTTCATCACCACATAAAAATGAAATAAAGGTATTTTGTCCACTAACGACTATATATATATATACACACACACACACTCAAATGGAACTATTTCTTCAGATGTCCATTTTTTAAAAGACTGCTCCTATAGTGAAACTAATATTCAATAACATTTTATGATTTTTCTCTTGTCATACTTTTGTTGTTTTTTGCTTTTATGTTGTGAGTCTGTCTTTTCTTATAAACACCTTAGCTAATAAACCCAAGATAGGTAGAAGGAAAATATTTTTCCTTCCCTATACTCACTTGCATGATAGCAGTCAGCTTAAATTGGGCAGCAGCTGCCCATTTAGAAAGATATACCATATATTTCCTGGTTCATTTCATTTATTTATGATGCCTGCTGGCCATTGTAGACATTGGACTTCTATCATAATTTGCTAGAACTTTAACTACAGCAAGGTTTGGATACTTGCTTATCAATCACTTGTTTGCAGGGTTGTTTTCACATAAAGTTTTCCTATATAATAAATCTCTGGAGCCCAAGATATTTAGATATTTGCAAACTTAGAATTCCTTATGCACAGTAGGCTTATAGTATACTTTTTGTTGAATAAATGAAACCCTTGCCACATCCTTCAAATTCTTTGCTTGAAAAATGATTTTTTTTTTTAGCAGTTGCTTTGATTAGTCAAGTGAAGAAAGCACTTTAGCACACCATATTTAGAGACATAGAAGAAAACTCTACCATGGATCATGATTACTGACCTGGCCCTGTATCATTGCTGAATTTCAACAAAGCTTCTGATTTTAAAGGTGGTATATGAAATATAGCCTGGCATTGCACAAACAACTATTTGCTTATAAAGAATTTTGATGTATTTGCTTTTGTCCTTTTATTGGTAAAAATGTGTTTTACCATCTGTCAAACAAGACAGTGACAGAAATGCTGAAAAACTCACGATAGAGCCATCAATTCTGCAAAATGCTATTAGTTGTATCAAGCTGTGATGTGAAATTTTGGGATGAATATTAGCAGAGGTCATTTCAACTTCTATATTTAATTTTGTGCAGAAAGGCAGTATGAGATCATTTTAAGATTCTGTATAACATGTCTTAAAATTTTAAGTGGGGAAAGAAAATAACTGGAATAGGAAATGAAATAATATTTTGTTCATGGAGAAAAGTTCATAAAGTGCTGTTTACAGTATCTTCAATGAACACTCATAGCTGCTGGCAGCAAATGGATTCAAAACACATTCTTCAAATTTCTTACATACATTAAATTAAAGTTATCAATATGTGTGGAATGACAAGAGAGAAAGAACTAGATGTATGGATAAGAGCTGTGAGGTTGGGGTTGCCATTTTAATAAAGATTTCTTATTTAAAGAGTTCTTTTTCTTTAACTGTCCACAACCTGGCAGCTTTGTGACAATATGGAGAGGCACAGCATCCAACACAGAAATGTGGCATTAGTAAAGTCAATCTTATCTTGGTCTCATAATCTGAAATTTAGATGTGTCTATAATTTGGAGATACAGGTTTTCATGTGAATAAATGTTCTGCTACTGAATGTTACTTGGCATCTCTGAGTTTCATTACATTTATAAATCAGAATAAATATGTGAAAAATATGCCTCCATCATGGTGAGGAATAGGGCATTAAATAATGGAGTTAGTGCACCAAGAGCAGCCTCCTCCCCTCCTGCCCAGGCTTTAGAGACTTGAGTTTTCCTCCATATCTCCTTTCCTAGACCTGCATAAAAGGGAGGTATTCCCGATAAGATCTCTCATATTTAGATTCAAATAACTGATAAGACTTCAAGAGTCACCTGCCCTGGCTTGTGTTTACCAGGGGTCAAAGGTTTTAAGTCAAAAGAAGGAATCTTTAACTGTGGAATTTTAGGAATTAACTACTCCTTCAGGGACATATTAATTTGCTCAGATATTCATTTCCCTGAAGCTTTTGTGTTCCAAAAGTAGAAGTGTTAGGCAGTCTGCTGGTTAGACTAGCAAACATATAAGTGGGCACTGGTGACTAATAAGGGTTTTTTAAATAAGGATAATTTTCTTGGCAGTCTTGTTTTATTTTTAAAAAAGAACACACACACACACACACACACACACACACACACACACCAGGATTCTTTTATTTCTTCTATGACAACCGATATTTAAGAAAGAAGTACCTAATCTCTATTAAGAAAGAGCAGAACTCCAAAATAGAATTTTGCCATTAACAAGGACCTTGCTCACTCAACTAGAGAAATAGCCACATAGAAATTTAGGCAGCACCTGTGCAGCTTCACTTGCCATGTAAATTTACAGATTAGGTGAAGAGCTTTATCTCTCTTTAAAGGAAAGATCATCTTCTTGCAGGGAGGGATGTCACAGATATGCATTACATTCAAGTTTTCAATGCCATTTTCAAGATCCCATTAGTGGGATCATCATTCTGAATTGAAATGTTAGTTTTGAGTCCTGGTTTGGCACAAATGGTTAGAGCTTTGGGCAAATGATTTGCTACATTCTAAAGTTCTTCTACTCTTGCTTTGTTATTACTGTTTAGCCTAAGTTATTTGAAGGCAATTCCCCTCACATAGCAGAGAATAAGACTAAAACCAAGCAAGTCAGGGATTGTTACAAGATTCATTTTATAGCTGAGAATAATGAGGCTTAGATGGCTTGTTACACATGAAAAAATTGGATGAAACAGATTCCAGCCCAGGAGTCTGTTGAGACAAGACAAGAAGTTTGAATTCTTTAGACTTCAAGGCCAAATGGAATTCCTGAGTTTTGTGATTCATCCTACTCTCTGTAATATTAATGATCAAAATTATTTTCTTCTCTGTGCTGAGTACTTTATATTACTAGAGTTTGAACCCAGGTCTCACCCATGCTGGGCAAGTGCACTACTACTGAGCTACATTCCAGTCCTGTTTTTTCAATTTTTGAGACAGGGTCTCACTAAGTTGCCCAGACTGGCCTCAAATTTGTGATCCTCCTGCCTCAATCTTCTAAATAGCTGGGATTGTGGGCATGCACCACTACTCCCAGAATTTTGTGCCGTGTTCTTTAAGTTGCATAATGTTTAATACTTCACAAGACAGTTTAAAGGTAAGCATTATTATCCAATTTTCAAAATAGAGACAGCAAATGTCAGAAGGTTAAAATTGTACCGGGCAGGAACTCTTTGCTCAACAGAGCAGTAGTCTCCCCAATCTCCCACTTCTCCTGCTGGGAATATTCTTGAATTATCTCAAGAATGGAAATTCAGGGTAGCCTCCACTTTATAAAATATGTGGATGGCATCTGTATGAATGAAAAGGGCACTATGTTTGTTTAGGAAAATTGACTGTCACAACTGCCTAGTAATTAATGTTTTTCTAGTTTGTTTCTGTAAAGATCATAAAGGAAATACCAACTTGACCATCTGTGCTTTGAACTAGTATAAATAGATGGCTGTAAGAAGAGTTTCACTCAACAGGGTACATACACAGGCATGAGTGTGTACATGTACAAATATGCCAAATGCCTTTCTTGCAAAGGGGTTCCTATTAATGTGATTTGTTCTCTGTGGAACATAGTATGCTGCCATCTGGTGGAAATTGGAAGGTATGCAACAGCTCCTCACAAGTTTACTGTGGGTTTTATTACTTGAGAAATACTTTCTTGCACTCTGTGCTAGATAATCTCACAAAAATAGGTAAAACTTGTGTTTCTAAGAATACAATATTGCCAGGCTGCAAGTGTGGAAGTGGCCAGGGATATGCCTTGGGCAAACAGCTGTGTAGCTAAGAACTATGCCCCAAAGGAGGATCATTGCACACAGAAGGTCATGATCCGGAGGGGGCCATGCCCTGGAGAAGGTTCACAACGCTGCTGCATATTCAGGAGAGGCCACCTGGAGTAGATGATGTTTCTTGCCTGGTTCAATTCTAAGAATCAGTCAGGTGGAGAAATGGTAAACCAAAGGGAACAGTTGAACTATATTGTGTAGAAGGAAGCATTTATTATTATTATTATTATTATTATTTTAAGAAAAACAGGAGCTTGGCATCCTAAATCTTAAAATTTTGGGAGAGGAAAATACAAAAAACAATCTATAAGACTAACATAATACTGGTTACAGGAGGGATATTAAAGAGGTGATATTTTACTGAACATTTTAAGATTTAGTGTTTAGTTTGTTGACAGAAAGAAGATGAATTGGAGAGAGGGGAAGAAGACTATGGTGCATTAGGCTTCAGGTTCTATCAAGGAAGAAGTGGTAGGGCAAGGGGAGGTTACAGAAGGACCATGTGGTAATGGATTCATATTCAGAAATTCTCAACTATAAACTTCTAATATCATCTCTAAATAAAATTCTGAAATCAGTCTCAGATACATACTGACAAGTTTGAACATTTCTGAAATTATATTTCAATACTATCCATATTTCCTGTAGCATAGCCCTAAGTTTTTGTAAGTCTTATAATTATGACTAGCCCAGTTATACCTCTATTGAAAGCATTAATTTATTTAAGTATTTAATATGTATTTTTATAATTGATTTGGCATTTTGTTCACTTGTTAATATACTGAAAAGTTCACAAAATGAAAATATCTTAACCTTTGGTAAGCTCTGGAGAGATCCAGTTGGGTAGTGATAAAAGATAAGGAAGGGAACTGAAACACATTTTGAAGGGTAAATGAGCAGACTCATGTTTTTTCATTATAAAGGCAAAGTGGCCAACTACAAGTCAAGGAGAAAATAGAAAGCTGGAGTGACTTCTGAATGGTAGTGCTGTTTATTGAGGCATGGGGTAGAGGATGAGGCATCGTGTGTGTGTGTGTGTGTGTGTGTGTGTGTGTGTGTGTGTGTGTGAGTGCATGCACGTGTGCAAAATAAATAATTCCATTGAAGAACTTAAAATTCTTGTGAATTGGTCAAGTGGGTTAATCTGCCTCATGGTTTAATATGTGAAACTGAAGCTCAGGCTGAGATCAAACGAATTAGAGTTTGTCCCTCTTATCTGTGGGTTTTGCTTTCTTTGGTTTTAGTCAACTATGATCAACTTACATCTGAAAATATTAAAATGAAAGCTCCAGAAATAAGAAATCCATTCTGAGTAGTGTGGCGATATCTCAGCACCATCCCACTCCTTCTTCTTCAGGACATTCATCATCTTTGGTGAATCTACTCTGCACATGCTACCTTCCTACCAGTCTCCTGGTAGCTTGTCTTAGTTACCAGGTTAAACACTGGGGTTCTCCAGTGTGTGTGTGTTCCAGTAGCCCTTATTTTACTTAATATTGGCCACAGTCTACAAGATTAGTGATGCTGGCAATTTAATAACAGTATATTGCTAGAATTGTTCTATTTATTATTATTGATATTAATAGTTTACTTTGTTTAATTTATAAATTAAGCTTTATTATAGGTTTGGAAATATAGGAGAAAATGATAACATATATGGTTCATTTCTACTAGTGGTTTCGGGCATCCATTGGAGGTCTTGGATCGTATCATTCAGGATAAGGAGGTCTATTGAATAAAGATTTAGGAAATGCTGTCATACAGAAGGTGATCAAAACTATCATCATTGAGATCACCTAAGGAAAGTTTATAACTCAGTAAGAACAATAGACTGAAGCTGCTTTCAGATGATTCTTAACTCTGAATGACGTCTTTACAAAGGAAGGTGTGTGAAACTGTGACTCATAGAACCATCTTTTCTGAATTAATTTTTATTTAGATTTAAAATATTTTATTTTTTATTAATCTATATTAATCAGATAAATTATTAATTTTGTATTAATATTGATGTTCAGTGTGCTACTTTAACATATACCTATAGTGTGTACTAATTAAATCCAACTTCCCTTTTATCCATCCTCCTGTCAATTATTACCTCTGCCAATCTTAGTAATTACTACTCTACTTTCAGGTCAACTGTTTTTTAGCTTTCATATATGAGTCAGAACATCGATACTTGTCTTTCTCTCTCTGTCTTATTTCACATAGCACGATGTCCTATAGTTCCATGAGTGTTTCAATAATTTCAGTCTCCTTTATGGATGAATAATATTCCATTGTGTATATACGTTACATTTTCTTTATCCATCGATCTGTAGATGGGTGCCTAGGTTGATCTCACATCTTACTCATTGTAAATAGTGCTGCAATAAAAATGAGTGTGAAGATATCTGTCTAATATCTTAATTTCATTTCATTTGTTATAGACCCAGAAAGGGGATAGCTGTACCGCATGATAGATTTATTTTTACTATTATGAAGAACCTCCATATTGTTATCCATAATGGTTGCTGTAATTTACATTCCCATTCAAGGTATCAGAATTTTCATTTTTCCCCATTATTATTTTCTTTTGAGAAGGGTGGGTTTTTTTTTATAAAAGAGAATAATCATACTATTTATGGAAATATTATAATTCTTCAATTTCATAGATGAATAATTCCACCAACCTTCACATTCCAAACAGCAGGCTCCATTAACACTTCACCAGCAATTTTTGGTTTTATTATATCAGGTGGGGGACATGTTTCTAGTTAGACATGGTATTCATTTCCATAGAACATTTTAGGTAAAGCAAACTAGCCACTTCATATGAAGCCGAGTTCTCTCATTTTCATCTCCTCCCACAAGCTTTTTAAATTCCTCCAGAGTTGACTTATTGGGCTATTTAATGTTTTAGGACCAGCACAGATTCCCGCTAATATACCCAACATTCAAAAGTGCTGTATTAAGATTTTTTAACCCCATTAGTGTCTGATATATCCATCCTATTTCTTTTCTTCTGTGTTTTCTCTCTCTTTTTAAAAATTTTTATTAGTGTATTATTATTATACATAATATCTGGAGTAATTATGTCTCATTTGTAAAAAACATTTTTTTTAAATTCAGAAAGTGTTTTTATTGATCATTTGTCCATTTATAATTGCATTACTTGGTTTTGTGTTGCTAAAATTCTTTTGAGTTCCTTATATATTCTGGATATTAATCCTTTATCAGATGAATAGTTGGAAAATAATTTCTCCCATTTGTAGGTTGACTTTTTATTTTGTTAGTTGTTTCTTTTTTTTAATGTTAACAGTCTTTGTTTCTATTACCAGTATTCATTTCAACACAAATAAGTTAAGCACATGGTTGAGATGTGCCTGCAACAGTTATTTCTTTAATTATGCAGAAGCTTCTTACATTTGATACAATCCATCTCTGTTTTTTGCTTTTGTCTCCTACGTTTTGAGGGTCTTATTCAAAACATCATTTTTTATTCTGGAGTCTTAAAGGGTTTCCTTTATGTTTTCTTCTAGTAGTTTCAAAGTTTCAGGAGTGACTTTTAGGTCTTTGATCCATTTCGGATAGATTTCATGTAGCATGAGAGATAAAGGACAGGTTTTAATCTTCTTCATATAGATATTCAGTTTTGCTAGCATCATTTACTCCAGTGCCTGTGTTTGATGCCTTTGTTGGGAGTCAATTATCCCTAGAGGTGTGAGTTTATTTATGGGACATATATGCTGTTCCATTGGTCTATGGGTTTGTTTCTATGCCAGTGCCATGCTGTCTTGATCACTAGGGTTCTGTGGTATGACTGAATTCATGTATTGTGATTCCTCCAGGCTTTGTTCTTCTTCCTCAAGATTGCTTTGGCAATTTTGGATTTCTTATGCTTCCAAGTGAATTTTAGAATTTTTTTCTTCTAGTTTTGTGAAGAATGCTAATGGTGTTTTGATTGGCTTGACATTGGATATTAAGTCACTTTGGGTAATATGAACATTTAAAGAAAGGAAAAATAAAACTATGTTTAAGAGAGAACAATTTGAAATTCTCTGTTAAATGATAAAACCAAAATGTTTACTATAGTGTTTGAATAAAAACATGGCTGAAAATAAGAATTTCAGGTGGAGAAGAGGGAAAATAAGAGGAGAATAAGAAATTGCATTGAAGATTTATGAGGATAAAGCAGTATTTTTCAGTCACTTCTATTGTTTCCTATCATTTCCAGAAGAAAGGCTAAGGATAAACTATTCATGGGAGTTTAATAAAGTGAAGAATTTTACTTTCTTTTCTGTACTGGTAATAGCTGAGCCAATTTCACAAAATGGGCACACAAAGAAGCAATTTGTGGTAGCCTGAAAAAGGCTTCCCAAAGAAATCCAGGTCCAATGAACCCCTGTAAACTGCGATTGCTGCCCCATATGTTAGGATGGTCTCTACAGACATGATTAAGTTAAGGGTTTGGGGATGAAGAGATGATCCTGGATTATCTTCGTGTGTCACAAGATTCCTTATCAAATGAAAACAGACCAATGAACCAATATCAGTTTCAGCCAAGAAAAGCAGATTTTGGAACTGTGGTCTTCAGAATATAAGGAAAATATATTGTGTTGTTTTAAGCTACCAAGTTTGTGGCAATTAATTACAGTAGTATATTACAGGAAATTAAAACAATGTTTTAAACTTTTAAAATAATTGTTCTAGAGATCTCCTAAGACATTCTTTAAAACAAAAATACACACAACAGGCTGGATGTGGTGGCACATGCCTGTAATCCCAGGGGCTCCAGAGGCTGAGACAGGAGGATCTGAAGTTCAAAGCCAGCGTCAGCAATGGTGAGGTGCTAAGCAACTCAGTGAGACCCTGTCTCTGAAGAAAAAAACACAAAATAGAGCTGGGATATGACTCAGTGGTTGAGTACCCCTGAGTTCAATCCCCAGTACCAAAAACAAACAGCAAAAACAAAACAAAACAAAAACAAAAACAAAAAACTACAAACACCTTTGTAGTTTTTTGGTTTTGTTTTTGAGCAAAAAAAAGTTTTGTCCTGTTTTGACAAAGTATAAAATAAAGCCTTAAATAAATTTGGCACAGTTCTAATGTTAATCTGTGGAGAACTTTGATGAATTAACTTTAATCTTCACCTACTAAGAGTGGCATGATCAGTTGAATTGTCTACACAGCTATGGAAACAAGGTTTCCACATTGAGTAGAACAAGGCTTATGCTCATCATGGGCCAATAATTTGTCACCCAAACTGAAAAATGAATAAAAATGCAATTTTTCAGTAGGAAGGGCCATTTTCATGGTTTAGTTTAGTTTTTTTTTCTCTGTTATGTTTTGTTTTAAAATTCTGTGTCTTTGGATTAGGGAAGGACAACTTTACACTTTTCCAGAAGTATAGGGAGTTATCTTTGAGGTCATTAGAACCATATTTCTGAATTTCCTAGTGATTCCTTGCAGATCCTTCTAGATTTGTTACCCAGACCATCTATCTTTATACTTTGTTTGCTTCCTCAGAATACAGATTAACGTGACTGATACAAGGAACTACCCTGAGTGCTTTGAGGATAGAGATTGTATTGGCTAGAGAGTATGAGCTGTGAGCTGTGAGCTGTGAGGGGGATCTCAACATCCTATCATCTTGATTTTACTGCCCAACTGCTGTGTGTGATTATCTGCCTGATACAGATTCTCAGGCTTCTCTGGAGACTACAAGTCATACCAGAAGGCATTGAGATATGTACATATTCTCATACTATATCTTTTTTTTTTTTAATTTCAGTACTGGAGATTTAACCTAGAGTCTCTTACATGATAAGCCAGTGCTTAACCACTGAGCTACATCCTCAGACCTTTTCATTTCTTTTTTGAGAAAGGGTCTCACTGAATTGCTCAGTCTGGCCACAGACTTGTGATTCTCTTGCCTCAACCTCCCCCGAAGGTGGGATTACAGATGTGAACCACTCCCTGGCCAATAACATACATATTAGGTGTCACATAAGAACTAGACTGAGGACTTTATGGAAATCTGGCATTACTTAGGCTTTTAATAAATAATAGTTTCTGTTATCGCCAGAGAAATGTTTTACTTAAAATTACATAAGAAGTTATCTACTTGAAAAAATGAAATGTCATAAAATGTTAAAAACTAATGAAATAAATAAAAGTCATGTGAGTATCTATTGGCTTTTTCTGTTTTATGAGATTTTAAATATAAAGTTTGGAGGCAAATAAACTGTAGTGGAGGAAAATAGCTCTATAATGAATTTTGGAGGAAAATAACTCTATAATGAATTTTGGAGGAAAATAACTCTATAATGAATTCCGAAATGCACTGAACTCCATAGGTGTAGAAATGTCATAATTGCTTTCCTGATCTGATCACTGGGAGGTATCCAGTTGATAAATAGCCTGTTGAGGAGATTTAATGTGGAGAAAAGACAGAGAAGGATTCTTAATGACTGAAGAAATGGGGATTCTAGCTAGGGCTTTAATGCATTATATGTTGTGATAAATATCAACTGCACATGCATTAGAATCTTTGTGTGTTCTTGTATTACTTTGAAAATTCTTAGTCTTATTAAACAAAGCTGCATGATTGGTGTTAAAGTTATAACACAAGACTCCTTGCCAATGGGTATATTAAATTGAGACCAATTATTGTAAAGTGAATCTATATTTATCTAAGATAAAGTTTACTGAGATTTTAAAATGTTCATGTCTCTATCCAGAACAGACTAAGTTATGATATCCAACAGTGAATGATAGGGTTGTATAATGCCAAAATAGATGTAGAAAACAATGTGTGTTTGCAGAAATATATTGTAGCCACAATTTGTTTTTTCTAGTACAAATCCTTTCTGTCATCTGCAGATGAACATTCATAGTTGCAAATTGGTTCAGATTTCAAAAGAAAATCTTTCAAACTCATATACACACGAATAGTATGATCTGGCAGTAAACATTTATTTTACTGTGCTCTTATTTTTTTTTTTATTTTTTTATTTTTTTCATTAAAGCTAAGGTTTTTAGTTCTAGGACTATACTGACACCTAGAGGAAATCAGTTTTAAGCAGCACTGGTTTCCAGTAGTTTTTAAAGCCTAGGTAAATAAATTTCCCATGGTTGGGACTTATTTATGCTGCTCTATTTTATTTCTTATTTTCTAAGCAGACTTTGAATTTATTTTCTATAGAAGCCTTTCCTAGGAAAAATTATAGCATGATGTAGGGGAAGGAGAAGGAAATATTTTAAAAATTTATCCATTAGTGAGATAAGAATTCAAACCAAAATTAAACTGAATCCTTGTCACTCAATAGTACTGTCTGTGGTTTCGCTGGTTGCCTGCTGAAGTAAGTAATTAAAAGGTACTAAAAAAAAAAAATAGAAACAATTTTTTTTAAAGTAGGTGTTACGCAGTGTATATGTTAGAATAAAGTTTTCATTGTACAAAATTATGACATTATTTTATATATACCCATAACAGTTTGGGACTTGTTCTATGTGTACACATGCTGTAAGAATTTATTTATGTATTTTAAATCTAAATTGGGGGAGCCCGTAAGGAAATACATCTTCCCTTAGTTTGGAAAACAAGATGTGCATAATCTGATTTGGTGTTAAATGAATGTTCTTTTAGAGTTTAAATTGAAACATCACCGTCACTGAGACACTGACAGGGAACGCTAAATGGATCGGGAAGGGTTTTGGTCTTTTCATGGGAGAGGAACATAAAAACAACTTGAGTACGGGAGAGATCTATTTTGAGGTTGCCTCACAAAGCTGTGGAAGCACAAAAGAGGCAGACGGTGCAGCCACAAATGAGGCTTCTGACAGGAATGTTGCCAAACCTAGGAGCTCCCATCGCTATTTGCATAAGTGCTAGCAAAGTTCCTCAGCCGATCTGGTCCTGCACCCCAGACGCGGAGAAGCAGATGAGGCAGCAGATGACCGTTTACATTGCCAGGGTGTGTGAACCAGCGAACATCCCCACATTACTCACTAAGTAATGAGGAGGGGACTTAGATATGTTCCACAATTCAGATGGGCCTGCCAGTTGGCCCCTGGGCTTCATTCTGTGTGATCCACACACAGCGGAGACACTCGGGAGGCAATGCAAATGAGTCAACAGACAGCGCTGAGGTCCCAGCAGCAGCAGGCAAGGTACTGCCTATGCAACAGGGCGTGATGACAGATAATTAGCTGTGACATGCCCCTCGATGGCAGCGGGATGAGAGCGTTCAGTTGGAAACCAGTGTGTGCGACACGGAATCGCAGACCAAGAGAGTTAACTTTGAAGCATACATTTTATTTTTGCCAAATCATTTTTTTAAGGAGATGGTTAGAGAGAGTTAAGTTTTCGTCATTCTAGAAATGGAAGTTAAAAAATTATTCTGCACTTACTCCAATTCTAGGCATCGAGGAAGATAGTGAGCATTATTATTTTTAATGTTCTGAAAATCCTCGTTTTGTAATAACTGCCTTTAGTTAACAGATAAGACAAGCGAGTTTAGAGAAGTAATGAACTTGTTCAAGCAAGCACTCATTATTAATGAGAAGAGACAGGAAGCCAGTCTAGACCTGGTTGGATACAGGGTTGATTTTGTAATATTGCCCGGCACAGACAGAGGTTGATTTTGTTTTTTTAAAGGGAATTTGCTAGAAAATTCTCTCTCCACCTTTGTCCTACTCTTCAGGTTTACTTGACTTTAATCAGCTTGAGTTAAATAAGTTATATGTGATCTATATGTCTTTAGATGTCTTTGTCATATTACTTTTAATTCTTCTTCAAAATGTTTTTTTTATTTTAATCACTCCAACATTCATTATCACAAAAATTGGGAAAATTTGTACATGGACTATATATGAGAAGATAGTACTGTAACTATGTTAATTTTCCACACCTTTATATTGTGTGTGTGTTTTTTTTTTTTAAGAGAATGTCATTGTTCCTAGGAGGCCCACATTGCAACAGGGATAAAGGGTCATAATATCTGCTATTTTCTTTTAATCTGATTCAGAAAAATAATTAATAATATGTGCATTGGTGCATGTGGAAATAGTGACAAAGCAAGTGTAAAAAATATTGACAACTGGTAAATCTAGGTATAATGTACGTGGGAGTTCATTGTATTCTTGCAAATATTACATAAATTGAAATTTTCTCAAAGTAAGTTAAAGTGAATTACATTTTAAGTCTTCTATTAATCCAGGTGTTTTTTTTTTTTTTTGAAAGCTTTAGTTGTACATCTACAAGACTAACCAATGCTTTCAGTATTTGTATTCTCAGTGGCTGAATGGAATGATTCCCATAGCTGGCTAGCCCTTTCACCCTTGTCACAAGTTATCAGTGTCTTTGGTACTGGCCTAATCATCCATTGTATGTGAAACCATTTGGGTGATGTTCCACTCACTCTGCATTTTGTGGCCCAGAAGGGCCTGATGATCAGTGAATATGATGAAGGGAGATAATTTGCACAAGAAAGTTTTAGTCAATCAAGAAATATTTTTGTCATTATTTTTAGTTGGGAATTTCAGTGGTTGGAGATTATTATTTGTAAAAAACCTTTTGCACCAAAATGAAAATTGTATTTTTTTCTGTTTTCAGGGATCATGTGAACATTGTTTCTTTTTAAATCAGAAAAGGAAGAGCAGATGTCTTCACTGTTCTTTTCAGTTGGAGACATTTGATGTTCATAATCAACGTTTTGAAATATGTTCAAAGGTGCCATCTTGTGGTAATATTCTATTCCATTTGTAGCACATCTATTATCAAGATCTGGCTGAATTTCTGAAGGCTAGAAAGAAACAAAAATGCAGAAATGCATTTTATGACATGTCAGAAATCAATATTTTGAATCTTAAATGATAAAGAAAATCAGAGTGTATTTTCATGTGTTAGTTATTAAATTAATAACTATTCTTATTTTGTGAGTTTCTATTTTAAAGTCATGACAAGTTTCTATTTTAAAGTCATGACAAATATCTCTTCCCAAAATTATGTCAAAAATTTTCTGTTAAGGGAAAATGAAGAATAAACTTTCTCATTGTATTATAAATTTTAAAACAAATCATTCTTTATTGGAGTTTACTTTGCTTTTTAATTTTCCCTTTAAAGGTCAAAGTTGATGAAGAGTTACAAAAATCTCCTGCCCCAAACTTCCCCACATATAAATCACACTTCCCAATACAATCATTTTTAGCTTTTCAAGTTGCTTCTTCTGATTTTGTCTCTGTGTCCCTAAATAGTATATTTAAATTTATATTTCTCATTTCTTATATATTTAAAGATAGTATGCTTGAGATTCTACTATAGATAATGAAGACATGGCTTTTATCATAGCCCTACCCACCAATATATTTTGTCTCACCCTTGACTTCATTTTCCTATTTAGTTATATCACATTTTGGGCGGTTATGTCAAGATGTTGTTATGATTATTAGCATGAAAATTTTGTTGATTACAACTTTCTACATAGTCCATTGCATTAACATTTTCTTTCTGACACAAATGGCTGACTCTTAGAATTAATAATATCAATCTTTTTTATACTTACATGATTTAATCTCCCTAACCTGATAGAATTGAATATATCCAATCCAAAAAATTATTTTACTGCCCCCTCCACTCTGTGGAGATATGCCTTTTTATTCTTCTCTTTCACTTAACATAAAATATTTGATCATTGCCAAGCAATTGATAGGAATATTTTTTCTTTGAGTGCACACATTATTAAGTTTAGTCCAGGGCTGAATTCCTCTTATCTGCAAAAGTTAAATTTAGAACTTTTATATACAAATCATTAGGGGGTACAAGACAGGTTCTAAAGTAAAGGTATACATCATTGATGTACCCAAATGTATAAGAAAGTCAATTTATTAAGTTACATTGGGTATTTATTAGCAGAATATATGTGAATATTGTTTTTTCTCGCTTTAGCAAAAAAAAAAAACTGATTAGATTTGCTTATTTAAGCATGAAATAATACGAAATGAGCATAATAAAATTCTAGTAGTTTTCCAGGCCATAGGAATTGTTGAACTATTTTTCTTGATTATAGAGAACATTTTTTCCTGCCATAGAAACATTTACATTCCCAAAATATTACCCTCTGGATAATCAGTTTTAACAAATTTGATTGCTCAATCCCCTTTCCTCCCCTAAAATCATAATTATTACCTTTCTTTTTGCACTGGCTATGACATCATTATCTTCAAACCATTATTATTATTTTTATAAGCATTTTTTCAAAATGTATTCCATTGAAAGACATTATACTAGTAATGAGGATTATTTTTTCCAGCAAAATTTGTCTACTCATCCTTGGTAAACATTTCCTGTTCACTGCAATAGAAATTGATAAAAACAAGTTTAAGTAGCTTAGTTATTATGATCCTTGTGCTCACGGGACAACCATCCCTTCTTTGTGGTGTTTCTTTTGTTTATATCTTCACCTTGTCTCACAATCTACACATTACCCTGCATTTCCTCTAACCAAAGGTAATGTGTTCTAGAAGAATACAAAAGTAAATATAACAGTAAATGATTACAGTATTTCTCTTTACTAGGTTTAGAATAATAACACTACTTCTTGGGATTCTAAGTGAGTGCTTGAGATGCTTCCTGTACTCTCTCTGGAAATTGGTGGGCTTGGTGTGCTTGTCAGGTTTTTTTTTTTTTTTTTAATTCCCATGACCAAAATACCTAAAAAAGGGCAACTTGAGGAAGAAAATTTATTTTTACTCATGGTTTCACAGGTTCAGACTATGAGCTGTTTCCAAGGCAGAAACAATGTGGCAACAGGGAATGTTGGAGAAAAGATGCTCAGCTCACAGAAGCCAGGAAGCAGAGATACAGAAAGACAAGGGGTCCAAGATAAGATAAACTCCTCCAGGGCCCACCCCCATTGACCTATTTCCCAGACACCCAGTAGTCTATTTAGCTATCAAAGGATTAATCCATTTTAATCCATCAAACAGCTTAAACCATTGCTGAGGTCAGATCACACACGATTCAGTCACTGCTTAAAGCCCTACCTCTGAATCTTGCGACATTGTGAAACATGCTTTCATCACATGAGCTTCTGGGGGGACACTCCAGATTCAATTCATGACACTTAGATTCTAGCCTATTACCTTCTTAATACTTTTGTGGTCTTGTGAAAGTCCACTTTCCATGGAATGTTTTCTCATCCAGGTAGTGAAAGAAACCAGAGTAGACAATGCTAAGATTTCCTCCAGGTTCATAAGAAAATTCGAATGGTAGAAACTTGAGAAATGCTTTATGTTGAAAAATGAAATGAATTCAGTTTAAACCCACATATGATTCCAAATTGTTAAAAATCCCATACAACTATTACTTTCCACAGCTATATATTAGGACCCAACAAATCAAAGAAAATGAGTGAAATATGGTTTCTGGTGTATAATATCATGATAATATTGCAGAACATTTGGTCTTTAAAATTTTCAGGGAACAAAGACTTCTTTAAGAACATTGGTTTGAGTGAAAGGGGAATTTGTGGGTGTCTCAGTCCTCAATGAGTAGGGGCAAAAATAACTATAATGAACATCTTAGAAATTAAGAATAAAAGATTATAAGGGAATTTTATGAATTATTGTAACCTAACAGGTTGTGTAACCAAAAAGGATTAAATAAATTGCTAGAAACATACAATGTACAAAGACTGAATCAAGAAAAAATAGCCTAAACAGAGCAACAACAAATAAAGATTGATGCAGAAATAAAAAATATGCCCACAAAGAAAAGCCCAGATCAAGATGGTTTAATAGGTAAATTCTACTTAAAAAAGAATTCAAACCAGTCTTTAAATTCTCACTCAAATAGGAACATTTCCAAACTAATTATATGAGGCCAGTATCACCCTGATATAAATATAGAGAAAGACATCACAAGTCAAGAAAACTATAGGCTGGTATCCCTCACAAAAGTAGATGTATAAATCATCCATTGTTGGTTCAACATGGACGGACAGTCAACTAGTGTGGTATCACATGTTGGCAGGATGAAAGATAAAAATGACATGATCAAACTGGCATGGTGGTGCCCATTTGTAGTCCTAGTGACTATATATGGAGGTTGAGTAGGAGGATCACAAGTTGGAGTCCAGCTTCACCAACTTAGTGAGATGAGGCACTATCTCAAAATTTAAAAAAATTAAAAGGCCTGGGGATGTAGCTCAGTGGTAAAGCAAACTCTCAACAGATACAGAAAATAAAATGATATAGAAAATCAGATACAGCAAAAAAAAAAAAAAACATAATAAAGGCATATGAAAAGCTCATAGATGACATCACAAATGAGGGGAAAAACTGAACACTTTCCTCTAATACTAATATGAAACAAGGCTGTCCATTTACATCATTTCTATTACATGAGGTAGCAGAAGGCTGAGCCAGAGCAATTAAGCAGGCAAAAATAAATAAATAAATAAATAAAAAATAAAGTCATCCAACTGGAAAGGAAATAGTAAAAATATCTTAGTTTGCAGAAGACACAATTGTAAATGTAGAAAGCGCTCCTCAAAAAAACTGCTTAGAACTAATAAACCAATTTATTAAAGTTTCAGGATACAAAATCAACATATAAAAATAAGTGGCATTTCTCTACACGATCCGCAAACTATCCAAAAATAAAGTTAACAAAAAATAGCATTTTCAGTAACATCCAAAGAACTAATTACTTACGAAAAAATTTAAGCAAGATGGAAGTTCTATACAATGAAAACTGCAAAACATTAATTAAAGAAATTGAAGCTACAAATAAATGGAAAAATTTTCTATGTTCATGAGTTAGGAAAATTGATATTGCTAAAATGTACATACCAATCAAAGCCATCAACAGATTCAAGTAAATTAAAAATGTCAATAATATATTTAAAAAATAGAAACAACAATCTTAATATTTTGTTGGAACCACAAAAGACTCCAAATAGCCAAAGCAATCTTGAGAAAAAAAAGTGGAGGCATCACACTGATATATATATATATATACATACATACATACATACACATATATATTATGAAGCTGCAATAATCAAAACTGCATGGTGCTGGCCTACAAATAGGCAATGGAACAAGGAGCTCAGAAGTAAACCAATATGTATCCAGTTCACTCATCTTCAATACAGCCAGAATGCACAATGGAGATATAATAGTCTCTACAAGAAATGGGTGAAAAACTGCATATTACTCTGCAAAAGAATGAAATGGGACCCTCAACAGTAGGCAAAACACAAAAAGAATTTCCAAATGGATTGAAGAGTTATGGTTAAGGCCTTTAATTGTAAAAAACATAATAGGAATCACAGGGATACAGCTTGATTTTTTTTTTGCAACTATTTCCTAGCTATAACATAAAAAGGACAAGCAACAAAAGCAAAAAAAATAGACAAGTGAGACTCTATCAAATCCAAAAGCTTCTGCACAGCAAAGGAAACAATCAACTAAATGAAAAGGTAGCTTGTAGGTTGGGAGACATCATTCATTTTTCCTTATCTTTTACTATTATAATTCTGATTTTACTCAGGACAGTAACCAATCTACTAAACCACTACCGACCAATCAACCCAAGCAAATAAACCAATTTCTCAATTTTCTATATTCTCTTGCCATATGATAAAATTCCCTTGAGATATAATCCATATTTGGGGGAACATACACATTCTGAATAAAATGGAAAATTTCCACATGGAAAGGATACAATGTTTAAAGATATAGAAGCTATTTTATAGCCCTGACATTATAAATAAAAAAAGCAAAAAACTACATTCTCAAGGTTGTAAAAGAAATTAGAAAGAGCCTGAGACCCTGAGGATCCATTTTACTGCCTTTCCTATCTTCAACTCTATATCCTTTAAACTTCCTATTGTATATGAAAATAGTGGATTCCTAATAGATATATTGATACTTGTTGGTTACTCCAAATAGATACTAAACTCTTTGGGCCAAGAGTTTTATTTGACTTGTTAACCCTTGTAGCCTTATATCATATTTTCTGAACTGTAGCACTTTTGATCTTTTGACTAGGTAATTTCTTGATGTAGGGCTATCCTATACTTTATAGGCTAGTTAGCAAAAACATTGGCCTCTAACCATTAGATGCTAATAAAACTGCCAACCCCTGCTATGGCAGCCAAATGTCTCTCCCAACCTTGCTACATGTTGCCTTGGGAAAAATTACCCTCCAACTGAGAATCATTGCCTTAGATGATAGGTTTAGTGTTTAGCATATAGCATCAATAGATATTGGCTATATTAACAAAAATATTAATTAATTTGACCAGATAATTGAAAAAAATAGTAGAATTTAAGGGTGCCTTCCAAGTTTCTCACTTGGTCTAGTAATTATATCACTTAAGATGAAGTTGCATATTCCAAATTTTTGGTATTTCCTTGAAAGTGGCCTTAGAGTTGAATAAATATTCCAGATGTGACTTGGGCATCTCAGATTTCTGCTTATGTATTAATGACGTTCAGTGCACAAGCAATACACCCCTTTGTCAGTTGCATACACATTTTCTTTTTTATTGTCTTACACTTTTTATTATATAGCAAACTTGAAATTCACTAAAATCTTCTGGTTATTTCGTCAAGAATCATGGTAGTTCCTTCTTTCCTCTACATGTATTTTGCAGTGATATTCCTGAATTATTATATTCTGCATTTTTTTCTTGTGAAATTTCATCTGTATTATGATATTTAAATTGTCAATATTGTTAAACAGTTTTTTTTCTTATTTCATGTTAGCTGTCTGCCCAACACCATTGTACATTGATTGTTCAATGGATAAAATTTTTTCACCAGAATTCAGCAAAGAACAAAAAATATGTAGCATTATTGACGCTTTGTGAATGGTATTCAGAACTTCAATAGCCTCAAACTTCTCTTTTTTCCTGTATCTAATTTTTAAAGTTCAAGGATTTGTATGTTTCTACTAGCTCTGAAATCTGCTTCTGGGAATAAAGACAGGATATAACTCTGGGCTACAAACATAATCACTTTTTATTTTTGATTGTATAGGAAGATCCATTTGAGCATTTTTTTCTCACTCCATTTAAACCATAAAGCTGAGTTCAGTTTGTGCATTGGCATGCAATTGGTATTTATGTAACTGGAAAGAGTAAATTTAAAGTAGTGTGAAATTTGCTTTCCAGTGAGTGCATAATAATACCAAATACTAGGTTTTATAGGAGAACTGGAGGACTAGGAACAATGAAAAAAATTCCAAGGCAACACATGAGTATTATTTGTTATGAATAATTTACCTTATTATAGGAAGAGCAATGGTTGCCCGATCAAGATAACTCATAAGGTATTATAGAGCAATACAATAAATGAAAGTCCTTGAATGTAAGAAAAATACAGTGACACACTTCACATGAATCATAATATAATAAATGCAGCTTTCTCTTAGAATTATTTGCAATTAATGTTTATATTTGGGTCCTCTTCTCTTCTCCCACAAGCTATTACATATTAACTAGCCTGTTAGTCTCTACTCAAACCATTCCTTATCAACATTATGTACGGGTATCACAACCACCATTATCTTTCTAAAACATAGCTTATTTATGACTTTCTCCTGTTCTGCCTTTTCTGTAGAATGAATTCCAAACTCTTTAGTATTGCATATAGGATATCCTGGTTTTAGTCCCAATATATCTTCCTATTCCCCTCCATGAAATCTATGCTCTAACCACACTGACCTACTTTATATTTTTGAATGTTCCATGCTCTTTCAAACTTCTGTGCCTTTACTCATTTTGTCACTTCTGAACAGAATGCCCTTCTCTACTTTATATTTGGTAAATCCTTTGGCATTCATTGTGGCCCAAGTCAAATATGACCTTCTCAATTTTACAGTCCTGATTTTCTCCTCCAAAATTCCATTGTGCCTTGAACTATCACTGATACTTAGTATATGCTTAATAAATGTTTCTGGAATAAGTAATTATTAAATATCCAAAACTATGAAGTGGGGGTGTTCAGTTTCATTGCTGTTCTATGTAAAAAATAAATCTTACAGTTCACAATAATTTCTCTGAAAATCTATGACTATGTAACATGTTGATAAATCAAATGTATTTCTAAAAAAATAATTTAGTAATGATATTTGAAAGTTTAAAAAATCCTATTTTTATATCAAGCTCTTTAATATATTTTGTCTGTTTATCTTATGTTCATAGCCTTAGGATTGGTTAATATAAAGAAAAATAGTAACAAATTAGAGTCATATGACTTTATTTCTGTATATTGATTTGGGAATATCAAATTAGCCATTTTCTAAAGGTTAAGGTTTTTATAGTTAGTATTTCTTTTTTCCAATTTTAATTTCAATGTTTGTTCATTTATGATCAATGTATACAGTTCATCTTGGAAATATTGTTTTATAGAACACAAAAAGAGAAAAAGTACTTCAAGTTAGAACAGAAGGAAGGGCTGGGAATGTGACTCAGTGGTAGAGCGCTTGCATAGCATTCATGAGGCGCTGGGTTCAAGCCCCAACACCACAAACAAAATAAAATCATACAAACAAACATAGAAAAACAGGAGAAAATAGCATAACTGCAAGAATAAAATAAGAAGCAGAGAATAAAATAAATAATATTTTATTTTGAAAATAAATACAAGGTTGGCAAATGATAATATATGCTATTTGACTGAAATACAGAAAATAGAACACTATCTGTGAATACTAGGAAGCATGTTCTCTACTTTTATGCTTTCTTTGTAGACTTCTAAGATGCTAGAAGTGTTTTTAAGAGCTGAAATGTATGAATGGGTAGTGAATTCCATTCCCTTTCAGTGAATTGGAGGTAGGGGGACACAGTGGTAAACAGACAACAGCCCTCTCTTAGCAAAGAAAAGCTTTATCTCTCCAAAGTGTGACAAAGACTGTGATTTTGTTTGGGCCTTGAACCTGACTATTATAGTTTAGATATGAGGTGTCCCCCCACATTCATGTGTGAGACAATGCAAGAAGATTCAGAGGTAAAATGATAAGATTATGAGAATTATAACCTAATTAGGGGATTAATCCTATGAGTTTACTGGGTTATAATTGTGGGCAGGTAAAGTATGGCTGGAGGAAGGAGATTACTGGAGGCTATATTGGAGTTTACATCTAGCCCTGGTGAGGGAATTCTTTCTTTGCTTTCTGGTTGCCATGTCCTGAGTTGGCCAACAGTGAACTGAACCTCTGAAAAGCTGAGCCAGAATAAATTTTTGCTTCAGTAAGTTGTTCTTGTCAGGACTTTGGGTCACAGAAATGCAAAACTGACTAAAACTCTGAGACTAAATAATATAAGCTGAAACCAAATGACAACACCAATTTGAAAAAGTGAATTAAGATCTCATTTATTTATAACTCCACTTAATTAATTTTGATCAATAAATGTGGCTGCCTTTATATCTGTGGACCAATATCAAAAATGAAAATACATTTGCGTTTTAAAAGTGTAGAAATGCCCACTCATGTATTTTAAACAGAGATCTTATGTCAAACTTTATTTTTATTTATATTTAAAGCATAATATCTTATATAGTCAACCTTTGAAGCATGCTAAAGATCATCACACTATCCCATCAAATATTATAGAATTGGTTCAGCCTACTATTTTAAATAGAGCTCATAATTATAATCTATTGAAAAGAGTCCAAATTATTCTTCTCTGCTCTGAAGAATGATACTTTAATCTAATATACGTCTGTATAACAAAGAAAATAACAAAGTAAAAGAAAATACAGTTAATAAGTCAATCTACTATTTTTCAAACAGGATTTTCTCTGATACTAATGCATACAGGAATAGGTTTCTTGTTATCAGACCCTGGACTGATTAGGATTCTGGATTTTTTCATATTCGTCAGCATAGTGTTGATACTGATCAGTGAGGAGAGGCTGATTAGCTTCATCCATTTTGTTTCTGGCACGAATCAGACAAGAAGCACCCACAAAAACAACTGCCACCAGTAATAAAGCAGCAATTACTGCTATGGTAACAATCTCAGATATACTGAAATCCCGACCTATTTGAAAAAGAAAATGAGAGTTAAAAATATATTATTAAAATATTTGTCACTAAAACATGGACAACTTGAATAAAGCATTGTTGTAATCACTTTAACAGAAATCTTCAAATTTAATTTCAATGGACCACATTGTTTAATGCAGCATTTGTAATCTGGAAGGCACTTTCTAACTTCTTTAGTAGTCTACAGTTATTTTCATTTATTTAGTTATTTTCATTTAGTAATCTACAGTTATTTTCATTGGACAGTTATTTTCATTTCCATTTTTAAGTTGAAGAAATGATGCTTGTTGAGATTTAAAATTGAATAGGAAAGTTTTGAATTTCAAAATCTCAGAAAGAAAAGCTTAAGAATATCTTGATCCCTCTTCATTTATAAATATAAGCTGACAACTCATTCTTCCCACTTAATGGAAATGAGATCTCTGACAATCAAACCTCTTTAAACATCAGCTTCTTTAATTGTGAAGCAAGAATTGTAATACTTACCTCAAAGACTTGTGAAGATTAAATGAGACAGAGTGCTGAATAATCAGCTCAATAGCACATCAGAGTGAGTTCTCAATAAATGTTAAATTCCATCTCTTTATCCCCAAACAAAAGTCTAAATGAAAGTTTCATATCCAATGAAAAGGTTTGCTTCAGAATACTGTGATTATTTTACTTTAGAGACAACAAGCTTGCTTTTGGAAAATACCACATTAAAAATACATTTTTAACACTCACTTGGCCATTGAACTTCATAAGCATATCCCAGGTTGTCTGGAGCAGTAACAAACATCTCTGTGTTGGTAACTGGAGGCCAGAATGGCACCATATTGTACTGTCTGTTATGTCCAATAGGAGCATTTTCCAATGGGAATGTGGATATATCTAATATATTCCAAAGACAACTGGTTAATAAGTATGAAGTTAATATTAATGTGATTCTTATATTTTTAGGTGTTCAATATTAATAGAGAATGTAAAAATGTTTTTCATATTTCACAATGAATTAAGACATAAAATTTCACTATAGTAGAACAGAAAACTACATAAAACTGTTCACATGCTTTGAATGCACATAAACATATCATTTAATACACATGTAAAATCTTTATGAACAGAGGAATTTTAGTATTAAATTATCTATGATGATTATAGTTATTTTTAAAATTATGGCAGATAATTTAAAATGCATAAAACATTTTTCAAAGTCAAAGAAAAGATACATCTATGACTTACTATAGTGTCATCTGTATTTCAAATTTGAGAGATGATGTATTTATTGGAGATTGTCCTTAACGACAAATTTGTTTGATATTTTTCATTTCTTTATGTTTTCTTTTAGAGAAATCCATATTAATTCAGGTTTTTATTGTTATCAAAAAATAATTAAAAATTTTCATTAAGTTCCTGCAATCTAATTTGCTTCATTCCCTCTCTCTTGTTTCTAAGTATAAGGTATTTATATATGAGGCATTTATATCATTAACATTATCATTCATTAGTGAACACATATATTTCATTAGTGAATTTCTTTCTTTAGGGATAAAATAAATAATCGGTTCAATGTGGCAGAAGGTTGTTCTTTGTTTTGTTGTTCTTTGTTTTTCTCTATTTATATGGGATTATAATTAAATACCAAATGGAATGTCACTAAGTGGGCTTGTGCAGGACACTAATGAGAATATATTTTTAAGGGCTAGAATATTTGAGAAGGCCAGTTGGATTTTATATTTTCTATTTGCAAAATATGTATTACCTCAACAGTTACTGTGATCCTATAAATCACATTGTTTGAAGAACAATGATCACTGACTTGGCAAGTGGTGTTTACATTTTGGCAACTTTGTATTCACTATGTTAAAGCTAATTGAATATTTACTTGATAAAACGTGCTGAGTGCCTATTGGTGACAGGCACTGGAATAGACACTGGCATTTTAGCAATGAAAAGGTAACATTCCTGCCCTCAAGGAGCTCATAATCCAGTACATTTTTAGTAGTTATTTGTTAAAGTTACACATTCAGGTTACTAATTCAGATAATTTTTTTTCTGGTACTGGGGATTGAGCCCAGAGATGTTTTATACTGAACTCCATCCCTAGCCCTTATTGTTCTTATTTTTATAATTTTAAGACAGGGTCTCACTAAATTGCTTAGGGCCTTTCTAAGTTGGTGAGGCTGGCCTTGAACTTGTGATTTTCCTGTCTCAGCCTCCTGAACCATTGGGATTACAGGTGTGTGCCACCACACCTGGTAATATTTCAGGTAAATTTTCAAACTTCTCATTTCATCTTTCTTGTGAATCCTGACTTGACCAATCTCAACCTAATTCAGTTCCACCTGTGTGATGAAGTGAAATCCATTGGAGGAATAATAGTAAAAATAACAGTAGCAGCAACTGGATTGCCATGTAACTTCTCTATGTGAAAATCTTTCCAATGCTCCCCATCTCTCTTAAACTGAAGGATCTTGAGTTTCTGCAGTGTGTTCCCTTTGACCTTAGTATCTCTTACCATTCTCTACCTACTTCCTCCTCTGCTCCAACCACACTGGGCTCCTTTCTGCTTTTTTGTTTGGATCAATCTTCCTCCATGTATCTACATAGTACTCCCTATCTTGTGTTTTGATTTTGTCTACGTAGACTTTTACAATCAAATACACTATCTGTTTTACAATCTAACATAACATAGTATATTTACACTTATTTATGGTCATTTCTACCACTAGGCAGGTCTGAGTTTTGTATCCTACTTCTGGAACCTAGAATACTTCCCAGGAAATAGTAGGTGCTCCCATATAATGTTTGTGAAGGATTCATATGGATGTGTGTGATTACTTCATTTCTCTCATGGCTCAAGAGGTGAAGTAGTAATTGTTCTGGGAAATGTATTAACTGCCTTCTGAGAAATGCACTAAACTTTTGGGCTACTATGTTTAAATATTAACTCATAATTGTCAGTTGGGAAAAAATAGAGAGAATTGAATTATATGTTACACAGACCTACAATTTAGTAAATAGAAATTAATGCTATTGTAATTAGAGTTGGATGGTCTGTGTTGGACTATCTCATCTCTATTAAGAAAATTCCATAATGGGTATTATAATGTGAATGACTGTAATTTCCTTTGACTATAAAATATAATTGTTATCCCATTCTGATGTTAGTAATCAATTCTATAATCCTAAGAATTTGAAATAACCTTCAATATATTTATAGAGACCTTTGATACATACAAAAAGTAATTTCATTCTCTGCTCCTAGATTTATTTTCATGAAGAGCTCTTATTTATGGAAAATTTTAGAAATTCTTCTAATATTTTTATTTTTCTTTCTCCATATGATAGTTGTTTTGACATTGCTTTACAAATTACCCTTTAATTTTTTGGCCACATTTTCTCAGTTATATGCTGTAGACAAATTTTCTATTTTTTATTTATAATACTTTTCTTTCCAGGTAACTGAGAAACTTTATGCTAGGTATATCTCAAACAAAGGGAGCATCAGGAAAATAAAATAAAGCTATTTTTTTTTCTGGTTCATCAATGACTTTTGGATCTAGAGAACTTTAACCAATTGCTATTAATGTGAAGTAATTATTTTTCAATCAAGATATGAAAAGCAAAAGAACAATTTTCATCACTGAAAGAAAACTCCACTTAAAGAGACTTGCCAGATTACCTAAAATTCTCCATTTTCTTTGAAAAGTTTACTAACATACATGGCATTGTGGATGGCTAGATAAGCATAATTTATATACTGCTGGTTAGTTTTTAGAAGTATATGTTTAACAAAACTTGGGTTTGTTAAGTCCTTATCTTGTTAATTCCAGTTTACTTGTTACTATAACAAAAAAATACAATTAAATATACACTAAGTGATAATTATGATTGAAAAAAATGACATTTCTTCTATAAGAGACAAGTTGAGCACTTTGGAAAGTTTTGTTAAAAGTGAATGACTAAATAGATTAGGGAGTGGGCAAGATAATCATAAGGGGTGAGGGAATCATGGAAACCCAGAATGCTGTACTCAGTTTGCATCACAAAAGTCTTATTGTCATTTTTTTTTTTTACTTTTTAGAAGCTGATACTGCAAATATTAGACACTTTGTTGTGATTACAGTTTTTTATATAAATACTAATGAAATATGAAGTAGAACTCCAATCAATGAATTCATAATTCATTGACAACTGAACAATATTTATGTGTAAGTTGCTTGTTTGTTAAAAATTTTCCAATGCAATAGACTGTTAACCAACTCATCAATTAGTGGTACTGAGCAGGTTGGAATAGAGACTTTTACTATACACACAAACACATGCACACACATAAAATTAAGAAAAGACAAATCAATGGTTAATTAACCTCAGATACCTTGTTTATGTGCATGATGAACTAAAAGCACAGAAGCCCAAATGTAGATCACTTTCAAAATATTAACTATTTGAAGTATTTTCATCTTTCAAAAAGTAATACAAGACTCTCAGCTGAGTAGGGATGCAGAAAAAGAGGTCTTTCTAATAATATTTAAAAAATGCATTGACTGAAATGAACTTTTTAAAAGAGATTTTCTATGGTATAGTATAAAAATCAACATTAACTTTTTAATTTAATAAAATTTCAATTTTATGTAAGGGCATAAAATAAACAAAACTCAGAACTGTGGATTAAATCAGGTGTGGAATATTTAGTTTGGGGGGGACACCAAAAAAGAGCTCTGTTAGGTTTTCCCATTTATGTTAAAAAGCAATGAGAATAAGATATGGGAAGAAAAAGTTGGGAGACCTGATAATCATTTTTTCATAGCAAAAATGAGAAGGCATTATCTGATTAGTCCCAATGAATAAATGTCATCTTAAAGTAACTATCCTGAGAGGCTCCTGCACTTTCAGAGTGACTTTGAATATCTGGCAATGGCTAGAGAGTGCAGCTATTTTATCCTTATTTTGAAGGGTATTTTATGTGTGTCCAGTGCTAGCTTAAACTGATAACCATGCCATCAGAGCAATCCCCTTCGTGGTGCCTGAGAAAAGCATATGAAAGTGTCTCACCAGCATTATATCTCCTCAGCCATTCATCAAAGACAGCATCAGTGAAAGTATGCAGAAGGACAAAAATGGGGTCATTTGGAGACAAATGGGTTTTTCCTCCTGTCCCATTCAGGAATAGATGGGCCAAATTGTGAAGACTCCGAACAGCAGGGTCATACTTCCCTGTTGGATCACTGTAACCTAGATTTAAAAGTAAGTATGAGAACAGTAGAAAATGCTGCAGATATTTCACTTTTCAAATCAACAGCAGTGATCATGTAGAAAAACAGTTATCCAATGTTTTTCAGGCCAAATTTTGCATTAATATAATAGCATGACTTCTCAGTTCCAATGGCTGATGACATTTGCTTGTTATATCCAGAACTAGGTTAGCTTTAAACTAGTTGCATGACATTCTAAAGGTAACCTCTAGGTTAAAAATAATGACCTGCCAAGCATGTCAGTCAAAATTTATACAACATTCTATCTTGACAAGGCAGACATTGTTCTACATGAAAATAAAGATAGTAGAGATCTCCAGGTGTCACTAAAAATTGCTGACACAATTGGAAGAACACCACTTTGTTTGTCCTGAAACTTAAAATGCCAGATGTTACTTTTGTCTCCAACCTCAACTCTTTTTCAATGACTGTCAGCATGTTTATTTTTAGAAAATTATTTTTTTTGTAGGGAATTTAATATGTCTCAGCACTTTCCTACCATTTCTGTACTAGTTTTAAACATCTGGAAAATCTACTGTCAAAACATTTATAGGATTTTTGATAAATATTTCACTATATTAAGGAGAAAATGAAGATAGATGCCAAGAAGATTGCAAATATAAGTGTAGAGTTATATGTGTTTGAATGGCTTGACGAATGCTGTATAGGTAAAGCCATTCATTCATTTATTCATCTTTCATGCATTTATTCCTTTATATTTTGATAACAGGAAATATTTAAAGATTGTTTATAATGTATATGAAATGTATGAATTTTCATACGTTCTGCTGCCAGGAAATCAGTATAATTTATCTTCTATTAGGCATTAATAAAACAATCTGCATATTCTCTTAGAAATCAGTCTACTTAGTTTATAAATTCTAGTTTAGTCAATATATAGTAATTATCTAGGGAATCATCTCCAAATGATTGCATTTATGTAGTTATTAAATTTAAAACACACTTAAAGGTAGATAAGAATGACATATGCTTTTGATAATAAAAGGGGAGAGAATTAATTATCATGTTTATCTATCAAGTATCTCAGATCACAGGAGAGAGACCTGTGCTCATTTTCTGAGAGGCAGGGTAGCAGAGCACATCCTCTAATGTGTGCAATGCTGTCTTTAAGGAAAATTTGAACAATAAGAAGTTTATATTAAAGTTACATGTAATTATATTCCTTTAAAAATTTAAATATATATCAAGTATGATTTAGAGTATCAAAATTTATTATTTCAAGACATTGGACTTAGAAAGTTTGGATTTGAATCTGTGTTCTGTTACTAAGTAGCTAATTATCTCAGGAAAGTCCTTTCACTTCTTTCCATTTCAATTTTCTCAGCTTTGAGATACTTGAAAAATGTTGGTGAGCAAGAAAGCTCAAATTAAAAGTCAGAAGAAGATAAATCAATTTTTTAGTAAGTGTTTTTAAAAAGTTACAGGATGATAAAACCTATATATAACATGCCTAAATCTGGTGTTAGAGAATGTCAACTAATTGTTTGAAATTACTTTAAATTGTTATTTTGACTTATTAAAGAACATTGTTTTTAAAAAAATAAATGTCAATTCTTGAATATTATTTGCCAGGGCTAGACTTGGATATAGTCACACATAATGGCCAGGTTGCTGCCAGAAATTTGACTTTAAGGGTTTTTTTTTTTTTGGTGTTTAAGAGTGGAAAATAATTTTCAGTGTCTTCCTCTGTAATTATTACATGGAGTTTCATAGTCTGACTCTTCAAGAAGCTTCTTTTTTTGAGCATAAAATTGTGAGTAAATGATACCAGTACTCATTTCATAGGAACTCACAGGACCAATATGCCATGCAAAGCCTTTTCAGAGAGACCTGATTTTGAACCCGGCAGCTTCCTCTCCAAAGCACCGATTTAGTTTACTTGCCTTCCACTGTGTTCCGGAAACTGTTTGTAGAATTGGAATAAAAAGGAGGTGTGTCAAATACACCAACTTCCAAGCACTCAGCGACATCCTGTGGTGCGGGAAGACGCTGCACCATGGGTCGGCCCACATTTCCAGCTGGATTTCTCCTGATTGGCCCACCCTCCGTGCCTGGGGAAAAAAGAGGGCAAACATTTATAGGATGTCCAGAGGTCTTGTCCTTACTCTCTAAACGTTCTGTTGTTATTGTTTGCTTGTTTGTTTGTACTAGAAATTGTATCCAGCTCAACTACTGAGCAACATCGTGGGTCCTTTTATTTTTTGTGACAGGATAAAGCTGGCCTTGAACTTGTGTTCCTCCTGTCTCAGCCTCTGCAGTAGTTGAGATTGCAGGTATGTGCCACCATCCCCAGCTCTAAAACTTTATGCACAGCATGAACACTGAAAAATAGGTTTTCCTTGGTAGGATACAAATTTTATTTTATTTTTTTCATGAGAATATAACAAAGTGAGAATTCCATAAAAAAATGAATTTTGCTGAAATTATCTCCCAAACCTAGATTCAGCAATAAATTCTCTCTCTCTCTCTCTCTCTCTCTCTCTCTCTCTCACACACACACACACACACACACACACACACACACAATTTCACACCAAAATGCCATTTGTTTCAAGTCTTCAGAGGCTTAAGGGGGGAAAAAAATCCCCAATCACTTTGTAAAGTAGTGTGCATTTCAATAAGTACACATTCTTCAGCTTTTTCTTCAATTAATGTGATAAATAATTCAAGTTTCTGAAGAGTAGGAACAAATAGGTAAACAAAGAGCTGTGTTACTAGGGATAGATAATATGATAGGAACTTGAAGGGAGTGAAGAAGAGAGGAAGGATGATGGAAGGAGAAAGAGAACGAGAGAGAGAGAGAGAGAGAGAGAGAGAGAGAGAGAGAGAGAAATTCTTTCCAGTCAGATGGCTCCAAAAGGATTTCATGAACAAGCGATTTATAAAGAAATCTGAAGGGTTGAAAAGAATTTCCATAGAACTAGGAGGAATTTTACTAAGTAAATCATTTTAGGCAGAGGAAATAATGAGGGGTCAAGCTGCTCTCTTCTATTTATACAGAAACCTTCTCAGAAGAACTCTTCTGTCCTTGCTCAGCAGTGTGTTCCTTGGTCTTCACAGTGCCTGGCATTTACAGCAATTGTTTGGTGTGTGTTGTTGATTGAGAAGGCTCTTGATGGGTGTAAAAAATGCTTGTTTGGAGAAGAGCCTTCCAGGAATATGTGGCAATAGAGGAGTATAGTGGGCTGTGGGGAACAAAGGGAAGCTAGACCAGAGCCTTATTGAGAAGACATCAAGTCGCAGGAACAGAAAGTTATATTTAATTCATTAGGAAGAAATTAGACTGGTGGGAGGAGAGGAGATTGACTAGGAGCATTTTGCATCAGTCTGTCCCACTGGTCTCCAGAGAGAAAAATATGTGCCCTAAACGGACAAAAAATATAATTGAACTGGGAGAGAGAGTATTGCAACTTCAACTCACATTCCACTTACTTTGTTCATAAAACTTCCTATATTGCATAGTAATTAACATAATTATTACTACCTGATGAATTAGCATAATGAACTTTATATAATATATAAATAAAAAATATACCTATACTGAGATTGGAAAGTATATGTGCATTTTTATTGGGGTTACATCATCACCAAAATTTTTCCGAAATGACTAGTTAAACTGTCAATCTGAGCTGATATTTTGAGGATTACTGTTTAGGGAGTTATCAATAAATCCCCATTCCCAAAAATGTATGGATTAACTTGAATTTCTAAGTACTATATCCTAATTTTCCCTTGTGGAATTTCATAGTAAAGAATTTCGAGAGTAAAGAAAATAATTTAAGGCTATTTATTTAATTGTCTCCAGTTATTTTTAAATTTTTTAAACATAAACAAATATTCACGTCCAGCATGTCAGAATTCTATGGAATTTACAAGAATGAATAGAAAATTCTGAGTATTTGAAGGAAAAAATAGATTTGAGCAATATGGCATAAAAAGGACTATTTTTCATTTGATTAATCAAAGATGATATTTTAGTAGCTCGAAGAATGTTACATGTCAATAAATCGCTTTTTCAATCAACCAAGTGGAGTGCAAGAAGAATATAAACAATGAGATAGCTGAGGAAATATTGATCTGATATAATATGTATGGGTTTCCTACAAAGATGATCAATAAAACCCAAGAATAAATAGGATTTTCCAAGAGGAAAAGTAGAGAGAAGAAATAATTGCTGTGAGGATTAAAGATACTAAAGCACACACACTATGAGATATATAATGTATTCAATAAATGTTTAGTTTCCCCTTT
Organism: Ictidomys tridecemlineatus; assembly: GCF_052094955.1. Taxonomy (NCBI): domain Eukaryota; kingdom Metazoa; phylum Chordata; class Mammalia; order Rodentia; family Sciuridae; genus Ictidomys; species Ictidomys tridecemlineatus. Next base: position 155,165,512 of record NC_135480.1, on the reverse strand, counting down.
TCTTTTCCTTAGCTAATAAATAAAATATTTGGTTTTTATATATTGAACTGAGACCAGGGTAATTTTAAAGTTTGTTTCACTGCAAATAATTGTTAATTTGTAATAAAACTATATCTTTGAATTTTGAGACTTGTTCTATTGATAGAAAAACCTGTGATGAAAATAAAACATCTTCACTTTATTGAATTGTCCTTTTTTTGGGCACCCAATCATAAATATGATTAGAAAATGCCTGGAAAACTCTGAAGTCCAAATATAACAGCTTTGGTATGCACTTCCAGTTAATTTCTCTGCCACAGGTAGAATAACTCAACCTGACAAAAAATACAAATTTATTTGAATTTTTAAATTTCCATAGAGGAAAATTATATTATATAATTATATATAGTTATATATAATTTTATTATATAATTATATTATATAGTATCACATATTTTTATTTCTATAAACAGCTAAATACTCTTTCAATGGTGAAAATTATATACCTATTTCCTTCTGTTCTATTTTAGGTTACTTTCTCTATCTCTTCCTTTTTTTTTTTTTTTTTTCTGTTTTGTTTTGTTGGGGAGTATTTTTGTTTTGGTTTTCAGTGCTGGGAATCAAACTGTTGCAGTAGAGGATTTTTTTTTCAGTGCCTTGCACATTATTAGAATATTCTCTTTTTAAACTTATAAAATAATTTAACACTTAATGAAGGAAAATATGTGTAGAAAAATGTTCTGAATATAAATACCCATGCTTCTAGTTTTTATATGGAAGAGCAAATATTCAAAATAGCCCAAAATGCCTGAAGAAGAAAAATAAGTTGGGGTAGGAGACTTAGATATTTAAGACCTAATGTTAACAGTACAGAGATAAGTAATATCATCCAAGGAAACTCAAGAACAGATTCACAAGTTACAGAAACTTATCCTGTGAAAGGAACATCAGTTTCCTGGAGAAAGGATGCTAGGGAAACTGGTCAAGAATTCTCTCAGGTTAACCTCAGGAGGGACGCAATGTGGCTCACTGGTGGGCAGCACCTATATGGTACCTTTCTTTTCTGAAAAATGTCCCCTTTATCACCTTTGGCTTTTAACTTTATTGAATAACCACAAATATTTTTGTGTTTTCTCCTCCTTTTCTCCCTCCCTCCCTTTCTTCTTTTTTCTCCTCTCAGAGCATTTTCAAATCTTTTTTGCATACTTCAGATTTTCTTCGGAAATATTTCTGTGAAATTCCAACCCAAGACACGTGACTACTAAGCAGAACTGGATATACTAAGAGGATTAATTTATACAACTGGACATTGCTAAAAATAAGGAAGTTAGCAATATACTGACTGAGTTAATCAAGAAAAATGATGTGAAGATAAATATCTTTTTCCTGGGATCACCTTGGAGGTGGCCTTGAACATCCCAGGTGCTCAGGTGAGGATCTGTACATGGATCCTCTATGGGGATAATACCTTTAATTCTGAAGTCCTTAATAGAATGAAGGATCTTCCAGACAACATGTTTACAGCATATTTAATATCTTTATCTAACAAGGAGTTCTGACTACTAGTTGTCACTGGAACTTACTGTTACAAAGTGTCCCCAGGGTGTCATAATCTTCCAAGGATTCACAGACCACTCGCCATTGAGAAAAGACAGAGTTGGGGCTTACAAGAGTGGAATCGAAGTTGCTTCTTGATCCCATCAAGTCATCAGTGCAGATATCACAGATGTTCTTCCCAGTTGCAAAATTCCAGTAAGGAAGGGAGAAAGAAGGCTCCTGCAACATTTCCTAGGTCACAGAAACTCTGTTAGTGTTCTCTGTCTCAGTTGCACTCTTCCTCTTTGCTTGTTTTACTCTCTATTTCTATTAACTCTCTTTAGCCACTAAGGAACCAGTTAGTGTCTCATTGGTGACAGAAAGTCCCAGACAAGTTAAATACCTTAGTTAACAAGGCTTGCAGTTCACTCAAAGAATCCACATAGGCATGAAAGAGAATAAAATTCAAATCATCATGCAGAAATTTTTGTAAATAATTTGGAAGAAAAACTTCTTTCCTTTTTTTGGACAGATATTCATATTTCTATTGATTATTCCAAGATTTATCCATAATAGCATCCACTACTTGACATTTACATCTTCTTCCATCTTCCTGTCTTTAATTTAAACATCATTAAATTGTAGTCTAGTTCCAGATTTTACCTTGAAATGTGTTTTGTGGAATCCCTATTTTTGTTTTGTTTCTATTTTTAATTGAATTTGAATGACTATAGAAAATTAGATTCTGGCTTTATAAAAAGCCAAGATCTCTTTCACATTTACCTTATCTACATGGGCCCTAAGGATGTTTTGTTTTGATGTTTTGAGACACCCACTGCAGAATCTAAACTACCAAGACTGAGGCTTCTGCCTAAGAGACTCATGAACAAAGGAATGCTAAATAGAAGTAGAATAAATCTTTGTGCCTATTGTTCTTTTGACCAAAGATCTAACAATCATTTATAGCTTATCTTACATTTTAAAAAATGCGTGGTGGCGCTGGCTCACACCTGTAATCCCAGCAACTCCAGAGAATGAGGCAGGAGGATACTGAGTTCAAAGCCAGCCTCAGTAAAAGTTGCACTAAGCAAGTCAGTGAGGCCCTGTCTCTAAGTAAAATACAAAATAGTCTGGGGATGTGGCTGAGTGGTCAAGTGACTCTGAGTTCAATCCCTGGTATCCCCCCACCCTCCCAAAAAAATGCTTAGTTAATTTACTTATTTCTCATCTCTTTTGGCCTTTGAGGAGTTCTGTACAGAGGATGAAATTTAAGTGCAGAATTGCCATTATTTTCTCTTACTTCCCAAGAACTCAGTACTTTATGCCTTTTCATTTTAAATCCTTTTCTAGGAAAACTTTTCTTATGCTTTGTTGTTTTAGAAGGCCGGAAGCTTTTCTAGGCTCCAAGTTATTGATCTCCAAGGGTCTGTAGTCCTCGTTTAGAAGCCATCATTGCATTTCACCAAAATTACTGACAGCTTCTAAGGGATCATTAAGAATCAGACTGTGGTTCAGCAACTGACATTTGGGAGCCAGAGAACATTCCTGCGGCATTTCAACTGTATAATATGCTTAAATTGTAATTTGTTGGATGCCTAATGCTGCTGGGTTTTAAAAATGTAAATCAACATGGTTGAAGTTTACCTAGGCAAAATTGAAGCTTTTAGATAGTTTCTAACTGCCCTTTCATTTTGGTGTGCCCATGGGAATTGAAAGCATGAAAATCCGGAGTTAATTACAAATGACAGATTTATCTACTCATAATCTACTAACTGTCTAACTTGTAATCAGAGCTATAAAGTATGATGTTTGGAGTACCAGATGAATTCATTTAATCACTCTCAAACTGTGTAAGGATAGACCATTTTAAGACAAATATATTTTTTATGTTAGAGGGTTAATTATCTCTCTTCTAACCATTCCCCCCCCCCTGAAATAATGCTGGCACAAGCATTCTGCAAAAACAACATTTCTATTTTCATATCATTTTAGGTTGATTTTTGGATTTTTACTTTGGGGGAGAAATTCATTACTATTATTTTATACAGGAAACAGGTGTAGCATATGGATTTCCTAGCTGAGATCTAATCATTTAAATTTTTAGTTTAAAATTACAATACTTTTCTCAAGAAACAGAGCAGTTGGAAAAAGGAAGGACAATAAATCATTTATGTTACCAGATTCTTTAGGGTGTTTTAGGTGCATTTGCTTAAAACAAAATAAGCATGAGATAACTATGCCTGACTTGAGGTCTATTTTATGCCAAAACCAAAACCCCCAGAGGTCTTATAATTAAAAATAATGCTTGATTGATGTGGGTTTTTTTTTTGGGGGGGGGTTAGAAATTGTATATATTTAAGGTGTACTACGTGATATTTTAAAATATTTTTATACACAAACACATACATATAGGTGTGTGTGTGTGTGTGTATATATATATATATAAAATGATTATTACATTCAAGGAAATTAACATATCCATTGATATGATGTTTTGAGATAGGCTTCTGGTATAAGTCCGAAAGTGGTAGTTGGGAAAATATATATATTAATGAAATAAAATACATATATTAATGAAAATAAAACAATCTAAATGGAAACTTTTTCCATTATTTAAACTCTACCTCATATTGGAAAAAGTCAGCAACTGGTATGATGAAGTACATATTCAGGACTCAGGAAGTGAGGAGAAAAAGTATATATACACTCACTTCATCCAGATCAAGAGAGGCATTTACTTACATTTGGTAGAGAAGACGTGCCAAATGGGACTTTTTTGTTTCATATTTCACTAGAGATATTTTCTCAATTATGGAGTCGTAGAATATCTCCATATCTTTCATCCACACCTAAAGATGTCTTAATTGGCTTTGTTACTTGACAAAAGACCAAATTTAGTTAATATGAATTCAGTAGGGGAGAAACAACTCAATGTTACAGGCAGATTAATAACATAAAATTACTCTATCATTATGTATTATGGTGTTTTGGAAAATCATTGAATTAAAATGACTTCTAAACAGGGAATTTCATCTGTAAAGAACCTGAAAATTAAATGGCGGTATGCATACCTGCATGTCTCTCTCCAGCTGCAGTAGGTGGTACCTGTGCCAGGTAAGAAAAGCTGGTCCTTCATGAGAGAAATCCACCCCACCAAAGCTCTCCTGCCCTGCCCCCAAGAAAGTCTTTTTGACTGAATAATAGTGTGTCCAAACAAAGTAGTTATAAATGGAAATGTTCTCAAATTGTGGTGTGTTGCCATCTGGTCCCAGTATTTCTTCTGATCTCCTGGTAGCAATGACGAATTGAGGGTGAGTTGTGCGCTTTGCCATATCCAGGGCCTGGACAAAGTGGTTCTTTTCTTCTGCACTTAACTGGAGAAGATTTCTCCTGACTTGAGGGATAAAAGATTGAGATATGAAAGCATTTGCCTTAAGGGAATGGGTAGAGAAGCAGCATAATCATGCTGTAACACACTGTGTCCCACTCACCCAATGATGGTTGTATGTGCAATATCTATGTTAAAATCTGTTTTTAGTTATTTTACACGTTGAGCATCCCTTATCTGAAATTATTAGAACCAGAAATTGTTTTCAACTTTGGATTTTGAAATATTTGGGTTTGGGATATATGTCCAAAAGACAGAAGCAATTTCTTTAATGTATATCTTATAACCTGAAGGTATTTTTGACAATAGTGTTTTTTGAAGGGGGCGTTACCAGGGAATTGAACTCAGTGACATTCGACTACTGAGCCATATCCCCATCCCTATTTTGTATTTTATTTAGAGACAGGATCTCACTGAGTTTCTTAGCGCCTCACTTTTGCTGAGGCTGGCTTTGAACTCCCAATCCTCCTGCTTCAGACTCCTGAGCCCCTGGTATTACAGGCATGCGCTACCGTGCCCGACTTGACAATAGTTTTAATATTTTTATTGCATAAAACAAAGTTTCATGGCATGTAATTTTCTACTTGTGGCATTATGTCAGGGATCAAATAATTTTGGATTTTAGAGCACTTCAGCTTTGGGATTTTGGATAATGGATGTTCAACCTGTGTACTTAAAAAATACCCTAACTAAAACTCCTTCCAGCCTGTTTTGTTTCTTTTTATTTTCCTTCTCTTCCTGCTCTCTTTTCTTTCCAATTTACTCTAGGTTTTCTATTAGCTTTCTCTAACTTTCCTTGTAGTTTCTATGATTCTGTTATCCTGACATACTTATTTTGGCCCAGTGTTAGCTTTTTTTCTTGGAATTTTCTTCTTTTTATCATCATAAGTCTTGCAAAAACAAGGTAGATAGTATTGTCCAGTGGTTAAGACCCGTGAATTAACCTGTGGTCATATTTTTGTGAGCTCATTTTTTCTTCTGTAAAATGTGGATAAAAATAATACCTGCTTTACAGAATTGTTCAGATCAAAGAGCACATGCATAAAAACAATTAAACCATGTCTAGCTCATGATAAAGACTCAATAAGTATTCTGCTAAACCTTGGTCCCGTGTCTAACACATTGAAAACAATGAAGTACTCTGGCTGTTCCTATTTAATGCTTTCTTATATGATGCTCCTTAGGCTGCCCACCCAGCTTCTCATCTAAAATGCCTGGATTTGATCATTACGGTGGGAAATTTCTTTGTAAGCCAGCAGGGGTAGTTGAAGAAGCTGAAATATTAGAGCTAGATAAAGCTCAGTGTGAATTCCAGATTTACCAAGTGACAGACCTTTCTGAATCTCATATGTAACAATTAATACAAGTACCTTGACTCTAGCACAGTTTCTAGCAGATGGAGGTTGCTCAACAAATGGAAAGAAAATATTATTTGTCAGAAGGTCTGAGCTTCAATTCCAAACCTTTAAATTGAACAAGCTTCTTGATTTTTCTAAGCCTTAGTTTGTTCAATTGGGAAAAAAGCAAGGTGGAGTTATGATTTTCAGGTATTCCTCTAGTTCCAATAATTTTAGAATCTAGAAAGAACCTTGAGTCTCACTCAAGACTGCATCACAATTCCTATCCCCACTTACCTGTGAGAGTCCTCTGATTGCAGGCCGCTCCTCTCCACCCAGGACGGCAACTCCCACAATTATGTCCTGAGAAATTGCCATTGCAGTGGCATGTCCTATTGAAGAACCTCAGGGGCCAGCCCTCCCGATCATCTCTGCCATCGTGGGGGTACTGGGGGCTGTGGGGTCGCGAGTCTACAGTCACTGCCTCACACCTGCCCCTCCCTGATGAGGAGCCACAGGGGTCAGTCCCAGGCCCAGATAAAGGGGACAGGTCTGGGCAACACACACCACTTCTCAAAGCCTCAACAGTAGCACATTCTCGTGGGAACTGAGCCCAGGCCTGTTGAAAAATCAGCAAGGGGAAGATCAATCCCAGGCAGAGGAGGTTAGAAGCTTTCATTCTGCTGGAAGCCAAAGTGCAGGACATAGATCTGGTTTGCTGTCCTTAGCATAGAGGAAATGGAGGCGCGTAGATAAAAATCCAACTGAATAAAAGAAAAAAAATGGAATTATGTAAGTATTTCAAAGTACTTTTAAAAAGGGTGTGAACCCTTTCCAACCTACCTTATACATACCTTTATACATGCAAATATAACCTATCTATATACATTTATAGATAAATGACATTTCAAACACATTGTAAAATTAGGTATTTACCTTTGAAAAATTTATGACTTAACAACTATATCCACTATCCTAGTAATTGAACTTTCTTCATTCTACATTTCTATTTACATAAAAATTACTTATCCCGAATATATCTTATCAAAAGCATCAATTAGCAGGTCACCACATTTCACCAGTGATCTGAAGGGAGAATTGGGAGATTTCCAGCAAGTTAATTTCTACAGTTTAAAGTCCCTCACCCTAGTGGAATTTTGATTAAAATGCACCCAATCTCCATAGAGCATCTCTCCAGTACCTTAAATTCCTGAGACGTTTCTCTGCCAAACTTCCCTAGGAGTTGAGTAGGTTTTATTTGCTTGTCCTCTGATGTCAGAGCTGTTAATTATATGTGGGTTTCTGCCCTGAAAACTAATCCCAGACCTGCTCTCCCAAACTGGGAGGGGCTGGTCCTCTTCTCCACCCTTCACTAATCCCTTTTCACATCACTGGATTTTTCTGCCCTTTAACTACTTGATCAGCACATGATTCCCTTCCCACTGATTTCCTTGTGATGCTTAAAGTTTTAAGAAAAGGTCAGAAGCAGTAATTTGGAAGATAAATCAGAGAAACTACAGACCTTTTGTTTTCATTGTAGAGATTTTTTAAAATTTATTTTTATTTTTATTTTTTATTTTTTTGCTTTGAATGCAAATATAACCTATCTATGTTTGAAATGTCATTTATCTATAAATGTATCCTTTAGAGGATGAAACAAGAGTAATTACTTTTTCTTAGTAATACAAAGGTTGGGTTCCTAATTGTAGCCGATGGTACCTTTTGATTGTGTTCTGTCTTGAAAGCACATGTCATTCTCATAATTTCCAGAGAGAATAATTGTAGTAGTGGAAAAGACATGAGATTCAATTATACCCAGTCACACAGCAGTGGCTCTCAGGGTGCCTGCTCACTTTAGAGGTGGGTACTTTGACTCCATTACCTCTTTCCAGGCTGTGTTCATCTCTGTGGCAAAGCACCATGGAGTCACTAAGGCTTTCATTTTTTTTTTTTTTGGAACATGCCCATTAAATGGTTTCTTATTCCTTACTTTCTCTGCAAGCAGTGGTAAGGCAATGTCCCTGAGGATAATATATATATTTCAGAAGGCACTTTTTCCTGAAGTTGAAAGCTCATGCATGTGAAACCAATCTTCAAATATAAAATTACATTTGGAATACATAATTATTGGGCAAATGTTGCCAGACTTCATGATCAATCTTGGCTACCTACTTGTTTCTAAGCCATAAAATTGTCCCCCCAAAACTATATGAAACAATTGAGGATCTGGTTACCACAAAAATGACAACTAACACTATTGTCTATGAATCACTGCAAGAAAGAATAAGAGAAATCTTCTGCTTACCCTCCCTTGTTTATGAAGTCAACGTGACTTATTACAACCATATCAATTCATGGTTTTTATGTGTATATGAATCTAAAATGTCATTCTTTCTGTTATTATTTTATTTATTTTTGGTCTGTTATGTATATAACAACCTATTATTGTATATACATAATGAAATAATACTATAAATCATGATATAGTATTCACAGTATTAATAAGTAACACATAACAGAATTTATTTAAAATTCTTCAAAAGATAGAACAATTGTGATAACTTATCCAATATATAAGGAAAATTTCCTTTTATTTTTCTCTTCTGGAATATTTGCGTCATTAGAATCACAAAAAGATTGCATTATTATAAAAATTGGCTCCAGAGTCTACATTTTTTTCACTAATACTATGTCTCTAATGTGTTCCCAAGTTGTTGCACATAAAATACTGTAGTAGTTTTTTTTATACTATTTTATTATGGCAGTTTAGTTTATCACTGTAAGAATATACTACAATATACTTAACCATTTCTTTTGTTTTATGAATAAAGTTTTATGTATAAAGTCTAAGTATTTCCTGGTAAACACATGTGAATTTCATGACAAATAACTAGAGGGATTGTTTGCCATAGGGCTGGTGAATATTTGCAAGGTAATTCTAAAGTGTTTTCCAAAGTGAAGTACCACTTTGTTTTATTTCTATTGGCAGTGTTCAACATTGCTTATTGGTTCACAAGCTCTCTAACACTTTTATTAATAGACATAATTGGCAATTTTATGTACAACAGTCCTCCTGCATCCTTGCTTTCACTGTTCGTGATTTCAGTTACTATGTCCATCTATGCTCTGAGTAAGTGGAAAATTCCAGAAATAAACAATTAGATGTGTGCCATTATGAGTACAATGAAGAAACCATTGGGGTATGAATCATACCTTTGTCCTTTGTATACACAAATTGTATATGCTACCAGTACACTAGTTGCTTAGTAGTCATCATGTTTTCAGAGGTGGTTAAATCATGTGGGGAAATGTTTAAGTAACCCTTATTTTACTAAATAATGGCCCCAAAGTGCAAGAATAGTGATGATACTAATTTGGTTATGCTGCAAAGCATTCAGAAAGTGTTTTCTATTATTGAAAGGTAATTATTATTGATTTAAAAGGAAAAGAAAAAGTATGTTGATGTTGTTAAGATCAAGGATAAGAATGAATAGAGCAAAACAGTAAGTATAAGATTGAGGACTATCTGCAGTTTCAGATCTCCACTGGGAGTCTTAGAAATTTGAGGAGACTAGTATACTTCCTGAACTATTCCACTGGATAAATATCATGAAACATCAATATTAATGGTGATATTTTTCATAGATACATTTTATAAGTGAGCTATTCCAATGTAACTACTTTGTTTAGGTCACTTCTCTTTTTACTATTAATGAATTTTCTTATTTTTAATCAAGGCTCAATATTTTGACTAGATGCTTATCAGTCATAGTCAATTTACATCATATAACAAAAGATTGTTGTAAACATTAATTATGTAAAATTCTGAAAAGTTCTAGATTGAATGTTGCATAAATTTAAATACTGGGCATTTGTCTTCAAGTTTAGGGTGCTTGATTTTAAAGTGCTTTGCTAATTCAAGTGGCTTCAAATACTCATCTATCAATATCTCAAGGCTTCTTATTCACTTAATGTGAAGTTAATTGTGAAAAATAATGGGTATAAAATAATATTTAGATAGTTTTTTTGGTGAGATTTTTTGCCAGATTATCATTTTTATCTCTTGAATAAAGTTAGTAGCAATGTACCAATGCTGGTTTCTTAGTTTTGACAAAAACATATAACAAAGTAATATGTGTTAACATTAAAGAAAATTGGATGAAGGACATATGGAAACTCTGTATTATCTTTGCAAGTTTTCTATAATTCTAAAATGATTCCAAAATAAAATGTTTATTTAAAAATGTTACTTTAAAACTATATAATCTCATGTACACTCATCTGTACAGATATTAATACATGGTGTTATGTTATGTTGGAAAAAAATAACTGAGGCTTTTCCTATTACAATTTTTTGTTGTCTAATTTCTACAGTTAGCTTAGGACATTCTGCTCTGAGTCCTACATACAACATTCTAAGACAACAAGACTGGGGAATGCAAAAAGTGCCATAGTTAAGTCATTAAATAGATGAGATTTGTCTAAGGAAGCGAGTACCTTTATTTCTCTGAAACTCATTTCCTCATCTGCAAAATTAAGGTAACAAAGTATATTATTGGGATAAGTAAGCCTAGATAAAAATACCTATTAAAATTCAGACATCAATCAATACTAGATTAAATAAACAAATCCAAGGTTGTTATCTTAAAGGAGATAAGATACTGAGGTTAATACCCAATTTGAAACTATCTTAGTATTACAGGGATGCATTTTACATAATGCTTTCAGTATTACCAATCAAAAGTAATAACATCCAATCAATATCATCAGTAGTAATAAATAATAAGAATTTTAAATACCAAAGAAATAGAAACCTTTGAAATGATATGCTCTATTAATTGTAAAAATCCTAGCATTTGACTACCAGTGGCAAACGCTACCCCATATACTAATATCATTCTCCAGTTTACAGGTGTTTTTTTTTTTTTAATTTAAGAGGCTGGTGAAAAAACATGAAGAAAAATGCACTAAATCCTACTTTTTGTCTTACCATAATCTAGTATAATTACTCACACCACACATCAGAAATGAATGTTAAAATTTATGCATTATATAGTTCATGATCCATTGTAGAAATCATTTCTAAGGAAAAATTTTTATAGTGATTTTTTTCTTATAATAGGAAAATGTACCAAGTCTAAAGCATTTGCCTACATCATCTGTCTATAAGGTGAACCAGATAATACATTCATAAAAATGAATAATTACTTGTTATAAGTTGAAAATGAATAATTACTTCTTACAAGTTAATAATAGAAAATACTCAAAGAGTCTTAGATAAATGATACTGATGAACTGCATAAATTTTAACAGTATTTATTCACTCTTAAACCATGGGAGCAGCTTTAAAGATAACAGGAATTAGGTATAAGAAACAGTGATTGATAGAGAATTAAATGTTGTGTTGTTCAGAATATATACATTAGCAACATAATAAGATCAAAAAGTCCATATCATTGGTATGCATGTCTTATATTCATAGTTGATGCTTAGATCATATCTCAGGAAAAGGAATTAATCCATTATTCCCATTTTTTGAAGTCTTGTGATTATTATTTATGAAAGAATTAGTCCAATATCTAAGTGATAAAGAGCAAGAATTTAGGTTAATTCGAAGAGAGAGCATTTTAGAAGTGTCTGTATTTTCCATGGAAATTGATAATGAATATTAATCTTTTGTGATCATTTATAGCAAATGATACTGAATATGTTAATTGTTCAATTGGATTACATGTTATTAAATTATATCCTTGGTTGTACTAAGCTTAGATTAATAACTAGAATTCCACAGGCATTAAGACAACTGAGGTTATTTGTTGGGCCAGTCATGTGGTTATACCTCATGGAAAAGCTTAAATTCAGTGAAAGCAAATGGAACACATGTATAGTCTGTGTCTTTGTGTCACTGAGTAGAGATTCAGTCAAACACAACAATTCTATTTTAGAGCAAAATATTTTTCAGATCATGGTCTCTGATAAACTGTGCTATTATTTTTTTTGACTAGCTTTCAAAACTCAACACCAAATTGCAAACACTGGCATAGGGCCAGTTAGCAAGAATTTGATTTGTGCTCAGTGAAATTCTCAATTGCTAAATTAAGTTTAAAGTACTTAAAATATTTACTTTGTTTAATATTTATATTCTGCTCGTCTTAGCAAATGACCTTGTAAGATTTCCCTATTGAGAAATTTCTGTGTATATGTGCATGAATCATCAAAGTCAAAATAAAAATGATTTGTGTTTTGAATGGAATTGAATAGTGCCTTTTTTTCTCCATTTTAAATTGTTGTACTTCTTCCAAAGCTTGTCTGTACTACGGTATTAGTGAAAATAAAATTGCAGTTATTTCAATATTTCTCAACACATGTTTATGGTTATCATTCTCTTATTTACCATGTACTATGTGCAAGAGCATGGGCAAGGGACTGATGTTTTGGAAAAGCTGAGTAGTATATACATCATGTTGTAAATGCTTATGAAAGAATTAAATATGCAAATATAGAATAGTAGTTATAGATATGCACATATTTTACCATGTATTTTGAGCTGGTTGTCTCTCTTTTGGCTTTTTAGACCATAGTTTTTAATCATAAGGGAAACAAAAACGTATCGAGCTTGTATAACTATATCAGTAATATTGATAAAACTTATGCTCTCACATCTATTATATTTGTAATCTAAGATATAGAGATAGTAATAAAATTACCATAAAAAGAAAAACTGAGAAGTCAGAGCTTTCTACAGTAAGAAAATATCAATATATACTGAATGAATACTGAATGAACACTTCTCTTACTACTTTAAAAAGGCTAAAGTATGGGATGTTATAATACTACTTACAGTAGTTATATAATATATAATAAATTCATTCTAGTTATATCAATGTTACATACTAAGTAATACATATTATACATAATTTCTTTACATATATATTGTGTATCTATATGTAAACATGCATACGTATAATATTTGCAAGTGACTGCTTTATTGGTGGTCTTAATCAGGCTCTGGAATTAATTCTCTGAATCTAATTTAATGTGTGTTTAAAATGGATATTGAGGGCTTATGTCTGAGTTATTGCCTTAGTTAAAGACATGAAGGAGTCCTACAGCACCTGTATCACACCTTTCTGGCATCATGGTTGACGTGAAATTGGAGGTTAGATAGTGATATTTCTTCTTTCTCTTCTTTCAATATGACATATTGTGCAAAATGTAAGCATATCTGACTGTCCATCTGTCTATCTATCTACACATTTTACTCTAGTTGTAGTTACAAATACATCTTAAACATTCATAGATCATATTAATTGTTATTTTTTTCTTATATGAAGTCTATAATAGATGTTTCTAAGAGCAGTGTTTTTCCACTTAGTGCAAGGACCATATTCCTGCCATTGTGAACCTTTTATCTATAACACTTGCCTTCAAAAACCACCATGAATATTTGCTTTAAGGTAGTGAAAGAAGCATGGAGAACTATTATGTGGGAGATTTTTCACAGGCCAGATTTGCAAGTGACTTATATCACTTCCTACAAAGCTCCATTGGTCAGAATGTCTCATTTTGTCTTATCCTACTTTAAAGGAGGTTAAGAAATATAATATATCTTTGCCAAGAAAAAAGAGAAAATATGTTTAGTGATTGACCAGAAATCTCTACCCCACAGAGAAACCACTGGCTTTTTTGATTGTAAGTTTTCTGTCAAAGGAACCGCTGAGCTATGGCTTTTTTTGAAAGCTGCCAAATAAACAGCATAATTATTATGCAACTATATATATATGGATTAAAATTACAGATAAAAGAATCATCATATTTGTGAGATCTATATCTCACTAGGGATTCTTTTGTCTTGCTTGATTTTTTCCCCTTTTTGCTATGCTCACACCATTCATTAGAAGGGGTCTGACAGCATTATTAAATACATGTTTATACCTAATGGTTGATGCATGAACAGTGTTCTTGTTTGGGCTAGGATGTGAGGGATGTGTAGTATTGAGGGTTGGAGATTGTAGTAGTGCTATGATTTCAAGATAATATTCTGTGCTTGTACTTTTGTTATTTGAATGCATAATTGGAACAGACATCATTTATTTGTAAGGTCATTAAGAACAAATGATATTTACTTTAGTGACATTATAATAACTGTCTACACTGAGGATGAAGCACCAGAGCAGGCAAGGAGTTTGGAAACACATTTGACAAATAGAAGTTGGCTAAAAATCACAAGTGAAATGCAAGCCTAGGCTATACAATTTTGAGGAACTACCCAACTGGCTAGAAAAGCCAGGGACCTGTCCGCCTGCAATTAACCAATTATTATCTCTTAGTAACCCTCCACTGAGCAACAAGCCCAAAGTCTAAGAAGACATCTCAGGTCTGATAAAATCACATTTCATACTTTATAACACTGTTGATCCCTATTCATAAATAATAAAGTGGTAAGCAGTGAACAATTTACAAGGGTTGTGACTGTCTTATTAGGACCACCAGACAGATATTTCTGTTAATTTCTACAAATGTCTTCACTAAATTGGTTGCTACTCAAAATTAAATACTGCTAACTGAAGAGAAACTCCAGGAATTTGGAGTTGTGCATCTGGAGAAAGTTGTTCATTTTTAATTTTTTAATGGGATTTTGTAGAAGCTGTGTGCACAACTAAAAGATGTCAGATAATTTTGAGACCAGGAAAAAACAAAACAAAACAAAACAAAAATTAAATTTGGGTAATGTTAGGAAAGCATTTCAGTAGGGAGGGAGTGCATCAAGAGAACTTATTGACAAAATGGAAACAGAGGATGCAAGAGCAGGTGATAGGAAAAGCTCTGAGAGGGAAGTTCATAGCCTTCCAGGGAAGGCTAACTTATCCACCTAGAGAGCCCTCTAAAGATTTTCCTAACACCATCATTTTGATCACAAAAGTAACCCCATGCATATTGAAAGCTAACTTGTAGCCTCAATGGTTTAAATCTTTTGTTTTTAAAATTTGTTATACTTTAATCATTTTATATCTGATATAAAAATCTAATGGATAAGAATGATTACATGGAAATCTTTTGAAATGAAGTCTTTGAAATTCAAAAAGAGGTGGAAAGTTTTCAAAAAGTCCTTAATTAAAATAGTTAAAACTGGGAATATGCAGATGGAGAAATGAGACTTGGTAGATTTATCACAATCAGTGGCAACTTTATTTACAAAATGGAATGAAACTCATATGCAGTAATGAATAGAGAAATAACACCATTTTTAGGTACACTTCAAATAAATTTTTCTTTTTAAAATGAATTAGCTTGTTATACTTTTCCAATTTGTAGTGGGGGAAAGTGAGACATTTTAGTAGCTAACATTAATTAATTCAGAGAAATAAATAAACATTATCAGCACATGTATGATTATTGCTATTGTTCATTATTAGCAATTTATTTATTTAGAAGGGTTATTAGTCCTTCCCCTTCTCTCCTTCTACATTATACACTCATACATATTCTATTTAGTTTGTACCCTGAAACTTGTAATTCCTAAGGGAAATTTGGTAATGAAATTCAAATTTAGCAAGAAAACATCTTTTCATATTAAGGATGTCTCTTTACTCTTTAGGTAAGCTCCCAAAAGTCAGACAAGGGTAGAGACTGCCCTTTTTCTTGCCCTTTTTCTTCTTCACAAAAACCAAAATTTACCAAGGGTTTTCACTAAAACCCCCACTTTCTCACTACTCCAATCTGATAATCTGTGTTGCAGAGTAGACATTAGAAAATGTACCTTGGGTGGAAATGAAGAAGATGGAAACAAGGAAGTCCTGGGAGAGGTACAGAGGTCTTTAAGGAGAAGGGCAAGGAGAGTGCCTGTAAGGTGACCAGGAAGGACTACGCCAAGAGGATGTGGGTTCACGCACAGTGATGGTTCTCAGGATAGACTGGTAGGTTAGAAGAGGCACTCACAATTATTGTTACCCTGTGGGTTCTGTATAGTTGAGAAATACCATTTAAATTTACATTAAGCAGAGATTAACATAAATTTTTCCTTCAACTGAGCAAGTTTTAGTGTTTAATTGGGAGTATTCTATCATCCTGCCCTTCTATGTTAGAGTCACAGCAAAGGGGTACAGAAATTGTTGGTAATATAAAATAACTACTGCACTTCATTGTTTTCCTGGAGTGTTCAGTATGAGGAGATTGGTAGAATGTAGAATTCTTTAGGCAGAAATGCATATTCATGGAGAAAAGTATCAGAAAAAGAATGTGTTGGTTTTTTTATGGGTCGCATTGAGAAAGCAGAGCAGTTAGAGTAGCCTAGATGCTCATCATAAATGTTGTCATGCATGTTAATTCACATCTATTATTCTCAGAATTTCCAAAAAAACTTTGGTCAATTTTCCAAAGGTGATTTCTTATCTTTAATGTTTATAAAAATTCTTAAATATGATTTGTGAGAACATGCTGATATAAATTATATAGGAGAAAGACCTTCTATTTTTATTAGAAAATGACCTAGTAGCACTGCTTATTTTGTATTTATACTTTCAATGATTCATGAATTTCTATTTTTCAGTTTTTACATTTGGCTTTTGCTTGTTTTGTAATTCTCTTTATTTAGTCTGCTGATAGTGAAGCCCTACCTGCTTAACCATTCATTAGTAGTCTTTTTATCTCTGTGAACATCAAATTGGACTGATACTATCTTAGATTTCTTTTTCAAATCAGCTCGGTAAGACAGTTAGCCTTGTTTCTGGAAGTTCAGAAAATTGAAATGATTTGCTGAAGTTCATATACCAATAAGCAAACTACGATTGAATGTATTTTCTCAGTCTCACTTCCAACACTATCTCCATACATTAAAGCTGCTGTGATTGTGTGAAATAAGTAGGTTGACTAAAGGGAGGGTAGGGGATAGGAGGAGCAGAGAAGGAACTATAAAAAGCAATCATATTGATGTTGAAAAAACTCAGAAACTGGTTTATAGGACACATATTTTATTGATGAGCTGCATGAATATCTTGTATTAACAATTATAGACAAAATAAATATTTTTTATTATTGAACTTCTTTCCTAATCCTTTGGTAATACTGTGGTGGTACTATTTGAGTTTCCATTTAGTCAGTGGTCATTATTAAATCTTTTTATATGTTTTGAAATGAGCTCTCCTAGTAGCTTATCTTCTTATGCAGAATTATAAGTAGGTCAGTAAAAATAGAGTCCTGTATTCTTTCTGAAGTGCTTAATGCTTTTCCTCCAACATTCATGAAAGGTTTAAGAAACAAAATAGGAACCTGATGGGAGATAAAATTAAACCCAGCTACTAATCAGCAGGAAAGATCAAATGGGAAGCGAAGACAACTCTTCTTTTGAATAGATGAATAGTCACTCAATTACAAAATGATTTATGTTCTCTAGCTGTGCAAGGTGTATATTAAACATTCTCATCATTATTTCAAATCTGTCAGTGAAAAAACAAAAATCAGTCCTAAAATAGTAAGTGTTTCCATCATTACCATTGGTTATTTTTCAAAACAACATGGTATGCAAATTACTTTAATATGGCTAATAAATATTTAGCCTAAAATTTGCCTGTTATTATGCTTTATTCTAGTTAGAAATTTCCTGAATAAAGTTTATCTTTCCAAAATAAGTGTGTTGCATACACAAAACAACCAGGAAAAAAAAAAAGAAAAGAAAGGCATTAAATCTCATGATATTTCTAGACCCCTCTTCTGAAGAGTAATTTATAGTCTAAACAAAGAAAAAACTATAATTGACTTAGAATTTATCATGATATTTAATAAATATTAAGACTTTAAAAGTAAACTATAATTGACAGAGTATATAGTGATATGTCATAAATATTAAAAGACTTTAAAAGTAAACTATTTTTTGAGTATTTGCTCTTAATTCTTAAAATAATCATGTCTTCTTATTTTGTACCTTATTTTCTATGGTGATTGCTGTTATTTTTTAAATACAATATAAGCTTTGATAGTGATAGTCACAGGATGCATCAAATGTTAGGAATTATAAAGAAGCAGATTTTAGTTCAATAAGATTAACAAAGAAGAAAGCCTTTAATAATGAGTCTAGGAACCCCAAGTCACTGGAGGCCTTTAAAAACAAATTTTGATGATGTACCGGTGACATCCTAGAAGATATTGCCACATTAGGAAAAAGTTTTAACCAATGAGTACTTACATGATTTGTAGAATCCATTAGAGATTTTTTTTAATATTTATTTTTAGTTTTCGATAGACACAATATCTTTATTTTTATTTTTATGTGGTGCTGAGGATAGAACCCAGTGCCTCATACATGCTAGGGGAGCACTCTACCACTGAGCCACAACCCCAGCCTAAGATTATTTCTCTGTCCTTTTGTACTCCTCTATGTATAAGTTTTGCTGTGGATTCTCTGTGAAAATGAAGTGCACCACTTTCATTCTGAAGTATTTAATGGCACATTTCATATCTTTTTTTTTGTGCTTCTCTTTTATGAAGGACACACCATGTTAACATGGTAGAACTATAATACCCCACAGTCTGGGTTACCAAAGACAATGAATGGAATCACAACTAAGGCAGCATGTGTGGAAAATGAGCCCTTTTGTGTTAGGAGATTTGAGTATTGTTAACACTTAACTTAATCTTGACTATTAAAAAGTATGTTTAAGTTGACTTCTGATTTGCCATGTATGCCAGAAAATCCTCTAATACTTCATTTAATTATCTTTTTAAAAAATGCAGGGAAGATACCAAAATACAAAACACCAGGAATCATTCTTCCCATGTAGATAATGGTTGCACTTGAAAAAATCTATCTAGTACCATCATTTTGGGACTATGGAGTTTATTGATGGCTCATATCTTCCAGGAAAGGGCTTGAAAGGCAAAATGTAGTAACTTTTGGTCAATTTCAGCTGTTACAAAATAGAAGCTACCAATCTTCCACTCTACACACCTGTGGCAGGTAGCTGTTCAAATGTTCATGGATCAGCTTGAACATAGCTTATGTAAATCAGAGTGAACAAAATGGACACTATCCTTTAGCTATCAAGGATCTGTGCTGTCATCACTGATTGCTGCTTACAATTTAAGAGGTGCAAACATAAGGTGGTCTTTATTATTATAACTTCATCCATTATTGTAAGTCTTCTTCTTCTGGTTATAGTGACCACCAGGGGATGTCAATCACTAGCACATTTTCCTGTCTTCATGTTTTCCTATTTCGAATTTTGCAAGCCATACATTGAAGATGAGGATATTCAAAAGCCACTGCATATACTGAAAAAATTATAAAATTGTCACTCGGGTCCAAAGGAATGAGAAGGTTCAGAAAAGCACTAGGAAGACCTTACGTTTACAATTTAAGTTGATCCTCAGAACAGAAAAACCAGATAACTATAAAAAGTAAAAACATAAACCAAAAACAAAAACTAGCAAACTCTGGAGAAAGGGGGAGTTTAGTTTTCAGTTTTTTACAGAGTTACCATATCAATATATTCCAATATCCAGTTTTTAAAAACAATAAAAGAAATGGAAAGCATGATCCTCTCAAAGAATAAATAAATAAATAAATAAATAAAAACTCTTTACAGAGATTTGATGTGAACCTCTTAAAGACCTTTAAAACAATTGTCTTTAAGATGCTCAAATAAGTAAAAGGAGATGGGGAAAAGTCAAGAAAATGATGTTTGAAAAAAATGAAAATATTAATAAAGATACAGTTAAAAAATGGAAGGAAATTCTGCAACTGGAAGTTCCAGCAACCTAAAATGAAAAATGTGCTACAGGAATTCAAAGGTGTTTGTGCAGGCAGAACAATGAGTGAAGTTGAAAAGAGAATAATGAAAATTAATATTTGAAAACCAAAAAAAGAAAACAGATGGAAGGAAAGAGACTCTAATTGACTTTGTGCCATGGGAAAATAGCATGGTATTTCCTCAAAAATTTCAATTAGAATTATCATAAAATTCATCAATTCCATTTTTGGATATATATTCAAAAGACCGGAAAACAGTATATGAAACAGATTTTGTACAACTATTTCATAGTGACATTATTCATGATAGCTAAAATATAGAAGCTACCCTGTGCCCACTGACAGATGAATGGATAAAGCAAAAAATGGTACATATGTACAATGGAATACTTTTCACACTTGAAAAGAAAGAGAGTTAGGATATATGTTACAATATGGATCAACCCTGAGGATGATATGCTAAATGAAATGAGACAGTCACAAACACAGATAATGTACCACCCCATTTGGATAAGGTGGAGTTAGTCCCCTCTATCCACAAATTCACTCTCCATGGTTTCAGGTTCTTTCAGTCAGCCACAATTCAAAAGTATTAAATGGAAATTCTAGAAATAAATTTCTTAAATTTTAAATAATTTTATAGATTTGCTATAATTTCTCTATTTTATTATTAGTTATGGTTAATCTCTTAATGTGCCTAATTTATAAAATCATACTTTATCATAGGTAAGCTTGAATAGGAAAAAATCACATTATATATTGTCTTCTGTACTACCTGTGATTTCAGACATCCACCAGGGTGTCTTGAAAAGTATTATGTTCAGATAAGGGGAGATGATTATACTAAGAACAGTAAAAATCATATAGGCGACAGAGTAGTGGGTGCCAGAGGGGGGATGGGTGGGAAATAGATAATAGTTGTTTGTTTGATATGTTATTATGTAAAACAAAGAGTTTTGGGTAGTGGTGATTGTGCAAAAAGGTGAATTCACTCTTGGTGAATGTACTGAATACCACTGTAATGTACATCTAAAAATGTTTAACATGGTAGAATTTATGTTGTATGTTTTATCACAATAAAAATATGGGAAAATTTTTCCTGTGAAATATAAAGTCACTGTCCTCTCACTCTTTTTAGAGAAGTAAGGCTGGTTAAATAACTAATTGAAATTCGAAGTTAGAACAGATTTGCCAGGTAAAATGCAGGACTCTGAATTTCAGATAAACAACAAATAATTTTAGTGTAAATACATTATGTGGGAATTAAATTTTAAATTTAAAGTTTTCACTGCTTATTAATACTTAAATTGATCCAGGAGTCCTGCATTTTTTATATGCTAAATCTGTTATTCTTTTTTTTTTTTTTTCTGTAGTGGGGAATGAACTCAGGGGCACTTGACCACTGAGCCATATCCCCAGCCCTATTTTGTATTTTAGAGACAAGGTTTCATGGAGTTGTTTAGAGACTTGCTTTTGTTGAGGCTGGCTTTGAACTCCCAATCTTCCTGCCTCAGCTCCCAAGCCTCTGGGATTATAGGCTTACTCCACAATGCACGGACCTAAATCTGTTGATTATAACAGTATATTCAACATAAATGCGATGTTTATGTCCACATAAATCATATGTATATATTGTGAAGAACAATGTAATTTTTTAAATTATAATGTAAAAAGGGCATCATTATAATAATAATGTTGTTATTATCATTCCAGATTATTCTCAAAGGATGTGGACAATTTGATATGAATAGAACTGATATATTCATTGCTCCTCAACTGAAGGGCCTTTGGTTTTAGTCAGCATGTGATAGTGGTCAGCAAATCATAGGGTGCTTTTACCTGCTGGCATGCATATCCATATAGGGCTCTCACCAAATCATTGCATTCTTATGGATGCTGTGCTGTGCAACAAATTAACAAAAAATTAACAGGATTTTCTTCTTTGTCCCAGATGTAAATCCTTAAAAGCAAGAGCTCAGGTTTTTCTGGTTACCTGAAGTGGAGAAGGTTTTAAGCAATTTGTATGCTCCTTAGACATTCTAATCAATCATCCAACTTCATGAAGTTGGAATTCACACCAGAATCAGACCATTTTGCTACTTCTTTGACTCTTGATGCAAAGTGTTTGAAATGCATAATTGCACAGCAATTCTTGTGATTTTTCAGTGACTTGCTGTTGGAGTTTTCATATGACTTTTAGAATAAGATCATGCTTCCAGTCAGAAATGGTTTGCATTCCTGTCTTCTTTTTTTTTTTTTCATTGTAACTCATATGATCCTGGAATAAACCCAATGTTTTGAGATTGAAATGCAGCCTTTGAGTGGTTAAGCATCTCAAAATCTGGCCAAATAATCCTGTCTTTGTTGTAAAGCAGCAATAGTGGCAGTTCTCTGTGTCTACCATTGTCATTTCAACTAACATTTAATACCTCCATCTGTGGGCCTGGCACTGTCTAGCAGAAGGGAGCACAAACCAAATGAAAAGTGCTCCCTATTCTCAAGGAGCTTAAGACATTAATAAATGGCACATAGCTAAAAGAGAAGTAAACGACCATTAAAATGGGAATGAAGACTATGGCATTAATTTTGGTTAGTGAAACAAACTGATTATTGTATTTAACAAAATTTTAATCACCTATGTGTTAGTTACTGTGAATACAAAGGGAACACAAGTATGTATAGTGAAAAAGGGATCCTAGTTCCAAGAAACTTTCACACTAGTTGAAGAACCATGATAACACACACACACACACACACACACACACACACACCAAGTAAAAATGCAAATCCTCAATCTTGACATTTAGACAAAAACAAACAAACAGATTAAATGTTGAAAGTTGTAATATGTGATTTGAAGGAAACAGACATAGGCATTTGAAAAATGTCTAACTTAGAAGGCTAACTTTATTAACTTTATTATTAATGAGATCAGATGGTTCTTTTTGAAGAATGAGCATTTAATGTAAAACATGCTAAAATACTGCATAAGATAGAATAGGTAGACTATGCTTTAACATTGAATATAAAAGTCACATCACTATTATATCATCTGTTAGATGGTAATTTTATTTTCTCCATTTCTTCTCTCTCTCTCTCTCTCTCTCTCTCTCTCTCTCTCTCTCTCTCTCTCCTTCTCTCTCTGGTACTGCTGGCTGAACCCAGGAGCCCTTTACCACTGAGTGACATTTTCAGTCCTTTAATTGTTATTTTGAGAGAGGATCTTGCTAAGTTGCTGAGGGTCTTAGTCACTAAATTGCTGAGTTTGACTTTGAATTTGAGGAGGCTGCCTCATTCTCCCAATTTGGTATGATGACAGTCATGTGCCACTGTGCCAGGCTATTGTTTTCCATTCTTACTATAGGGAGAAGAAATGCTTGATTTTACCTTCTTCAGCTTTCCTAGATCACAGAATGGTATCCGTGTGGTTAGTGAACATCTGCTACAAGCAGGTAGAGTTGTTATTAGTTGCTAAAGGACTGGAACACTTTGCTAATATTTGACTCATGATTTGATTGCTCTACCCTGTCAAAGGCTTTCTCAGCACACTTCGTATGTTTCATGATCCAACAAATACAGGTTTAATGCCTGGTGCTGTTAAGCACTTTTAGCACCTTGCTCTTTTTATGTGTCCGCCTGATTGGTGCCTCTATCTTATTGCTACTAAATATTTTGAACATCACCCATGGTTTTATCTAATGGTTAAAAAAAATAATTATTCCTTAATGGGAAGTGGTGGTTGGCCTGTTTACAGAAGGTAATACAAAGATTCCAAGAAGAACATTCAAAGAACTACAGATATTGTTTCTTCATGTAATATCAGACTGAAGGTAGAAATGGAAAAAAAAATGTAGATCAATTCCTCTGAAGCTCATAAACTTCAGAATTTATATTCATTTTCTGACCTATGGATAGTTTTATTCCTTCTGTTTCTTAGTATAAAAAGCAATCTGTATCATTTTAACTTTCTCCATTAATTTGCCAATATATATTTTTATACATTTTACATTTTCTTTTAAATGGAATAACATTTATCGTAAAAATTAATCTATGCTAAGGAAAATGTAAAAGAAATGTGGGTGGTTAGCTAGTGACTTGTTAACAGAATTATCAGATAATTCTTTGAGCAAAATAATACTTTTAGGCAGAAATTATAAAATGCACAATACATTGTTGAAATAATAATTCTTATTTTTCTTTTCTCTGTTTCTTTCCTTTGAGTTAGCCAGGCTCTGGGAATATTTGCCAAACAGTTGGAATAACTACATCATTTTCTATGTGTTTCTGAAAGCTGAAATGAATTGAAGAGATTCTATCCTATTTGCCAGAGAAAAACCAGAATATGTTTAAGAAGTTAGATGTAAGAGATCTTTCAAATCCCAGATTTGATAGGCTTTTAAAGTCAAATTTCTGTCTTTGAAATTAATCTTTCTCAAAAATATGAAGAAATCATAATTCATTTAATTTTTCTTTGGTAAGACTTGAATCAACTTGTCAGGATATACATATAAGCTAAATTTAAAAAATTAAATAATAAATTTACTATTAATACTAGACA
This sequence comes from Ictidomys tridecemlineatus, assembly GCF_052094955.1. NCBI lineage: Eukaryota > Metazoa > Chordata > Mammalia > Rodentia > Sciuridae > Ictidomys > Ictidomys tridecemlineatus. The sequence goes on along the minus strand of NC_135480.1, from coordinate 155,140,970 downwards.
GTAAAGAAATCAGAACAGAAGATCAAGGTGAGAGGAACTAGGAATGCATATGCTCACATACATAAATCACAGGCTTCTGAGGAGCTGGCAGGTTTATAGAGTGATGGATCACTTTGAAGTCAAGAAACAGATCATGCTGTCCCATGGTTTTCTTCACACCTGGAATAAAATCCTAATTACTCCATAGTACCCCAGGACCTGCAAGATCTCTTGTGGCCTTTCTTCAGGACCTCCCTGTATGTTCACTGAGTTTGGGCATTTTTATAGCCTCTCTTTAGTTTTTTTGGGGTTGTTTTGTTTATTTGTTTAGTTTTTGTCCACCAATAGTCCAATTTCTTGCCTTTTTAAGGGCTTTCGTACTCGCTGCTCCCCTTGCTTAGTAGCTCAACTTCAGAGATCTGGCAGTTATCCTGAATTAGTCAGGACTCAACTCTAATGTCTACTATAAATCCCAGAGTCTCTCAATCACGTCAACCTGTTTAATTCTCTTGGTAAATCTCAGTCTTCTGAAGTTATTTCACCCAAGTGTTTCCTTGCTTGTTTTATATTTTTCTTTCTGTCCCCCAGGTTCATCAGAATGCACGTTCCACAAGAGAAAGTTTTTTTTCGTGTCATTTTCACTGTTGCATCCCCAGTACCTACAAAGCAAAATTGTCTGAAATATAATAAATATTCATTGAATAAATGGATGAATGAATTCTGAGTTTCTAAGTAACAGAAGTAAAGAGGAAACACGACCAGTTAAATATATTTCTCTGTCCATTCAAGTTATAAAGTTCCACTGATGGGTGTGGAAAGTTTTCCTATCAATAATAATAAAGAAATTTCTCTCAAGAGGTGTCGTACTGAGATAATAACGTATTTTACAGGTTTTCAACAATGTTATAAAGTCTTTTAAATCATTCCATGTGTATACACAGCCCATTTTGTTAATATCCATCCAACATACTTCCATGGTGAATGTTACACTTAAATTGTGGTTTACAGAACTATATCTAATTCTTTAGGTGTTTTTCTCTCTAGCATGGAATAATATGAGATTTCCAGCACATTTCTGTTTTTTTTTTTTTTCCACCCTTGGGATTGAAACCAGAAGTATTTACCCCTGAGCTACACTCCTAGTTCTTTTTTAAAAGACTTTTATTTTGAGATAGGGTGAGCCTGACCTCAAATTTGAGATCATCCTGTCTCCATCTCCCTAGTTGCTGGAATTATAGGTATGTGCCAGAAGGTCTGGCCCATGACCATTATTCTATATCCTATTCTTCAGTTAAAATAAAACCTAATATTGTATTGTATTTTTTTCAGTCTCATGAACAAGTGAGTTTATAGTAAATCTAAAGCCGAAGTATTCTTTACATGTGCCAGTTAACAGAGAAACCTCTTCCATCATATTTCTTTTCTCCTTTCGGTATCTGATTTTCTCTGATATATTTTACTTGCACAAATTTTCCCAATTTTATAGTTTGATAATTCTAACCCATTTTTTTTACTATTTATATTCATTGGTGTCACCTATGAATATGATTTGCATACCTACTATTACTTTATTAAAAAATGTGACACAACTTTAGTACCTAAACATACAATTCAGTTTTTTTAGTTTTTGTTCTATGTGGATATTGCTTGCTTAGAAATAACTCATTGAAAATCTGTCAGCCCACTGAACAGCACTTAACTTTAGTTCAGTCCTCATTATTTTAGCTTTTAGAAGATAAATTATAAGAACATCAAAATGATTTATTTAAAATCAGGCATAATATGCCTATAGCATTCTAGTGTTCTTTGTATAAATATGAAGAGATTAAAGTAAGGAATTGCTAAACGTTTCTGGAAATTGTGCACATGAGAAATTTTAAGACAGGTGCATAAAATTTAACTGCCAAAATGATTCAGATCATTATTGTAGTTTCTTTTTTTAAAAATAATAGGATATACTGCCTTTCCTGATGTTGGTACTTGATGCCAAAAAGAATAATGATTATTATAATGTTAACATTTAATAAGCACCAACAATGTGCTTGGTAATATGAAACTGTTTACAAATAATTTTTTTTAAATTTCACCACAATCCTATGAATATAGGGTCTGTTACTATTGTTATTGTTAATTTAAAAATATCCAATAGATTTAAATAGATTAGCTAGACTAAATATAGGTAAATAAAGAGATCTGAAATCAGGTCATTAGTGTGATCTATAATGCTAATACCTTCTATCAACAACAAATTATAGTAAGCTACACAAATATTAGATCCAAAAATCTCTGATTTCCCTGAACCATTAACATATGGGGAAAATGCATATCAAAAGACATGAAGGGAATTACTTTATCACACTAATAAAGTAAAATAGGAAAATTCCAAAGTAAGAAAATTAAAGTCATTCTGTGTTTTAAAAATGGAAGAAAAATTCCAAGGAAATCTGTGCAAAAGAAAATAATTGGATGAATTCCATAGATGCAGTTCTCATGGATGCTTGATAAGTTGGCATTGTTCATTGAGCCAAGTGACGTCAGTCATGTACGCACGATATGTACAAGCAACCCATGACCTGCCAGACAGACAAAGCAATATTGTCTTTTCTTCACAAGGTTGAAAGTCACGCATTTACACTTGAAAATGTTGTGTTTGCAAAAGTTCAACAGCACCATATCTCCTTTTTAATTAAGTTTGTCATGCTACAGTGAAACATCCAGTCAGAGACATGAAGTTAGTTATCTGAGATTTAAAGGCATTAAGAAGAAAGTAGTACCTTGAAATAAATGCAGAGAATCCGAGAAATATTGTTACTTTTAAATATAATTGCCTATTACTTAAATGATACCTCACCTTCACACTATTTTATCAGTTCTATATTCTCAGCAATTAAATTTTTTTCTGAAATAATACTAATGAACAACTATAAAATGCATAATATATATTAATTATTTAAAAGGAAGAAGGTAAAATTATTATTTTTAACACTGAAATGTAAATTTATTTCATATAACTCCTGGCAGGAAGTGACATACTGTTGAGTACAGTTACAAAAAACAATGCAAAAAGAAAAATAAAGCAAGTATTATTTTGATATGGAAAAGCAGGTGTGAAATCTGTTCTGTGTGGACTGTCTTTTCTGATGTCTGTTTGGCTATACATTAAAGAGAACCCTATGGCCTAAAGTGAATTAATATATGAATTAATGGTTACTGATTTCCTGAGACTAAGATGTGCCATGCAAAATAATATTTTTTAAAACAACAACTCTTAATTTTCTTGGTGTGGAGGTGTCCAAAAGTGTCTGTACTTGATGAGAAGTTTGGGAACCCTGATAAACAATTTTTATGTTGCTTAGAAATTTGTAAGAAAGGGAAAGTTATCCTGGTTCCAACTATTCTTTTTCTCAAAGAAACAAGCTACATAGAATTTTACTATCCTGCCAGATATTTTCAGATACTTTACTATTCTTGATAAAATTTCCCCTGTATTACTGGCAAGATATTCTTAAGTTCAGGCAGTGATTTAAGAACACTGAAAACCATTAGCATTTAAAATCGAAGTTGAACATTAAAAAGTTTGATTCATTCAAATTTATTTCATAAAGCTCTGAAAATGTCAATCCTAAAACCTCATAAAGACATTTCATAAAAATAAAACTATAGATCAATCTTAGGTAGATATACAGGTACCAAAAAGTCCAAAGTAAATGACAAGGAAATTCCAGCTGCATAATAAATATAATAAATTTTAGTAAAGAATTGTTTAGATGTATAAATAGAAATTTAATTTTAGAAAGATAGTTCTTAATAAATGCTTAAAGACATTTAAGGAAATATAATACCCATTCCTGATAAAAAATGGAATACTGATGCACTAAAAACAGAAAACCTTTTCTTAAGTTCTGTAAAAAATGTATAAGCCAGTAGCTAATATTATAGTTAAAACTGCAATGATTCAGTAATTTTTATTTAAATATAAGTGAGATAAGCCGACCTATTTTTACTACTATTATATTGTTTTAGAAGTTCTACTTACTGCAGAGAGTTATGGCGCACACACACACACACACACACACACACACACACACACACACACACCCTTAGTGGATATTAAGAGGTATGTTCATGACACTGCTGCTGCTGTAAATGGTGACAATATGAGAGAAAAATCAAGTTAGATGTTTGTTGTATGTGATGTTAATAAGAAAAAATAGTGGATAAAGTTGTAAAATTAAAAAAAAGCACACAAATTCACTTACCAATTCATTACAGATTTCATCAATGGAGTAATAGGTACATGCTTTGTACAGACAGTTTAAATAAAGAAATAGAAATTACCACTGAATTTATGAAAATCTATGCAGTCTTGTAATCAATAAAGACAATTTGAGATGTTACATTTTGTCTACTAAATTTATAAAGGCTTTAAAAAAAGACATAAAGCCCTTAGTGTATAATGCTGTGATCATTCTTACACAGCAGGTAGGCATGTGGATATTGAATTCTCCTTTAGAATGATTTTGCAAAATATATCTGAAACATGAAACTTTACATACATATGACTTATTTCAAGAACTCTATCATTAGGCAATAATGCAGGTGTTTAATTACATAATTATAGAAGACTTTTACCACACTTCCTTATGCTAGTGATTTGTAATAAATCTGTGTTCAAAAAGAGTAAATAAATAAATTAATTATGAAAAAGTCATAGAGCCATTGCAAGTTCCCTGAGGGTAAGGGATCTCATCTTCCTGGTTCCCTGCTGCATCATAGGCATTTAAAATAGTGTCATGAACACAGCAAATCCTGAATAATTATTTGTTGAATGAATTTAGAAGATATGAAGGCCTTAATAATTATGTTTGTGAAGATTTATGGGAAACAATTTTAAACATCAAGCTATAGAAAACATGACGTAAATTTATATACAGGGAGACCTCAGATTTTAAACTGTTGACATGCTTTCTCCTTTGGGCAAATATATATTGATTCCCTGAAAGTGCTGGGCATTGTTATTTACATTTAAATAAAAAGATATCTAGGAAAAAATAAAAATTTTAAGTATTAAAGAGATAGTTTTATTGTTATTAATACTTTTATCTGTTTTCTAATTTTTCTACTATATGTTTACATTATTACAAGTATAAGGAAAATGCAACTTTTATAATTTGAATTTTAGATTTATACTGAGCCAAAATAAACACAGTCAAAGAAAAATAGTGCAAATGTTCCAAGGACACACTTGAAATTCTTGCTCGTTTTCCCTCAAACACTTTTGTCTGGCTCAAAGTACATGCTCAAAGTTTATTCGTTGAACAAATGAACCTGTTTTGATTCGGATCATCGTATTTCACAATGAATCAAGTTCTTTTTATCAGAATACTGTAAAATTATTTTATAATGAATTCACTATTTTGTTAACTCAGTAAATAAAATTAGAGATCAGCTAACATGGTTTTATTTCTGTCATTCTTTCAAATGTTACATCAATGTTATTTGGCATGATCTTGAAAGATTCTTGAGATTTGACCTTGAAATATTTTACACTTAATAAATAGACTTCACTGTGAAGTAATGCCTCTTGGATCTTTCACTTCACTTGCTGAACTTCATTTTACTCATTTTCATCATTTGTGTCTGTCAATTACTTTACTTTCTAACTATGTATCCATCTATCTATGCTTCTGACTGCACATTCCATGATCTCTTTTATAGAAGGAACTGCTAGTGTTTTGTTTTAGTCCAGATTTTAGTATAGTCCCTAAATATAAGAAGCAATTGAAGCTTGTTTTCATTACCACACAGCAGTCAGTATCTTTATAAGCTACCAACAAGTTCTATCTGTAACTATTATATCCTGAATATGTTATTAATCCTCCCATAAATAATTTATGTATTTCCACTAAGGAGAAATTATTGATGTATATGAGAGAGCAGCAAACAATACAAGAGTAAATAAGTGTTAAATGGTGCGGAATAGACCACAGGTGCTATTGAAAATAGGAGGAAATGGTTATCAGTGAGTCTGAGCCCATCAGGACTGGCATCAGAGTAGAGGTAAATAGAAGTGTAAATTGAAGTCTACTTGCTGGGGCTTGAAATGTTATTACAGCCTTGGGATATTGATCTAGTAAAGGAATCAAGGATCTCATTCAGTTTTGAAAATGAAATATTAATTAGGGTTCGCAAATTTCCTTTTAGTGGGTAGATATTAAAGTGTTCATTGCATCACCAGTGTTGAATTTTAATCAATATTTCCGAAATGATCTGTGATTATCTGATGAAATGTTAATGGAGCATTACTTTCTTGCCGTGTCCTTTAATATCACCCTTGATAGTGAAGGCCTAGCATCAATGGTAAAAATTAGGGCATAAAATATGCTCTTATTTGATGTCCTCCCCATGTATGGTAAATTATCTCCTGAGGGAGACACAGTCTGACCTCTTACTTTGTGTACAATGTCTGGTATACTTCCTAAGACTCTCACAGAGCCTCAAATTTCAAATATATAGCTCATACATTTTAATAAATGAGAAATTGATGGGAAACATTTCTTTCTAATTACATATATGATTTTTAGGTTAATTATTTATGCTACACATTGAGGAGATTTAGTCAACAGTATCATATTTCAAAGTCAGGAACTGTTATTCTTCTCAATGAATACTTCAGTAAGTTGCAAGTCACCCTACACATGATGAATTTTGGGGGTCTAAAATTGCTAAGTGAAATTTAAAAGTTCAAAAAATATAATTCTGCATAATGTAAAAGCACTCGTTTTATTTTATTTTTTTAAGACTGCTGGTGATAGAGCTTATGGTAGTTTTTTCTTCCTTTCTCTTGTTATTTTTTTTTTATAATGGGTCAGAGGTTATTTAGGCCTCATATGCATATTGCTGAAAGGGCAGCACACATTGAAAAAATGTCACTGCATTAATGTGTGCCATTCTTGGCTTACTTGGCCTTGCCCGCTTGTCACAATTATTGCCAAAGCAATGCCATTGTGTGTCCTGTGATTCTCTGCCCATGCAATTTAGACCAACCCATTTCCATGTTCTTAAGGTAATTATGTCCCTCTAAATGTCAGCTAAATGACTTTGACATTCAAGATTCTTAACAGCTTTTGAACACCATGTTATCTGTGCTATTTGTAATTCATATTCATGCAAATCCCTAGTCCCAGCCACATTATGCCATCCCATCTGCCGAGAAGGTTCCCACTCTTTCTGCCTTCGAATTGTAACTGGCTAGAAAGGCTATACCTTTTGAAAACACTCTTAAGGCATTTGCTATCTCCATAAATTCTGGTACAGGTAGGATGTTTTGATCATTGCAAATAAAGAACCATAGATGTATTTGTCAACGTAAAAATTCCTTTTCAAGAAGTTTAAGAACATTATTGTTATCTTGAGGAAGTATATTACCCTTTTCTTCATTTGAGATAAAGCAACAATTTCCCAGACTGTTTTTTGGGGATTCGATTTATTTGTAAAATAAGACTTGATTTATTTTTAAAATAAATGATATTTATCTGAAAAGGATCTCAACAGGAGAAAAAGTATGGAGATGAGTCATAACAGAGGAAGCACCTCTACATATTATCTTTCACTTGAAGACACCCCCACCCACCCCCACACACATACACAACTTAGTCAATGTAAACTAGAGATTTAGAGGAATTATGTGGGTAATTTAGACAAGTTATTATGATTTTTATAAGATCCTTTTGCCACATATCTTTCACAGTCTCCTTTTTAATTAATTTTTAAGAGTGGGTCTTTGCAGTTTTAAAAATTGATCCAATCATGCTATTAGATAGTGTCACCCTTGGGAATAGCCCTTTCTTCTTCTCTAGCACAGTTTTAAGCTCCTCAAGTTCTTTATCAGTCATTTGAATTTCTTTGTTTTAGGGGGATTATCGGGGGATTGAACTCAGGGGCAATTGACCACTGAACCACATCCTCAGCCCTATTTTGTATTTTATTTAGAGACAGGGTCTCACTGAGTTGCCTAGTGCCTCACTGTGGCTGAGGCTGGCTTTGAACTCAAGATTCTCCTGTCTCAGCTTCCCAAGCCACTGGGATTACAGGCATTACCACTCTGCCCAGCAGCCTTTTGAATTTATGTTTGGTTGGCTGACCTCTCCAGTCACTGCTGAGGAAAATAACTTCCTACCATAAAATGAATATATTCCTGCTGCTACTCATCCAAGAAATATACTTCATGCAGTTGCTCATGTGAGCAGCAGTTTAATCACGAATCAATGCTAGTAATTTTGTGTCTGTCTCTGTGAATCACAATTTAAGACTCATATTGGAATTAGGCCATTTCTTTCTGATTGGGAAATACAAGGGCCTCTCTTATTCTTCAGGTTCAGCTGCTTTTAATGCTAATTGCCTATCTATTTTATATGCAACCTTTCTTTGCCCCAGATCCAAGCAAAGAAGACACTGTTTATGCTATATAGCCCGGAAGTAATTATAATAGAAACAGACCATTAGTACTGGCTTGAGAATATCAGTCTCTGATTCACAATTTATTTAAAACGGTTGAATTATATAAACGAATTTGACTTGCACCATTCCTGAACTCTAGAGAGATATATTTTAATTATATATTTTAGCTAATGTTTCTTGAACCATATTTATTTTGAAACAAGGTGAAAAATCAAATATTTTCTCCCAATGTTGTGTTACTCGCCTTTAATGGAAGCTAAGCACTGTTCAAACTTTTGCTATTTGTCCATTGACAATGTAGTTCTATCATCTTCTTTGACTTGTATTTTAGAAGAAATTCATAGCACCCCGAGGAAGCATACTACAACACATATTATAGACAGAATTTTGCTATGGAAAGAAAGGAACATTTTGATGTAAAATCTTCATATTAATCTCAACATTAGTATCTATTGTTAGAAAGGGAAAGAAAATACTATCTTTATAAAAAATGTACTGTTTTCTGTTTATGTTATAATGCTTATCATTCATGTTTGCCTTTTATGTTTGTGCTGCATGTATATCACAGGGAAAGCAGTGAGTAGAGACAGAGGATATAATGAAAACCAGGTCTTGGGATTGGATGCTCTATTCTCACATAGGGAATAATCTAGAACTGAAATATCATTACCAATATCAGGTGAAAGCACACTGAGATGGTCTTTGGGACATGCCGTCACTTCCCAAATAGACAAATTGTTTACTTCTACTGCCCCATCCTCAGGATTTTTAAAAAACGATGAATAATCTTTACCTATTAAAGTATGCAAATTTTAGGTGTAGAACTTGATGAATTTTCCATGTGTATTACCTTTATAACCACTAGTAGAGAAATATTCAGAATATTTCCTGCTTGTCCTCAAAGACTCCCACATTTCTCTTCCTTGTAAATATGCTATTCCAAATTGAATTGAATTTTCTAAACTCTTTTACTCAATATGCATCTGTGAGATTATTCCATGTTGTTGTATGTATCAGAGATTATCATCTTGGTTGTTGCTGTATAATAAATAGTTAAATATATTAAATCAATAATTGGATTATTTTTAATGATAAATCAACATCATACTTATGGATTAAACTCATTGTATATTATACTTCATAATACTTCAGACATACCACTGGATAAAACTATTATCTATTCTACTTTAGGTGGGTAATTGTATTGTTTGTTGTTTGGGGGTATTGAAAGTGTGCTACTATGAATGAACATTTTGAGATATATATATATATTAGAGCTTGGAATTGAGCCAAGATTCTTGTACATACTAGGTAGGAATTCTAACACTGAGCTATATTTACATCCCTGGATGAACATTTTGTATATCATATTTGACACACAAAAGTATTTATTTCTCTTAAGTATACTCCAAAGGGCATTTGCTGGTATATAGATGATGTTCACATACAGTGTTAGTATGTGAACATCATCTGTATACCATCAAATGCACTATCGTGAAAGTGTTTTCCTGAACAAATTTAGACTCTTACCGGCAATCTGTGGGACTTTTCATTTGCTCTATACTTTCCATTTATTTGGATTTTTAAAATTTTTCCTCAGGTAAATTTGTGATCATTAAGTCAATGGTTGCAGATGTCTTCCACAATATTTAGTCATAAATTCATATCATAATAGTGGGATTTTTGAAAGACATTTAACATTTTTCTAAAATTTTATTTAGAATTTTTTATGTTCGTCTCTAGTATATGGAAATTCAATGCATTATTTACATATACTGATTTTAAATTCAACTACTTTGCTAAATTTCCTTATTGATTCTAATCTTATGTTTTTTAAAAGAAAATTTCCTATGCAGACGAATGTATAAAGTCAATTTTTTGTTGTTCCTTTCAATCTCTTTACCTCCTATTTCCTTTTCTAGACTTAATGCACCAGTGAGGCCTCCAAACACATTGCTGACTAAAAATGCTAACAGAAAGCATCTTGTCTTGTTCTTAAATGCATGGACAGGCATCGAATGTTTCACCAATAACTATATTACTTGTAGATGTTCAGGAGGTACATTTAATAAATTCAGGAACTTTTCTTGTTAATTTGCTGCCACTTTTTAAAAGGTCATAACTAGAGAATGAATCTTTTTGAGACTCAAAATTATCGTATACATTTTTACTTTCATTCAGGTAATGTGGTCAATTACATTGATTTATTTTTGAAATTCTAAACCCACTTTGCAATTAGCAAATAAGCTTGTTGTGTATCATTTCTTATTGTTCATCACTGAATTATCATGCTTATATTTGTTTAGAATTTTTTGGATCTATATTCATGAGAAATGTTTACCTGTTATTTTATTGTCATTGTCCTTGACAGATGTTTTTCAATATTATACTGAATTCATAAATTGAACTGCAAACTGTCTCCTCTTTTTTATTGTCTGGAAGAATTTCTGAAATATTAGTATAATTTTTTATTTAAATGTTTGATAGAATTCACTGGTAAATCAGCGTGAGGCTTGAATTTTTCTTATGGAAGACTTTTAACTATAGATTCAATTTCTTTTGTAGGTATAATACACTTCATATTTTTCCATTTCTTTGTGTATTACCTGTTAAAGTTATGTTTTTCATTTTCTCCATGTAATTTAAATTCAGGTATTTTCTACTATGCTTGTCATCATCAGGCATACTCTGTATGATTTCAGTCCCATCAAATGACTTTATGCCAGATTTATGAACTAAAATATGTTTGATTTCAATACATTTCCATGTGCAGTTGAAGAGAATGTAGGTTCTTCATATTTTGGGTGGAATGTTCTACTGATATTGAAGAAATAAAGTTGGTTAATAGTGATATTCAATTTTTGATATCCTTTGAAACTTTTTCATTATTTTTCAAACAATGCAAGAATATTGACAATTTGTTCCATCTTCTTGCAACTCTTTTACTCTTAAGTTCTGAGAGTGAATTCTTTTGGGGAAATAGCTGATACATAAATCTGTTTTTAAAATCTAAATGTATTTTCAAATTATAAATTAAAATGCATATGCTTTAAAAATGTGGAACATATGGCCAGCTCTAAAGAATTGCAAGGGATAGTGATAAGACACAAACCAAGTCTCCTAAATCTTCCCAGACCAATAGGACATTTTTCTTTCTTTTAACATAAGGTAAGAGGCTTGAATAACAAAAGTAGAATCTCGATATATGCCATAATAATAACTGTAATGAAATTAACATCAGGTTCTAAATTTTTCAGATGGTTATCTATGTGTTATAAGTATGGAATACCTATATGTATTTATATATGTCTATATATAGAAAAATAGGTATTTGTAGTTTAATGTGCACATTTTTGGAGTGTGAAAAGAGAGGGAGTATTTTATCAGGGAAATAAAAATTTTTCAGATATTTCTTCAGCCTTTAGTGTATGTGCTCTAAAATATAAGGCTAAATGAATTGGGAATTTTTAGGTTTTTAAACCTTTTCTGTGGTATCTTAGAGGAAGAGAAAACCTAGATTAGTATTAGGGCATGGCTCTAGTCCAGTTTAGAGCCAAAAGAGGAATTTGACTACTATTTGTGATGAAAATTAACACCCTTAGAAGTTCACAGATGCTCATCTGATTTAGCAGTTCTTTGATGCAGGCCTCTTGTTTGCTGAATCTCAAATCATAGATAAATATGTAGGAAAAAAATAACCTGATGTTTATTAACAGCTGCTGTGTGTCTATCATTGAACTAGAAATGATACTTCATTAATTTTACTTATTTGGAATAAAATTTATAGGGTGAAATTTATGTGTTAAATGTACCACTTGTTGAGAATAATTCATGTAATAGACACTCTTCATTAAGTTTTATATGACTCAGATTTTTCAAGTATCCTTGCCCTAGGTTGGCTCCCATTTCATGGCTGCCTGGCAGTGCAGTGACAGAGCTAGTAGAAAAGTCCTGGGATGAATGAGTGCCAAGGGAAGGAGGGAGCTTTCACAATCCCACTGTGACCCAGATGCAGAATGAATTGCATTTTTCTGCTATTTACTTATCCATATTTCTAGCATATATTTTGGACTGATTCCTTTTCTTGTGAAAATATTGTAAGATGTTTTTCAAAGATGTTCCCTGAGAGAATGCCCTGGCCGTGTCACGCTAACGGATGTCTTTTTTATTCTAGTATTCAAATGCTGCTTTAGTTAGACATTGAGTTCTGAATTGCTCATTATTCTCTTTACGTGCTTGGCATATACTACACTATTTTTCTCCTTTCAATCCATATTACCATTGAGAAATCCATATTGCCAAAGAGAAAATTTATTCTCTTTCTTTAATTTTCTGAAAGTGTTTACAAGTTTCTCTTAATTTCAAAATTCTTAAATTTTCATTGTTTTTGTTTAGGTTTTATTCTTCTTATGTCTTCTATTGGACAATTTGTAAATATCTATACTTTCCACCTCTTCTCTCATGTTACTTTTTAAAAATTTTTATGGGAATTTCTGAGATCATTTTTTCAGATATTTCTTCAACTTCATTATTTTATTTCCCTTGACTGTCTGTACAAAAAAAAAAAAGATTTTTAACAGTTCTATTTTTATCCCCCTATGTGCTTATGCCCTAACTTGTTATAGTTTCTTCATCCCTTCCTGATACTTCCTGGGAAATTTCTTTATCTGATTCTCCCAGCTCATTGACACATTCTTCTGCTGTGTTAATTTATTTATTCAACACTTCTGTTTGATTCTATGTAAAGATTAATGTTTCTATGTCCTATATTTTCTATTTTCCTCTGATAAATCCTATTCATGAGATGGGTCTTTCTTTTTCTGGAGTGCCAGTATTGTTTTAATTATTATTTTTTATTTATATGTGACAGCAGAATGCATTACAATTCTTTTTTTAATATTTATTTTTTAGTTGTAGTTGGACACAATACCTTTATTTATTTATTTTTCTGTGGTTCTGAGGATCGAACTCAGGGCCTCACACGAGCTAGGCTAGCGCTCTACCACTGAGCCACAACCCCAGCCCCAGCATTACAATTCTTATTACACATATACAGAGCAATTTTTCATATCTCTTGTTGTATACAAAGTATATTCACACCAATTTGTGTCTTCATACATGTACTTTGGATAATAATGTCCATCACATTCCACCATGACCTCATGACCTCATGCCTCCTCCCTTCCTCTCTCATCCCTCTGCCCTATCTAGAGTTCTTCTATTCCTCCCATGCTCCCTCTCCCTACCCCACTGTGTATAAGTCTCCTTATATCAGAGAAAACATTCAGCATTTGGTTTTTCGGAATTGGCTAACTTCACTTAGCATTATCTTTTCTAACTTCATCCATTTACCTGCAAATGCTATGATTTTTATCCTCTTTTCATTATTTCAATTATTGTTCAATTTGGAACTCAGGTTTAGCTTTGTTGTTTACAGGAATTTTTGGTATGATGATTTTTTTGTGTGTGTGATTTTTGTCTGATGATGTTAGAAGTCTTGTCATTCCACTGTCCCCCACTGACTGAGAACTCATATTTCTCCGCATGTATCAGTATCATAACGTGGTCCTCCCAAAGGGCTAAACTCTATTTCCTATCTTTGCCTGATCTTGGAGTGTTAAGAATATAATATATAATCCCTGGAAATATAATCTGAGATTCGTTATTCTCCATTTGCTCCCTTTTCAGCTACCTGGCTGCTTAGGTTAGTGCCAATTTTTTAAGATTTTATTGAGACATGGTGCTGGTGCAGAAGTGGTAGAGGGATTCCTTGGAGGCCATCAGAAATACTTTCCCCTCCCTTTTGCTTACCACCCCATTGGAATCCATGTCACCTGAGACTATTCTCTTTTCCCTAGTCAAAGCAGGGATATCACAGGTAGTGTTTTCAGCTTTTTCTTTAGCAAGGGATAGATGATGATCCTGCTGGGGGAAAATGCAGGTGAAAGAAAAAAGTAACAATGACAAAAATTTTCTCAGGAAAAGTCTTCCAGTATTACCTGTCATTTTACTGCTGTGGTCATAACCCCAATACAAACGCACGTTGTCTCCCTGGGAATTCTTACAGGGTTTCACAAGCTTTTCCAATTTGTAAACTTTTCTCTGTTTTGAAGACATCTTTGGAGTGAGGTTGGCGGAGGAGGATTCAGGAGGAAGCCAGCAGCATCTCTTGTCTGCCACTTTATCCTCAGTAGCATTCCGTGTTTGTGTTTTTCATTCTTACTCTAGTGAACATGATGGCACTTACTGATCAAACATAGGGAAACCATAAAACACATGTAATTTCTTCAGCAAACATAGTCCCTGAGGGACTAGGAACAACTCAGTGAGATAAAAA